>NW_028136338.1:0-600000 GCF_964662115.1 Mustela nivalis | reverse complement strand
TCTTGTTCAATATAGTATTAGAAGTCCTAGCAACAGCAATGACAACAAAGAGAAATAAAATGTATCCAAGCTGGCAATGAAGAAGTCAAACTCTCTTCGCAGATGACATGATTCTTTATACGGAAAACCCAAAAGACTCCACCCCCAAACTACTAGAACTCATACAGCAATTCAGCAACGTGGCAGGATACAAAGTCAATGTACAGAAATCAGTGGCTTTCTTATACACTAACAATGAAAATACAGAAAGGGAAATTAGAGAATCAATTTCATTTACTATAGCACCAGAACCATAAGATACCTGGGAATAAACCTTTCCAAAGAGGTAAAGGATCCGTACTTGAGGAACTACAGAACACTCATGAAAGAAACTGAAGAAGACACAAAAAGATGAAAGACCATTCCATACTCTTGGTTCGGAAGAATAAACATTGTTAAATTGTCTATACTGCCTAGAGCAATCTATGCTTTTAATGCCATTCTGATCAAAATTCCACCGGTATTCCTCAATGAGCTGGAGCAAATAATCCAAAAATTTGTATGGAATCAGAAGAGACTCTGAATCGCTAAGGAATTGTTGAAAAACAAAAATAAAACGGGGGCATCACATTACCTGATTTCAAGCTTTATTACAATGCTGTGACACCAAAACAGCATGGTACTGACATTAAAACAGTGGAACAGAGTAGAGTGCCCAGATATGGACCCTCAACTCTATGGGCAAATAATCCTCGAGAAAACAGGAAAAAATATACAATGGAAAAAAGACAGTCTCTTCAATAAATGGTGCTGGGAAAACTGGACAGCTATGTGTAGAAGAATGAAACTCGACCATTCTCTAACACCGTACACAAAGATAAACTCAAAATGGATAAAAGACCTCAACATGAGACAGGAATCCATCAGAATCCTTCAGGAGAACATAGGCAGCAATCTCTTCGATATTAGCCACACAATCTTCTTTCAAGTTATGTCTCCAAAGGCAAAGGAAACAAAAGCGAAAATAAACCTTTCAGACTTCATCAAAATCAAAAGCTTCTGCACAGCAAAGGAAACAGTCAAAAAAACAAAGGTGCAACCCACGGAATGAGAGAAGATATTTGCAAATGACAGTGCAGAGAAAAGATTGATATCCAGGATCTATAATGAACTCCTCAAATTCAACATGCACAAAACAGACAATCATATCAAAAAATGGGCAGAAGATATAAACATAAACTTCTCCAATGAAGACATACAAATGGCTATCAGACACATGAAAAAAATGTTCATCATCACTAGCCCTCAGGGAGATTCAAATTAAAACCACATTGAGATATCATGTTTCAGCAGTTAGAATGGTCATTAGCAAGACAGGAAACAACTTGTGTTGGAGGGGATATGGTTGGTGGGAATGTAAGTTGGTGCAGCCTCTTTGGAGAACAGTGTGGAGATGTCTCAAGAAATTAAAAATAGAACTTCCCTATGACCCTGCAATTTCACTTCTGGATATTTACCCCAAAGATACAGATGTCATGAAAAGAAGGGCCATCTGTACCCCAATGTGTACAGCAGCAATGGCCACGGTAGACAAACTATGGAAAGAACCAAGATGCCCTTCAACGGACGAATGGATAAGGAAGATGTGGTCCATATACACTATGTATGCATACCCAACTTTTTAGCAACATGGACGGGACTGGAAGAGATTATGCTGAGTGATATCAGTCAAGCAGAGAGTGTCAATTATCATATGGTTCACTTATTTGTGGAGCATAACAAATAGCATGGAGGACATGGGGAGTTAGAGAGAAGGGAGTTGGGGAAATTGGAAGGGGAGGTGAACCATAAGAGACTATGGACTCTATAAAACAATCTGAGGGGTTTGAATTGGCGGGTGGGTGGGAGGTTGGGGTACACAGGTGGCCGGTATTATAGAGGGCACGGATTGCATGGAGCACTGGGTTTGGTGAAAAAATAATGAATACTGTTATGATGAAAATAAAAAATAATAATAATAATACGCACTTGAGTCCAGAGTGTTGTTTGAAATTAAGGTCGTCACAGGGAATTTGTACTTTGCTTCTAATCTTCAGGGTTTGAGCAACCGTGAAGGGCAGAGTTTTCTTTTGGGTGGTAAGCATACTCATCTGGTGTGGCACCAGAGGCCCCATCCTGGAAAGCATGTGGTCCAGGGCCTTGGGGACAGAAATTTGCAAATGCAAACTAGGTTTATGGTGAGGGCGGAGGCGATCACAGGCCCAATCTGCAGGCCTGGGTGCACCTCATAGTGTACTGAAATTAAGGTGTCATGGAGGCAGTATCACAGGCTTTTCTGTCTGGATTGTGTGTCTAGGATGGTCGCAAAATGTAGGGGAGTCTTCATTGGGCCACGGGAGATTCTTCATCTCTGGGCATTCTGCCCAGCTCTGTAGAGTTTGGTGTCTCTGGGGAAAAGAAGAATGCTGTTTTCCGTCTCAGCAGATTCCCAAAAGAGGGATTTCAGAGACAGTTTCTGGGATTTTTCAGGGCCCCTGAACAACACGAATGAGGGTGAGGATTTGGCCCTAGGGACCTGGCAGGCCCGCCCTGTGTCCTTTCTGTCCAGCTACCAAGGGGGTTTGTTTGAAAGCAGGCTCACTCTGAGGGTCATAATGCCCAGGGCAGCTCACATGAGTGGCCGTGGTCTCATGGGCCATGCAGCTGGTTCCCACTCTGAGGGTTGGAAACCCATCTCAACAGCCAGGATTCCTGCCATGGGGAAGGAGGAGTACTCTTGTGCTTCAGGTTCCCCCATAAGCAGGGATTTGAGCTACAGTATGAAGGAGAGATGACTGAATATCCAGGTTGAGTATATGTGATGGCTTCTGGCCACAACAGGTCCCACCTGCAGGATATGGGGCAAACTGTCTGTGTGGCTGATTAGAGGTCGTGGCTCAGGATGTGTCAGACCAAGCCTGATTGCCCATGGTGGCCGATGATATTAGGGTACCGTCGAGGGCCATGCCGCTGTATCCTCATATGGAGTTTCTGGGCAGAATCACCAGGCACTTCTTCTTTCTGTTGGGCAGGCAAATTCTGCATTTTGTTACCAGATTCCCTATCAAGAGGCCTTGGGGATGGATGAAATTGAGGATGGAATTGTAAACACAAGCTACGGTTAAATTCAGTGCGAAGCAGAAGGCAGTTCCCGTGTGCAGTGGCTGATTCGAGATATCCAGCACCTGAGTAAGGGCAGATGTCTGAAGTTAGCTCACACTGTAGTTTGTGACTATGATGACCGACTAATGGAGTGGGGGCGCAAGATGCCATGGAGGATTTCCCACACTGTGGCTTGTGGGATGCTCCAAACAGCAAGGTTTCCTTGTACTGGACAGGGGGAGTCTGGTTTGTTGGCTCCAGGATCCCCATAGTGAAAGTTTGGGTAGCAGAGATCTCTCACATGGATGCCTGGAAAGCACACCTCCATTGACCATTGCAGCTGAGGAACAAAGCAGGTTCCATTGGTGGCTCTGGGGTGAAATTCCAAGCAGCCTGAGTTGACATGGAGTTCCATGCTGTTGGATCATAATGATGGTTTGTATCCAGGGAAACGTTAGAATGTTTGAGTGGTAGGGGCCATGCAGGATTCTCATCCACTGAGTCTTGGACATATCTACCAAGAGCAATGTTTTTTACTGGGGACAGGAGGGGTTCTGTTGTGTGGCTCACAGACCATATGTTGGAATATAAGTTGGTTTTGGAAAAAAGGCCTCTGGGGACAGGCGCCTGAAAATATAAGCTATGGTATCAATGAAGTCTTATGGGCATGTCAGGTTCAGTCATCTGACTCAGGGCCTTTGACGTGGATATCTGCCTGGAAATAGGTGCTCATGGTGTATCAGAATGCGCATTTGGGTCCAGAGTGTTCCTCAGAATTGAGGTGTGCTCAGGGGTTTTGCATATTGCTACTAAACTTCAGGGTTTGGGCAACAGTGAAGGGCAGAGTTTCCTTTGAGTACGTAGGCACAATCATCTGGTTTGGCTCCAGAGACCCCATCCTGGAGGGCTTCTGGTCCAGGGCTTTGGGAATTAGGGTTAATGTGAGGGCCAAGTTGATCACAGGCCCGACATGCAGGCCCGAGGGCAGCTCATAGTGTACTGAAATTACACTATCATGGAGGCGGTAGTGCAGGCTTTTCTGTCAGGTATGTGTCCAAGACAGTCACAAAAGGTAGGGGTGGCTTCATGAGGCCATGGTAAATTCTTCGTCGCTAGGGATTCTTCTCAGCTCCCAAGTGTTTTGTGTCTCTGGGAGAAAGGAAGACTGCTGTTTTCTGTCTCAGGGCACCCCCAAAAGAGGGATTAGAGACAGGTTCTTGGTCTGGTCGCCAGGAAAACACGAACGATGGTGAGAATTTGGCCCTAGGGATCTGGAAGCCCCACTCTGCGGGCTCCTGGGCCAGGTTCCGAGGGGGTTTGTTTGAAAGCAAACTCCCACTGACGATCACAATGACTGTTTGTGCCCAGGGCGGCTCCCATGAATGGCCATGGTCTCATGGGCCATGCAGCTAGTTCCCACTCTGAGGGTTAGACACCCATCCCATCAGCCAGGTTTCCTGCCATCAGAAAGGAGGACTCATTCTGTGCTTCAGGTTACACCATAGGCAGGGATTTGAGATTTGAGCTACGGTCTGGGGACAGATGCCTGAATACCCAGGTTGTGTAGAGATGATGGCTTCGGGCCATGGCAGGTCCAGCTGCAGGATATGGGGCCCACTCTCTGCGTGGCTGACTGGAGGTCGTGGCTCAGGCTGTGTCAGACAGAGTCTTAGTGCCCATGGCAGCCTATTTATTATGGTGCTGTCGAGGGTCATGCAGGTGGTTCCTCATGTGGGATTTCTGGTCAGACTCACCAGCCACTTCTTCTTTCTGTGGGGCATGCAGAATGCTGTGTTATGGCTCCAGAATTCCCTATCAAGAGGGCTTGGGGACCAGGAAGTTGAGGATGGAATTGTAAACACAAGCTATGGTTCAATTCAGTGACAAACAGAAGGCACTTCCAGTTTGCAGTGGCTGATTCGAGACATCTAGCTCCTGAATAAGGGCAGATGTCAGATGTTTGCTCATGCAGGAGATTGTGTCTATGATGACCAAGAAATGGAGCAATGGCATCAAGAAGCCATGGAGGATTTCCCACACTGGGGCTTGTGAGATGCTCCAAACAGCAAGGTCTCCTTCAACCAGACAGAGGAGTCTGGTTTGTTTGCTCCAGGGTCCCCAATATGGAAAGGTTGGGTAGCAGAGTACTCCCTCATGGATGACTGGAAAGCACACCTTCATTGACCATTGTAGTTGAGGAACATGGCAGGTTCGATCTGCTGGCCCTGGAGCCAAGTTCCAAGGGGGCTGAGTTGACATGGAGTTTCATGCTGTTGGATCACAATGCTGGTTTGTATCCAGGGAGACGTTAGAAAGTTGGGGTGGTCAGGGGCCATGCAGGATTCTCCTACACTGAGTCTTGGACACAGCTACCAAGAGCAAGGTATCTTTCTGGGAACAGCAGGGGTTCTGTTGTGTTTCTCAGGGACCACATGTTGGAATATAAGTTGGTATTAGAGAACAGGCCTCTCAGGATGGGCGCCTGAAAACCTAAGCTAGGGTCAATGAAGTCCTTGGTGTATGTCAGATTCAAACTTCTACTCAGGGCTTTTGACTTGAATGTCTGCCTGGAGACAAGTGCTCATTGTGTGTCAGAATGTGCATTTGGTTCCAGAGCTTTCTTTGAATTTGAGGTGGGCTCAGGGGCTTTGTACTTTGCTCCTAATCTTCAGGGTTTGGGCAACAGTGAAAGGCAGAGTTTCCTTTGGGAGGGTAGTCACAGTCTTCTGGTGTGGCACCAGAGGCCCAAGTCTGGATGGCATGAGGGCAGGATTTTGGAGACAGAAATCTGCCAATGCGAACTAGGGTTAGGGTCAGGCCCGAGGTGATCACAGCCCTGATCTGTAGGATCTGAGGGCAGCTCATTGTGTAGTGAAATTAAGGTATCATGGAGGCGGTGGATAGACTTTTCTGTCTGGATTGTGTGTCCAGAACGGTGGCCAAATGTAGGGATGGCTTCATGGGGCCATGGAACATTCTTCATCTCTGGGGTTTCTGCCCAGCTCCCAAGAGTTTGTGTCTCTGGGGGAAGGGAAGACTGCTGTTTTCCGTCTCAATGGATCCCCACTAGAGCGATTCCAGAGACAGTTTCTGGGTCTCAGCGCCAGAAAACACCACCAAGTGTGAAGATTTGCCTCTAGGCACCTGGAAGGCCCACTCTGCCGGCTCCTGGTCCAGCTACCATGGGGGTTTGTTGGAAAGCAGGCTCATGCTGAGGATCACAAAGCCTGTTTGTGCCCAGGGCGGCTCCCATGTGTGGTCGTGGTCTCATGTCCATGCAGCTGGTTCCCACTCTGAGGGTGAAACACCCATCTCACCAGCCAGATTTCCTGCCATTAGGAAGGAGGTGTACCCTTGTTCTTCAGGTTCCCTCATAGGGTAGGATTTGAGCTAAGTGCTAGGCACAGATGCCTGAATATCCAGGTTGAGTAGAGATGACGGCTTTGGGCCACAACAAGTCCCATCTGTAGTATATGGGACCCACTGTCTGGGTGGCTGACTAAAGATCGTGGTGCAGGCTGTGTCAGACAGAGCCTTAGTTCCCATGGTGGCCTATGACATTAGGGTGTCGTCGAGGGCCCTGCAGGTGGATCCTCATGTGGGGTTACTGGGCAGACTTACCAGGCTATTCTTCTTTCTTGTGGCAGGCAGAATGCTGCGTTGTGGCTACAGAATTTCCTATCAAGAGTGTTTGTGGACCAGGAGCATGAGGATGGAATGGTAAACACACGCTAATGTTAAATTCAGTGCCAAGCGAAAAACAGTTCCAATGTGCAGTGGCTGATTGGAGATATCCAACACCTGAGTAAGGGCAGATGTCAGATGTTTGCTCACACTGGAGTTTTTGTCTATGATGACCAACAAATGGAGGGGTGGCGTCAAGAGGCAATGGAGGATTTACCACGCTAGGGCTTCTGAGATGATCCAAACAGCAAGGTTTCCTTCTACCAGACAGGGGGAGTCTGTTTTTTTTTTTTCCTCCAGGGTCCCCCATGAGGGAACTTTGTGTAGCAGAGCACTCCCTCATGGATTCCTGGAAAGCACACCTGCATTGACCATTGCAGCTGAAGAACATGGCAGGTTTGTTGTGGTGGCTATGGGGTGTAGTTCCAAGGCCTTGAGTTGACATGGAGTCTCATGTAAATTGGGCACAATGCTGGTTTGTTACCAGGGAGATCTTAGAATGTGCTGGTGGCTAAGGGGCCATGCAGAGTTCATCTACCCTGACAGTTTGACACAGGTCCAAGAGCAAGTCTTTCTTCTGGGGACACTAGATGTTCTTTTGTGGGGCTTAGGGATGACATGTTTTATCATAGGTTGGTATTCCAGAACAGGTCACTGAGGACAGGTGCCTGAAAACCTCATCTAGGGTTCCAATGAGGTCCTAGGGACATGTCAGTGTAAAACTTCTGACTCAGGACCATTGACATGGCTTCCTGCCTGGATGTAGGTGATGAGGGTGTATCAGACTGGGCATTGCATTCAGAGGGTTCACCAATATGCTGATTGGCTCAGGGGACTTACAGGTTTCTCCTAATCTGGAGGGGTTGGGCAATTGTGACCGTCAGAGCTTCCATGGGGATGGCAGGCACAGTCCTCTGGTGTGGCTCCAGAGACACCATCCTGGAGGCAGGTGAGCCATGGTTTTGGGAATGAAGTCTTCAAACACAAATTCCGGTTAGGGTTAGTGGCACGGTGATCACAGGCCCAATGCATAGACCTTGAGGGCAGCTTGTGAGGAATTGTTATTAGGGTGACTCAAAGGCGGTAGCACAGGCTTTTCTATCTGAATTGTGTGTCCAGGATGGCCTCGGAATACAGGTGTGATCTCATGGGTCCATGGGATATCATGACAGGGTTGCCCACTCTCTCCACTCTTATTCAACATAGTATTTGAAGTCCTAGCAACAGCAATCAGACAACAAGGAGAAATAAAATGTATCCAAATTGGCAATGAAGAAGTCAAACTCTCTCTTCACAGATGACATACTTTATATGGAAAACCCAAAAGACTCCACCCCAAAACTACTAGAACGCATACAGCACTTCAATAATGTGGGAGGATACAAAATCTTTGTACAAAAATCAGTGGTTTTCTTATCCTTTAACAATGAAAATACAGAAAGGGAAATTAGAGAATCAATTCCATTTACTACAGCTCCAAAACCATAAGATACCTGGGAATAATCCAAACCAAAGTGATAAGCAATCTATACTCAGGGAACTACAGAACACTCATGAAATAAATGGAAGAAAACCATAAAGATGGAAGACCATTCCATACTCGTGGATCAGAAGAATAAACAGTCTTTAAAAGTCTATACAACCTAGAGAAATCTATCCTTTTAATGCCATTCTGATCAAAATTCCTCCGGTATTTTTCAAAGAGCTGGAGCAAACAGAAGCCTAAAATTGGTGTGGAATCAGAGGAGATCCCGTATTGCTAAGGAAATGGCAAAAAGGAAAGAACAAAACTGGGTGCACCCTGTTGCCTGGTTTCAAGGGTTACTACAAAGCTGTGACCACCAAGACAGCAGGGGACTGGCATAAAAACAGGCCATTAGACCAGTGTAACAGAGTAGAGAGCTCAGATATGGACCATCAATCTATAGTCAAATAATTTTCAAGAAAGCAGGAAAAAATATACAAAGGAAAAAAAAAACGTCTTTTCAATAAATGCTGCTGAGAAAATTGGGACAGCTTTGTGTAGATGAATGAAACTAGACCATTCTCTGACACCATACACAAAGAGAAACTCGAAATGGATAAAAGACCTCAACCTGAGGCAGGAATCCATCAGAATCTTGGAGGAGAAAATAGGCAGAAACCTCTTCAACATTGGCCATAGCAACTTCTTTCAAAATGTGTCTCCAAAGGCAAAGGAAAAAAATGTGAAGATGAACGTTTGGGACTTTATAAAGATCAAAAGCTTCTACACAGCAAAGGAAACAGTCAACAAAACAATGAGGCAACCCACGGAATTCGAGTAGATATTTGCAAATGACAGTACTGACAAAACCTTTTATCCAGGATCTATAAAGAATTCCTGAAACTCAACACACACAACACAGATAATCCTATTAAAAAATGGGCAGAAGATACAAAGAGACATTTCTCCAATGAAGACATACAAATGGCTATCAGACACATTAAAAAATGTTTGTCATCACTAGCCATCAGGGAGATGCAAACTAAAACCACATTGAGATATCACCTTACACCAGTTAGAATGGCCTTAGAAAGATAGGAATCAACATGTGTTGGAGAGGATGTAGAGAAAGGGGAACCCTCTTACACTGATGGTGGGAAAGCAAGTCGGTGCAGCCACTCTGGAGAACAGTGTGGAGATTACTCAAGAAATTAAAAATAGAACTTCCCTAAGACCCTGCAATTGCACTACTGGGTATTTACCCCCAAAGAAACAGATGGAGTGAAAAGAAGGGCCATCTCTACCCCCAAATTTATAGAAGCAATGTCCATGGTCGTCAAAGAGTGGATAGAACCAAGATGCCCTTCAATGGATGATTGGATAAGGAATATGTGGTCCATATACACTACGGAGTATTAGGCCTCCATCAGAAAGGATGAATACCTAACATATGTAGCTACATGAATGGGACTGGAAAAGATTATGCTGAGTGAAATAAGTTAAATAAGTCAAGCAGAGAGAATCAATTATCATAAGGTTCCACTTATGTATGGAGCATAACAAATAGCATGGAGGACAAGGGGAGTTAGAGAGGAAAAGGGAGTTTGGGGAAATTGGAAGGGGAGGTGAACCATGAGAGACTATGGACTCTGAAAAACAATCTTAGGGTTTTGAAGTGGCGGGGGTGTGGGAGGTTGGGTACCAGGTGGTGGGCATTATAGAGAGCACAAATTGCATGGAGCACTGGGTGTGGTGAAAAAATAATAAGTACTTTTTTTCTGAAAATAAATCAATTGGAAAAGAAAAAAAAAAGAAAATGGGGGCATCACATTTCCTGATTTTAAGCTTTACTACAAAGCTATGATAACCAAGACAGCATGGTACTGGCAAAAAAATAGACATATAGACCAGTGGAACAGAGTAGAGAGCCCTGATATGGACCCTCAACTCTATGGTCAAATAATCTTAGACAAAACAGGAAAAAATATACAGTGGAAAAAAGTCTCTTCCATAAATGGTGCAGAGAAAACTGGGCAACTATACGTAGAAGAATGAAACTGGACCATTGTCTTACACCGCACACAAAGATAAACTCAAAATGGATAAAAGACCTCAATGTGAGACAAAATCCATCAGAATCATAGAGGAGAATATAAGCAGTAATCTCTTCGATGTCAGCCACAGCAACTTCTTTCAAGATATGTCTCCAAAGGGAAAGGAAACAAAAGCCAAAATAAACTTCTGGGACTTCGTCAAAATCTAAACCTTCTGCATAGCAAAGGAAACAGTCAACAAAACAAAGAGCAACCCAAGGATTGCGAGAAGATACTTGCAAATGACAGGACAGACAAATGGTTGATATCCAGGACCTATAAAGAACTCCTCAAACTCAACACACACAAAACAGACAATCATATTTTAAAAATGGGCAGAAGATATGAAGAGACACTTCTCCAATGAAGACATACAAATGGCTATCAGACACATGAAAAAAAAAGGTTCATCATCATTAGCCATCAGACTGATGCACATTAAAACCGCATTGAGATACCACCTTACACCAGTTAGAACAGCCAAAATAAGCAATACAGGAAACAACATGTGTTGGAGAGGATGTGGAGAAAGGGAAACCCTCTTACACTGTTGGTGGGGATGCAAGTTGGTGCAGCTACTTTGGAAAACAGTGTGGAGATTCCTCAAGAAATTAAAAACAGAGCTATCCTATGACCCTGCAATTGCACTACTGGGTATTTACCCCAAAAATACAGATGGAGTGAAACGAAGGGTCATCTGTACCCCAATGTTTATAGCAGCAATGGCCATGGTCAACAAACTGTGGAAAAAACGAAGATGAACTTCAAAAGATGAATGGATAAGGAAGATGTAGTCCATATACACAATGGAGTATTATGCCTCCATCAGAAAGGTTGAATACCCAAATTTTGCAGCAACATGGACAGGACTGAAAGAGATTATACTTAGTGGAATAAGATAAGCAGACAGAGTCAGTTATCATATTGTTTTACTTAAGTGTGGAGCATAAACAATACCATGGAGGACAAGGGGAGATGGAGAGGAGAAGGGAGTTGAGGGAAACTGGAAGCGGAGGTGAACCATGAGAGACTATGGACTCTGTAAAAGAATCTGAGGTCTTTGCATGGGTTGGGTGGGAGTTTGGGGGAACCAAGTGGTGCTTATTAGAGATGGTATGGAGTGCATGGAACACTGGGAGTTGTACTAAAACATTGAATATGGTTACACTGAAAATAATTTAAAAAATTAAACAGTTGTATGCCAATATGCTAAGCAAACTTTGTGAAATAGATGCATTTTTAGAAAAGTATAATCCCAAAATTGAACCGGGAAGAAATTCACTACATAAATAGACTTTTACCCAGTAACAAGATTGAAGCAGTGTTCAAAAACCTCCCAATACACAAGAGCCCAGGACTTGATGGATTCACAGGAGAAATCTACCAGACTTTAATAGAAGAAATAACATGTCTTCTCCTGAAGCTCGTTCCAAAAATTAAGCAGAAAGAAAACTTCCAGACCCTTTTTATGAAGGCAGCATTACCCTGCTCCACAAACCAGGCAAAGACCTCACCAAAAGGAGAATTTCAGACCAATATCACTGATGAATATGGATACTAAGATTCTCAACAAGATCCTAGCTCACAGGATCCAACAGTACATTCAAAAGATGATCCACCATGACCAGGTGGGATCTATCCCTGGGTTGCAAGGATGGTTCAGCATTCACAAATCAATCAATGTCATAGAACAAATTATGAAGCGTGGAGAGGAGAACCACATGGTCCTCTCCATTGAAGAAGAAAAAGCATTATACAAAATCCAGCATCCGGTCCTGATTAAAATGCTTCAAATTATAGGGATAGAGGGAACATTAGTCAACTTCATAAAATGTCTATGAAAAACCCACAGTGAATATTATCCTCGATGGGTAATAGCTGACAGGCTTCCCTTTGAGATCAGGAACATGACAAGGATGCCCACTCTCACCACTCTTGTTCTACAAACTATTTGAAATCCTAGCAACAGCAATCAGACAACAATGAGAAATAAAAGGTATCCAAATTGGTAATGAAGAAGTCAAACACTCTCTCCTCACAGATGACATAATTTATATGGAAAACTCAAAACACCCCACCTCCAAACTACCAGAACTCATACAGCAACTCAATAATGTGGCAGGATACAAAATCATTGTACAGAAATCAGTGGCCTTCTTCTACATTATCAATGAAAATACAGAAAGGGACATTAGAGAATCAATTCCATTTACTACAGCACTGAAACCATAAGATACCTGGGAATAAACCATACCAAAGAAGTAAAGGATTTTTCTTGAGGAACTACAGAACACTCATGAAAAAAATTGAAGAAAACAAAAAAGACAGAAGACCATTCCATGCTCAAGGATCAGAAGAATAAACATTGGTAAAATGGATAAAAGACCTCAATGTAAGACAGGAATCCATCAGAACCCTAGAGGAGAACATTGGCAGTAATCTCTTCTATATCAGCCACAGCAACTTATTTCAAGATATGTCTCCAAAGGCAAAGGAAACAAAAGCCAAAATAAACTTTTGGGACTTCATCAAAATCAAAAGCTTCTGCACAGCAAAGGAAAAAGTCAAAAAAACAAAGATGCAACCCATGGAATGTGATAAGATATTTGCAAATAACAGTACAGACAAAAGGTTGATATCCAGGATCTATAATGAACTCCTCAAACTCAACACATAGGAAATAGGCAAACATATCAAAAAATGGGCAGAAGATATGAACAGACAATTCTCTAATGAAGACATACAAATGGCAATCAGACACATGAAAAAATGTACATCATCACTAGCCCTCAGGGTGATTCAAAATAAAACCACAGTGAGATATCACCTTACACCAGTTAGAATTGCCAAAGTTAACAAAACAAGAAACAACATGTGTTGGAGAGGATGTGGAGAAAGGGGAATCCTTTTACACTGTTGGTGGGATTGCAAGTTGGTGCAGCCTCTTTGGAGAACAGTGTGGAGATTCCTCAAGAAATTAAAAACAGAACTTCCCTATGACCCTGCAATTGCACTCCTGGGTATTTACCCCAAAGATACAGATGTCGTGAAAAGAAGGGCCATCTGTACCCTAATGTTTATAGCAGCAATGGCCATGGTCGCCAAACTATGAAAGAACCAAGATGCCCTTCAACGGACGAATGGATAAGGAAGATGTGGTCCATATACACTATGGAGTATTATGCCTCCATCAGAAAGGATGAATACCCAACTTTTGTAGCAGCATGGACGGGACTGGAAGAGATTTTGCTGAATGAAGAAAGGCAGAGAGAATCAATTATCATATGGTTTCACTTATTTGTGGAGCATAACAAATATCATGGAGAACAAGGGGTCTTAGAGAGGAGAAGGGAGTTTGGGGGAATTGGAAGGGGAGGTGAATCATGAGAGACTATGGACTCTGAAAAACAACCTAGGGGTTTGAAGTGGCGGGGGGTGTGGGATCTTGGGGTACCAGGTGGTGGGTATTATAGAGGGCACAGATTGCATGGAGCACTGGGTTGGTGAAAAAAATAATGAATACTGTTTTTCTGAAAATAAAGAAATTAATTTAATTAAAAAAAAACATTGTTAAAATGTTATACTGGAGACAAGATGGCGGAGAAGTAGGAGGAGGCTCCCTTTCAACCTGAACCCTACTTCTATTGAACTCCACTCACCGACAAAATCAGCCTGAGACCCGAATTATACACATCTGGATCTCTACCAGAGCAGAAAACGCCAGTGGGCAGGTAAAGCAGAGTGGGAAAGTCGGACTGATATCGGAAGATAAACAAAAGTGGGAGGGTGCTACCAGAGGTGACCCACTGGAAAGTAATATCCCAATACGAGAGTGCCCTGCGTCTGGGGACCAGCATTATCTCAGAAGTATGGTAGAAAGCACTCAAGAAGAGCAAGGGATCACTGGGAAGAAATTGCAGGAATCGGGGTGTTAGGGTCAGGGGCTTAAGTCCCCAGACCCAGGACAACCACCCCTGGTGCAGAGCCAGAAAGAGTGCGGCAGAGAAACCAGGTCTTGGTCCCTGAACCACCAGCAAGCTCGCCTGAGAGCGTGTGGCTCCCAGCTCCCATGAGGGGCTGGGAGCCTCGCCAGCCAACAGAAGCACAGCTTTTTTGCAGTCCCCATGCAAGTGCCCTGCCATGCCATCAGAGTCCGAGTCATGCCCTGCGCCCTCCAGAGAGAGAGGTGGCACAGGCACCAGCCTGGTGCTCTCGGACCTGGAAATACCAGGCACTCCCAGCTTGTGCCAGGGGGAAAATCTCAGTTTGCGATTGCTGCTTGGAACTTCTCTGGCAGTCTGGAGCTGCCCAGACAGCGGCCACTGCTGTGGTTTTGGTACAAGCAAAAAATCTTGAGTCCCCAGGGACCGCGACTGGGAACCTGCTCTGCCAGTGTTGAAGGGGGATTTTATTTGGGCTCTTCGGACAGATTGAGGCTTCTCTCTGAGACGAAGGACAGGGTACAGTTTGCTTTCCTCTAAACCTACAAAAACCATCAAAAGCCCTCAAGGCAAGAGAAAAACAAAAGTGAACAAATATAAAAACCTCCAGAGAACAAAAGCCTGAAAAAAACAGTTTCCTAAGAGCACACCCCCTTGAGGGGGGTGGGAGGACTTAACTCAGAGAACATCATTGACTGAAATCCCACGTGGCAGGCCCCTGCCCCAGAAAACCAACCGGGAAAGGAAAAAAAAAAAAAGACAACAAGAGATCAACCACCACTACTTCATAGGACAATTTTTATTATTAATTTGTTCCCACTATCCTGGCTCATTTTATTAAAGATAATTTTTTATTATTATATAGAAAATTTTTTAACCTATTTACCGTCACAGTGAGATGTCCAGTACATCAAATTCCATAATAACCTTCTAACCTGAACTTTTTGATACATACACCTGTGTTTTCCTTTTGCATTTCTGTTTTTTAAATTTATTTTTTTTAATTTTAGTTTAGTTTAGTCTAGTTTATTCCTTTTTTTAATTTTTATTTTCTAATATTCATATAGAATTAAACTTCAAGGTAATCCCCTTTTCCCAATCAAAGCCACCCCTATAGGTAAAACAATTCCTAATCCCCATTTATCTTAGGAAAGTGGAGTCTTTAACAAATACATCAAGATACATCCGGAAAAAAAAAAACAAAAAAACAAAAAACAAAAAACCTTCCTCACCCACACTGAGAATTTACAACCACTCTACAATCTTTTTCTTCCACCAGTATTTCTGTGTTGTTTTTTATTTATATATTTGACAAAGAGAGATCACAAGTAGGCAGAGAGGCAGGCAGAGAGAGAGAGAGAGAGAAAAAGCAGGCTCCCTGCTGAGCAGAGAGCCCGATGTGGGACTTGATCCCAGGACCCAGAGATCATGACCTGAGCCGAAGGCAGCGGCTTAACCCACTGAGCCACCCAGGCGCCCCTATTTCTGTGTTTTTGTGTTTGTCCTGATAGTATATAAATCTTACACTCGGGGTTCTTTCTGATGAGGTTATTCCTTTATTTTTATTTATATATGCAAATATATATATATATATATATATATATATATGTATATATATATATATATATATAATTTTCTCTTCTCATCTACTTTTATCAGTCTTTTTGTTTGTCTGTTTTTGTTTGTAAACTTCATAAATCTTACCTTGGAACCCATTTGGGCTGAACCTTCTCTTTTATCTCACCTTTCATTCTTGACTCTCTCCCTCTCTCTTTTTTTCTTTTTTTTAACCTCAGGTGTCCCAACAAATGAGGGATTCCAGAGTAGAACCCTGGGGAGGGGCGACTGGACAATCAGAAATCTGATTAAAAATTGGGGCCTAGGGACATGTCAAGCCCATTATAACACCTAATGGTCCAGCCACTGAGAGGACTTACTAGAGGACAGGAATCATGCTGAGGGTCACAATGCGTGTGTATGCCCTCGTCGCACTCAAGAATGGGCGGGGCCTCAGGGTGAATGCTGGTTTCTCCTACACTGAACTTTGGACAACATGCCAACCACAAGGGTTCTTGCCATGGGTAAGGTGAAGTTCTGATTTCTGCATCACACTCACCCCTGGGCAGTGATTGGAGATAAGGTCTCGGTTCTGAAGCCTGAAACCTGAGGTAGGGAAGAGGTGATGACCTAAGGCCATGGCGGGTTTTATGTGCTCAGTGTGCGGTCACCTTTCTGGGTTTTGGTCAGGAGGTCCGGGCTCAGGTTGTGTTCGACAGTGCATTAGAGCCCAGGTTAGACTATATAATTTGGGTAAAGTCGAGTGCTGTGTAGGTTGATCCTCATTTATGGTGCCTGGGCAGCTCATGAGGCAATAATTTTTTTTTTCTATAGGGCAGACAGTGTGCTGCATTGTGGGTCCGGAATTGCCAAACTTGAGGGCTTCGGGGCCAGGAGTGTGAGGACGGAAGTCTGAGAAGACAAGCCAGACTTGGGTTTCAGGGCGAGGGCACAGCAGGTACCCTCTGCAGATCTGAACCAATATCTCATGCATCTGAAGTCAGGGCGAGGATCAGACATTGGCTCAGGTTGGAGTTTCTCTGCATGACGGCCGCTTCATGAAGAGAGCGGAATCTCGAGGCCATTGAGGTTTTCCCACGTTGGGAGTTGTGGGATGCCCCCTTCAAGGATTCCTTCTGCGGGACAATTGAGACCTGATGGACAGCTCCAGGACTTCCCATACGGAATGACTCCAGAGCACCGTTCGCGGATGGGTGCCTGGGAAGCCAGCCTCGCATTCCAATTGTCTCCTAGCAAGAAGACAGTTTAGATCTGATGGCTCTGCCGGAGCAACCGGGGTGGCTGAGTTGAAATGGACTTTCCTGAGGATGGGTCCTACTGTGTTTTTGTGTCCATGAGGGCCTTGGAATGGGGCGGTGGCACCGGGACCCTGAAGTACTCTCCTAAGCTTTGGACATGGCTCCCATGCACTGGTTTCCTTGTGGAGACGAGATGAGTTCTGATGGGTGACTCAGGAAAACCCCTATGCTCGTATTGGAATCAGGCTTTTGAGGACACATGAGTGTAACCCAAAGCAATGGATCCTATTATGGCCTAGGGTCCTGTCTGGTTCAATCTTCTTCTCTGGGGACATCCATCTATGGTATGAGTGGAGGTCGATTATCAGCTGGTGTCAGACAGCCCTTGTTTGTTCCGGGCGACCTACACTATTGGGATGGCCTCAGGGACTTTGGAGGTTTCTCCTAATTTGTACGATTTTGGACCATGGAATGGGCAGAATTTTCATGGATTGGTAGGCACAGTCCTAATGTGTGGCTTCAGGGGCAACCTGGAGGGTGTGTGGCCCAAGACGTTGAGGACAGAAGTCTGAAAACACAAACTCAGCTTAGGTTTGGGGATGTAGGTATGGCAGGCCCGATCTACAAACCATGAGAAGAACTCTTCAGGATATGAAGAAAGTGCGAGTCTGAGGCGCTTGCTCAGGCCTTTGTCTCTGGATTTTGTATCAGCGATGGCCGTGGAATGTCGGGGAGGCCTCATGGCCATGGACTAATCTACCTCTCTGAGGATTTGGCCCGATTCCCAATTGCTTTTCATCAATCTGTGGGATGGGATGACTCATTTCAGTTTTGTTACCTCAGGTGTCCGACCAAAAGAGGAATTCCAAAGCCAAGCCATGGAGAAGACTGAAGGGACAACCCAAACTATGGTTAAAAAATGGGGCCTAGGGGCATGGCAAGCCCAATATGCTATCTCTTCATCCAGCCATTGAGTGGCCATACTTGAGGACTGGGCTCAGCCTGAGGGTCACAATGTGTGTTTGTGACCAATGTGGCCCGCGAGCATGGGCGTGGCCTCATGGGCCACACTGGTTTCAACGACACTGAACGTTGGACAACATGCCAACCACAAGGTTTCTTGCCATGGGGAAGGAGTTCTGATCTCTGCATCACCTTCAACCCTGCACAGTGATGGGAGATAAGGTCTAGGTTATGAAACCTGAAAACCGAGGTTGGGAAGAGATGACGACCTAAGTCCACGGCGGCTCGATGTGCTCAGTGTGCGGCCAGCTGTCTGGGAGGGGCCAGGGGGTCCAGGCTCAGGCTGTGTCAGAAAGGGCATTAGTGCCCTGGTCAGCCTATGTATTTGGGGTACAGCCAAGGTCGGTGCAGGTTGATCCTCATTTGCGGTTACTGGGTTGCCCCAGAGGACAAAGTTTTTCTTCTGGTTGGCAGGCAGAGTGCTGCATTGCAGTTCTGAATTGCCAAACTGGAGGGCTTGTGGGCCAGTAGTCTGACGAAAAAAGTCTGAGAACACAAGCTAGGCTTAGGTTTCAGGGTGAGGCCATGGCAGGCAAAATCTACAGACCTGAATCGAAATCTCGTGCATCTGAAGTCAGGGCGAGGATCAGACGATCGCTCAGTTTGGAGTTTCTGTCCCTGATGGACGCTTCATGAATGGGGGGGCATCACGAGGCCATGGGGGTTTTCCCACGATGGGAGTTGTGAGAAGCTCCAAACTGCAGAGAGTCTTCTGCAGGACAATTGAGACCTGTTGTTTGGCTCCAGGCCAATGATTCTGAGCAGGGTTCTAAAGATGGATGGCTGGGTAGCCCACCTCGCATTCCAATTGTCTCCTAGCAACAAGACAGGTTAGACCTCCTGGATCTGTGGGGAGCAACCGAGGACGCTGAGTTGAAATGGACACCCCTGGGGATGGGTCCTAATGTGCTTTTGTTTCTATGGAGACCTTGGAATGAAGCGGTGGCACTGGGGCCCTAAAGGGTTCTCCTAAACAGAGGCTTTGACACAGCTCCAACGTGCAAGTTTCTCATGTGTAGATGAGATGTTTTCCGATGGGTGAGTCTAGAAACAGCTATATGCTGCTTTAGAAATCCAGGCCTCTGAGGAGAGATGCCTGGAAACCAAATCAATGGATCTGATTAGTGCCTAGGGGCCTGTTCTTTCCTTTTTACCTCTGGGGACATCTGTCTATGGGTCTGAGTGCAGGTAGGTGCTCAGTTGGGCTCAGATTGCCCCTGTTTTTCCTGGGAAGCCACCACTATTGAGATGGATCAGGGACTTTGGAGGTTTATCCTATTAGAAGGGTTGTGGCCATTGGAATGGGCACACACAATTCCCTTGGAGAGGGCAAGTACAGTCCTCAGGTTTGGCTCCAGGGGCCTGAGCCTGTAGGTTGTGTAGGCCAGGGCTGTTTGGACAGTTGTCTGAAAACACAAACTCGGCTTATGTTTCGGGTCATAGGTATGGCAGGACTGATCTACAGACCATGAGGAGAACATTTCGGGATTTGAATGAAGGGCGAGTGTTAGGCTCCTGCTCAAGTTTTTGTCTCTGGATATCGTGTCACTCATGGTCGTGGAATTTCTGGGTAACTTCATGGGAAATGGACGAGTCTTACTCTCTGGTGGTTTGGCCCCGTCCAAAGAGTTTGGGGTCATTCTGTGGGCTGGAAGAAGTCCGTTTTTTTTTTTGTTGTTGTTGTTGTTGTTTTATTTTTTAACCTCAGGTGTCCCACCAAATGAGGATTCCAGAGTAGAGCCCTGGGAGGGGCGACTGGACAATCAGAAATCTGGTTAAAAATTGGGGCCTAGGGACATGTCAAGCCCATTATGATATCTAATGGTCCAGCCACTGAGAGGACTTACTAGAGGACAGGACTCATGCTGAGGGTCTCAACGCGTGTGTATGCCCTCCTAACACACAAGAATGGGCGGGGCCTCAGGGTGAATGCTGGTTTCTCCTACACTGAACGTTGGACAACGTGCCAACCACAAGGGTTCTTGCCATGGGTAAGGAGGAGTTCTGATTTCTGCATCACACTCACCCCTGGGCAGTGATTGGAGATAAGGTCTCGGTTCTGAAGCCTGAAAACTGAGGTAGCGAAGAGATGATGACCTAAGGCCATGCTGGGTTTTATGTGCTCAGTGTGCGGTCAGCTTCTGGGTGTTGGTCAGGAGGTCCGGGCTCAGGTTCTGTTCGGCAGTGCATGAGTGCCCAGGTTAGACTATATAATTTGGGTAAAGTCGAGTGCTGTGTAAGTTTACCCTCATTTAAGGTGCCTGGGCAGCTATGTGGCAATAATTTTTTTTCTAGAGGGCAGGCTTAGTGCTGCATTGTGGGTCCTGAATTGACAAACATGAGGGCTTCGGGGCCAGGAATGAGAGGACGGAAGTCTGAGAAGACAAGCTAGACTTGGCTTTTAGGGCGAGGGCACGGCAGATCTGAACCAATATCTCATGCATCTGAAGTCAGAGCGAGGATCAGACGTTGGCTCAGGTTGGATTTTCTAGCATGACGACTGCTTCATGAAGGGAACGGAATCTCGAGGCCATTGAGGTTTTCCCACGTTGGGAGGTGTGGGATGACCCCTTCTAGGATTCCTTCTGCGGGACAATTGAGACCTGTTGGACAGCTCCAGGACATCCCATATGGAATGACTCCAGAGCACCGTTCGCGGATAGATGCCTGGGAAGCCCGCCTCGCATTCCAATTGTCTCCTAGCAACAGGACAGTTTAGATCTGATGGTTCTGCCGGAGCAACTGGGGTGGCTGAGTTGAAATGGACTTTCCTGAGGATGGGTCCTAATGTGTTTTTGTGTCCATGAGGGCCTTGGAATGGGGCGGTGGCACCGGGACCCTGAAGTACTCTCCTAAGCTTTGGACATGGCTCCCATGCACAGGTTTCCTTGTGGAGACGAGATGAGTTCTGATGGGTGCCTCAGGAAAACCCCTATGCTCGTATTGGAATCAGGCTTTTGAGGACACATGCCTGTAACCCAAAGCAATGGATCCTATTATGGCCTAGGGTCCTGTCTGGTTCAATCTTCTTCTCTGGGGACATCCATCTATGGTATGAGTGGAGGTCGATTATCAGCTGGTGTCAGACAGCCCTTTTTTGTTCCGGGCTACCTACACTATTGGGATGGCCTCAGGGACTTTGGAGGTTTCTCCTAATTTGTACGATTTTGGACCATGGAATGGGCAGAATTCCCATGGATTGGTAGGCACAGTCCTAATGTGTGGCTCCAGGGGCCCAGCCTGGAGGGTGTGTGGCCCAAGACTTTGAGGACAGAAGTCTGAAAACACAAACTCAGCTTAGGTTTGGGGACGTAGATGGCAGGCCCGATCTACAAACCATGAGAAGAACTCTTCCGGATATGAAGAAAGAGCGAGTCTGAGGCGCTTGCTCAGGCTTTTGTCTCTGGATTTTGTATCAGCGATGGCCGTGGAATGTCGGGGAAGCCTCATGGGCCATGGACGAATCTTCCTCTCTGAGGATTTGGCCCGATTCCCAATTGCTTTTCGTCAATCTGTGGGATGGGAGGACTCATTTCAGTTTTTTTACCTCAGTTGTCCAACCAAAAGAGGAATTCCAAAGCCAAGCCGTGGGGAAGACTGAAGGGACAACCTGAACTATGGTTAAATATTGGGGCCTAGGGGCATGGCAAGCCCAATATGCTATCTCTTCATCCAGCCACTGAGTGGCCTTACTTGAGGACTGGGCTCAGCCTGAGGGTCACAATGTGTGTTTGTGACCAATGTGGCCTGCGAGCATGGGCTGGGTCTCATGGGCCACACTGGTTTCAACTACACTGAACGTTGGACAACATGCGAACCAAAAGGTTTCTTGCCATGGGGAAGGAGTTCTGATTTCTGCATCTCCTTCAACCCTGGGCAGTGATTGGAGATAAGGTCTAGGTTCTGAAACCTGAAAACTGTTGTTGGGAAGAGATGACGACCTAAGGCCATGGCAGCTCGATGTGCTCAGTGTGCGGCCAGCTGTCTGGGAGGGGCCAGGGGGTCCAGGCTCAGGCTGTGTCAGAAAGGGCATTAATTCCCTGGTCAGCCTATGTATTTGGGGTACAGCCAAGTTCGGTGCAGGTTGATCCTCATTTGGGATTACTGGGTAACCCCAGAGGACAATATTTTTCTTCTGGTGTGCCGGTAGAGTGCTGCATTGTATTTCTGGATTGCCAAACTGGAGGGCTTGTGGGCCAGTAGTCTGACGACAAAAGTCTGAGAACACAAGCTAGGCTTAGATTTCTGGGTGAGGCCATGGCAGGCATAATCTACAGACCTGAATCGAGATCTCGTGCATCTGAAGTCAGGGCGAGGATCAGATGATCGCTCAGCTTGGAGTTTCTGACCCTGATGGCCCCTTCATGAATGGGGGGGGGCATCAAGAGGCAATGGGGGTTTTTCCACGATGAGAGTTGTGAGAAGCTCCAAACAGCAGACAGTCCTGTCCAGGACAATTGAGACCTGTTGTTTGGCTCCAGGCCAATGATTCTGAGCAGGGTTCTAAGGATGGATGGCTGGGTAGCCCACCTCGCATTCCAATTGTCACCTAGCCACAAGACAGGTTAGATATCATGGATCTGTGGGGAGCAACCGAGGACGCTGAGTTGAAATGGACACCCCTGGGGATGGGTCCTAACGTGCTTTTGTGTCTATGGAGACCTTGGAATGAAGCGGTGGCACTGGGGCCCTAAAGGGTTCTCCTAAAGAGAGGCTTTGACACAGCTACAACGTGCAAGTTTCCCATGTGTAGATGAGATGTTTTCTGATGGGTGAGTCAAGAAACA
The DNA here is from genome assembly GCF_964662115.1 of Mustela nivalis. Taxonomy (NCBI): domain Eukaryota; kingdom Metazoa; phylum Chordata; class Mammalia; order Carnivora; family Mustelidae; genus Mustela; species Mustela nivalis. Next base: position 577,071 of record NW_028136338.1, on the reverse strand, counting down.
GCTATATGCTGCTTTTGAAATCCAGGCCTCTGAGGAGAGATGCCTGGAAACCAAAGCAATGGATCTGATTAGTGCCTAGGGGCCTGTTCTTTCCTTTTTACCTCTGGGGACATCTGTCTATGGGAATGAGTGCAGGTAGGTGCTCAGTTGGGCTCAGATTGCCCCTGTTTTTCCTGGGAAGCCACCACTATTGAGATGGATCAGGGACTTTGGAGGTTTATCGTATTAGAAGTGTTGTGGCCATTGGAATGGGCACACACAATTCCCTTGGAGAGGGCTAGTACAGTCCTCAGGTTTGGCTCCAGGGGCCTGAGCCTGTAGGTTGTGTAGGCCAGGGCTGTTTGGACAGTTGTCTGAAAACACAAACTCGGCTTATGTTTCGGGTCATAGGTATGGCAGGACTGATCTACAGACCATGAGGAGAACTCTTCGGGATTTGAAAGAGGGGCACGACTGTGAGGCTCCTGCTCAAGTTTTTGTCTCTGGATATCGTGTCACTCATGGTCGTGGAATTTCTGGGTGACTTCATGGGAAATGGACGAGTCTTACTCTCTGGTGGTTTGGTCCCGTCCAAAGAGTTTGGGGTCATTCTGTGGGCTGGAAGAAGTCCGTTTTTTTGTTGTTGTTGTTGTTGTTTTTTTCTTGTTTAACCTCAGGTGTCCCACCAAATGATGGATTCCAGAGTAGAACCCTGGGGAGGGGCGACTGGACAATCAGAAATCTGGTTAAAAATTGGGGCCTAGGGACATGTAAAGCCCATTATGACATCTAATGATCCAGCCACTGAGAAAACTTACTAGAGGACAGGACTCATGCTGAGGGTCACAATGCGTGTGTATGCCCTTGTCGCACTCAAGAATGGGCGCGGCCTCAGGGTGAATGCTGGTTTCTCCTACACTGAACTTTGGACAACGTGCCAACCACAAGGGTTCTTGCCATGGGTAAGGAGGAGTTCTGATTTCTGGATCACACTCATTCCTGGGCAGTGATTGGAGATAAGGTCTCGGTTCTGAAGCCTGAAAACTGAGGTAGGGAAGAGATGATGACCTAAGGCCATGGCGGGTTTTATGTGCTCAGTGTGTGGTCAGCTTTCTGGGTGTTGGTTAGGAGGTCCGGGCTCAGGTTGTGTTCGGCAGTGCATTAGTGCCCAGGTTAGACTATATAATTTGGGTAAAGTCGAGTGCTGTGTAGGTTTATTTTCATTTAAGGTGCCTGGGCAGCTCATGAGGCAATAATTTTTTTTCTAGAGGGCAGGCAGGGTGCTGCATTGTGGGTCCGGAATTGCCAAACTTGAGGGTTTCGGGGCGAGGAGTGTGAGGACGGAAGTCTGAGAAGACAAGCTAGACTTGGGTTTCAGGGCGAGGGCACGGCCGCGACCCCCTGCAGATCTGAACCAATATCTCATGCATCTGAAGTCAGGGCGAGGATCAGACGGCTCAGGTTGGAGTTTCTGTGCATGACGGCCGCTACATGAAGGGAGTGGAATCTCGAGGCCATTGAGGTTTTCCCACATTGGGAGTTGTGGGATGCCCCCTTCAAGGGTTCCTTCTGCGGGACAATTGAGACCTGTTGGACAGCTCCAGGACATCCCATATAGAATGACTCCAGAGCACCGTTCGCGGATGGATGCCTGGGAAGCCCGCCTCGCGTTCCAATTGTCTCCTAGCAACAAGACAGTTTAGATCTGATGGCTCTGCGGGAGCAACCGGGGTGGCTGAGTTGAAATGGACTTTCCTGAGGATGGGTCCTAATGTGTTTTTGTGTCCATGAGGGCCTTAGAATGGGGCGGTGGCACCGGGAATCTGAAGTACTCTCCTAAGTTTTGGACATGGCTCCCATGCACAGGTTTCCTTGTGGAGACGAGATGAGTTCTGATGGGTGCCTCAGGAAAACCCCTATGCTCGTATTGGAATCAGGCTTTTGAGGACACATGCCTGTAACCCAAAGCAATGGATCCTATAATGGCCTAGGGTCCTGTCTGGTTCAATCTTCTTCTCTGGGGACATCCATCTATGGTATGAGTGGAGGTCGATTATCAGCTAGTGTCAGACAGCCCTTGTTTGTTCCGGGCGACCTACACTATTGGGATGGCCTCAGGGACTTTGGAGGTTTCTCCTAATTTGTACGATTTTGGACCATGGAATGGGCAGAATTCCCATGGATTGGTAGGCACAGTCCTAATGTGTGGCTCCAGGGGCCCAGCCTGGAGGGTGTGTGGCCCAAGACTTTGAGGACAGAAGTCTGAAAACACAAACTCAGCTTAGGTTTGGGGACGTAGGTATGGCAGGCCCGATATACAAACCATGAGCAGAACTCTTCAGGATATGAAGAAAGTTCGAGTCTGAGGCTCTTGCTCAGGCTTTTGTCTCTGGATTTTGTATCAGCGATGGACGTGGAATGTCGGGGAGGCCTCATGGGCCATGGACGAATCTTCCTCTCTGAGGATTTGGCCCGATTCCCAATTGCTTTTCATCAATCTGTGGGATGGGAGGACTCATTTCAGTTTTTTTTACCTCAGTTGTCCAACCAAAAGAGGAATTCCAAAGCCAAGCCGTGGGGATGACTGAAGGGACAACCTGAACTATGGTTAACAATTGGGGCCTAGGGGCATGGCAAGCCCAATATGCTATCTCTTCATCCAGCCACTGAGTGGCCTTATTTGAGGACTGGGCTCAGCCTGAGGGTCACAATGTGTGTTTGTGACCAATGTGGCCCGCGAGCATGGGCGGGGCCTCATGGGCCACACTGGTTTCAACGACACTGAACGTTGGACAACATGCCAACACAAGATTTCTTGCCATGGGGAAGGAGTTCTGATTTCTGCATCACCTTCAACCTGGGCAGTGATTGGAGATATGGCCTAGGTTCTGAAACCTGAAAACCTAGGTTGGGAAGAGATGACGACCTAAGGCCATGGCAGCTAGATGTGCTCATTGTGCGGCCAGCTGTCTGGGAGGGGCCAGGGGGTCCGGGCTCAGTCTGTGTCAGAAAGGGCATTAATTTTCTGGTCAGCCTATGTATTTGGGGTACAGCCAAGTTCGGTGCAGGTTGATCCTCATTTGGGATTACTGGGTAACCCCAGAGGACAATATTTTTCTTCTGGTGGGCCGGCAGAGTGCTCCATTGTATTTCTGGATTGCCAAACTGGAGGGCTTGTGGGCCAGTAGTCTGACGACAAAAGTCTGAGAACACAAGCTAGGCTTAGATTTCTGGGTGAGGCCATGGCAGGCACAATCTACAGACCTGAATCGAGATCTCGTGCATCTGAAGTCAGGGCGAGGATCAGATGATCGCTCAGGTTGGAGTTTCTGTCCCTGATGGCCCCTTCATGAATGGGGGGGGCATCAAGAGGCCATGGGGGTTTTTCCACGATGAGAGTTGTGAGAAGCTCCAAACAGCAGACAGTCCTCTCCGGGACAATTGAGACCTGTTGTTTGGCTCCAGGCCAATGATTCTGAGCAGGGTTCTAAGGATGGATGGCTGGGTAGCCCACCTCGCATTCCAATTGTCTCCTAGCCACAAGACAGGTTAGATATCATGGATCTGTGGGGAGCAACCGAGGACGATGAGTTGAAATGGACACCCCTGGGGATGGGTCCTAACGTGCTTTTGTGTCTATGGAGACCTTGGAATGAAGCGGTGGCACTGGGGCCCTAAAGGGTTCTCCTAAAGAGAGGCTTTGACACAGCTCCAACGTGCAAGTTTCCCATGTGTAGATGAGATGTTTTCTGATGGGTGAGTCAAGAAACAGCTATATGCTGCTTTTGAAATCCAGGCCTCTGAGGAGAGATGCCTGGAAACCAAAGCAATGGATCTGATTAGTGCCTAGGGGCCTGTTCTTTCCTTTTTACCTCTGGGGACATCTGTCTATGGGAATGAGTGCAGGTAGGTGCTCAGTTGGGCTCAGATTGCCCCTGTTTTTCCTGGGAAGCCACCACTATTGAGATGGATCAGGGACTTTGGAGGTTTATCGTATTAGAAGGGTTGTGGCCATTGGAATGGGCACACACAATTCCCTTGGAGAGGGCTAGTACAGTCCTCAGGTTTGGCTCCAGGGGCCTGAGCCTGTAGGTTGTGTAGGCCAGGGCTGTTTGGACAGTTGTCTGAAAACACAAACTCGGCTTATGTTTCGGGTCATAGGTATGGCAGGACTGATCTACAGACCATGAGGAGAACTCTTCGGGATTTGAAAGAGGGGCGACTGTGAGGCTCCTGCTCAAGTTTTTGTCTCTGGATATCGTGTCACTCATGGTCGTGGAATTTCTGGGTGACTTCATGGGGAATGGACGCGTCATACTCTCTGGTGGTTAGGCCCCGTCCAAAGAGTTTGGGGTCATTCTGTTGGCTGGAAGAAGTCCGTTTTTTTTTTTTTGTGTGTGTTCTTTTTTAACCTCAGGTGTCCCACCAAATGATGGATTCCAGAGTAGAGCACTGGGGAGGGGCGACTGGACAATCAGAAATCTGGTTAAAAATTGGGGCCTAGGGACATGTCTATCCCATTATGACATCTAATGGTCTAGCCACTGAGAAGACTTACTAGATGACAGGACTCAAGCTGAGGGACACAATGCGTGTATATGCCCTCGTAAAACTCAAGAATGGGTGGGGCCTCAGGAAGAATGCTGGTTTCTCCTACACTGAACGTTGGACAACGTGCCAACCACAAGGGTTCTTGCCATGGGTAAGGAGGAGTTCTGATTTCTCCATCACACTCACCCCTGGGCAGTGATTGGAGATAAGGTCTCGGTTCTGAAGCCTGAAAACTGAGGTAGGGAAGAGATGATGACCTAAGGCCATGGCGGGTTTTATGTGCTCAGTGTGCGGTCAGCTTTCTGGGTGTTGGTCAGGAGGTCCGGGCTCAGGTTGTGTTCGACAGTGCATTAGTGCCCAGGTTAGACTATATAATTTGGGTAAAGTCGAGTGCTGTGTAGGTTTACCCTCATTTAAGGTGCCTGGGCAGCTCATGAGGCAATAATTTTTTTTCTAGAGGGCAGGCAGAGTGCTGCATTGTGGGTCCGGAATTGCCAAACTTGAGGGCTTCGGGGCCAGGAGTGTGAGGAGGGAAGTCTGAGAAGACAAGCTAGACTTGGGTTTCAGGGTGAGGGCACGGCAGGTACCCCATGAAGATCTGAACCAATATCTCATGCATCTGAAGTCAGGGCGAGGATCAGACGTTGGCTCAGGTTGGATTTTCTGAGCATGACGTCTGCTTCATGAAGGGAGCGGAATCTCGAGGCCATTGAGGTTTTCCCACGTTGGGAATTGTTGGATGCCCCCTTCAAGGATTCCTTCTGTGGGACAATTGAGACCTGTTGGACAGCTCCAGGACATCCCATATGGAATGACTCCAGAGCACCGTTCGCGAATGGATGCCTAGGAAGCCCGCCTCGCATTCCAATTGTCTCCTAGCAACAAGACAGTTTAGATCTGATGGTTCTGCCAGAGCAACTGGGGTGGCTGAGTTGAAATGGACTTTCCTGAGGATGGGTCCTAATGTGTTTTTGTGTCCATGAGGGCCTTGGAATGGGGTGGTGGCACCGGGACCCTGTAGTACACTCCTAAGCCTTGAGCATGGCTCCAATGCACAGGTTTCCTTGTGGAGACGAGATGAGTTCTGATGGGTGCCTCTGGAAAACCCCTATGCTCGTATTGGAATCAGGCTTTTGAGGACACATGCCTGTAACCCAAAGCAATGGATCCTATTATGGCCTAGGGTCCTGTCTGGTTCAATCTTCTTCTCTGGGGACATCCATCTATGGTATGAGTGGAGGTCGATTATCAGCTGGTGTCAGACAGCCCTTGTTTGTTCCGGGCTACCTACACTATTGGGATGGCCTCAGGGACTTTGGAGGTTTCTCCTAATTTGTACGATTTTGGACCATGGAATGGGCAGAATTCCCATGGATTGGTAGGCACAGTCCTTATGTGTGGCTCCACGTGCCCAGTCTGGAGGTTGTGTTGCCCAAGACTTTGAGGACAGAAGTCTGATAACACAAACTCAGCTTAGGATTGGGGACGTAGATATGGCAGGCCCGATCTACAAACCATGAGAAGAACTCTTCAGGATATGAAGAAAGGCTAGTCTGAGGCGCTTACTCAGGCTTTTGTCTCTGGATTTTGTACCAGCGATGTCCGTGGAATGTCGGGGAGGCCTCATGGGCCATGGACGAATCTTCCTCACTGAGTATTTGGCCCGATTCCCAATTGCTTTTCGTCAATCTGTGGGATGGGAGGACTTATTTCAGTTTTGTTACCTCAGGTGTCCCACCAAAAGAGGAATTCCAAAGCCAAGCCGTGGGGAAGACTGAAGGGACAACCCGAACTATGGATAAAATTTGGGGCCAAGGGGCATGGCAAGCCCAATATGCTATCTCTTCATCCAGCCACTGAGTGGCTTTACTTGAGGACTGGGCTCAGCCTGAGGTTCACAATGTGTGTTTGTGACCAATGTGGCCCATGAGCATGGGCGGGGCCTCATGGGCCACACTGGTTTCAACTACACTGAACGTTGGACAACATGCCAACCACAAGGTTCTTGCCATGGGGAAGGAGTTCTGATTTCTGTATCACCTTCAACCCTGGGCAGTGTTTGGAGATAAGGTCTAGGTTCTGAAACCTGAAAACCGAGTTTGGGAGAGATGACGACCTAAGTCCATGGCGGCTAGATGTGCTCAGTGTGCGGCCAGCTGCCTGGGAGGGGCCAGGGGGTACAGGCTCAGGCTGTGTCAGAAAGGGCATTAGTGCCCTGGTCAGCCTATGTATTTGGGGTACAGCCAACGTAGGTGCAGGTTGAACCTCATTTGGGGTTTCTGGGTAGCCACAGAGGACAATGTTTTTCTTCTGGAGGTCCGGCAGAGTGCTGCATTGTAGTTCTGGATTGCCAAACTGGAGGGCTTGTGGGCCTGTAGTCTGACGACAAATGTCTAAAACACAAGCTAGGCTTAGGTTTCTGGGTGAGGATATGGCAGGCACAATCTACAGACCTGAATCGAGATCTCGTGCATCTGAAGTCAGGGCAAGGATTAGACGATCTCTCAGGTTGGAGTTTCTGCCCCTGATGGCCCCTTCATGAATGGGGGGGCATCACGAGGCCATGGGGGTTTTCCCACGATGGGAGTTGTGAGAAGCTCCAAACTGCAGAGATCTTCTGCAGGACAATTGAGACCTGTTGTTTGGCTCCAGGCCAATGATTCTGAGCAGGGTTCTAAGGATGGATGGCTGGGTAGCCCACCTCGCATTCCAATTGTCTCCTAGCAACCAGACAGGTTAGATCTCCTGGATCTGTGGGGAGCAACCGAGGACGCTGCATTGAAATGGACACCCCCGGGGATGGGTCCTAATGTGCTTTTGTGTCTAAGGAGACCTTGGAATGAAGCGGTGGCACGTGGGCCCTAAAGAGTTCTACTAAACAGAGGCTTTGACACAGCTCCAACCTGCAAGTTTCCCATGTGTAGATGAGAAGTTTTCTGTTGGGTGAGTTAAGAAACAGCTATAAGCTTGTTTTGAAATCCAGGCCTCTGAGGAGAGATGCCTAGAAACCAATGCAATGGATGTGATTAGTGCCTAGGGGCCTGTTCTTTCCTTTTTACCTCTGGGACATCTGTCTATGGGTCTGAGTGCAGGTAGGTGCTCAGTAGGGCTCAGATTGCCCCTGTTTTTCCTGGGAAGCCACCACTATTGTGATGGATCAGGGAATTTGGAGGTTTATCCTATTAGAAGGGTTGTGGCCATTGGAATGGGCACACACAATTCCCTTGGAGAGGGCAAGTACAGTCCTCAGGTTTGGCTCCAGGGGCCTGAGCCTGTAGGTTGTGTAGGCCAGGGCTGTTTGGACAGTTGTCTGAAAACACAAACTCGGCTTATGTTTCGGGTCATAGGTATGGCAGGACTGATCTACAGACCATGAGGAGAACTCTTCGGGATTTGAAAGAAGGGCGAGTGTGAGGCTCCTGCTCAAGTTTTTGTCTCTGGATATCGTGTCACTCATGGTCGTGGAATTTCTGGGTGACTTCATGGGAAATGGACGAGTCTTACTCTCTGGTGGTTTGGTCCCGTCCAAAGAGTTTGGGGTCATACTGTGGGCTGGAAGAAGTCCGTTTTTTTTTTTGTTGTTGTTGTTGTTGTTGTTGTTTTCTTGTTTAACCTAGGGGTCCCACCAAATGATGGATTCCAGAGTAGAACCCTGGGGAGGGGCGACTGGACAATCAGAAATCTGGTTAAAAATTGGGGCCTAGGGACATGTAAAGCCCATTATGACATCTAATGATCCAGCCACTGAGAAAACTTACTAGAGGACAGGACTCATGCTGATGGTCACAATGCGTGTGTATGCCCTTGTCGCACTCAAGAATGGGCGGGGCCTCAGGGTGAATGCTGGTTTCTCCTACACTGAACTTTGGACAACGTGCCAACCACAAGGGTTCTTGCCATGGGTAAGGAGGAGTACTGATTTCTGCATCACACTCATTCCTGGGCAGTGATTGGAGATAAGGTCTCGGTTCTGAAGCCTGAAAACTGAGGTAGGGAAGAGATGATGACCTAAGGCCATGGCGGATTTTATGTGCTCAGTGTGTGGTCAGCTTTCTGGGTGTTGGTTAGGAGGTCCGGGCTCAGGTTGTGTTCGGCAGTGCTTTAGTGCCCAGGTTAGACTATATAATTTGGGTAAAGTCGAGTGCTGTGCAGGTTTATCCTCATTTAAGGTGCCTGGACAGCTCATGAGGCAATAATTTTATTTCTAGAGGGCAGGCAGGGTGCTGCATTGTTGGTCCGGAATTGCCAAACTTGAGAGCTTCGGGGCCAGGAGTGTGAGGACGGAAGTCTGAGAAGACAAGCTAGACTTGGGTTTCAGGGCGAGGGCACGGCAGGTACCCCCTGCAGATCTGAACCAATATCTCATGCATCTGAAGTCAGGGCGAGCATCAGACGTTGGCTCAGGTTGGAGTTTCTGTGCATGACGGCTGCTTCATGAAGGGAGCGGAATCTCGAGGCCATTGAGGTTTTCCCACGTTGGGAGTTGTGGGATGCCCCCTTCAAGGGTTCCTTCTGCGGGACAATTGAGACCTGTTGGACAGCTCCAGGACATCCCATATGGAATGACTCCAGAGCACCGTTCGCGGATGGATGCCTGGGAAGCCCGCCTCGCATTCCTATTGTCTCCTAGCAACAAGACAGTTTAGATCTGATGGCTCTGCGGGAGAAACCGGGGTGGCTGAGTTGAAATGGACTTTCCTGAGGATGGGTCCTAATGTGTTTTTGTGTCCATGAGGGCCTTGGAACGGGGCGGTGGCACCGGGACCCTGAAGTACTCTCCTAAGCTTTGGACATGGCTCCCATGCACAGGTTTCCTTGTGGAGACGAGATGAGTTCTGATGGGTGCCTCAGGAAAACCCCTATGCTCGTATTGGAATCAGGCTTTTGAGGACACATGCCTCTAACCCAAAGAAATGGATCCTATTATGGCCTAGGGTCCTGTCTGGTTCAATCTTCTTCTCTGGGGACATCCATCTATGGTATGAGTGGAGGTCGATTATCAGCTGGTGTCAGACAGCCCTTGTTTGTTCCGGGCAACCTACACTATTGGGATGGCCTCAGGGACTTTGGAGGTTTCTCCTAATTTGTACGATTTTGAACCATGGAATGGGCAGAATTCCCATGGATTGGTAGGCACAGTCCTAATGTGTGGCTCGAGGGGCCCAGCCTGGAGGGTGTGTGGCCCAAGACTTTGAGGACAGAAGTCTGAAAACACAAACTCAGGTTAGGTTTGGGGACGTAGGTATGGCAGGCCCGGTCGACAAACCATGAGCAGAACTCTTCAGGATATGAAGAAATTGCGAGTCTGAGGTGCTTGCTCAGGCTTTTGTCTCTGGATTTTGTATCAGCGATGGACGTGGAATGTCGGGGAGGCCTCATGGGCCATGGACGAATCTTCCTCTCTGAGGATTTGGCCCGATTCCCAATTGCTTTTCGTCAATCTGTGGGATGGGAGGACTCATTTCAGTTTTGTTACCTCAGTTGTCCAACCAAAAGAGGAATTCCAAAGCCAAGCCGTGGGGAAGACTGAAGGGACAACCTGAACTATGGTTAAATATTGGGGCCTAGGGGCATGGCAAGCCCAATATGCTATCTCTTCATCCAGCCATCGAGTGGACTTACTTGAGGACTGGGCTCAGCCTGAGGGTCACAATGTGTGTTTGTGTCCAATGTGGCCTGCGAGCATGGGCCGGGACTCATGGGCCACACTGGTTTCAACTACACTGAACGTTGGACAACATGCGAACCAAAAGGTTTCTTGCCATGGGGAAGGAGTTCTGATTTCTGCATCACCTTCAACCCTGGGCAGTGATTGGAGATAAGGTCTAGGTTCTGAAACATGAAAACTGTTGTTGGGAAGAGGTGACGACCTAAGGCCATGGCAGCTCGATGTGCTCAGTGTGCGGCCAGCAGTCTGGGAGGGGCCAGGGGTCCAGGCTCAGGCTGTGTCAGAAAGGGCATTAGTTCCCTGGTCAGCGTATGTATTTGGGGCACAGCCAAGTTCGGTGCAGGTTGATCCTCATTTGGGATTACTGGGTAACCCCAGAGGACAATATTTTTCTTCTGGAGGGCCGGCAGAGTGCTGCATTGTATTTCTGGAATGCCAAACTGGAGGGCTTGTGGGCCAGTAGTCTGACGACAAAAGTCTGAGAACACAAGCTAGGCTTAGGTTTCTGGGTGAGGCCATGGCAGGCACAATCTACAGACCTGAATCGAGATCTCGTGCATCTGAAGTCAGGGCGAGGATCAGATGATCGCTCAGGTTGGAGTTTCTGTCCCTGATGGCCCCTTCATGAATGGGGGGGGCATCAATAGGCCATGGGGGTTTTTCCACGATGAGAGTTGTGAGAAGCTCCAAACAGCAGACAGTCCTCTCCAGGACAATTGAGACCTGTTGTTTGGCTCCAGGCCAATGATTCTGAGCAGGGTTCTAAGGATAGATGGCAGAGTAGCCCACCTCGCATTCCAATTGTCACCTAGCAACAAGACAGGTTAGATATCATGATCTGTGGGGAGCAACCGAGGACGCTGAGTTGAAATGGACACCCCTGGGGATGGGTCCTAACGTGCTTTTGTGTCTATGGAGACCTTGGAATGAAGCGGTGGCACTGGGGCCCTAAAGGGTTCTCCTAAAGAGAGGCTTTGACACAGCTACAACGTGCAAGTTTCCCATGTGTAGATGAGATGTTTTCTGATGGGTGAGTCAAGAAACAGCTATATGCTGCTTTTGAAATCCAGGCCTCTGAGGAGAGATGCCTGGAAACCAAAGCAATGGATCTGATTAGTGCCTAGGGGCCTGTTCTTTCCTTTTTACCTCTGGGGACATCTGTCTATGGGTCTGAGTGCAGGTAGGTGCTCAGTTGGGCTCAGATTGCCCCTGTTTTTCCTGGGAAGCCACCACTATTGAGATGGATCAGGGACTTTGGAGGTTTATCGTATTAGAAGGGTTGTGGCCATTGGAATGGGCACACACAATTCCTTTGGAGAGGGCTAGTACAGTCCTCAGGTTTGGCTCCAGGGGCCTGAGCCTGTAGGTTGTGTAGGCCAGGGCTGTTTGGACAGTTGTCTGAAAACACAAACTCGGCTTATGTTTCGGGTCATAGGTATGGCAGGACTGATCTACAGACCATGAGGAGAACTCTTCAGGATTTGAAAGAAGGGCGAGTGTGAGGCTCCTGCTCAAGTTTTTGTCTCTGGATATCGTGTCACTCATGGTCGTGGAATTTCTGGGTGACTTCATGGGGAATGGACGAGTCATACTCTCTGGTGGTTAGGCCCCGTCCAAAGAGTTTGGGGTCATTCTGTGGGCTGGAAGAATTCCGTTTTTTTTTTTTTTTTTTTTTGTTGTGTTCTTTTTTAACCTCAGGTGTCCCACCAAATGATGGATTCCAGAGTAGAACCCTGAGGAGGGGCGACTGGACAATCAGAAATCTGGTAAAAAATTGGGGCTTAGGGACATGTCAAGCCCATTATGACATCTAATGGTCCAGCCACTGAGAGGACTTACTAGAGGACAGGACTCATGCTGAGGGTTTCAATGCGTGTGTATGCCCTCGTAACACTCAAGAATGGGCGGGGCCTCAGGGTGAATGCTGGTTTCTCCTACACTGAACGTTGGACAACGTGCCAACCTCAAGGGTTCTTGCCATGGGTAAGGAGGAGTTCTGATTTCTCCATCACACTCACCCCTGGGCAGTGATTGGAGATAAGGTCTCGGTTCTGAAGCTGAAAACTGAGGTAGGGAAGAGATGATGACCTAAAGCCATGGCGGGTTTTATGTGCTCAGTGTGCGGTCAGCTTTCTGGGTGTTGGTCAGGAGGTCCGGGCTCAGGTTGTGTTCGACAGTGCATTAGTGCCCAGGTTAGACTATATAATTTGGGTAAAGTCGAGTGCTGTGTAGGTTTACCCTCCTTTATGGTGCCTGGGCAGCACATGAGGCAATAATTTTTTTTCTAGAGGGCAGGCAGAGTGCTGCATTGTGGGTCCGGAATTGCCAAACTTGAGGGCTTCGGGGCCAGGAGTGTGAGGACGGAAGTCTGAGAAGACAAGCTAGACTTGGGTTTCAGGGCGAGGGCACGGCAGGTACCCCTTGCAGATCTGAACCAATATCTCATGCATCTGAAGTCAGGGCGAGCATCAGACGTTGGCTAAGGTTGGAGTTTCTGAGCATGACGGCCGCTTCATAAAGGGAGCGGAATCTCGAGGCCATTGAGTTTTTCCCACGTTGGGAGTTGTTAGATGCCCCCTTCAAGGATTCCTTCTGTGGGACAATTGGGACCTGTTGGACAGCTCCAGGACATCCCATATGGAATGACTCCAGAGCACCGTTCGCGGATGAATGCCTGGGAAGCCCGCCTCGCATTCCAATTGTCTCCTAGCAACAAGACAGTATAGATCTGATGGCTCTGCGGGAGCAACCGGGGTGGTTGAGTTGAAATGGACTTTCCTGAGGATGGGTCCTAATGTGTTTTTGTGTCCATGAGGGCCTTGGAATGGGGCGGTGGCACGGGACTCTGAAGTACTCTCCTAAGCTTTGGACATGGCTCCCATGCAGAGGTTTCCTTGAGGAGACGAGATGAGTTCTGATGGGTGCCTCAGGAAAACCCCTATGCTTGTATTGGAATCAGGCTTTTGAGGACACATTCCTGTAACCCAAAGCAATGGATCCTATTATGGCCTAGGGTCCTGTCTTGTTCAATCTTCTTCTCTGGCGACATCCATCTATGGTCTGAGTGGAGGTCGATTATCAGCTGGTGTCAGACAGCCCTTGTTTGTTCCGGGCGACCTACACTATTGGGATGCCCTCAGAACTTTGGAGGTTTCTCCTAATTTGTACGATTTTGAACCATGGAATGGGCAGAATTCCCATAAATTGGTAGGCACAGTCCTAATGTGTGGCGCCAGGTGCCCAGCCTGGAGGGTGTGTGGCCCAAGACTTTGAGGACAGATGTCTGAAAACACAAACTCAGCTTAGGATTGGGGACGTAGGTATGGCAGGCCTGATCGACAAACCATGAGCAGAACTCTTCAGCATATGAAGAAAGTGCGAGTCTGAGGCGCTTGCTCAGGCTTTTGTCTCTGGATTTTGTATCAGCGATGGCCGTGGAATGTCGGGGAGGCCTCATGGACCATGGACGAATCTTCCTCTCTGAGGATTTGGACCGATTCCCAATTGCTTTTCGTCAATCTATGGGATGGGAGGACTTATTTCAGTTTTGTTACCTCAGTTGTCCCACCAAAAGTGGAATTCCAAAGCCAAGCCGTGGGGAAGACTGAAGGGACAACCCGAACTATGGATAAAAATTGGGGCCAAGGGGCATGGCAAGCCCAATATGCTATCTCTTCATCCAGCCACTGAGTGGCTTTACTTGAGGACTGGGCTCAGCCTGAGGGTCACAATGTGTGTTTGTGACCAATGTGGCCCGTGAGCATGGGCGGGGCCTCATGGGCCACACTGGTTTCAACTACACTGAACGTTGGACAACATGCCAACCGCAAGGTTTCTTGCCATGGGGAAGGAGTTCTGATTTCTGTATCACCTTCAACCCTGGGCAGTGTTTGGAGATAAGGTCTAGGTTCTGAAACCTGAAAACCGCGTTTGGGAAGAGATGACGACCTAAGTCCATGGCGGCTAGATGTGCTCAGTGTGCGGCCAACTGTCTGGGAGGGGCCAGGGGGTCCAGGCTCATGCTGTGTCAGAAAGGGCATTAGTGCCCTGGTCAGCCTATGTATTTGGGGTACAGCCAAGGTCGGTGCAGGTTGATCCTCATTTGGGGTTACTGGGTAGCCCCAGAAGACAATGTTTTTCTTCTGGAGGGCCGGCAGAGTGCTGCATTGTAGTTCTGGATTGCCAAACTGGAGGGCTTGTGGGCCAGTAGTCTGACGACAAATGTCTAAGAACACAAGCTAGGCTTAGGTTTCGAGGTGAGGATATGGCAGGCACAATCTACAGACCTGATCGAGATCTCGTGCATCTGAAGTCAGGGCAAGGATTAGACGATCGCTCAGGTTGGAGTTTCTGGTCTGATGGCCCCTTCATGAATGGGGGTGGTCATCACGAGGCCATGGATGTTTTCCCACGATGGTAGTTGTGAGAAGCTCCAAACTGCAGAGAGTCTTCTGCAGGACAATTGAGACCTGTTGTTTGGCTCCAGGCCAATGATTCTGAGCAGGGTTCTAAGGATGGATGGCTGAGTAGCCCACCTCGCATTCCAATTGCCTCCTAGCAACAAAACAGGTTAGATCTCCTGGATTGTGGTGAGCAACCGAGGACGCTGAGTTGAATTGGACACCCCTGGGGATGGGTCCTAACGTGCTTTTGTGTCTATGGAGACCTTAGAATGAAGCGGTGGCACTGGGGACCTTAAGGTTTCTCCTAAACTGAAGCTTTGACACAGCTCCAACGTGCAAGTTTCCCATGTGTAGATGAGGTGTTTTCTGATGGGTGAGTCTAGAAACAGCTATATGCTGCTTTTGAAATCCAGGCCTTGAGGAGAGATGCCTGGAAACCAAAGCAATGGATCTGATTAGTGCCTAGGGGCCTGTTCTTTCCTTTTTACCTCTGGGGACATCTGTCTATGGGTCTGAGTGCAGGTAGGTGCTCAGTTGGGCTCAGATTGCCCCTGTTTTTCCTGGGAAGCCACCACTATTGAGATGGATCAGGGACTTTGGAGGTTTATCCTATTAGAAGGGTTGTGGCCATTGGAATGGGCACACACAATTCCCTTGGAGAGGGCAAGTACAGTCCTCAGGTTTGGCTCCAGGGGCCTGAGCCTGTAGGTTGTGTAGGCCAGGGCTGTTTGGACAGTTGTCTGAAAACACAAACTCGGCTTATGTTTCGGGTCATAGGTATGGCAGGACTGATCTACAGACCATGAGGAGAACTCTTCAGGATTTGAAAGAAGGGCGAGTGTGAGGCTCCTGCTCAAGTTTTTGGCTCTGGATATCGTGTCACTCATGGTCGTGGAAATTCTGGGTGACTTCATGGGAAATGGACGAGTCTTACTCTCTGGTGGTTTGGCCCCGTCCAAAGAGTTTGGGGACATTCTGTGGGCTGGAAGAAGTCCGTTTTTTTTTTTTTTTTGTTGTTGTTGTTTTCTTTTTTAACCTCAGGTGTCCCACCAAATGAGGGATTCCAGAGTAGAGCCCTGAGGAGGGGCGACTGGACAATCAGAAATCTGGTAAAAAATTGGGGCTTAGGGACATGTCAAGCCCATTATGACATCTAGTGGTCCAGCCACTGAGAGGACTTACTAGAGGACAGGACTCATGCTGAGGGTCTCAATGCGTGTGTATGCCCTCGTAACACTCAAGAATGGGCGGGTCCTCAGGGTGAATGCTGGTTTCTCCTACACTGAATGTTGGACAACGTGCCAACCACAAGGGTTCTTGCCATGGGTAAGGAGGAGTTCTGATTTCTCCATCACACTCACCCCTGGGCAGTGATTGGAGATAAGGTCTCGGTTCTGAAGCTGAAAACTGAGGTAGGGAAGAGATGATGACCTAAAGCCATGGCGGGTTTTATGTGCTCAGTGTGCGGTCAGCTTTCTGGGTGTTGGTCAGGAGGTCCGGGCTCAGGTTGTGTTCGACAGTGCATTAGTGCCCAGGTTAGACTATATAATTTGGGTAAAGTCGAGTGCTGTGTAGGTTTACCCTCATTTAAGGTGCGTGGGCAGCTCATGAGGCAATAATTTTTTTTCTAGAGGGCAGGCAGAGTGCTGCATTGTGGGTCCGGAATTGCCAAACTTGAGGGCTTCGGGGCCAGGAGTGTGAGGACGGAAGTCTGAGAAGACAAGCTAGGCTTGGGTTTCAGCGCGAGGGCACGGCAGGTACCCCATGCAGATCTGAACCAATATCTCATGCATCTGAAGTCAGGGCGAGTATCAGACGTTGGCTCAGGTTGGAGTTTCTGAGCATGACGGCCGCTTCATAAAGGGAGCGGAATCTCGAGGCCATTGAGGTTTTCCCACGTTGGGAGTTGTTAGATGCCCCCTTCAAGGATTCCTTCTGTGGTACAATTGGGACCTGTTGGACAGCTCCAGGACATCCCATATGGAATGACTCCAGAGCACCGTTCGCGGATGGATGCCTGGGAAGCCCGCCTGGCATTCCAATTGTCTCCTAGCAACAAGACAGTATAGATCTGATGGCTCTGCGGGAGCAACCGGGGTGGTTGAGTTGAAATGGACTTTCCTGAGGATGGGTCCTAATGTGTTTTTGTGTCCATGAGGGCCTTGGAATGGGGCGGTGGCACCAGGACTCTGAAGTACTCTCCTAAGCTTTGGACATGGCTCCCATGCAGTGGTTTCCTTGTGGAGACGAGATGAGTTCTGATGGGTGCCTCAGGAAAACCCCTATGCTCGTATTGGAATCAGGCTTTTGAGGACACATGCCTGTAACCGTAAGAAATGGATCCTATTATGGCCTAGGGTCCTGTCTTGTTCAATTTTCTTTTCTGGGGACATCCATCTATGGTCTGAGTGGAGGTCGATTATCAGCTGGTGTCAGACAGCCCTTGTTTGTTCCGGGCGACCTACACTATTGGGATGGCCTCAGGGACTTTGGAGGTTTCTCCTAATTTGTACGATTTTGAACCATGGAATGGGCAGAATTCCCATGGATTGGTAGGCACAGTCCTAATGTGTGGCGCAAGGTGCCCAGCCTGGAGGGTGTTTGGCGCAAGATATTGACGACAGATGTCTGAAAACACAAACTCAGCTTTTGTTTGGGGACGTAGGTATGGCAGGCCTGATCGACAAACCATGAGCAGAACTCTTCAGGATATGAAGAAAGTGCGAGTCTGAGGCGCTTGCTCAGGCTTTTGTATCTGGATTTTGTATCAGCGATGGCCGTGGAATGTCAGGGAGGCCTCATGGGCCATGGATAAATCTTCTTCTCTGAGGATTTGGCCCGATTCCCAATTGCTTTTCGTCAATCTGTGGGATGGGAGGACTCATTTCAGTTTTGTTACCTCAGGTGTCCAACCAAAAGAGGAATTCCAAAGCCAAGCCGTGGGTAAGACTGAAGGGACAACCTGAACTATGGTAAAAAATTGGGGCCTAGGGGCATGGCAAGCCCAATATGCTATCTCTTCATCCAGCCACTGATTGGCCTTACTTGAGGACTGGGCTCAGCCTGAGGGTCACAATGTGTGTTTGTGACCAATGTGGCCTGCGAGCATGAGCGGGGCCTCATGGGCCACACTGGTTTCAACTACACTGAACGTTGGACAACATGCCAACCACAAGGTTTCTTGCCATGGGGAAGGAGTTCTGATTTCTGCATCACCTTCAACCCTGGGCAGTGATTGGAGATAAGGTCTAGGTTCTGAAACCTGAAAACTGATGTTGGGAAGAGATGACGAAATAAGGCCATGGCAGCTCGATGTGCGCAGTGTGTGGCCAGCTGTCTGGGAGGGGACAGGGGGTCCAGGCTCAGGCTGTGTCAGAAAGGGCATTAGTGCCCTGGTCAGCCTATGTATTTGGGGTACAGCCAAGGTCGGTGCAGGTTGATCCTCATTTGGGGTTACTGGGTAGCCCCAGAGGACAATGTTTTTCTTCTGGAGGGCCGGCAGAGTGCTGCATTGTAGTTCTGGATTGCCAAACTGGAGGGCTTGTGGGCCAGTATTCTGACGACAAATGTCTAAGAACACAAGCTAGGCTTAGGTTTCTGGGTGAGGATATGGCAGGCACAATCTACAGACCTGAATCGAGATCTCGTTCGTCTGAAGTCGGGGCAAGGATTAGACGATCGCTCAGGTTGGAGTTTCTGTCCCTGATGGCCCCTTCATGAATGGGGGTGGGCATCACGAGGCTATGGGTGTTTTCCCACGATGGTAGTTGTGAGAAGCTCCAAACTGCAGAGAGTCTTCTGCAGGACAATTGAGACCTGTTGTTTGGCTCCAGGCCAATGATTCTGAGCAGGGTTCTAAGGATAGATGGCTGAGTAGCCCACCTCGCATTCCAATTGTCTCCTAGCAACAAGACAGGTTAGATCTCCCGGATCTGTGGGGAGCAACTGAGGACGCTGAGTTGAATTGGACACCCCTGGGGATGGGTCCTAACGTGCTTTTGTGTCTATGGAGACCTTGGAATGAAGCGGTGGCACTGGGGCCCTTAAGGTTTCTCCTAAACTGAAGCTTTGACACAGCTCCAACGTGCCAGTTTCCCATGTGTAGATGAGATGTTTTCTGATGGGTGAGTCAAGAAACAGCTAGATGCTGCTTTTGAAATCCAGGCCTCGGAGTAGAGATGCCTGGAAACCAGAGCAATGGATCTGATTAGTGCCTAGGGGCCTGTTCTTTCCTTTTTACCCATGGGGACATCTGTCTATGGGTCTGAGTGCAGGTAGGTGCTCAGTTGGGCTCAGATTGCCCCTGTTTTTCCTGGGAAGCCACCACTATTGAGATGGATCAGGGACTTTGGAGGTTTATCCTATTAGAAGGGTTGTGGCCATTTGAATGGGCACACACAATTCCCTTGGAGAGGGCAAGTACCGTCCTCAGGTTTGGCTCCAGGGGCCTGAGCCTGTAGGTTGTGTAGGCCAGGGCTGTTTAGACAATTGTCTGAAAACACAAACTCGGCTTATGTTTCGGGTCATAGGTATGGCAGGACTGATCTACAGAACATGAGGAGAACTCTTCCGGATTTGAAAGAAGGGCGAGTGTGAGGCTCCTGATCTAGTTTTTGGCTCTGGATATCGTGTCACTCATGGTCGTGGAATTTCTGGGTGACTTCATGGGAAATGGATTAGTCTTACTCTCTGGTGGTTTGGCCCCGTCCAAAGAGTTTGGGGTCATTCTGTGGGCTGGAAGAAGTCCGTTTTTGTTGTTGTTGTTGTTGTTGTTGTTGTTTTCTTTTTTAACCTCAGGTGTCCCACCAAATGAGGGATTCCAGAGTAGAGCCCTGAGGAGGGGCGACTGGACAATCAGAAATCTGGTAAAAAATTGGGGCTTAGGGACATGTCAAGCCCATTATGACATCTAGTGGTCCAGCCACTGAGAGGACTTACTAGAGGACAGGACTCATGCTGAGGGTCACAATGCGTGTGTATGCCCTCGTAACACTCAAGAATGGGCGGGTCCTCAGGGTGAATGCTGGTTTCTCCTACACTGAACGTTGGACAACGTGCCAACCACAAGGGTTCTTGCCATGGGTAAGGAGGAGTTCTGATTTCTCCATCACACTCACCCCTGGGCAGTGATTGGAGATAAGGTCTCGGTTATGAAGCTGAAAAACTGAGGTAGGGAAGAGATGATGACCTAAAGCCATGGCGGGTTTTATGTGCTCAGTGTGCGGTCAGCTTTCTGGGTGTTGGTCAGGAGGTCTGGGCTCAGGTTGTGTTCGACAGTGCATTAGTGCCCAGGTTAGACTATATAATTTGGGTAGAGTCGAGTGCTGAGTAGGTTTACCCTCATTTACGGTGCCTGGGCAGCTATGAGGCAATAATTTTTTTTCTAGAGGGCAGGCAGAGTGCTGCATTGTGGGTCTGGAATTGCCAAACTTGAGGGCTTCGGGGCCAGGAGTGTGAGGACGGAAGTCTGAGAAGACAAGCTAGGCTTGGATTTCAGGGCGAGGTCACGGCAGGTACTCCCTGCAGATCTGAACCAATATCTCATGCATCTTAAGTCAGGGCGAGGATCAGACGTTGGCTCAGGTTGGAGTTTCTGTGCATGACGGCCGCTTCATGAAGGGAGCGGAATCTCGAGGCCATTGAGGTTTTCCCACGTTTGGAGTTGTGGGATGCCCCCTTCAAGGATTCCTTATGTGGGACAATTGAGACCTGTTGGACAGCTCCAGAGCATCGCATATGGAAAGACTCCAGAG
This sequence comes from Mustela nivalis, assembly GCF_964662115.1. Lineage (NCBI taxonomy): Eukaryota > Metazoa > Chordata > Mammalia > Carnivora > Mustelidae > Mustela > Mustela nivalis. Next base: position 556,717 of record NW_028136338.1, on the reverse strand, counting down.
CACCGTTCGCGGATGGATGCCTGAGAAGCCCGCCTCGCATTCCAATTGCCTAATAGCAACAAGACAGATTAGATCTGATGGCTCTGCCGGAGCAACAGGGGTGGCTGAGTTGAAATGGACTTTCCTGAGGATGGGTCCTAATGTGTTTTTGTGTCCATGAGGGCCTCGGTATGGCGAGGTGGCACCGGGACCCTGAAGTACTCTCCTAAGCTTTGGACATGGCTCCCATGCACAGGTTTCCTTGTGGAGACGAGATGAGTTCTGACGGGTGCCTCAGGAATACCGCTATGCTCGAATTGGAATCAGGCTTTTGAGGACACATGCCTGTAACCCAAAGCAATGGATCCTATTATGGCCTAGGGTCCTGTCTGGTTCAATCTTCTTCTCTGGGGACATAAATCTATGGTATGGGTGGAGGTCGATTATCAGCTGTTGTCAGACAGCCCTTGTTTGTTCCGGGCGACCTACACTATTGGGATGGCCTCAGGGACTTTGGAGGTTTCTCCTAATTTGTACAATTTTGGACCATGGAATGGGCAGAATTCCCATGGATTGTTAGGCACAGTCCTAATGTGTGGCTCCAGGGGCCCAGCCTGGAGGGTGTGTGGCCCAAGACTTTGAGGACAGAAGTCTGAAAACACAAACTCAGCTTAGGTTTGGGGACGTAGGTATGGCAGGCCCGATCTACAAATCATGAGAAGAACTCTTCAGGATATGAAGAAAGTGCGAGTCTGAGGCACTTGCTCAGGCTTTTGTCTCTGGATTTTGTATCAGCGATGGCCGTGGAATGTCGGGGAGGCCTCATGGGCCATGGATGAATCTTCCTCTCTGAGGATTTGGCCCGATTCGCAATTGCTTTTCGTCAATCTGTGGGATGGGATGACTCATTTCAGTTTTGTTACCTCAGGTGTCCCACTAAAAGAGGAATTCCAAAGCAAAGCCGTGGGGAAGACTGAAGGGACAACCCGAACTATGGTAAAAAATTGGGGCCTAGTGGAATGGCAGGCCCAATATGCTGTCTCTTCATCCAGCCACTGAGTGGCCTTACTTGAGGACTGGGCTCAGCCTGAGGGTCACAATGTGTGTTTGTGACCAATGTGGCCCGCGAGCATGGGCGGGGCCTCATGGGCCACACTGGTTTCAACTACACTGAACGTTGGACAACATGCTAACCACAAGGTTTCTTGCCATGGGGAAGGAGTTCTGATTTCAGCATCACCTTCAACCCCGGGCAGTGATTGGAGATAAGGTCTAGGTTCTGAAACCTGAAAACCGAGGTTGGGAAGAGATGACGACCTAAGGCCATGGCGGCTAGATGTGCTCAGTGTGCGGCCAGCTGTCTGGGAGGGGCCAGGGGGTCCAGGCTCAGGCTGTGTCAGAAAGGGCATTAGTGCCCTGGTCAGCCTATGTATTTGGGGTACAGCCAAGATCGGTGCAGGTTGATCCTCATTTGGGGTTACTGGATAGCCCCAGAGAACAATGTTTTTCTTCTGGCGGGCATGCAGAGTGCGGCATTGTAGTTCTGGATTGCCAAACTGGAGGGCTTGTGGGCCAGTAGTCTGACGACAAAAGTCTGAGAACACAAGCTAGGCTTAGGTTTCTGGGTGAGGCCATGGCAGGCACAATCTACAGACCTGAATCGATATCTCGTGCATCTGAAGTCAGGGCGAGGATCAGACGATCGCTCAGGTTGGAGTTTCTGCCCCTGATGGCCCCTTCATGAATGGGGGGGCTTCACGAGGCCATGGGGGTTTTCCCACGATGGGAGTTTGAGAAGCTCCAAACTGCAGAGAGTCTTCTGCAGGACAATTGAGACCTGTTGTTTGGCTCCAGGCCAATGATTCTGAGCAGGGTTCTAAGGATGGATGGCTGGGTAGCCCACCTCTCATTCCAATTATCTGCTAGCAACAAGACAGGTTATATCTCCTGGATCTGTGGGGAGCAACCGAGGACGCTGCATTGAAATGGACACCCCTGGGGATGGGTCCTAATGTGCCTTTGTGTCTAAGGAGACCTTGGAATGAAGCGGTGGCACTTGGGCCCTAAAGAGTTCTACTAAACAGAGGCTTTGACACAGCTCCAATGTGCAAGTTTCCGATGTGTAGATGAGATGTTTTCTGAAGGGTGAGTCAAGAAACAGCTATATGCTGCTTTTGAAATCCAGGCCTCTGAGGAGAGATTCCTGGAAACCAAAGCAATGGATCTGATTAGTGCCTAGGGGCCTGTTCTTTCCTTTTTACCTCTGGGGACATCTGTCTATGGGTCTGAGTGCAGGTAGGTGCTCTGTAGGGCTCAGATTGCCCCTGTTTTTCCTGGGAAGCTACCACTATTGAGATGGATCACGGACTTTGGAGGTTTATCCTATTAGAAGGGTTGAGGCCATTGGAATGGGCACACACAATTCCCTTCGAGAGGGCAAGTACAGTCCTCAGGTTTGGCTCCAGGGGCCTTAGCCTGTAGGTTGTGTAGGCCAGGGCTGTTTGGACAATTGTCTGAAAACACAAACTCGGCTTATGTTTCGGATCATAGGTATGGCAGGACTGATCTACAGACCATGAGGAGAACTCTTCGGGATTTGAAAGAAGGGTAAGTGTGAGACTCCTGCTCAAGTTTTTGTCTCTGGATATCGTGTCACTCATGGTCGTGGAATTTCTGGGTGACTTCATGGGAAATGGACGAGTCTTACTCTCTGTTGGTTTCGCCCCGTCCAAAGAGTTTGGGGTCATTCTGTGGGCTGGAAGAAGTCCGTTTTTTTTTTTTTTTGTTGTTTTCTTTTTTAACCTCAGGTGTCCACCAAATGAGGGATTCCAGAGTAGAGCCCTGGGGAGGGGCGACTGGACAATCAGAAATCTGGTTAAAAATTGTGGCCTAGTGACCTGTTCAAGCCCATTATGACATCTAATGGTCCAGCCTAGGAGAGGACTTACTAGAGGACAGGACTCATGCTGAGGGTCACAATGCGTGTGTATGCCCTCGTCGCACTCAAGAATGGGCGGGGCCTCAGGGTTAATGCTGGTTTCTCCTACACTGAACGTTGGAAAACGTGCCAACCACAAGGGTTCTTGCCATGGGTAAGGAGGAGTTCTGATTTCTGCATCAGACTCACCCCTGGGCAGTGATTGGAGATAAGGTCTCGGTTCTGAAGCCTGAAAACTGAGGGAGGGAAGAGATCATGACCTAAGGCCATGGCGGGTTTTATGTGCTCAGTGTGCGGTCAGCTTTCTGGGTGTTGGTCAGGAGGTCCGGGCTCAGGTTGTGTTCGACAGTGCATTAGTGCCCAGGTTAGACTATATAATTTGGGTAAAGTCAAGTGGGGTGTAGGTTTATCTTCATTTAAGGTGCCTGGGCAGCTCATGAGGCAAAATTTTTTTTTCTAGAGGGCATGCAGGGTGCTGCATTGTGGGTCCAGAATTGCCAAACTTGAGGGCTTCGGGGCCAGGAGTGTGAGGACGGAAGTCTGAGAAGACAAGCTAGACTTGGGTTTCAGGGCGAGGCCACGGCAGGTACCCCCTGCAGATCTGAACCAATATCTCATGCATCTGAAGTCAGGGCAAGGATCAGACGTTGGCTCAGGTTGGAGTTTCTGTGCATGACGGCCGCTTCATGAAGGGAGCGGAATCTCGAGGCCATTGAGGTTTTCCCACGTTGGGAGTTGTGGGATGCCCCCTTCAAGGATTCCTTCTGCGGGACAATTGAGACCTGTTGGACAGCTCCAGGACATCCCATATGGAATGACTCCAGAGCACCGTTCGTGGATGGATGCCTGGGAAGCCCGCCTCGCATTCCTATTGTCTCCTAGCAACAAGACAGTTTAGATCTGCTGGCTCTGCAGGAGCAACCGGGGTGGCTGAGTTGAAATGGACTTTCCTGAGGATGGGTCCTAATGTGTTTTTGTGTCCATGAGGGCCTTGGAATGGGGTGGTGGCTCCGGGACCCTGAAGTACTCTCCTAAGCTTTGGACATGGCTCCCATGCACAGGTTTCCTTGTGGAGACGAGATGAGTTCTACTGGGTGTCTCAGGAAAACACCTATGCTCGTATTGGAATCAGGCTTTTGAGGACACATGCCTCTAACCCAAAGAAATGGATCCTATTATGGCCTAGGGTCCTGTCTGGTTCAATCTTCTTCTCTGGGGACATCCATCTATGGTATGAGTGGAGGTCGATTATCAGCTGGTGTCAGACAGCCCTTGTTAGTTCCGGGCGACCTACACTATTGGGATGGCCTCAGGGAATTTGGAGGTTTCTACTAATTTGTACGATTTTGGACCATGGGATGGGCAGAATTCCCATGGATTGGTAGGCACAGTACTAATGTGTGGCTCCAGGGGCCCAGCCTGGAGGGTGTGTGGCCCAAGACTTTGAGGACAGAAGTCTGAAAACACAAACTCAGCTTAGGTTTGGGGACGTAGGTATGGCAGGCCCGATCTACAAACCATGAGAAGAACTCTTCAGGATATGAAGAAAGTGCGAGTCTGAGGCGCTTGCTCAGGCTTTTGTCTCTGGATTTTGTATCAGCGATGGCCGTGGAATGTCGGGGAGGCCTCATGGGCCGTGGACGAATCTTCCTCTCTGAGGATTTGGCCCGATTCCCAATTGCTTTTCGTCAATCTGTGGGATGGGATGACTCATTTCAGTTTTGTTACCTCAGGTGTCCCACCAAAAGAGGAATTCCAAAGCTAAGCCGTGGGGAAGACTGAAGGGACAACCCGAACTATGGTTAAAAATTGGGGCCTAGGGGCATGGCAAGCCCAATATGCTGTCTCTTCATCCAGCCACTGAGTGGCCTTACTTGAGGACTGGGCTCAGCCTAAGGGTCACAATGTGTGTTTGTGACCAATGTGGCCTGCGAGCATGGGCGGGGCCTCATGGGCCACACTGGTTTCAACGACACTGAACGTTGGACAACATGCCAACCACAAGGTTTCTTGCCATGGGGAAGGAGTTCTGATTTCAGCATCACCTTCTACCCCGGGCAGTGATTGGAGATAAGGTCTAGGTTTTGAAACCTGAAAACCGAGGTTGGGAAGAGATGACGACCTAAGGCCATGGCGGCTCCATGTGCTCAGTGTGCGGCCAGCTGTCTGGGAGGGGCCAGGGTGTCCAGGCTCAGGCTGTGTCATAAAGGGCATTAGAGCCCTGGTCAGCCTTAGTATTTGGGGTACAGCCAAGGTCGTTGCAGGTTGATCCTCATTTGGGGTTACTGGATAGCCCCAGAGGACGATGTTTTTCTTCTGGCGGGCCGGCAGAGTGCTGCATTGTAGTTATGGATTGCCAAACTGGAGGGCTTGTGGGCCAGTAGTCTGACGACAAAAGTCTGAGAACACAAGCTAGGCTTAGGTTTCTGGGTGAGGCCATGGCAGGCACAATCTACAGACCTTAATCTATATCTCGTGCATCTGAAGTCAGGGCGAGGATCAGACGATCGCTCAGGTTGGAGTTTCTGTCCCTGATGGCCCCTTCATGAATGGGGGGGCATCACGAGGCCATGGTGGTTTTCCCACGATTGGAGTTGTGAGAAGCTCCAAACTGCAGAGAGTCTTCTGCAGGACAATTGAGACCTGTTGTTTGGCTCCAGGCCAATGATTCTGAGCAGGGTTCTAAGGATGGATGGCTGGGTAGCCCACCTCGCATTCCTATTGTCTCCTAGCAATAAAACAGGTTAGATCTCCTGGATCTGTGGGGAGCAACCGAGGACGCTGCATTGAAATGGACACCCCTGGGGATGGGTCCTAATGTGCCTTTGTGTCTAAGGAGACCTTGGAATGAAGCGGTGGCACTTGGGCCCTAAAGAGTTCTACTAAACAGAGGCTTTGACACAGCTCCAATGTGCAAGTTTCCGATGTGTAGATGAGATGTTTTCTGAAGGGTGAGTCAAGAAACAGCTATATGCTGCTTTTGAAATCCAGGCCTCTGAGGAGAGATTCCTGGAAACCAAAGCAATGGATCTGATTAGTGCCTAGGGGCCTGTTCTTTCCTTTTTACCTCTGGGGACATCTGTCTATGGGTCTGAGTGCAGGTAGGTGCTCTGTAGGGCTCAGATTGCCCCTCTTTTTCCTGGGAAGCCACCACTATTGAGATGGATCACGGACTTTGGAGGTTTATCCTATTAGAAGGGTTGAGGCCATTGGAATGGGCACACACAATTCCCTTCGAGAGGGCAAGTACAGTCCTCAGGTTTGGCTCCAGGGGCCTTAGCCTGTAGGTTGTGTAGGCCAGGGCTGTTTGGACAATTGTCTGAAAACACAAACTCGGCTTATGTTTCGGATCATAGGTATGGCAGGACTGATCTACAGACCATGAGGAGAACTCTTCGGGATTTGAAAGAAGGGTAAGTGTGAGACTCCTGCTCAAGTTTTTGTCTCTGGATATCGTGTCACTCATGGTCGTGGAATTTCTGGGTGACTTCATGGGAAATGGACGAGTCTTACTCTCTGTTGGTTTCGCCCCGTCCAAAGAGTTTGGGGTCATTCTGTGGGCTGGAAGAAGTCCGTTTTTTTTTTTTGTTGTTGTTGTTTTCTTTTTTAACCTCAGGTGTCCACCAAATGAGGGATTCCAGAGTAGAGCCCTGGGGAGGGGCGACTGGACAATCAGAAATCTGGTTAAAAATTGTGGCCTAGTGACCTGTTCAAGCCCATTATGAAATCTAATGGTCCAGCCTAGGAGAGGACTTACTAGAGGACAGGACTCATGCTGAGGGTCACAATGCGTGTGTATGCCCTCGTCGCACTCAAGAATGGGCGGGGCCTCAGGGTTAATGCTGGTTTCTCCTACACTGAACGTTGGAAAACGTGCCAACCACAAGGGTTCTTGCCATGGGTAAGGAGGAGTTCTGATTTCTGCATCAGACTCACCCCTGGGCAGTGATTGGAGATAAGGTCTCGGTTCTGAAGCCTGAAAACTGAGGGAGGGAAGAGATCATGACCTAAGGCCATGGCGGGTTTTATGTGCTCAGTGTGCGGTCAGCTTTCTGGGTGTTGGTCAGGAGGTCCGGGCTCAGGTTGTGTTCGACAGTGCATTAGTGCCCAGGTTAGACTATATAATTTGGGTAATGTCAAGTGGGGTGTAGGTTTATCTTCATTTAAGGTGCCTGGGCAGCTCATGAGGCAAAATTTTTTTTTCTAGAGGGCATGCAGGGTGCTGCATTGTGGGTCCGGAATTGCCAAACTTGAGGGCTTCGGGGCCAGGAGTGTGAGGACGGAAGTCTGAGAAGACAAGCTAGACTTGGGTTTCAGGGCGAGGCCACGGCAGGTACCCCCTGCAGATCTGAACCAATATCTCATGCATCTGAAGTCAGGGCAAGGATCAGACGTTGGCTCAGGTTGGAGTTTCTGTGCATGACGGCCGCTTCATGAAGGGAGCGGAATCTCGAGGCCATTGAGGTTTTCCCACGTTGGGAGTTGTGGGATGCCCCCTTCAAGGATTCCTTCTGCGGGACAATTGAGACCTGTTGGACAGCTCCAGGACATCCCATATGGAATGACTCCAGAGCACCGTTCGTGGATGGATGCCTGGGAAGCCCGCCTCGCATTCCTATTGTCTCCTAGCAACAAGACAGTTTAGATCTGCTGGCTCTGCAGGAGCAACCGGGGTGGCTGAGTTGAAATGGACTTTCCTGAGGATGGGTCCTAATGTGTTTTTGTGTCCATGAGGGCCTTGGAATGGGGTGGTGGCTCCGGGACCCTGAAGTACTCTCCTAAGCTTTGGACATGGCTCCCATGCACAGGTTTCCTTGTGGAGACGAGATGAGTTCTACTGGGTGTCTCAGGAAAACACCTATGCTCGTATTGGAATCAGGCTTTTGAGGACACATGCCTCTAACCCAAAGAAATGGATCCTATTATGGCCTAGGGTCCTGTCTGGTTCAATCTTCTTCTCTGGGGACATCCATCTATGGTATGAGTGGAGGTCGATTATCAGCTGGTGTCAGACAGCCCTTGTTAGTTCCGGGCGACCTACACTATTGGGATGGCCTCAGGGAATTTGGAGGTTTCTACTAATTTGTACGATTTTGGACCATGGGATGGGCAGAATTCCCATGGATTGGTAGGCACAGTACTAATGTGTGGCTCCAGGGGCCCAGCCTGGAGGGTGTGTGGCCCAAGACTTTGAGGACAGAAGTCTGAAAACACAAACTCAGCTTAGGTTTGGGGACGTAGGTATGGCAGGCCCGATCTACAAACCATGAGAAGAACTCTTCAGGATATGAAGAAAGTGCGAGTCTGAGGCGCTTGCTCAGGCTTTTGTCTCTGGATTTTGTATCAGCGATGGCCGTGGAATGTCGGGGAGGCCTCATGGGCCGTGGACGAATCTTCCTCTCTGAGGATTTGGCCCGATTCCCAATTGCTTTTCGTCAATCTGTGGGATGGGATGACTCATTTCAGTTTTGTTACCTCAGGTGTCCCACCAAAAGAGGAATTCCAAAGCTAAGCCGTGGGGAAGACTGAAGGGACAACCCGAACTATGGTTAAAAATTGGGGCCTAGGGGCATGGCAAGCCCAATATGCTGTCTCTTCATCCAGCCACTGAGTGGCCTTACTTGAGGACTGGGCTCAGCCTAAGGGTCACAATGTGTGTTTGTGACCAATGTGGCCTGCGAGCATGGGCGGGGCCTCATGGGCCACACTGGTTTCAACGACACTGAACGTTGGACAACATGCCAACCACAAGGTTTCTTGCCATGGGGAAGGAGTTCTGATTTCAGCATCACCTTCTACCCCGGGCAGTGATTGGAGATAAGGTCTAGGTTCTGAAACCTGAAAACCGAGGTTGGGAAGAGATGACGACCTAAGGCCATGGCGGCTCCATGTGCTCAGTGTGCGGCCAGCTGTCTGGGAGGGGCCAGGGTGTCCAGGCTCAGGCTGTGTCATAAAGGGCATTAGAGCCCTGGTCAGCCTTAGTATTTGGGGTACAGCCAAGGTCGTTGCAGGTTGATCCTCATTTGGGGTTACTGGATAGCCCCAGAGGACGATGTTTTTCTTCTGGCGGGCCGGCAGAGTGCTGCATTGTAGTTATGGATTGCCAAACTGGAGGGCTTGTGGGCCAGTAGTCTGACGACAAAAGTCTGAGAACACAAGCTAGGCTTAGGTTTCTGGGTGAGGCCATGGCAGGCACAATCTACAGACCTTAATCTATATCTCGTGCATCTGAAGTCAGGGCGAGGATCAGACGATCGCTCAGGTTGGAGTTTCTGTCCCTGATGGCCCCTTCATGAATGGGGGGGCATCACGAGGCCATGGTGGTTTTCCCACGATTGGAGTTGTGAGAAGCTCCAAACTGCAGAGAGTCTTCTGCAGGACAATTGAGACCTGTTGTTTGGCTCCAGGCCAATGATTCTGAGCAGGGTTCTAAGGATGGATGGCTGGGTAGCCCACCTCGCATTCCTATTGTCTCCTAGCAATAAAACAGGTTAGATCTCCTGGATCTGTGGGGAGCAACCGAGGACGCTGCATTGAAATGGACACCCCTGGGGATGGGTCCTAATGTGCCTTTGTGTCTAAGGAGACCTTGGAATGAAGCGGTGGCACTTGGGCCCTAAAGAGTTCTACTAAACAGAGGCTTTGACACAGCTCCAATGTGCAAGTTTCCGATGTGTAGATGAGATGTTTTCTGAAGGGTGAGTCAAGAAACAGCTATATGCTGCTTTTGAAATCCAGGCCTCTGAGGAGAGATTCCTGGAAACCAAAGCAATGGATCTGATTAGTGCCTAGGGGCCTGTTCTTTCCTTTTTACCTCTGGGGACATCTGTCTATGGGTCTGAGTGCAGGTAGGTGCTCTGTAGGGCTCAGATTGCCCCTCTTTTTCCTGGGAAGCCACCACTATTGAGATGGATCACGGACTTTGGAGGTTTATCCTATTAGAAGGGTTGAGGCCATTGGAATGGGCACACACAATTCCCTTCGAGAGGGCAAGTACAGTCCTCAGGTTTGGCTCCAGGGGCCTTAGCCTGTAGGTTGTGTAGGCCAGGGCTGTTTGGACAATTGTCTGAAAACACAAACTCGGCTTATGTTTCGGATCATAGGTATGGCAGGACTGATCTACAGACCATGAGGAGAACTCTTCGGGATTTGAAAGAAGGGTAAGTGTGAGACTCCTGCTCAAGTTTTTGTCTCTGGATATCGTGTCACTCATGGTCGTGGAATTTCTGGGTGACTTCATGGGAAATGGACGAGTCTTACTCTCTGTTGGTTTCGCCCCGTCCAAAGAGTTTGGGGTCATTCTGTGGGCTGGAAGAAGTCCGTTTTTTTTTTGTTGTTGTTGTTTTCTTTTTTAACCTCAGGTGTCCACCAAATGAGGGATTCCAGAGTAGAGCCCTGGGGAGGGGCGACTGGACAATCAGAAATCTGGTTAAAAATTGTGGCCTAGTGACCTGTTCAAGCCCATTATGACATCTAATGGTCCAGCCTAGGAGAGGACTTACTAGAGGACAGGACTCATGCTGAGGGTCACAATGCGTGTGTATGCCCTCGTCGCACTCAAGAATGGGCGGGGCCTCAGGGTTAATGCTGGTTTCTCCTACACTGAACGTTGGAAAACGTGCCAACCACAAGGGTTCTTGCCATGGGTAAGGAGGAGTTCTGATTTCTGCATCAGACTCACCCCTGGGCAGTGATTGGAGATAAGGTCTCGGTTCTGAAGCCTGAAAACTGAGGGAGGGAAGAGATCATGACCTAAGGCCATGGCGGGTTTTATGTGCTCAGTGTGCGGTCAGCTTTCTGGGTGTTGGTCAGGAGGTCCGGGCTCAGGTTGTGTTCGACAGTGCATTAGTGCCCAGGTTAGACTATATAATTTGGGTAAAGTCAAGTGGGGTGTAGGTTTATCTTCATTTAAGGTGCCTGGGCAGCTCATGAGGCAAAATTTTTTTTTCTAGAGGGCATGCAGGGTGCTGCATTGTGGGTCCGGAATTGCCAAACTTGAGGGCTTCGGGGCCAGGAGTGTGAAGACGGAAGTCTGAGAAGACAAGCTAGACTTGGGTTTCAGGGCGAGGCCACGGCAGGTACCCCCTGCAGATCTGAACCAATATCTCATGCATCTGAAGTCAGGGCAAGGATCAGACGTTGGCTCAGGTTGGAGTTTCTGTGCATGACGGCCGCTTCATGAAGGGAGCGGAATCTCGAGGCCATTGAGGTTTTCCCACGTTGGGAGTTGTGGGATGCCCCCTTCAAGGATTCCTTCTGCGGGACAATTGAGACCTGTTGGACAGCTCCAGGACATCCCATATGGAATGACTCCAGAGCACCGTTCGTGGATGGATGCCTGGGAAGCCCGCCTCGCATTCCTATTGTCTCCTAGCAACAAGACAGTTTAGATCTGCTGGCTCTGCAGGAGCAACCGGGGTGGCTGAGTTGAAATGGACTTTCCTGAGGATGGGTCCTAATGTGTTTTTGTGTCCATGAGGGCCTTGGAATGGGGTGGTGGCTCCGGGACCCTGAAGTACTCTCCTAAGCTTTGGACATGGCTCCCATGCACAGGTTTCCTTGTGGAGACGAGATGAGTTCTACTGGGTGTCTCAGGAAAACACCTATGCTCGTATTGGAATCAGGCTTTTGAGGACACATGCCTCTAACCCAAAGAAATGGATCCTATTATGGCCTAGGGTCCTGTCTGGTTCAATCTTCTTCTCTGGGGACATCCATCTATGGTATGAGTGGAGGTCGATTATCAGCTGGTGTCAGACAGCCCTTGTTAGTTCCGGGCGACCTACACTATTGGGATGGCCTCAGGGAATTTGGAGGTTTCTACTAATTTGTACGATTTTGGACCATGGGATGGGCAGAATTCCCATGGATTGGTAGGCACAGTACTAATGTGTGGCTCCAGGGGCCCAGCCTGGAGGGTGTGTGGCCCAAGACTTTGAGGACAGAAGTCTGAAAACACAAACTCAGCTTAGGTTTGGGGACGTAGGTATGGCAGGCCCGATCTACAAACCATGAGAAGAACTCTTCAGGATATGAAGAAAGTGCGAGTCTGAGGCGCTTGCTCAGGCTTTTGTCTCTGGATTTTGTATCAGCGATGGCCGTGGAATGTCGGGGAGGCCTCATGGGCCGTGGACGAATCTTCCTCTCTGAGGATTTGGCCCGATTCCCAATTGCTTTTCGTCAATCTGTGGGATGGGATGACTCATTTCAGTTTTGTTACCTCAGGTGTCCCACCAAAAGAGGAATTCCAAAGCTAAGCCGTGGGGAAGACTGAAGGGACAACCCGAACTATGGTTAAAAATTGGGGCCTAGGGGCATGGCAAGCCCAATATGCTGTCTCTTCATCCAGCCACTGAGTGGCCTTACTTGAGGACTGGGCTCAGCCTAAGGGTCACAATGTGTGTTTGTGACCAATGTGGCCTGCGAGCATGGGCGGGGCCTCATGGGCCACACTGGTTTCAACGACACTGAACGTTGGACAACATGCCAACCACAAGGTTTCTTGCCATGGGGAAGGAGTTCTGATTTCAGCATCACCTTCTACCCCGGGCAGTGATTGGAGATAAGGTCTAGGTTCTGAAACCTGAAAACCGAGGTTGGGAAGAGATGACGACCTAAGGCCATGGCGGCTCCATGTGCTCAGTGTGCGGCCAGCTGTCTGGGAGGGGCCAGGGTGTCCAGGCTCAGGCTGTGTCATAAAGGGCATTAGAGCCCTGGTCAGCCTTAGTATTTGGGGTACAGCCAAGGTCGTTGCAGGTTGATCCTCATTTGGGGTTACTGGATAGCCCCAGAGGACGATGTTTTTCTTCTGGCGGGCCGGCAGAGTGCTGCATTGTAGTTATGGATTGCCAAACTGGAGGGCTTGTGGGCCAGTAGTCTGACGACAAAAGTCTGAGAACACAAGCTAGGCTTAGGTTTCTGGGTGAGGCCATGGCAGGCACAATCTACAGACCTTAATCTATATCTCGTGCATCTGAAGTCAGGGCGAGGATCAGACGATCGCTCAGGTTGGAGTTTCTGTCCCTGATGGCCCCTTCATGAATGGGGGGGCATCACGAGGCCATGGTGGTTTTCCCACGATTGGAGTTGTGAGAAGCTCCAAACTGCAGAGAGTCTTCTGCAGGACAATTGAGACCTGTTGTTTGGCTCCAGGCCAATGATTCTGAGCAGGGTTCTAAGGATGGATGGCTGGGTAGCCCACCTCGCATTCCTATTGTCTCCTAGCAATAAAACAGGTTAGATCTCCTGGATCTGTGGGGAGCAACCGAGGACGCTGCATTGAAATGGACACCCCTGGGGATGGGTCCTAATGTGCCTTTGTGTCTAAGGAGACCTTGGAATGAAGCGGTGGCACTTGGGCCCTAAAGAGTTCTACTAAACAGAGGCTTTGACACAGCTCCAATGTGCAAGTTTCCGATGTGTAGATGAGATGTTTTCTGAAGGGTGAGTCAAGAAACAGCTATATGCTGCTTTTGAAATCCAGGCCTCTGAGGAGAGATTCCTGGAAACCAAAGCAATGGATCTGATTAGTGCCTAGGGGCCTGTTCTTTCCTTTTTACCTCTGGGGACATCTGTCTATGGGTCTGAGTGCAGGTAGGTGCTCTGTAGGGCTCAGATTGCCCCTGTTTTTCCTAGGAAGCCACCACTATTGAGATGGATCACGGACTTTGGAGGTTTATCCTATTAGAAGGGTTGTGGCCATTGGAATGGGCACACACAATTCCCTTGGAGAGGGCAAGTACAGTCCTCAGGTTTGGCTCCAGGGGCCTTAGCCTGTAGGTTGTGTAGGCCAGGGCTGTTTGGACAGTTGTCTGAAAACACAAACTCGGCTTATGTTTCGGGTCATAGGTATGGCAGGACTGATCTACAGACCATGAGGAGAACTCTTCGGGATTTGAAAGAAGGGCGAGTGTGAGGCTACTTCTCAAGTTTTTGTCTCTGGATATCGTGTCACTCATGGTCGTGGAATTTCTGGGTGACTTCATGGGAAATGGACGAGTCTTACTCTCTGTTGGTTTGGCCCCGTCCAAAGAGTTTGGGGTCATTCTGTGGGCTGGAAGAAGTCCGTTTTTTTGTTTTTTTTTTTTTTTTTTGTTGTTGTTGTTGTTGTTGTTTTCTTTTTTAACCTTAGGTGTCCCACCGAATGAGGGATTCCAGAGTAGAGCCCTGGGGAGGGGCGACTGGACAATCAGAAATCTGGTTAAAAATGGGGGCCTAGGGACATGTCAAGCCCATTATGACATCTAATGGTCCAGCCAAGGAGAGGACTTACTAGAGGACAGGTTCATGATGAGGGTCACAATGCGTGTGTATGCCCTCGTCGCACTCAAGAATGGGCGGGGCCTCAGGGTGAATGCTGGTTTCTCCTACACTGAACGTTGGACAACGTGCCAACCACAAGAGTTCTTGCCATGGGTAAGGAGGAGTTCTGATTTCTGCATCACACTCACCCCTGGGCAGTGATTGGAGATAGGTCTCGGTTCTGAAGCCTGAAAACTGAGGGAGGGAAGAGATCATGACCTAAGGCCATGGCGGGTTTTATGTGCTCAGTGTGCGGTCAGCTTTCTGGGTGTTGGTCATGAGGTCCGGGCTCAGGTTGTGTTCGACAGTGCATTAGTGCCCAGGTTAGACTATATAATTTGTGTAAAGTCGAATGCTGTGTAGGTTTATCCTCATTTAAGGTGCCTGGGCAGCTCATGAGGCAATAATTTTTTTTCTAGAGGGCAGGCAGAGTGCTGCATTGTGGGTCCGGAATTGCCAAACTTGAGGGCTTCGGGGCCAGGAGTGTGAGGACGGAAGTCTGAGAAGACAAGCTAGACTTGGGTTTCAGAGCGAGGGCACGGCAGGTACCCCCTTCAGATCTGAACCAATATCTCATGCATCTGAAGTCAGGGCAAGGATCAGACGTTGGCTCAGGTTGGAGTTTCTGTGCATGACGGCCGCTTCATGAAGGGAGCGGAATCTCGAGGCCATTGAGGTTTTCCCACATTGGGAGTTGTGGGATGCCCCCTTCAAGGATTCCTTCTGCGGGACAATTGAGACCTGTTGGACAGCTCCAGGACATCCCATATGGGATGACTCCAGAGCACCGTTCGTGGTTGGTTGCCTGGGAAGCCCGCCTCGCATTCCAATTGTCTCCTAGCAACAAGACAGTTTAGATCTGCTGGCTCTATTGATGACCCCCACCATCATGAAGGGGCCATCCTGAACAGAAACTTCAACCTGAGCCTACGTCTGATCCTCGCCCTGACTTCAGATGCATGAGATTTAGATTTAGCTCTACAGAGTGTGCCTGCCATGATCTTGACCCAAAACCTAAGCCTAGCTTGTGTTCTCACACTTCCTTCCTCACAATTCTGGCCCACAAGCCCTCCAGTGTGAGAATTCCGTCGCCACAATGCAGCACTCTTCCTTCCCTCCAGAAGAAAAACGTTGCCCTTGGGGCTACCCAGAAACGCCAAATTAGGATCAATCTGCATGCCATCAACTTTACTCCAATTATACAGTCTAAGCTTGGCACTAATGCCCTGTCTGACACAGCCTGAGCCTGGACCTCCTGGATGACACCCAGAAAGGTGGTGTCACACCTAAGGACTGTGCCAGTGCTCTCCAAGGGTACTCTGCCCGTTTCATTTGCCACAACCTTACAGATTAGGAGAAACCTCCAATTCCCAAGACCAGCCCAATAGTGTTGGCCTCCCCCAACAAACATGGGTGATCTGACACAAGCGGAGCAGTGACCTTCATTCTGAATCTTAGACAGAGACACTCAGAGGAGAATATTGAAAAGGACAGGCCCCTAGACCGTAATCAGATCCATTGCTTTGGATTCCAGGCATTGTTCCCCAGATGCTTGGTTTCCAATACCAGGTTGTGGGGGTTTCAGAACAAATCTCGTCTCTACATGGGAAACTTGCTCTTTGGAGCTGCATCAAAACCTCAGGTTAGGAGAATTCTTCAGGGAAACAGAGCCACTGCCCCATTCCAAGGGATCCATGGACACAAATCCACATCATGACTGATCCTCATGAGAGTGCATTTCAATACAGCCCCCTCGGTTGTTCCCCCAGTGACAGCAGATCGAATCCTCCTTTTCACTAGGACACAACTGGAATGCAAGTTGGACTGCCCAGGCATCCATCATTAGAACTGTGCTTTGGAGCATTTCTTATGGGACGTCCTTGATCCATCCAAAAGGTCGTGACTGTCCCGCTGACGGAATCCTTGTGGTTTGGAGCATCACACACTCACAAAGTTGGAAATCTTCCATGGTTTCCTGATGCCCCCCCCACCTTCATGAAGGGGACATCATGTACAGAAACTCCAACCTAAGCCAACATCTGATCCTCGCCCTGACTTCAGATGCACGAGATCTCATTTCAGGTCTGTAGAGTGTGCCTGCCATGTCACCGCTGCGAATTCTAAGCTGAACTTGTGTTCTCAGACTTCTGTCCAAAAACACCTGGCCCACAAGCCCTGAAGTTGGCAATTCTGGAGCCAGAATGCAGCACTCTGCCTGCCCTCCAGAAGAAAATCTTTGCCCTATGGGGCCAACCAGAAACCCCAAATGAGGACCAACCTTCACATCACTCGACTGTACCCCAATTATACAGTCTAGCCTGGGGACTAATGCCCTGCCTGACACAGCCTGAGCCCAGACCTCATGATGGACACAGACATCTGGCCGCACACTAAGTGCATCGGACCCACCATGGCCTTAGGTCGTCATCTCTTACCAACCTCGGTTTTCAGGCTTCAGATTCTAGACCTTATCTCTACTCACTGCCATGCCGTGTACGTGATGCAGAAATCAGAACTCCTCCTTCCCCATGACCAGAAACCCTGTGGTTGGCATGTTGTCCATCGTGCAGTGTAGGAGAAACCAGCATGGCCCATGAGGCCTCAGACATGCTTGAGGGCTGCAATGGGCACAAACACACATTAGGACCCTAAGCATGAACCCTGGCCTCAAGTAAAGCCTCTCCGGGGCTGGACCAAGAGCCCACATATGGAGATTACCATGCCCCTACTCCCCAAACCTTAACCAGTGCTTGAGAAGTCTAGTCACCCCTACTCAGATCTCTTCTCTAGAATCCCTCCTTGGTGGGACACATGAGGTTAAAAAAAAAATAGAGAAAGGACTTCTACCGTCCAAAGAATGACCGCAAACACTTGGAATTGGGCCAAATTCACAGAGAGAAATACTCGTCCATGGCTGATGAGGCCACCCTGACATTCCACGGCCACCATTGACACAAAATCCGGAGACAAAAGCCTGAAAAAGCGCCACACACTCGCCCTTTGTTCAAAGCCTGAAAAATTCTCACGGTCTGTAGATCGGGCCTGCCATACCTATGTCCCCAAACCTAAGCCAAGTTTGTGTTTTCAGACTTCTGTCTCCATTGTCCTGGCCCACACACCCTCAAGGCTTGGCCCCATGGAGCCACACCTCAGGACTGTGCCTGCCCTCTCCATGGGAATTCTGCTCATTCCTTTGGCACAACCTGACAGATTAGGAGAAACATCCGAAGTCCCCGAGGCCACCCCAATATTGTAGGATGTCCGGGACAAACAGGGACCATCTGCCACAAGCTGAGCCACTACCTCCAATCAGACCTGTAGATAGATATCCATAGAAAAGAAGATTGAACAGGACAGGCACCTAGGCCCTAAACGGATCCATTGCTTTTGTTTTCACGTATCTCTCCTCAGAGGCCTGGATTCCAATACCAGCACATGGGGGTTTCTGGAGCTACCAATCAGAACAAATCGCATGCCACATGGGAATCATGCTATATGGAACTGTGTCTAAACCTCCAGTTAGGAGAAAATTTCACGTCACTGGAGCCACCGCCCCATTCCAATGTCTCAATGGACACAATCCCTCATTATGACCCATCCTCAGGAGAGTCTATTTCAACTCAAACCTGGCGGTTGCTCACCCAGTGCCAGCAGATCAACCTGCTTTGTCACTAGGAGACAATTGGAATGCGAGTTTGTTGCCCAGGTATCCGTTGTTAGAACTCTGCTCTGGAGAAATTCCTAATGGGGTGTCCTTGATCCATTCAACAGGTCTCAACTGTCCTGCAGAAGGAATCCTTGTAGTTTGCAGCATCACACACTCGCACCGTGGGAAAACCTCCATGGCCTCGTGATGCCTCCACCTTCAGGTAGAGGACATCATGGACAGAAACTCCCGTCTGATTCGCCCTGACTTCAGATGCATGAGATCTCAATTCAGCTCTGCAGAGTGTTCCTGCCTTGCCCTCGCCCCAAAACCTAAGCCAGCTCGCGTTCTCAGACTTCCGTCCTCACACTCCTGGCCCACAAGCCTTCCACTTTGGGAATTCTAGAGACAAAATGCAGCACTCTGCCTGCCCTCCAGAAAAGAGACTTTGCCCTAGGGGTCTACCCAGAAACATCAAATGAGGATCAACCTGCAATTCTCTAGACTGTACCCCAATTATACAGTCTAGCCTGGGCACTAATGCCCTGTCTGACACAGCCTGACCCCAGACCTCGTGACCGACACCCAGACACCTGGCCTCACACTGAACACATCGAACATGCCATGGCCATAGGTCATCATCTCTTCCCAACCTTGGTCTTCAGGCTTCAGAAGCTAGACGTTATCTCCACTCACAACTAAGTGATGTACGTGATGCAGAAATCAGAACTTCACCTTCCCCATGACCAGAAACCTTGTGGTTGGCATGTTGTCCAACGTTCAGTATATGAGAACCCAGCATGGCCCATGAGGCCTCAGACATGCTTGAGGGCCGCGATGGGCATAAACACACATTAGGACCCTAAGCATGAACCCTGGCCTCAAGTAAGCCTCTCCGGGGCTGGACCAAGAGCCTGCATATGGGACTTGCCATGCCCCTACTCCCCCAATCCTAGCCAGAGCTTGAGAAGTCTAGTCAACCTTATTCAGAGCTCTTTTCTGGAATCCCTCTTTGGTGGGACACATAAGGTAAAAAAAAAAAAAAAAAAAAAAAAAACCAAGATAAAGAAAAAAAAAAAGTAAGGACTCCTACCATCCAAAGAATGACCCCAAACACTTGGAATTTGGCCAAATCCACAGAGAGAAATACTAGTCCATGGTCGATGACGCCAGCCTGACATTCCACGGCCACCATTGACACAAAATCTGGAGACAAAAACCTGAAAAAGCGCCACACACTTGCCCTTTGTTCAGAGCCCCCAAAATTCTCAAGGTCTGTAGATCGGGCCTGCCATACCTATGTCCCCAAACCTAAGCCGAGTTTGTGTTTTCAGACTTCTGTCTCCATTGTCCTCACCCACACACCCTAAAGGCTGGGCCCCATGGAGCCACACCTCAGGACTGTGCCTGCCCTCTCCAAGGGAATTCTGCTCATTCATTTGGCACAACCTGACAGATTAGGAGAATCATCCAAAATCTCTGAGGCCATCCCAATAGTGTAGGATGTCCTGGACATACAGGGACCCTCTGGCACAAGCTGAGCCACTACCTCCAATCAGAACCTTAGACAGATATCCATAGAAAAGAATATTGAACAAGACAGGCACCTAGGCCCTAATTGGATCCATTGCTTTTGTTTTCAGTCATCTCTCCTCAGAGGCCTGGATTCCAATACCAGCATAAGGGGGTTTCCAGAGCTACCTATCAGAAAAAATCTCGTCTCCACATGGGAATCTTGCTCTATGGAGCTGTGTCATAACCTCCAGTTAGGAGAAAACTTCAGGTCACTGGAGCCACTGCCCCATTTGAATATCTCCATGGACACAATCCCAAATTATGACCCATCCTCAGGAGAGTCCATTTCAACTAAACCCCCTCGGTTGCTACCCCAGAGCCAGCAGATTGAACCTGCCTTGTCACTAGGAGACAATTGAAATGCGAGTTGGGCTCTTCAGGCATCCATCCTTAGAACCCTGCTCTTGTGTCATTCCTTATGGGACATCCTTGAGCCATCCAACAGGTCTCGACTGTCCCACAAGAGTCCTTGTGCATGGACCACCTAACAACTCATATCATGGAAAGCTTCCAAGGTCACATGATGCCCCCAATCATCATGAAGGCAGATCATGGAAAGAAACTCCAACCTGAGCCAACAGCTGATCTTCGCCTTGACTTCAGATGCATGAGATCTTGATTCAGCTCTTCAGAGTGTACCTGCTGTGCCCTCACCCCAAAACCTAAGCGTAGCTAGTGTTCTCCGACTTCCGTCCTCACTCTCCTGGACCACACGCCCTCTATTTTGGGATTTCCGATGACACAGTGCTGCACTCTGCCTGCCCTCTAGAAGAAAAATATTGCCCTATGGGTCTACCCAGAAACCTCAAATGAGGATAAACCTGCACGTCACTCAACTGTACACCAAATATAGTCTAGCCTGTGCACTAATGCCCTGTCTGACATAACCTGAGGCCTGAATTCCCAACCGACACACAGACAGCTTGCAGTACACTGAGAACATCTGAACCGCCATGGCCTTAGGTCGCCATCTCTTTCCAACTTCGGTTTTCATGCTACAGAATCCTAGACCTTATCTCTGCTCACTTCCCATGGGTGAACGTGATGCAGAAATCAGAACTCCTCCTTCCCTCTCGCCAGAATCTTGTGGTTGGCATCTTGTCCAACGTTCAGTGTAGGACCCCTGTAGGGCCTACAGGGGTAGTAGTAGGGCCCCTGAGGGTAGTGTAGGGTCCCTGAGGCCCCGCCTATCCCTGAGGGCCACAATGTGCACAAACACACATTGTGACCCTCAGCGTGAGCCCTATCCTCATGTAAAGCCTCTTAGTTACTGGAACAACAACCCACATATGGGGCTTGCAAAGCCCCTAGTCCCCCAATCTCAACCAGAATTCGAGATGTCTAGTCACCCCTACTCAGGGCTCTACTCTGGAATCCCTCTTTGGTGGGACACCTGAGGTAAAAAAAAAAATACAGAAAGAACTCTTCCCATCCACAGAATGATCCCAACCATTTGGTATCAGGCCAAATCATCAGAGAAAGAATTGTCCATGGCACTTGAGGACACCCCGACATTCCGCTGCCACCGTTGACACAAAATCCAGAGACAAAAGCCTGAGCAAGCGCCACATACTCGCCCTTTGTTCATAGCCCGGAAAATTCTCACAGTCTGTAGATCGAGCCTTCATACATACATCCCCAAACCTAAGCTGAGTTTGTGTTTTCAGACTTCTGTCCCCACAGTCCTGGCCCACACACCATCCAAGTTGGGGCCCCTGGAGCCACACCTCAGGACTGTGGCTTCCCTCTCCAGGGGAATTCTGCCATTTCCATTGGCCACAATCCTCAAGATTAGGAGTATCCTCCAATCTCCCCGAGGCCATCCGAATAGTGTTGGCTGCCCAGGACAAACAGGGATGATCTCTCACAAGTTAGGAAACTACCTCCACTCAGACCCAGAGACAGATATCCCCAGAGAATAAGATTGAACTGGACAGGCACTTAGGCCCTAATCAGATCCATTGCTTTTGATTCCAGTCATCTCTCCTCAGAGGCCAGGTTTCCAATACCAGCATATGGGAGGTTCCTTAGGCACTCATCAAAACAATTCTCTTCTCTACATAGGAAACATACTCTTTAGAGCTCCATCAAAACCTCCGGTTATGAACATCCCTTAAGGCCCCGGATCAAGCACCCCATTCCAAGGTATACATGGACACAAATGCACATTATGACCCATCCTCAACTCACCCTTTTCAACACACCCGCCTCGGTTGCTCCCCTAGATCCAGCAGATCGAACTTGCCTTGGCTCTATGAGACACCTGGAATGGGAGGCAGGCTGCCCAGGCATCCATCCTTAGAACCCTGCTCTGGATAACTTCCTTATGGGATGTCCTGGAGCCATCCAACAGGTCTGGACTGTCCCACAGAAGGAATCATTGCGGTTTGGAGCATCTCACAATTCCCATCGTGGGAAAACCTCCATGTCCTCGTGACAACCTCCCCTTCATGAAGGGGCCGTCATGGACAGAAACTCCGACCTAAGCCAACTTCTGATCCTAGCTCTGTCTTCAGGTATACGGGATCTCGAATCATCTCTGCAGAGGGTGCCTGCCGTCCCCTCACTCCGAAATCTAAGTCTGGCTTGTGTTCTCAGAATTTTTTCCTCACACTCCTGGCCCACAAGCCTTCCAGTTTGGGAATTCTGGAGCCACTATGTGGCACTGTGTCTTCCCTCCAGAAGAAAAACTTAGCCCTTTGGGGCTACGCAGTAACCACAAATGAGTACCATCCTGCACGAAACTCGACTGCACCCCAATGATACAGTCTAGCCTGGGCATTAATTCCCTGTCTGCCACAGCCTGAGCCTGCACCTCCCAACCCACACTCAACAGCTGGCCGAACACTGAGCACATCAGACACACCATGGCCTTAGGTCTTCATCTCTTCCCAACCTCAGTTTTCAGGCTTCAGAACCTAGACCTTAAATCCAATCACAGTCCAGGAGTGAAAGAGTTGCAGAAAATAGAACTCCTTCTTCCCCATGGCCAGAAAATTTTGGTTGCCATATTGTGCAACGTTCAGTGTAGGAGAAACCAGCATGGTACATTAGGCCACGCCCTGACTTGAGGGGCTCCTTGGGCACAAAAACACATTGTGAAGCTCAGTGTGAGACCTATCCTCAAGGAAGGCCTCTCAGTGTCTGGACCAAGAGCCCACATATGGGGCTTGCCATGTTCTTAGGTCCCAATGTTAACCAGAGGTCTGGTTGTCCAGTTGCCCCCACCCACGACTCTGCTCTTGAATCCCTCTTCTGGTGGTCCACCTGAGGTAAAAAAAAAAAAAAAAAACAAGACAAAAAACAAAAAAAAAATAAACAAAAAAAAAAACCAAAAAGTCTCCTCCCTTCCGACAGAATGACCCCAAACTCTTAGAATCGGGTCAAATACCCAGAAAGGGAGCCTCATCGATGAACATGAGGACACCCCGACATTCCATGGCAATCGGTGACACATTTCCAGAAAAAAAAAAAAAAGCATGAGCAAGCACCTCAAATTCGCCCTTTGTTCATATGCCGAAGAGTTCTCCTCACGGTCTATAGATCGGCCCGGCCATACCTACATCCCCCAACCTAAGTGGAGTTTGTGTTTTCAGACTTTTGACCAAATAGCCCTGGACCACGCACGCTCCACACTTGGGTCCCTGGAGCCACACCTCAGGACTGTGCTTCCCTTTCAAGGGAATTCTTCCCATTCCATTGGCCACAACCTTGCAAATGAGGAAAAACCTCCAAAGTCACTGAGGCCATCCCAATAGTGTAGGCCGCCCAGGACAAACAGGGGTGATCTCAAACCAGCTGAGCAACTACCTCCACTCAGACAACAGATGTCGCCAGAGAAGAATATTGAACCGGACAGGCCCCTAGGCCCTAATCAGATCCATTGCTTTGGTTTCCAGGCATCTCTCCTCAGAGGCCTCGTTTCCAACACCAGCATATGGTGGTTTCCTGAGGCACCAATTAGAACAAATCTCGTCTCCCCATGGAAAACTTGCTCATTGGAGCTTTGTCATAACCTCTGGTTAGGAGAATCCTTCAGGGCCCTGGTGCCACTGCCCCATACCAAGGTCTCCATGGACTCAATCCAACATTAAGATCATCCTCAGGAAAGTCCATTTCAACTCAGCCCCCTCTGTTGCTACCCCAAGCCAGCAGATCAAACGTTTATTGTTGCTAGGAGACAATTGGAATGTGAGGCTGGCTGCCCAGGCATCCATACTTAGAACCCTCTTCTGGAAAAATACCTTATAAGACGTCCTGGAGCCATCCAACAAATCTTAATTGTCCCACAGAAGGAATCCTTGCAGTTTGGAGCATCTCACAACTCCAATAGTGGGAAAACCCCCATGGCCTCATAATGCCCCCCCTACCTGAAGGGGCCTACATGGACAGAAACTCAAACCTGAGCCAAAGTCTGAACCTCGACCTGACTTCAGACGCATGAGATCTCAATTCAGCTCTGCAGAGTGTGCCTGCCATGTCCTTGTCCCGAAACCTAAGCCTAGCTTGTGTTCTCAGACATCCGTCCTCACTCTCCTGGCCCATAAGCCCTCCAGTTTGGGAATTCCGAAGCCACAATGCAGCATGCTGCCTGCCCTTCAGAAGAAAAACTTTGCCCTATGCTGCTAATAAGAAACCCCAAATGATTTTCTAATGCATGCCACTCGATTGTAAAGCAATTATACAGCCCACCCTGTATACTAATGCCCTGTCTGGCACAGCCTGAGACAAGACATCCCAAACGACACCCAGACAGCTGGCCCCAACCTGGACACATAGGACCCGCTATGGCTGTAGGTCGTCATCTCTTCCCAACCTCGGGTTTCAGGCTTCAGAACCTAGACCTTATCTCCAATCACTGCCCAGGGGTGAACGTGATGCAGAAATTAGAATTCCTCCTTCCCCATGGCCATTAACCTTGTGGTTGGCATGTTGTCCAACGTTCAATGAGGGAAAACCTGCATTGTCCGAAATGCCACGCCAGTGCTTGAGGGCCGCCTAGGGCACAGACATGCATTGTGACCTGCAGCGTGAGTCCCGTCTTAAAGTAACGCCTTTCAGTGGCTGGACCAAAATCCTGCATATGGGGCTTGTCATATCCATAGGCCCCCAGGCTTAACCAGAGGGCGAGTATTCCAGTTGTCAGTACCCACTGCTATGCTCTAGAATCCCTCTACTGGGAGGACACAGTAAGCAGAAAACAGGACACTTCCCTTCCCACAGAAGGACCCCAAACTCTTGGGGGCTGGACAAACTACCAGAGAGGGAGACTTCTACGACCCATGAGGAACTCCTACATTAAACGGCCATTGTGGACAAAACATCCAGAGACAAAAGCCTGAGCGACTGCCTCCCTCTCACCCTTCTTTCATATCCAGAGGAACTCCCCTCATGGACTGTAGATCAGGCCTGCCGTAACCTCGGCCCCAAACCTGAGCTGAGTTAGGGTTTTTGGATGTCTGTCTGCACAGCCATGGCCCACACAGCCTCCAGGCTGGGGTCTCTGGAGCCACACCACAGTACTGTGCCTGCACTCTCCTAAGAAACTGCCCATTCCATTGGCCACAACTCTACAAAATAGCAGAAACCTCAAGGTCCCCAAGGACATCCCACTACCGCAAGCCGCACTGGACAAATAGGGGCATTATGACACAAGCTGAGCAACTACTACCTCCATGCAGACACACAGACAGATATCCGCAGAGACAGAAGATTGAACCAGACAGGCCCCTAGGCCCTATTATGAACTCTTGCTTTGGTGTCCAGGTATCACTCCTCAGAGGCCTGGGTTCGAACCAGCATACGGGGCTTTCCTGAGGCACCAGACAGAAGACCTCTCATCTCCACATGGGAAGCATCCTTGTTGGAGTTGTGTCAAGCCCTTCGGGTTGGAGAATCCTGCAGAGTCCCTTAGCTACTGCCACATTCCAAGGTCTCCATGGCCACCAACCCACATTACGACTCATCCTCAGGAGAGTCCATTTAAACTCAGCCTTCTGGATAGCTCACCCAAGAGCCCGCAGATTGAGCGTGCCTTGTCTCGCCCAGGCAATGGGAAGGTGAGTTGGCGTTTCTCGGCATCCATGCTTAGGGCCCTGCTCTCGAGTCTTTCTGTATGGGGCATCCTGGAACCATCCAATAGTACTCGACTGTCCTGAAGAAGGAAACTTTGAAGTTTGGAGCAGCTCACAACTCCCAGCGTAGGGAAACCTCCCTGGCCTCATGACGCCCCCACCCCCTTCAGGAAGGGGCCGTCATGGACACAAACTCCAGCTTGAGGCAACATCTGATACTCGCCCTGACCTCACCTGCAGGAGATCTCGATTCAGCCTCTGCAGAGTGGGCCTGCCATGCTCTTGGCCCCAAAACTCGTGCTAGCTTGTGTTTTCAGACTTCCTTCCTCACAATCCTGGCCACACCCCTCCACTTTGGCAATTCTGGAGACACAATGCAGCACTCTGCCTGCCTTCCAGAAGAAAAATGTTGCCCTATAAGGCTAACCAGGAACGTCAAATGAGTAACAACCTGCATGCCACTCGACCATACCCCAATTATACAGTCTAGCCTGTGCACTAAAGCCCTGTCTGACACAGCCTGAGGGCAGACCTCCAGTCCAACACCCAGACAGCTGGCCGTACACAGAGCATATCACACCCACAATGGCTTTAGGCCATCATCTCTACCCAACCTCAGTTTTCACCTTCAGAACCTAGACCTTATCTCCACTCACTGCTCAGGAGTGAACGTGATGCAAGAATCAGAACTTCTCCTTCGCCTTGGCAAGAAACCTAGTGGTTGGCATGTTGTCCAATGTTCATTGTAGGAAAAAGCAGCATGGACTATGAGGCCCCACCTATCCCTGAGGGCCACAATGTGCACAAACACACATTGTGACCCTCAGCGTGAGCCCTATCCTCATGTAAAGCCTCTTAGTGACTGGAACAACAGCCCACATATGGGGCTTGCCAAGCCCCTAGTCCCCCAATCTCTACCAGATTTCGAGATATCTAGTCACCCCTATTCAGGGCTCTACTCTGGAATCCCTCTTTGGTGGGAAACCATAGGTAAAAAAAAAAAAAAAAATACAGAAAGGACTCTTCCCATCCACAGAATGATCCCAACCTCTTGGGATCAGGCCAAATCATCAGAGAAAGAATTGTCCATGGCCCTTGAGGACACCCCGACATTCCGCGGCCACCGTTGACACAAAATCCAGAGACAAAAGCCTGAGCAAGCGCCACATACTCGCCCTTTGTTCATAGCCCGGAAAATTCTCACGGTCTGTAGATCGAGCCTTAATACATACATCCCCAAACCTAAGCTGAGTTTGTGTTTTCAGACTTCTGTCCCCACAGTCCTGGCCCACACACCATCCAAGTTGGGGCCCCTGGAGCCACACCTCAGGACTGTGGCTTCCCTCTCCAGGGGAATTCTGCCATTTCCATTGGCCACAACCCTCAAGATTAGGAGTATCCTCCAATCTCCCCGAGGCCATCCGAATAGTGTTGGCTGCCCAGGACAAACAGGGATGATCTCTCACAAGTTAGGAAACTACCTCCACTCAGACCCAGAGACAGATATCCCCAGAGAATAAGATTGAACTGGACAGGCACTTAGGCCCTAATCAGATCCATTGCTTTTGATTCCAGTCATCTCTCCTCAGAGGCCAGGTTTCCAATACCAGCATATGGGAGATTCCTTAGGCACTCATCAAAACAATTCTCTTCTCTACATAGGAAACATACTCTTTAGAGCTCCATCAAAACCTCCGGTTATGAACATCCCTCAAGGCCCCGGATCAAGCACCCCATTCCAAGGTCTACATGGACACAAATGCTCATTATGACCCATCCTCAATTCACACTTTTCAACACACCCGCCTCGGTTGCTCCCCTAGATCCAACAGATCGAACTTGCCTTGGTTCTATGAGACACCTGGAATGGGAGGCAGGCTGCCCAGGCATCCATCCTTAGAACCATGCTCTGGATAACTTCCTTATGGGATGTCCTGGAGCCATCCAACAGGTCTCGACTGGCCCACAGAAGGAATCATTGCGGTTTGGAGCATCTCACAATTCCCATCGTGGGAAAACCTCCATGTCCTCGTGACACCCTCCCCTGTATGAAGAGGCCGTCATGGACAGAAACTCCGACCTAAGCCAACTTCTGATCCTAGCTCTGTCTTCAGGTATACGGGATCTCGAATCATCTCTGCAGAGGGTGCCTGCCGTCCCCTCACCCCGAAATCTAAGTCTGGCTTGTGTTCTCAGAATTTTTTCCTCACACTCCTGGCCCACAAGCCTTCCAGTTTGGGAATTCTGGAGCCACTATGTGGCACTGTGTCTTCCCTCCAGAAGAAAAACGTTGCCCTTTGGGGCTACCCAGGAACCACAAATGAGTACCATCCTACACGAAACTCGACTGCACCCCAATGATACAGTCTAGCCTGGGCATTAATTCCCTGTCTGCCACAGCCTGAGCCTGCACCTCCCAACCCACACTCAACAGCTGGCCGAACACTGAGCAATCAGACACACCATGGCCTTAGGTCTTCATCTCTTCCCAACCTCAGTTTTCAGGCTTCAGAACCTAGACCTTAAATCCAATCACAGTCCAGGAGTGAAAGTGTTGCAGAAAATAGAACTCCTTCTTCCCCATGGCCAGAAAACTTTTGGTTGCCATATTGTGCAACGTTCAGTGTAGGAGAAACCAGCATGGTACATTAGGCCACGCCCTGACTTGAGGGGCTCCTTGGGCACAAAAACACATGTGAAGCTCAGTGTGAGACCTATCCTCAAGGAAGGCCTCTCAGTGTCTGGACCAAGAGCCCACATATGGGGCTTGCCATGTTCTTAGGTCCCAATGTTAACCAGAGGTCTGGTTGTCCAGTTGCCCCCACCCACGACTCTGCTCTGGAATCCCTCTTTTGGTGGTCCACCTGAGGTAAAAAAAAAAAATAAATAAATGAATAAAAATAAACAAAAAAAAAACAGAAAGGCCTCCTCCCTTACGACAGGATGACCCCAAACTCTTGGGATCTGGTCAAATCCCCAGAAAGGGAGCCTCATCGATGGCCCATGAGGACACCCCGACATTCCATGGCAATCGGTGACACATTTCCAGAAAAAAAAAAAATCATGAGCAAGCACCTCACATTCGCCCTTTGTTCATATGCCGAAGAGTTCTCCTCACGGTCTATAGATCGGGTCGGCCATACCTACATCCCCCAACCTAAGTGGAGTTTGTGTTTTCAGACTTTTGACCAAATATCCCTGGACCACACACACTCCACACTTGGGTCCCTGGAGCCACACCTCAGGACTGTGCTTCCCTTTCAAGGGAATTCTTCCCATTCCATTGGCCACAATTTGCAAATGAGGAAAAACCTCCAAAGTCACCGAGGCCATCCCAATAGTGTAGGCCGCCCAGGACAAACAGGGGTGATCTCAAACCAGCTGAGCAACTACCTCCACTCAGACAACAGATGTCCCCAGAGAAGAATATTGAACCGGACAGGACCCAAGGCCCTAATCAGATCCATTGCTTTGGTTTCCAGGCATCTCTCCTCAGAGGCCTCGTTTCCAATACCAGCATATAGTGGTTTCCTGAGGCACCAATAAGAACAAATCTCATCTCCCCATGGAAAACTTGCTCATTGGAGCTTTGTCATAACCTCTGGTTAGGAGAATCCTTCAGGGCCCTGGTGCCACTGCCCCATACCAAGGTCTCCATGGACCCAATCCAACATTAAGACCATCCTCAGGAAAGTCCATTTCAACTCAGCCCCCTCTGTTGCTACCCTAAGCCAGCAGATCAAACGTTTCTTGTTGCTAGGAGACAATTTGAATGTGAGGCTGGCTGCCCAGGCATCCATACTTAGAACTCTGTTCTGGAAAAATACCTTATAAGAAGTCCTGGAGCCATCCAACAAATCTTAATTGTCCCACAGAAGGAATCCTTGCGGTTTGGAGCATCTCACAACTCCAATAGTGGGAAAACCCCCATGGCCTCATAATGCCCCCCCTTCCTGAAGGGGCCGACATGGACAGAAACTCAAACCTGAGCCAAAGTCTGAACCTCGACCTGACTTCAGACGCATGAGATCTCAATTCAGCTCTGCAGAGTGTGCCTGCCATGTCCTTGCCCCGAAACCTAAGCCTAGCTTGTGTTCTCAGACTTCCGTCCTCACTGTCCTGGCCCATAAGCCCTCCAGTTTGGGAATTCCGAAGCCACAATGCAGCATGCTGCCTGCCCTCCAGAAGAAAAACTTTGCCTTATGCTGCTAATAAGAAACCCCAAATGATTTTCTAATGTATGCCACTCGATTGTAAAGCAATTATACAGCCCACCCTGTATACTAATGCCCTGTCTGGCACAGCCTGAGACAAGACATCCCAAACGACACCCAGACAGCTGGCCCCAACCTGGACACATAGGACCCGCTATGGCTGTAGGTCGTCATCTCTTCCCAACCTCGGTTTTCATGCTTCAGAACCTAGACCTTATCTCCAATCACTGCCCAGGGGTGAACGTGATGCAGAAATTAGAATTCCTCTTTCCCCATGGCCAGAAACCTTGTGGTTGGCATGTTCTCGGACGTTCAATGTGGGAAAACCCGCATTGTCTGAAAGGCCACGCCAGTGCTTGAGGGCCGCCTAGGGCACAGACATGCATTGTGACCTGCAGCGTGAGTCCCGTATTAAAGTAACGCCTCTCAATGGCTGGACCAAGATCCTGCATATGGGGCTTGTCATATCCATAGGCCCCCAGGCTTAACCAGAGGGCGAGTATTCCAGTTGTCAGTACCCACTGCTATGCTCTAGAATCCCTCTACTGGGGGGACACATGAAGCAGAAAACAGGACACTTCCCTTCCCACAGAAGGACCCCAAACTCTTGGGGGCTGGACAAACTACCAGAGAGGGAGACTTCTACGACCCATGAGGCAACTCCTACATTAAACGGCCATTGTGGACAAAACATCCAGAGACAAAAGCCTGAGCGACAGCCTCCCTCTCACCCTTCTTTCATATCCAGAGGAACTCCCCTCATGGACTGTAGATCAGGCCTGCCGTAACCTCGGCCCCAAACCTGAGCTGAGTTAGGGTTTTTGGATGTCTGTCTGCACAGCCATGGCCCACACAGCCTCCAGGCTGGGGTCTCTGGAGCCACACCACAGTACTGTGCCTGCTCTCTCCTAAGAAACTGCCCATTCCATT
The DNA here is from genome assembly GCF_964662115.1 of Mustela nivalis. NCBI lineage: Eukaryota > Metazoa > Chordata > Mammalia > Carnivora > Mustelidae > Mustela > Mustela nivalis. Next base: position 526,060 of record NW_028136338.1, on the reverse strand, counting down.
GGCCACAACTCTACAAAATAGTAGAAACCTCAAGGTCCCCAAGGACATCCCACTACCGCAAGCCGCACTGGACAAATTGGAGCATTATGACACAAGCTGAGCAACTACTACCTCCATGCAGACACAAAGACAGATATCCGCAGAGACAGAAGATTGAACCAGACAGGCCCCTAGGCCCTATTATGAACTCTTGCTTTGGTGTCCAGGTATCACTCCTCAGAGGCCTAGGTTCGAAGACCAGCATACGGGGCTTTCCTGAGGCACCAGACAGAAGACCTCTCATCTCCACATGGGAAGCTTCCTTGTTGGGGTTGTGTCAATCCCTTCGGGTTGGAGAATCCTGCAGAGTCCCTTAGCTACTGCCACATTCCAAGGTCTCCATGGCCACCAACCCACATTATGACTCATCCTCTGGAGAGTCCATTTAAACTCAGCCTTCTGGGTAGCTCACCCAAGAGCCCGCAGATTGAGCGTGCCTTGTCTCGACCAGGCAATGGGAAGGTGAGTTGGCGTTTCTCGGCATCCATGCTTACGGCCCTGCTCTCGAGACTTTCTGTATGGGGCATCCTGGAACCATCCAATAGTACTCGACTGTCCTGAAGAAAGAAACTTTGAAGTTTGGAGCAGCTCACAACTACAAGCGTAGGGAAACATCCCTGGCCTCATGACGCCCCCACCCCCTTCAGGAAGGGGCCGTCATGGACACAAACTCCAGCTTGAGGCAACATCTGATACTCGCCCTGACCTCACCTGCAGGAGATCTCGATTCAGCCTCTGCAGAGTGGGCCTGCCATGCTCTTGGCCCCAAAACTCGTGCTAGCTTGTGTTTTCAGACTTCCTTCCTCACAATCCTGGCCACACCCCTCCACTTTGGCAATTCTGGAGACAGAATGCAGCACTCTGCCTGCCCTCCAGAAGAAAAATGTTGCCCTATAGGGCTAACCAGAAACGCCAAATGAGTAACAACCTGCATGCCACTCGACCATACCCCAATTATACAGTCTAGCCTGTGCACTAAAGCCCTGTCTGACACAGCCTGAGGGCAGACCTCCAGTCCAACACCAAGACAGCTGGCCGTACACAGAGCATATCACACCCACAATGGCTTTAGGCCATCATCTCTACCCAACCTCAGTTTTCACCTTCAGAACCTAGACCTTATCTCCACTCACTGCTCAGGAGTGAACGTGATGCAAGAATCAGAACTTCTCATTCGCCTTGGCAAGAAACCTAGTGGTTGGCATGTTGTCCAATGTTCATTGTAGGAGAAAGCAGCATGGACTAGGAGGCCCCACCTAACCCTGAGGGCCACAATGTGCACAAACACACATTGTGACCCTCAGCGTGAGCCCATTCCTCATGTAAAGCCTCTTAGTGACTGGAACAACAGCCCACATATGGGGCTTGCCAAGCCCCTAGTCCCCCAATCTCAACCAGAGTTCAAGATGTCTAGTCACCCCTACTCAGGGCTCTACTCTGGAATCCCTCTTTGGTGGGACACCTGAGGTAAAAAAAAAAAAATACAGAAAGGACTCTTCCCATCCACAGAATGATCCCAACCACTTGGGATCAGGCCAAATCATCAGAATAAGAATTGTCCATGGCCCTTGAGGACACCCCGACATTCCGCGGCCACCGTTGACACAAAATCCAGAGACAAAAGCCTGAGCAAGCGCTACATACTCGCCCTTTGTTCATAGCCCGGAAAATTCTCTCGTTCTGTAGATCGAGCCTTCATACATACATCCCCAAACCTAAGCTGAGTTTGTGTTTTCAGACTTATGTCCTCACAGTCCTGGCCCACCCACCATCCAGTTGGGGCCCCTGGAGCCACACCTCAGGACTGTAGCTTTCCTCTCCAGGGGAATTCTGCCATTTCCATTGGCCACAACCCTATAGATTAGGAGTATCCTCCAATCTCCCCGAGGCCATCCGAATAGTGTTGGCTGCCCAGGACAAACAGGGATGATCTCTCACAAGTTAGGAAACTACCTCCACTCAGACCCAGAGACAGATATCCCCAGAGAATAAGATTGAACTGGACAGGCACTTAGGCCCTAATCAGATCCATTGCTTTTGATTCCAGTCATCTCTCCTCAGAGGCCTGGTTTCCAATACCAGCATATGGGAGATTCCTTAGGCACTCATCAAAACAATTCTCTTCTCTACATAGGAAACATACTCTTTAGAGCTCCATCAAAACCTCCGGTTATGAACATCCCTCAAGGCCCCGGATCAAGCATCCCATTCCAAGGTCTACATGGACACAAATGCACATTATGACCCATCCTCAACTCACCCATTTCAACACACCCGCCTCGGTTGCTCCCCTAGATCCAGCAGATCGAACTTGCCTTGGCTCTATGAGACACCTGGAATGGGAGGCAGGCTGCCCAGGCATCCATCCTTAGAACCCTGCTCTGGATAACTTCCTTATGGGATGTCCTGGAGCCATCCAACAGGTCTCGACAGTCCCACAGAAGGAATCATTGCGGTTTGGAGCATCTCACAATTCCCATCGTGGGAAAACCTCCATGTCCTCGTGACACCCTCCCATTCATGAAGGGGCCGTCATGGACAGAAACTCCGACCTCAGCCAACGTCTGATCCTAGCTCTGTCTTCAGGTATACAGGATCTCGAATCATCTCTGCAGAGGGTGCCTACCGTCCGCTCACCCCGAAATCTAAGTCTGGCTTGTGTTCTCAGAATTTTTTCCTCACACTCCTGGCCCACAAGCCTTCCAGTTTGGGAATTCTGGAGCCACTATGTGGCACTGTGTCTTCCCTCCAGAAGAAAAACGTTGCCCTTTGGGGCTACCCAGTAACCACAAATGAGTACCATCCTGCACGAAACTCGACTGCACCCCAATGATACAGTCTAGCCTGGGCATTAATTCCCTGTCTGCCACAGCCTGAGCCTGCACCTCCCAACCCACACTCAACAGCTGGCCGAACACTGAGCACATCAGACACACCATGGCCTTAGGTCTTCATCTCTTCCCAACCTCAGTTTTCAGGCTTCAGAACCTAGACCTTAAATCCAGTCACAGTCCAGGAGTGAAAGAGTTGCAGAAAATAGAGCTCCTTCTTCCCCATGGCCAGAAAACTTTTGGTTGCCATATTGTGCAACGTTCACTGTAGGAGAAACCAGCATGGTACATTAGGCCACGCCCTGACTTGAGGGGCTCCTTGGGCACAAAAACACATTGTGAAACTCAGTGCGAGACCTATCCTCAAGGAAGGCCTCTCCGTGTCGGGACCAGGAGCCCACATATGGGGCTTGCCATGTTCTTAGGTCCCAATGTTAACCAGAGGTCTGGTTGTCCAGTTGCCCCCACCCACGACTCTGCTCTGGAATCCCTCTTTTGGTGGTCCACCTAAGGTAAAAAAAATAAATAAATAAATAAAAATAAACAACAAAACCAGAAAGGCCTCCTCCCTTACGACACAATGACCCCAAACTCTTGGGATCTGGTCAAATCCAGAGAAAGTAGCCTCATCGATGGCCCATGAGGACACCCCGACATTCCATGGCAATCGGTGACACATTTCCAGAAAAAAAAAAATAAAAAGCATGAGCAAGCACCTCACATTCGCCCTTTGTTCATATGCTGAAGAGTTCTCCTCACAGTCTATAGATCGGGCCGGCCATACCTAATCCCACAACCTAAGTGGAGTTTGTGTTTTCAGACTTTTGTCCAAATAGCCCTGGACCACACACGCTCCACACTTGGGTCCCTGGAGCCACACCTCAGGACTGTGCTTCCCTTTCAAGGGAATTCTTCCCATTCCATTGGCCACAACCTTGCAAATGAGGAAAAACCTCCAAAGTCACCGAGGCCATCCCAATAGTGTAGGCCGCCCAGGAAAATCAGGGATGATCTCAAACCAGCTGAGCAACTACCTCCACTCAGACAACAGATGTCCCCAGAGAAGAATATTGAACCGGCCATGATCCTAGGCCCTAATCAGATCCATTACTTGGTTTCCAGGCATCGCTCCTCAGAGGCCTCGTTTCCAATACCAGCATATGGTGGTTTCCTGAGGCACCAATGAGAACAAATCTCGTCTCCCCATGGAAAACTTGCTCATTGGAGCTTTGTCATAACCTCTGGTTAGGAGAATCCTTCAGGGCCCTGGTGCCACTGCCCCATACCAAGGTCTCCATGGACTCAATCCAACATTAAGACCATCCTCAGGAAAGTCCATTTCAACTCAGCCCGCTATGTTGCTACCCCAAGACTGCAGATCAAACGTTTCTTGTTGCTAGGAGACAATTGGAATGTGAGGCTGGCTGCCCAGGCATCCATACTTAGAACGCTGTTCTGGAAAAATACCTTATAAGACGTCCTGGAGCCATCCAACAAATCTTAATTGTCCCACAGAAGTAATCCTTGCGGTTTGGAGCATCTCACAACTCCAATAGTGGGAAAACCCCCATGGCCTCATAATGCCCCCCCTTCCTGAAGGGGCCAACATGGACAGAAACTCAAACCTGAGCCAAAGTCTGAACCTCGACCTGACTTCAGACGCATGGGATCTCAATTCAGCTCTGCAAAGTGTGTCTGCCATGTCCTTGCCCCGAAACCTAAGCCTAGCTTGTGTTCTCAGACTTCCGTCCTCACTCTCCTGGCCCATAAGCCCTCCAGTTTGGGAATTCCGAAGCCACAATGCAGCATGCTGCCTGCCCTCCAGAAGAAAAACTTTGCCCTATGCTGCTAATAAGAAACCCCAAATGATTTTCTAATGCATGCCACTCGATTGTAAAGCAATTATACAGCCCACCCTGTATACTAATGCCCTGTCTGGCAGAGCCTGAGACAATACATCCCAAACGACACCCAGACAGCTGGCCCCAACCTGGACACATAGGACCCGCTATGGCTGTAGGACGTCATCTCTTCCCAACCTCGGTTTTCAGGCTTCAGAACCTAGACCTTATCTCCAATCACTGCCCAGGGGTGAACGTGATGCAGAAATTAGAATTCCTCCTTCCCCATGGCCAGAAACCTTGTGGTTGGCATGTTGTCCAACGTTCAATGTGGGAAAACCTGCAATGTCCGAAAGGCCACGCCAGTGCTTGAGGGCCGCCTAGGGCACAGACATGCATTGTGACCTGCAGCGTGAGTCCCGTATTAAAGTAACGCCTTTCAGTGGCTGGACCAAGATCCTGCATATGGGGCTTGTCATATCCATAGGCTCCCAGGCTTAACCAGAGGGCGAGTATTCCAGTTGTCAGTACCCACTGCTATGCTCTAGAATCCCTCTACTGGGGGGACACATGAAGTAGAAAACAGGACACTTCCCTTCCCACAGAAGGACCCCAAACTCTTGGGGGCTGGACAAACTACCAGAGAGGGAGACTTCTACGACCCATGAGGCAACTCCTACATTAAACGGCCATTGTGGACAAAACATCCAGAGACAAAAGCCGGAGCGACTGCCTCCCTCTTACCCTTCTTTCTTATCCAGAGGAATGCCCTCATGGACTGTAGATCAGGCCTGCCGTAACCTCGGCCCCAAACCTGAGCTGAGTTAGGGTTTTTGGATGTCTGTCTGCACAGCCATGGCCCACACAGCCTCCAGGCTGGGGTCTCTGGAGCCACACCACAGTACTGTGCCTGCTCTCTCCTAAGAAACAGCCCATTCCATTGGCCACAACTCTACAAAATAGTAGAAACCTCAAGGTCCCCAAGGACATCCCACTACCGCAAGCCGCACTGGACAAATAGGGGCATTATGACACATGCTGAGCAACTACTACCTCCACGCAGACACACAGACAGATATCCGCAGAGACAGAAGATTGAACCAGACAGGCCCCTAGGCCCTATTATGAACTCTTGCTTTGGTGTCCAGGTATCACTCCTCAGAGGCCTAGGTTCGAAGACCAGCATACGGGGCTTTCCTGAGGCACCAGACAGAAGACCTCTCATCTCCACATGGGAAGCTTCCTTGTTGGGGTTGTGTCAAGCCCTTCGGGTTGGAGAATCCTGCAGAGTCCCTTAGCTACTGCCACATTCCAAGGTCTCCATGGCCACCAACCCACATTATGACTCATCCTCAGGAGAGTCCATTTAAACTCAGCCTTCTGGGTAGCTCACCCAAGAGCCCGCAGATTGAGCGTGCCTTGTCTCGACCAGGCAATGGGAAGGTGAGTTGGCGTTTCTCGGCATCCATGCTTACGGCCCTCCCCTCGAGTCTTTCTGTGTGGGGCATCCTGGAACCATCCAATAGTACACGACTGTCCTGAAGAAGGAAACTTTGAAGTTTGGAGCAGCTCACAACTCCCAGCGTAGGGAAACCTCCCTGGCCTCATGACGCCCCACCCCCTTCAGGTAGGGGCCGTTATGGACACAAACTGCAGCCTGAGGCAACATCTGATACTCGCCCTGACCTCACATGCAGGAGATCTCGATTCAGCCTCTGCAGAGTGGGCCTGCCATGCTCTTGGCCCCAAAACTCGTGCTAGCTTGTGTTTTCAGACTTCCTTCCTCACAATCCTGGCCACACCCCTCCAGTTTGGCAATTCTGGAGACACAATGCAGCACTCTGCCTGTTCTCCAGAAGAAAAATGTTGCCCTATAGGGCTAACCAGAAACGCCAAATGAGTAACAACCTGCATGCCACTCGACCATACCCCAATTATACAGTCTAGCCTGTGCACTAAAGCCCTGTCTGACACAGCCTGAGGGCAGACCTCCAGTCCAACACCCAGACAGCTGGCCGTACACAGAGCATATCACACCCACAATGGCTTTAGGCCATCATCTCTACCCAACCTCAGTTTTCACCTTCAGAACCTAGACCTTATCTCCACTCACTGCTCAGGAGTGAACGTGATGCAAGAATCAGAACTTCTCATTCGCCTTGGCAAGAAACCTAGTGGTTGGCATGTTGTCCAATGTTCATTGTAGGAGAAAGCAGCATGGACTAGGAGGCCCCACCAATCCCTGAGGGCCACAATTTGCACAAACACACATTGTGACCCTCAGCGTGAGCACTATCCTCATGTAAAGCCTCTTAGTGACTGGAACAACAGCCCACATATGGGGCTTACCAGGCCCCTAGTCCCCCAATCTCAACCAGAGTTCGAGATGTCTAGTCACCCCTACTCAGGGCTCTACTCTGGAATCCCTCTTTGGTGGGACACCTGAGGTAAAAAAAAAAAAAATACAGAAAGGACTCTTCCGATCCACAGAATGATCCCAACCTCTTGGAATCAGGCCAAATCATCAGAATAAGAATTGTCCATGGCCCTTGAGGACACCCCGACATTCCGCGGCCACCGTTGACACAAAATCCAGAGACAAAAGCCTGAGCAAGCGCTACATACTCGCCCTTTGTTCATAGCCCGGAAAATTCTCACGGTCTGTAGATCGAGCCTTCATACATACATCCCCAAACCTAAGCTGAGTTTGTGTTTTCAGACTTCTGTCCCCACAGTCCTGGCACACACACCATCCACGTTGGGGCCCCTGGAGCCACACCTCAGGACTGTGGCTTCCCTCTCCAGGGGAATTCTGCCATTTCCATTGGCCACAACCCTATAGATTAGGAGTATCCTCCAATCTCCCCGAGGCCATCCGAATAGTGTTGGCTGCCCAGGACAAACAGGGATGATCTCTCACAAGTTAGGAAACTACCTCCACTCAGACCCAGAGACAGATATCCCCAGAGAATAAGATTGAACTGGACAGGCACTTAGGCCCTAATTAGATCCATTGCTTTTGATTCCAGTAATCTCTCCTCAGAGGCCTGGTTTCCAATACCAGCATATGGGAGATTCCTTAGGCACTCATCAAAACAATTCTCTTCTCTACATAGTAAACATACTCTTTAGAGCTCCATCAAAACCTCCGGTTATGAACATCCCTCAAGGCCACGGATCAAGCATCCCATTCCAAGGTCTACATGGACACAAATGCACATTATGACCCATCCTCAACTCACCCATTTCAACACACCCGCCTCGGTTGCTCCCCTATATCCAGCAGATCGAAGTTGCCTTGGCTCTATGAGACACCTGGAATGGGAGGCAGGCTGCCCAGGCATCCATCCTTAGAACCCTGCTCTGGATAACTTCCTTATGGGATGTCCTGGAGCCATCCAACAGGTCTCGACAGTCCCACAGAAGGAATCATTGCGGTTTGGAGCATCTCACAATTCCCATCGTGGGAAAACCTCCATGTCCTCGTGACACCCTCCCATTCATGTAGGGGCCGTCATGGACAGAAACTCCGACCTCAGCCAACGTCTGATCCTAGCTCTGTCTTCAGGTATACAGTATCTCGAATCATCTCTGCAGAGGGTGCCTACCGTCCGCTCACCCCGAAATCTAAGTCTGGCTTGTGTTCTCAGAATTTTTTCCTCACACTCCTGGCCCACAAGCCTTCCAGTTTGGGAATTATGGAGCCACTATGTGGCACTGTGTCTTCCCTCCAAAGAAAAACGTTGCCCTCTGGGGCTACCCAGTAACCACAAATGAGTACCATCCTGCACGAAACTCGACTGCACCCCAATGATACAGTCTAGCCTGGGCACTAATTCCCTGTCTGCCACAGCCTGAGCCTGCACCTCCTACCCACACTCAACAGCTGGCCGAACACTGAGCACATCAGAAACACCATGGCCTTAGGTCTTCATCTCTTCCCAACCTTAGTTTTCAGGCTTCAGAACCTAGACCTTAAATCCAATCACAGTCCAGGAGTGAAAGAGTTGCAGAAAATAGAACTCCTTCTTCCCCATGGCCAGAAAACTTGTGGTTACCATATTGTGCAACGTTCAGTGTAGGAGAAACCAGCATGGTACATTAGGCCACGCCCTGCCTTGAGGGGCTCCTTGGGCACAAAAACACATTGTGAAACTCAGTGTGAGACCTATCCTCAAGAAAGGCCTCTCAGTGTCTGGACCAAGAGCCCACATATGGGGCTTGCCATGTTCTTAGGTCCCAATGTTAACCAGAGGTCTGGTTGTCCAGTTGCCCCAACCCACGACTCTGCTCTGGAATCCCTCTTTTGGTGGTCCACCTGAGGTAAAAAAAAAAAAACAAAAACAAAAACAAAAAAAATAAACAAAAAAAACAGAAAGACTTCCTCTCTTCCGACAGAATGAACCCAAACTCTTGGGATCGGGTCAAATCCCCAGAAAGGGAGCCTCATCGATGGCACATGAGGACACCACGACATTCCATGGCATTCGGTGACACATTTCCAGAAAAAAAAAAAAAAGCATGAGAGCACCTCACATTCGCCCTTTTATCATATCCCGAAGAGTTCTCCTCACGGTCTATAAATCGAGCCGGCCATACCTACATCTTCCAAACTAAGTGGAGTTTGTGTTTTCAGACTTTTGTCCAAATAGCCCTGGACCACACACACTCCACACTTGGGTCCCTGGAGCCACACCTCAGGACTGTGCTTCCCTTTCAAGGGAATTCTTCCCATTCCATTGGCCACAACCTTGCAAATGAGGAAAAACCTCCAAAGTCACCGAGGCCATCCCAATATTGTAGGCTGCCCAGGACAAACAGGGGTGATCTCAAACCAGCTGAGCAACTACCTCCACTCAGACAACAGATGTCCCCAGAGAAGAATATTGAACCGGACAGGCCCCTAGGCCCTAATCAAATCCATTGCTTTGGTTTCCAGGCATCTCTCCTCAGAGGCCTCGTTTCCAATACCAGCATATGGTGGTTTCCTGAGGCACCAATAAGAACAAATCTCGTCTCCCCATGGAAAACTTGCTCATTGGAGCTTTGTCATAACCTCTGGTTAGGAGAATCCTTCAGGGCCCTGGTGCCACTGCCCCATACCAAGGTCTCCATGGACTCAAACCAACATTAAGACCATCCTCAGGAAAGTCCATTTCAACTCAGCCACCTCTGTTGCTACCCCAAGCCAGCAGATCAAACGTTTCTCAATGCTAGGAGACAATTGGAATGTGAGGCTGCTGCCCAGGCATCCATACATAGAACCCTGTTCCGAAAAAATACCTTAAAAGACGTCCTGGAGCCATCCAACAAATCTTAATTGTCTCACAGAAGGAATCCTTGCGGTTTGGAGCATCTCACAACTCCAATAGTTGCAAAACCCACATGGCCTCATAATCCCCCCTCTTCTTGAAGGGGCCAACATGGACTGTGATTGAATTTAAGGTCTAGGTTCTGAAGCCTGAAAACCGAGGTTGGGAAGAGATGACGACCTACAGCCATAGCGGGTCCTATGTGTCCAGGTTGGGGCCAGCTGTCTGGGTGTCGTTTGGGATGTCTTGTCTCAGGCTGTGCCAGACAGGGCATTAGTATACAGGGTGGGCTGTGTAATTGCTTTACAATCGAGTGGCATACATTAGAAAATCATTTGGGGTTTCTTATTAGCAGCATAGGGCAAAGTTTTTCTTATGGAGGGCAGGCAGCATGCTGCATTGTGGCTTCGGAATTCCCAAACTGGAGGGCTTATGGGCCAGGACAGTGAGGACGGAAGTCTGAGAACACAAGCTAGGCTTAGGTTTCGGGGCAAGGACATGGCAGGCACACTCTGCAGAGCTGAATTGAGATCTCATGCGTCTGAAGTCAGGTCGAGGTTCAGACTTTGGCTCAGGTTTGAGTTTCTGTCCATGTTGGCCCCTTCAGGAAGGGGGGGCATTATGAGGCCATGGGGGTTTTCCCACTATTGGAGTTGTGAGATGCTCCAAACCACAAGGATTTCTTATGTGGGACAATTAAGATTTGTTGGATGGCTCCAGGACGTCTTATAAGGTATTTTTCCAGAACAGCGTTCTAAGTATGGATGCCTGGGCAGCCAGCCTCACATTCCAATTGTCTCCTAGCAACAAGAAACGTTTGATCTGCTGGCTTAGGGTAGCAACAGAGGGGGCTGAGTTGAAATGGACTTTCCTGAGGATGGTCTTAATGTTGGATTGAGCCATGGAGACCTTGGTATGGGGCAGTGGCACCAGGGCCCTGAAGGATTCTCCTAACCAGAGGTTATGACAAAGCTCCAATGAGCAAGTTTTCCATGGGGAGACGAGATTTGTTCTCATTGGTGCCTCAGGAAACCACCATATGCTGGTATTGGAAACGAGGCCTCTGAGGAGAGATGCCTGGAAATCCAAGCAATGGATCTGATTAGGGCCTAGGGTCCTGTCCGGTTCAATATTCTTCTCTGGGGACATCTGTTGTCTGAGTGGAGGTAGTTGCTCAGCTGGTTTGAGATCACCCCTGTTTGTCCTGGGCGGCCTACAATATTGGGATGGCCTCGGTGATTTTGAAGGTTTTTCCTCATTTGCAAGGTTGTGGCCAATGGAATGGGAAGAATTCCCTTGAAAGGGAAGCACAGTCCTGAGGTGTGGCTCCAGGGACCCAAGTGTGGAGCGTGTGTGGTCCAGGGCTATTTGGAATAAAAGTCTGAAAACACAAACTCCACTTAGGTTGGGGGATGTAGGTATGGCCGGCCCGATCTATAGAACGTGAGGAGAACTCTTCGGCATATGAACAAAGGGCGAATGTGAGGTGCTTGCTCATGCTTTTTTTTTTTTTTTTCCTGGAAATGTGTCACCGATTGCCATCGAATGTCGGGGTGTCCTCATGGGCCATCGATGAGGCTCCCTTTCTGGGGATTTGACCAGATCCCAAGAGTTTGGGGTCATTCTGTCGTAAGGGAGGAGGCCTTTCTGTTGTTTTTTGTTTATTTTTATTCATTTATTTATTTTTTTTACCTCAGGTGGACCACCAAAAGAGGGATTCCAGAGCAGAGTCGTGGGTGGGGGCAACTGGACAACCAGACCTCTGGTTAACATTGGGACCTAAGAACATGGCAAGCCCCATATGTGGGCTCTTGGTCCAGACACTGAGAGGCCTTCCTTGAGGATAGGTCTCGCACTGAGTTTCACAATGCGTTTTTGTGCCCAAGGAGCCCCTCAAGTCAGGGCGTGGCCTAATGTACCATGCTGGTTTCTCCTACACTGAACGTTGCACAATATGGCAACCAAAAGTTTTCTGGCCATGGGGAAGAAGGAGTTCTATTTTATGCAACTCTTTCACTCCAGGACTGTGATTGGATTTAAGGTCTAGGTTCTGAAGCCTGAAAACCGAGGTTGGGAAGAGATGACGACCTACAGCAATAGCGGGTCCTATGTGTCCAGGTTGGGGCCAGCTGTCTGGGTGTCGTTTGGGATGTCTTGTCTCAGGCTGTGCCAGACAGGGCATTAGTATACAGGGTAGGCTGTATAATTGCTTTACCATCGAGTGACATGCATTAGAAAATCATTTGGGGTTTCTTATTAGCAGCATAGGGCAAAGTTTTTCTTCTTGAGGGCAGGCAGAGTGCTGCATTGTGGCTTCGGAATTCCCAAACTGGAGGGCTTTTGGGCCAGGGGAGTGAGGACGGTAGCTGAGAACACAAGCTAGGCTTAGGTTTCGGGGCAAGGGTATGGCAGGCACACTCTGCAGAGCTGAATTGAGATCTCATGCGTCTGAAGTTAGGTCGAGGATCAGACTTTGGCTCTGGTTTGAGTTTCTTTCCATTTTGGCCCCTTCAAGAAGAGGGGGGATTATGAGGCCATGGGGGTTTTGCCACTATTGGAGTTGTGAGATGCTCCAAACCGCAAGGATTCCTTCTGTGGGACAATTAAGATTTGTTGGATGGCTCCAGGACGTCTTATAAGGTATTTTTCCAGAACAGGGTTCTACGTATGGATGCCTGGGCAGCAGCCTCACATTCCAATTGTCTCCTAGCAACAAGAAACGTTTGATCTGCTGGCTTGGGGTAGCAACAGAGGGGGCTGAGTTGAATGGACTTTCCTGAGGATGGTCTTAATGTTGGATTGAGCCATGGAGACCTTGGTATGGGGCAGTGGCACCAGGGCCCTGAAGGATTCTCCTAACCAGAGGTTATGACAAAGCTCCAATGAGCAAGTTTTCCATGGGGAGACGAGATTTGTTCTTATTGGTGCTTCAGGAAACCACCATATGCTGGTATTGGAAACGAGGCCTCTGAGGAGAGATGCCTGGAAACCAAAGCAATGGATCTGATTAGGGCCTACGGGCCTGTCCGGTTCAATATTTTTCTCCTGGGACATCTGTTGTCTGAGTGGAGGTAGTTGCTCAGGTGGTTTGAGATCACCCCTGTTTGTCCTGGTTGGCCTAAACTATTGGGATGGCCTCGGTGACTTTGGAGGTTTTTCCTAATTTGCAAGGTTGTGGCCAATTGAATGGGAAGAATTCCCTTGAAAGGGAAGCACAGTCCTGAGGTGTGGCTCCAGGGACCCAAGTGTGGAGCGTGTGTGGTCCAGGGCTATTTGGAATAAAAGTCTGAAACCACAAACTCCACTTAGGTTGGAGGATGTAGGTATGGCCGGCCCGATCTATAGACCATGAGGAGAACTCTTCGGGATATGAACAAAGGGCGAATGTGAGGTGCTTGCTCATGCTTTTTTTTTTTTTTCTGGAAAGGTGTCACCGATTGCCATGGAATGTCGGGGGGTCTTCATGGGCCATCGATGAGGCTCCCTTTCTGGGGATTTGACCCGATCCCAAGAGTTTGGGGTCATTCTGTCTGAAGGGAGGAGGTCTTTCTGTTTTTTTTTTTTTTTTTTTTTTTTTTTTTTTTTTTTTTACCTCAGGTGGACCACCAAAAGAGGCATTCCAGAGCAGAGTCCTGGGGAGGGGCGACTGGACAACCAGACCTCTGGTTAACATTGGGACCTAAGAACATGGCAAGCCCCATATTTGGGCTCTTGCTCCAGACACTGAGAGGCCTTCCTTGAGGATAGGTCTCACACTGAGTTTCACAATGTGTTTTTGTGCTCAAGGAGCCCCTCAAGTCAGGGCGTGGCCTAATGTACCATGCTGGTTTCTCCTACACTTAACGTTGCACAATGGCAACCACAAGTTTTCTGGCCATGAGGAAGAAGGAGTTCTAATTCTGCAACTCTTTCACTCCTGGACTATGATTGGATTTAAGGTCTAGGTTCTGAAGCCTGAAAACTGAGGTTGGGAAGAAATGAAGCCCTAAGGCCATGGTGTGTCTGATGTGCTCAGTGTTCGGCCAGCTGTTGAGTGTGGGTTGGGAGGTGCAGGCTCAGGCTGTGGCAGACAGGGAATTAGTGCCCAGGCTAGACTGTATCATTGGGGTGCAGTCGAGTTTCGTGCAGGATGGTACTCATTTGTGGTTACTGGGTAGCCCCAGAGGGCAACGTTTTTCTTCTGGAGGGAAGACACAGTGTCACATACTGGCTCCAGAATTCCCAAACTGGAAGTCTTGTGGGCCAGGAGTGTGAGGAAAAAATTCTGAGAACACAAGCCAGACTTAGATTTCGGGGTGAAGGGACGGCAGGCACCCTCTGCAGAGATGATTCGAGATCCCGTATACCTGAAGACATAGCTAGGATCAGACGTTGGCTTAGGTCGGAATTTCTGTCCATAACGGCCCCTTCATGAAGAAGAGGGTGTCACGAGGACATGGAGGTTTTCCCACGATTTGAATTGTGAGATGCTCCAAACCGCAATGATTCCTTCTGTGGGACAGGTGAGACCGGTGGATGGCTCCAGGACATCCCATAAGGAAGTTTTCCAGAGCAGGGTTCTAAGGATGGATGCCTGGGCAGCCTGCCTCCCATTCCAGGTGTCTCATAGAGCCAAGGCAAGTTCGATCTGCCTGATCTAGTGGAGCAACCGAATCGGGTGTGTTGAAATGGGTGAGTTGAGGATGGGTCATAATGTGCATTTGTGTCCATGGAGACCTTGGAATGGGGTCTGATCCGGGTCCTTGAGGGATGTTCATAACCGGAGGTTTTGATGGAGCTCTAAAGAGTATGTTTCCTATGTAGAGAAGAGAATTGTTTTGATGAGTGCCTAAGGAATCTCCCATATGCTGGTATTGGAAAACAGGCCTCTGAGGAGAGATGACTGGAAACAAAAGCAATGGATATGATTAGAGCCTAGGTGCCTGTCCGGTTCAATCTCTTTGCTGGGGATACGTGTCTAAGTATCTGAGGTGAGGTAGTTGCTCAGATTGTTTCAGATCGCCCCTGTTTGTCCTGGGCGACCTATAATATTGGAATGGCCTCGGGACTTTTGAGTTTCTCCTAATCTATAGGGTTGTGGTCAATGGAATGGGCAGAAATCCCCTGGAGAGGGCAGGCAAAGTTCTGAGTTTGGCTCTAGGGGCCCAACCTTGAGGGTGTGTGGGCCAGGCCTGTGGAGCAAAAATCTGAAAACACAAACTCCGCTTAGGATGGGGACATAGTTATGGCACGCCCAATCTACAGACCGTGATAACACTTCAGGATATGAAAAAGTGTGAGTTTGAGGTGCTTGCTCAGATTTTGTCTCTGGATTTGTGTCAACAATGTGGGTCGAATGCTGGCGTGGCCTCATGGGTTGTGGACGGCTTTCCCTCTCTGAGGATTTGACCCATCCCAAGAGTTTGTGTATGTTCTGTTGGATGGGAGGAGTCCTTTCTGTTTTTTATTTTATTTTATTTTATTTTTTGTACCTCATGTGTCCCAATAAAGGAGAGATTCCAGAGCAGAGTCCTCGGGAGGGATAACTGGACAACCTCACCTCTGTTTTAGTTTGGGGGCCTAGGGGCATGGCAAGTCCAATATGTGGGCTCTTGATTCAGACACTGAGAGGCCCTCCTTGAGGACAGGGCTCATGCTGAGGGTCACAATGCCTATTTGTGCCAACAAGGCCCTCAAGCATGGGAAGGGCCTCATGGGCCACGCTGGATTCTCCGACACTGAACGTTGGAGAATATGCCAACCACAAAGTTTCTGGCCATGGCGAAGGAAGAGTTGTGACTTCTGCATCACGTTAACCCCTGGACAGTGATTGGAGTTTAGGTCTAGGTTCTGAAACCCGAAAACCGAGGTTGTGTAGAGATGAAGACCTAAGGACCTGTTGGGTCCAATGAGCTCAGTGTGCGGCCAGCTGTTGAGCGTAGGTCTGGAGGTGTGGGCTCATGCTGTGTCAGACAAGGCATTAGACAGGGTAGACTGAATATTTGGGGTGCAGTCGAGTGGCGTTCAATTGATCCTCATTCGGGTCTCTAGGTAGTTCCATAAGGCAACGTTTTTTCTCTGGGAGGGCAGGCAGAGTGCTGCATTGTGGCCCCAGTATTGCCAAACTGTAGGGCTTTTGGGCCAGCGGTGTGAAGACTGTAGTCTGAGAATACAAGCTAGGCTTAGTTTTTGGGGTGAGGGCACAGAAGGCACACTCTGCAGAGCTGAATCATGATCTCATGCACCTGAAGTCAGGGCGAATATCAGACGTTTGCTCAGGTTGGAGTTTCTGTCCATGATGGCCACTTTATAAAGTGGAGCGTCTCAAGAGTCCATGTAGATTTTCCCACAATGGGAGTTCTGAGATGCTCCCGACTGCAAAGATTCCTTCTGTGGGACATTTGAGACCTGTTGGATGGCTCTAGGATGTCCCATATGGAATGACTCCAGAGTAGGGTTCTAAGGATTGATGCCTAGGCAGCCCACCTCCCATTCTAGTTGTCTCCTAGCGACAAGGCAGGTTTGATCTGCAGGCCCTGGGGGAGAAACCAAGGGGGTTGAGTTGACATGGACGCTCCCGAGGATAGATCATAATATGGGTTTAAGTCCATGGAGACCTTGGAATGGGGCGCTTGATCCGGGGCCCTGAAAGATTCTCCTAAACAGAGGTTTTTATAGAGCTCCAAAGAGTACATTTCCTATGTGGAGACGAGATTTTTCTGATGAGTGCCTCAGTAATCCCCCTATGCTGGTATTGGAAACCAGGCCTCTGAGGAGAGATGCCTGGAAACAAAAGCAATGGATCTGATTAGAGCCTAAGTGCCTGTCCAGTTCAATCTTATTCTCTGGGGATATCTGTCTCTGGGTCTGAGTGGAGGTAGTTTCCTAACTTGTGAAAGATCATCCCTGTTTGTCCTGGGCAGCCAACACTATTCGGATGGCCTCGGGGAGTTTGGAGGTTTCTCCTAATCTATAAGGTTGTGGCCAATGGAAATGGCAGAATTCCCCTGGAGAGGGAAGCCACAGTCCTGAGGTGTGGCTCCAGGGGCCCCAGCTTGGATGGTGTGTGGGCCAGGACTGTGGGGACAGAAGTCTGAAAACACAAACTCAGCTTAGGTTTGGGGATGTATGTATGAAGGCTCGATCTACAGAACGTGAGAATTTTCCGGGCTATGAACAAAGGGCCAGTATGTGGCGCTTGCTCAGGCTTTTGTCTCTGGATTTTGTGTCAACGGTGGCCGTGGAATGTCGGGGTGTCCTCAAGGGCCATGGACAATTCTTTCTCTGGTGATTTGGCCTGATCCCAAGGGGTTGGGATCATTCTGTGGATGGGAAAAGTCCTTTCTGCATTTTTTTTTTTTTTTACCTCAGGTGTCCCACCAAAGAGGGATTCCAGAGCAGAGCCCTGAGTTGGGTGACTAGACATCTCGAACTCTGGTTGAGATTGGGTGACTAGGGGCTTGGCAAGCCCCATATGTGGGCTGTTGTTCCAGTCACTAAGAGGCTTCACATGAGGATAGGGCTCACGCTGAGGGTCACAATATGTGTTTGTGCAAATTGTGGCCCTCAGGGATAGGTGGGACCTTATAGTCCATGCTGCTTTCTCCTACAATGAACGTTGGACAACATGCCAACCACAAGGTTTCTTGCCATGGCGAAGGAGAAGTTCTGATTCTTGCATCACGTTCACTCATGAGCAGTGAGTGTAGATAAGGTCTAGGTTCTGAAGGTGAAAATTGAGGTTGGGTAGAGATGATGGCCTAAAGCCATTGTGGGTATGATATGCTCAGTGTACGGCCAGCTGTCCTGGTGTTGAACTGGAGGTCTGCCCCCAGGCTGTGTCAGACAGGGCTTTAGTGCACAGGCTAGACTGTATAATTGGGGTATGGTCGAGTGGCATGCAGGTTGTTACTCATTTGGCGTTTCTGGTTAGCCCTATAGGGCAACATTT
This sequence comes from Mustela nivalis, assembly GCF_964662115.1. Lineage (NCBI taxonomy): Eukaryota > Metazoa > Chordata > Mammalia > Carnivora > Mustelidae > Mustela > Mustela nivalis. The sequence goes on along the minus strand of NW_028136338.1, from coordinate 508,107 downwards.
TTCTTCTGGAGGCCAGGCAGAGTGCTGCATTGTGTCTCCAGAATTTCCAAACTGCAGGGGTGTGGCCAGGATTCTGAGGACGGATGTCTGAGAACACAAGATAGGCTTAGGTTTCAAGGCGAGGGCCCAGCAGGCACACTCTCAAGTGCTGAATCGAGATCTCATGTTTCTGAATTCAGGGCGAGGATCAGACTTTGGCTTAGGATGGAGTTTCTGTCCATGATGGCCCATTTATGAAGGTGTGGGGCATCATGAGGAAATGGAGGTTTTTTCACAGTGTTATTGTGTGATGCTTCAAACCACAAGGATTCATTCTGCGAGACAGTCAAGACAGGTTGGTTGGATTCAAGACATCCCATAAAGAAGTTCTCCATAGCAGGGTTCTAAGGATGGATGCCTGGGCAGCCCGCCTCCCATTCTAACTGTCTCCTAGTGACAAGGAAGGTTTGATCTGCTGGCTCTGGGTGAGCAGCCGAGTGGGCTGATTTGAAATGGACTCTCCTGAGAATGGTTCATAATGTAAGTTTGTGTCCTTGGAGACCTTGGGATTGGGCCATGGTGCCAGCTCCCTGAAGGATCCTCCTAACCTGAGGTATTGACACAGCTCCAAAGAGCAAGTTTCCCATGTGGAGATGAGATCTGTTCTGATTGTTTCCTTAGGAAGCCCCCATATTCTGATATTGGAAACCAGGCCTCTGAGGAGAGATACCTAGAAACCAAAGCAATGCATCAGAAGTTGGCTCAGGTTGGAGTTTCTGTCCATGATGGCCCCTTTATAAAGGGGAGCCTCTCATGAGGCCATGTAGGTTTTCCCACGATAGGAGTTGTGAGATGCTCCAATCTGCAAGGATTCCTTCTGTGGGACACTCAAGACCTGTTGGAAGGCTCCAGGACATCCCATATGGAACGGCGCAGAGCAGGATTCCAAGGATGGATGCCTAGAGAGTCTGCTTTGCATTCCAGTTGTCTCCTAGCGACAAGGCAGGTTTGATATTTTGCCTCTGGGGGAGTAATCGACGGGGCTGAGTTGAAATGTACTCTCCTGCCAAATGGTCATAATGCGGGTATGTGTCCATGGAGACCTTGGAATAGGGCGGTTGCTCCGGCTACCTGAAGGTTTCTCCTAACTGGAGGCTTTTACAGAGCTCCAAAGGATAAGTTTCCCATGTGAAGACAAGATTTGTTCTGATTGGTATCTCTGGAATCCCCCATATGCTGGTATTGGAAAACAGGCCTCTGAGGAGAGATGCTTAGAAAAAAAAGCAATGGAACCAATTACATTCTAGGGGCCAGTCCAGTTTAATCTTCTTCTCTTGGGTTATCTGTCTACGGGTGAGTTGACGTCGTTGCTCAGCTTGTGAGAGATCGCCCCTCTTTGCCCTGGGTGGCCTACACTATTGGAATGGCCTCTGGGACTTTGGAGGTTTCTCCTTATCTGTAGGGTTGTGGCCAATGGAATGGGAAGAATTTCCTTGGAGAGGGCAGGCACAGTCCTGAGGTGTGGCTCCAGGGGCCTCAGTCTGGAGGGTGTGTGGGACAGGGATGTCAGGATAGAAGTCTGAAAACACAAACTCGGCTTAGGTTTGTGGACGTAGGTATGGCAGGCCCAATCTACAGACTATGAGGAGAATTTTTTGGGCTATGACCTAAGGGTGAGTGTGAACACTTGCTGAAGCTTATGTCTCTGGATTTTGTGTCAATAGTGGCCGTGGAATGTCGGGCTGGCCTCATGGGCCATGGACGAGTCTTTCTCTCTGGACCCCAATCACTTGGCATGGCCCAATCCCAAGTGATTGGGGTCATTCTGTGAGTGGGAGGAGTCCTTTCTGTGTTTATTTACCTCAAATGTCCCACCAAAGAGGGATTCCAGACCAGAGCCCTGAGTAGGAGTGACTAGATGTCTCTACCTCTGGTTAAGATTGGGTGACTTGGGGCATGGCAGGCCCCATATGTGGGCTCATGGTCCAGCCACTGAGAGGCTTTACTTGAGGACAGGGCTCAAACTGAGGGTCCCAATGTGTGTTTAAGCCCACTGCAGCTCTTAAGCATAGGCAGGGCCTCAGGGACCCTACACTACCCTCAGGGGCCCTACTACTACCCCTGTAGGCCCTACAGGGGTCCTACACTGAACGTTGGACAAGATGCCAACCACAAGATTCTGGCGAGAGGGAAGGAGGAGTTCTGATTTCTGCATCACGTTCACCCATGGGAAGTGAGTAGAGATAAGGTCTAGGATTCTGTAGCCTGAAAACCGAAGTTGGAAAGAGATGGCGACCTAAGGCCATGGCGGTTCAGATGTTCTCAGTGTACTGCAAGCTGTCTGGGTGTCGGTTGGGAATTCAGGCCTCAGGTTCTGTCAGACAGGGCATTAGTGCACAGGCTAGACTATATAATTGGTGTACAGTTGAGTGACGTGCAGGTTTATCCTCATTTGAGGTTTCTGGGTAGACCCATAGGGCAATATTTTTCTTCTAGAGGGCAGGCAGAGTGCAGCACTGTGTCATCGGAAATCCCAAAAAAGAGGGCGTGTGGTCCAGGAGAGTGAGGACGGAAGTCAGAGAACACTAGCTACGCTTAGGTTTTGGAGTGACGGGCACAGCAGGTACACTCTGAAGAGCTGAATCAAGATCTCGTGCATCTGAAGTCAAGGCGAAGATCAGCTGTTGGCTCAGGTTGGAGTTTCTTTCCATGATCTGCGTTCATGAAGATTGGGGGCATCATGTGACCTTGGAAGCTTTCCATGATATGAGTTGTTAGGTTGTCCATGCACAAGGACTCCTGTGGGACAGTCGAGACCTATTGGATGGCTCAAGGATGTCCCATAAGGAACGACGCAAGAGCAGGGTTCTAAGGATGGATGCCTGAAGAGCCCAACTCGCATTTCAATTGTCTCCTAGCGACAAGGCAGGTTCAATCTGCTGGCTCTGGAGTAGCAACCGAGGGGGTTTAGTTGAAATGGACTCTCCTGAGGATGGGTCATAATTTGGGATTGTGTCCATGGAGATATTCAAATGGGGCAGTGGCTCCAGTGACCTGAAGTTTTCTCCTAACTGGAGGTTATGACACAGCTCCATAGAGCAAGATTCCCATGTGGAGACGAGATTTTTTCTGATAGGTAGCTCTGGAAACCCCCTTATGCTGGTATTGGAATCCAGGCCTCTGAGGAGAGATGCCTGAAAACAAAAGCAATGGATCCAATTAGGGCCTAGGTGCCTGTCTTGTTCAATATTCTTTTCTATGGATATCTGTCTAAGGTTCTGATTGGAGGTAGTGGCTCAGCTTGTGCCAGAGGGTCCCTGTATGTCCAGGACATCCTACACTATTGGGATGGCCTCAGAGATTTTGGATGATTCTCCTAATCTGTCAGGTTGTGCCACATGAATGAGCAGAATTCCCTTGGAGAGGGCAGGCACAGTCCTGAGGTGTGGCTCCATGGGGCCCAGCCTTTAGAATGTGTGGGTGAGGACAATGGAGACAGAAGTCTGAAAACACAAACTCGGCTTAGGTTTGGGGACATAGGTATGGCAGGCCCGATCTACAGACCTTGAGAATTTTGGGGGCTCTGAACAAAGGGCAAGTGTGTGGCGCTTTTTCAGGTTTTTGTCTCCGGATTTTGTGTCAATGGTGGCCGTGGAATGTCAGGCTGGCCTCATCAACCATGGACGAGTATTTCTCTCTGTGGATTTGGCCAGATTCCAAGTGTTTGGGGTCATTCTTTGGATGGTAGGAGTCCTTACTTTTTTTTTTTCTTTATCTTGGTTTTTTTTTTTTTTATTTTTTTTTACCTTATGTGTCCCACCAAAGAGGGATTCCAGAAAAGAGCTCTGAATAAGGTTGACTAGACTTCTCAAGCTCTGGCTAGGATTGGGGGAGTAGGGGCATGGCAAGTCCCATATGCAGGCTCTTGGTCCAGCCCCGGAGAGGATTTACTTGAGGCCAGGGTTCATGCTTAGGGTCCTAATGTGTGTTTGTGCCCATCGCAGCCCTCAAGCATGTCTGAGGCCTCATGTGCCATGCTGGGTTCTCATATACTGAACGTTGGAAAACATGCCAACCACAAGGTTTCTGGTCATGGGGAAAGTGAAGTTCTGATTTCTGCATCACGTACATCACTTAGTTGTGAGTGGAGATAATGTCTAGGTTCTGAAGCCTGAAGACCAAGGTTGGGAAGAGATGATGACCAAAGGCCATGGCATGTTCGATGTGTTCAGTGTGAGGCCAGGTGTCTGGGTGTCGGTCACGAGGTCTGGGATCAGGCTGTGTCAGACAGGGCATTAGTGCCCAGGCTAGACTGTATAATTGGGGTACAGTCTAGAGAATTGCAGGTTGATCCTCATTTGATGTTTCTGGGTAGACCCCTAGGGCAAAGTCTCTCTTCTGGAGGGCAGGCAGAGTGCTGCATTTTGTCTCCAGAATTCCCAAAGTGGAAGGCTTGTGGGCCAGGAGTGTGAGGACGGAAGTCTGAGAACGCGAGCTGGCTTAGGTTTTGGGGCGAGGGCAAGGCAGGCACACTCTGCAGAGCTGAATTGAGATCTCATGCATCTGAAGTCAGGGCGAGGATCAGACGGGAGTTTCTGTCCATGATGTCCTCTACCTGAAGGTGGAGGCATCACGAGGCCATGGAGGTTTTCCCACGGTGCGAGTGTGTGATGCTGCAAACCACAAGGATTCCTTCTGCAGGACAGTTGAGACCTGTTGAATGGATCAAGGACACCCCATTAGGAATTTCTCCAGAGCAGAGTTCTAACAACGGATACCTGGGCAACGAACTCGCATTCCAATTGTCTCCTAGTGACAAAGCAGGTTTGATCTGCTGGCACTGGGTGAGCAACCGCCAGGTTTGAGTTGAAATGGACTCTCCTGAGGATGGGTCATAATGTGGGATTGTGTCCATTGAGACATTGGAATGGGGCGGTGGCTCCAGTGACGTGAAATTTTCTCCTAACTGGAGGTTTTGACACAGTTCCATATAGCATGATTCCCATGTGGCATGCGATTTGTTCTGATTGGTAGCTCCAGAAACCCCCATGTGCTGGTATTGGAATCCAGGCCTCTGAGGAGAGATACGTGAAAACAAAAGCAATGGATCCGTTTAGGGCCTAGGTGCCTGTCCTGTTCAATCTTCTTTTCTATGGATATCTATCTACAGGTCTGATTGGAGGTAGTGGCTCAGCTTGTGGCAGATGGTCCCTGTTTGTCCCGGACATTCTACAATATTGGGGTGGCCTCGGGGACTTCGGATGTTTCTCCTAATCTGTCAGGTTGTGCCAAAGGAATGAGCAGAATTCCCATGGAGAGGGCAGGCACAGTCCTGAGGTGTGGCTCCATGGGGCCAAGCCTTGAGGGTGTGTGGGCCAGGACAATGGAGACAGAAGTCTGAAAACACAAACTTGGCTTAGGTTTGGGGACATAGGTATGGCAGGCCCGATCTACAGACCGTGAGAATTTTTCAGGCTTTGAACAAAGGGCGAGTGTGTGGCGCTTTTTCAGGCTTTTGTCTCCGGATTTTGTGTCAATGGTGGCCGTGGAATGTCAGGATGGCCTCATCAGCCATGGACGAGTATTTCTCTCTGTGAATTTGGCCCAATTCCAAGTGTTTGCGGTCATTCTTTGGACGGTAGGAGTACTTTCTCTATTTTTTTTTTAACCTCATGTGTCCCACCAAGGAGGGATTCTAGAGAAGAGATCTGAGTAGGGGTGACTAGACTTCTCAAGCACTGGTTAAGGTTTGGGGAGTAGGGGCATGGTAATCTCCATATGTGGGCTCTTGGTCCAGCCCCGGAGAGGCTTTACTTGAGGCCAGGGATCATGCTTAGGATCCTAATGTGTGTTTGTGCCCATCGCAGCCCTCAAGCATGTCTAAGGCCTCATGGGCCATGCTGGTTTCTCCTACACTGCACGTTGGACAACATGCCAACCACAGGGTTTCTGGTCATGGGGAAGGAGGAGTTCTGATTTCTGCATTACGTACACGGCATGGCAGTGAGTAGAGATAAGGTCTAGATTCTGAAGCCTGAAAACCGAGGTTGGTAAGAGATGACGACCTAAGGCCATGGTGGGTCCGATGCACTTAGTGTGCGGCCAGATGTCTGTGTCCATCATGAGGTCTGGGCTCAGGCTGTGTCAGGCAGGGCATTAGTCCCCAGGCTAGACTGTATAATTGGGATACAGTCGAGTGATGTGAAGGTTGGTCCTCATTTGGGGTTTCTGGTTGGCCCCATAGGGCAAAGATTTTCTTCTGGAGGGCAGGCAGAGTGCTGCATTCTGGCTCCAGAATTGCCAACTTCAGGGCTTGTGGGCCAGGTGTTTTAGGACAGAAGTCTGAGAACACAAGTTCAGCTTTGAATTCGCAGCGGTGACATGGCAGGCACACTCTACAGACCTGAAATGAGATCTCGTGCATCTGAAGTCAGGGCGAGGATCAGATGTTGGCTTAGGTTGGAGTTTCTGTACATGATGTCCCCTTCATGAAGGTGGGGGGGGCATCAGGAAACCATGGAAGATTTCCAACTTTGTGAGTGTGTGATGCTCCAAACCACAAGGATTCCGTCAGCGGGACAGTCACGACCTTTTGGATGGATCAAGGACGTCCCATAAGAAATGCTCCAAAGCACAGTTCTAATGATGGATGCCTGGGCAGTCCAACTTGCATTCCAGTTGTGTCCTAGTGAAAAGGAGGATTTGATCTGCTGTCACTGGGGGAACAACCGAGGGGGCTGTATTGAAATGGAATCTCATGAGGATCAGTCGATGTGGATTTGTGTCCATGGATCCCTTGGAATGGGGCAGTGGCTCTGTTGCCCTGAAGAATTCTCCTAACCTGAGGTTTTGATGCAGCTCCAAAGAGCAAGTTTCCCATGTAGAGACGAGATTTGTTCTGAAACCCCCACAACCTGGTATTGGAAACCAAGCATCTGGGGAACAATGCCTGGAATCCAAAGCAATGGATCTGATTACGGTCTAGGGGCCTGTCCTTTTCAATATTCTCCTCTGAGTGTCTCTGTCTAAGATTCAGAATGGAGGTCACTGCTCCGCTTGTGTCAGATCACCCATGTTTGTTGGGGGAGGCCAACACTATTGGACTGGTCTTGGGAATTGGAGGTTTCTCCTAATCTGTAAGGTTGTGGCAAATGAAACGGGCAGAGTTCCCTTGGAGAGCACTGGCACAGTCCTTAGGTGTGACACAACCTTTCTGGGTGTCATCCAGGAGGTCCAGGCTCAGGCTGTGTCAGACAGGGCATTAGTGCCAAGCTTAGACTGTATAATTGGAGTAAAGTTGAGTGGCATGCAGGTTGATCCTCATTTGGCGTTTCTGGGTAGCCCCAGGGGCAACGTTTTTCTTCTGGAGGGAAGGAAGAGTGCTGCATTGTGGCGACGGAATTCTCACACTGGAGGGCTTGTGGGCCAGAATTGTGAGGAAGGAAGTGTGAGAACACAAGCTAGGCTTAGGTTTTGGGTCAAGATCATGGCAGGCACACTCTGTAGAGCTAAATCTAAATCTCATGCATCTGAAGTCAGGGCGAGGATCAGACGTAGGCTCAGGTTGAAGTTTCTGTTCAGGATGGCCCCTTAATGATGGTGGGGGGCATCATGGGGCTATGGAGACTTTCCCACTATTGGCATTGTATGTTGCTCCAATCGGCAAGGATTCCGTCTACAGGACAGTCGAGACCGGTCATATTGCTCCAGGACGTCCCATGCGGTACCACGGCAGTGCAGGGTTCTAAGGATGGATTCCTGGAGTGCCCGCCTCACATTCCTATTGTCTCCTAGTGACAAGGCAGGTTCGATCTGCTTCTTTTGGGGAGCAACCAAAGGGGATGTGTTGAAATGGACTCGCCTGCGGATAGGTCATAATGTGGGTTTGTGTCCATGGAGACCTTGGAATGGGGTGTTGGCTGCTGGGACCTGAAGGTTTTTCTTAACTGGAGGTTGTGACACAGCTCCAAAATGCATGTTTCCCATGTGGAAATGAGATTTGTTCAGACTGGTACCTCCAGAAGAACACATATGCTGGTATTGGAAACCAGGCCTCTGAGGAGAGATGCCTGGAATCAAAAGCAATGGATCTGATTAGGTCCTAGGTGCCTGTCCGGTTCAATCTCCTTCTCTGGGGTTATCTGTCTATGGGTCTGAGTTGAGGTAGTTGCTCATCTTGGGACAGATCACCCTGTTTGCCCTGAGTGGCCAACACTATTGGGATGGCCTCAGGGACGTTGGAGTGTTCTCCTAATCTTTAGGGTTGTGGCCAATGGAATGGGCAGAATTTGCTTGGAGAAGGCAGGCACAGTCCTGAGGCATGGCTCCAGGGGCCCCAGCCTGGAGGGTGTGTGGGCCAGGACAGTGGGGACAGAAATCTGAAAACCCAAACTCAGCTTAGGTTTGGGGACGTAGGTATGACAGGCCTGTGAGGAGAATTTTTCAGGCTATGAACAAAGGGCAAGTGTGAGGCATATCTCCAGGCTTTTGTCTCTAGATTTTGTGTCAATGGTGGCCATGGAATGACGGGATGGCCTCTTTGGCCATGGATGATTCTTTCTCTTTTAAGATTTGGTCAGATCCCAAGTTTTGGGGCTCATTCAGGGGATGGAGGAGACCCTTCGATATTTTTTTCCTCAGGGGTTCCAGAGCAGAGACCTGAATAGGGGTGACTAGACCTCTCAACCTCTCATTAATATTGGGGGACTAGGGATGGCAATGCGGGTTCTTGGTCCAGCCCCTGAGAGGCTTTACTTGAGGACAGGGCTCACACTGAGGGTCCCAATGTGTTTGTGCCCATTGCGGTTCTCAAGCATGGGCGGGGACTCATGGGCTACACTGGATTCTCCTACACTGAACATTGGAAAACATGCCAACCACAAGGTTTCTTGCCTTGAGGAAGAAGGAGTTTCATTTCTGCATCACGTTCACCCCTGGGTAGTGAGTATATATAAGGTCTAGGTTCTGAAACCTGAAAACCAAGGTTGGGAAGAGATGATGACCTAAAGCCATGGCGGGTCTGATGTGCTCAGTGTACAGCCAGCTGTCTGGGTGTCAGTTGGGAATTCAGACCTCAGGCTGTGCAAGACAGGGCATTAACGCCGAAGCGAAACTGTATAATTGGGGTAGAGTCAAGTGGCATGCAGGTTGATCCTCATTTGGTGTTTCTGGTTAGCCCCATAGGACAACGTTTCTCTTCTGGAGGGCAGTCAGAGTGCTGCATTGTGTCTCTCCAGAATTCCCTAACTGGAGGGCTGGTGGGCTCGGAGTGTGAGGACGAAGTCTGAGAACAATAGCTAGGTTTTGCTTCGGGGCGGGGTTTCGGCAGGCACACTCTGCAGAGTTGAATCAAGATTTCGTGCATCTGAAGTCAGGGCGAGGATTAGACGTTGGCTCAGGTTGGAGTTTCTGTCCAAGATGGCTCTTTCATGAAGGGGACGGTGCACCACGAGGCCACAGAGCTTTTCCCATGATGGGAGTTGTGAGGTGCTCCAAAGCGAAAGGATTCCGTCTGCAGGACAGCTGTGACCTGTTGGATGGCTCCAGGACGTCCCATATGGAATTACTTCAGAGTAGTTTTCTACAGATGGATGCCTAGCCAGCCCGCCTCACATTCCAATTGTCTCCTAGTGACAAGATAGGTTCGATCTGCTGGCTCTAGGGGAGCACCCAAGGGCACTGAGTTGAAATAGACTCTCCTGCAGTTGGGTCCTAATGTGGGATTGTGTCCATGGAGACCTTGGAATGAGGTGGTGGCACCGGGGCCCTGAAGGATTTTCCTAGCCGGAGGTTATGACACAGCTTGAAAGAGCACGTTTCCCATGTGGAGAAGACATTTGTTCTGACTGATGACTCAGGAAACCCCCATATGGTGGTATTGAAAACCAGGCCTCTGAGGTTCTGACATAGCTCCACGAGCAAGTTTCCAATGTGCAGACAAGACTTGCTCTGAAGGGGCCTCTGGAAACCCCATAGGCTGGTATTGGAAAACAGGCCTCTGAGAAGAGATGCCTGGAAACCAAAGCAATGGATCTGATTAGGGCCTAGGGGCCTGTCCAGTTCAATGTTCTTCTCTGGGGACATCTGTCTCCGAGTTGGTGTGGAGCTAGTTGCTCAGCTAGTGTCAGATCACCCCTGTTTGTTCCAAGCGGCCTACAATATTGGTATGGTCCCAGGGACATTGGAGATTTCTCCTGATTTATATGGTTGTGGCCAATGGAATATAAAGAATTCCCTTTGAGAGGGAAGGAACAATCCTGAGGTGTGGTTCCAGGGGCCCTAGCCTGGAGGGTGTGTGTTTTCAGACAACTGTCCAAACAGCCCAGGCCTACACAGCCTACAGGCTCAGGCCCCTGGAGCCAAACCTGAGGACTGTACTTGCCCTCTCCAAGGGAATTGTGCGTGCCCATTCCAATGGCCACAACCCTACTAATAGGATAAACCTCGAAAGTCCCTGATCCATCGCAATAGTGGTGAATTCCCAGAAAAAACAGGGGCAATCTGAGCCCAACTGAGCATCTACCTGCACTCAGACCCAAGACAGATGTCCCCAGAGGTAAAAAGGAAAGAACAGGCCCCTAGGCACTAATCAGATCCATTGCTTTGGTTTCCAGGCATCTCTCCTCAGAGGCCTGGATTTCAAAAGCAGCATATAGCTGTTTCTTGACCCACACATCAGAAAACATCTCATCTACACATGGGAAACTTGCACGTTGGGGCTGTGTCAAAGCCTCTGTTAAGGAGAACCCTTTAGGGCCCCAGTGCCTCCGCTTCATTCCAAGGTCTCCATAGACACAAAAGCACATTAGTACCCATCCCCAGGGGTTTCCATTTCAACTCAGCGTCCTCGGTTGCTCCTCACAGATCCAGGAGATCTAACCTGTCTTGTTGCTAGGAGACAATTGGAATGCGAGGTGGGCTACCCAGCCATCCATCCTTAGAACCCTGCTCAGAATCATTGGCATGGATCCAAACGACAGGTCTCAATTGTCCTGCAGAAGACTCTCTGCAGTTTGGAGCTTCTCACAACTCCCATCGTGGGAAAACCCCCATGGCCTCGTGATGCCCCCCCATTCATGAAGGGGCCATCAGGAACAGAAACTCCAACCTGAGCGATCGTCTGATCCTCGCCCTGACATCAGATGAACGAGATCTAGATTCAGGTCTGTAGATTGTGCGTGCCATGGCCTCACCCAGAAACCTAAGCCTAGCTTGTGTTATCAAACTTTTGTCGTCAGACTACTGGCCCACAAGCCCTCCAGTTTGGCAATCCAGAACTACAATGCAGCACTCTGCCGGCGCTCCAGAAGAAAAACATTGTCTGCTGGGGCTACCCAGTAATTCCAAATGAGGATCAAACTGCACCGACCTTGGCTGTACCCCAAATACATAGGCTGACCAGGGCACTAATGCCCTTTCTGAGACAGCCTGAGCCTGGACCCCCTGGCCCTTCCCAGACAGCTGGCCGAACACTGAGCACATCTAGCCGCCATGGCCTTAGGTCGTCATCTCTTCCCACCCTCGGTTTTCAGGTTTCAGAACCTAGACCTTATCTCCAATCACTGCCCAGGGTTGAAGGTGATGCAGAAATCAGAACTCCTTCCCCAAAGCAAGAAACCTTGTGGTTGGCATGTTGTCCAACGTTTAGTGTAGTTGAAACCAGTGTGGCCCATGAGGCCCCGCCCATGCTTGCGGGCCACATTGGTCACAAACACACATTGTGACCCTCAGGCCGAGCCATATCCTCAAGTAAGGCCACTCCGTGGCTGGATGAAGAGATATCATATTGGGCTTGCCATGCCCCTAGGCCCCAATTTTTAACCATAGTTCGGGTTGTCCCTTCAGTCTTCCCCACGGCTTTGCTTTGGAATTCCTCTTTTGGTGGGACACCTGAGGTAACAAAACTGAAATGAGTCCTCCCATCCCACAGATTGACGAAAAGCAATTGCGAATCGGGCCAAATCCTCAGAGAGGAAGATTCGTCCATGGCCATGAGGCCGCCCCGACATTCCACGGCCATCGCTGATACAAAATCCAGAGACAAAAGCCTGAGCAAGCGCCTCAGACTCGCACTTCCTTCATATCCTGAAGAGTTCTTCTCATGGTTTGTAGATCGGGCCTGCCATACCTACGTCCCCAATCCTAAGCTGAGTTTCTGTTTTCAGACTTCTGTCCTCAAAGTCTTGGGCCACACACCCTCCAGGCTGGGCCCCTGGAGCCACACATTAGGTCTGTGCATACCAATCCATGGGAATTCTGCCCATTCCATGGTCCAAAATCGTACAAATTAGGAGAAACCTTTAAAGTCCCTGAGGCCATCCCAATAGTGTAGGTCGCCCGGAAAAAACAAGGGGTGTCTGACACCAGCTGATAATCGACCTCCACTCATACCATAGATCGATATACCCAGAGAAGAAGTTTGAACCAGACAGGACCCTAGGCCATAATAGGATCCATTGCTTTGGGTTACAGGAATGTGTCCTGAAAAGCCTGATTCCAATACGAGCATAGGGGTTTTCCTTAGGCACCCATCAGAACTCATCTCGTCTCCACAAGGAAACCTGTGCATGGGAGCCATGTCCAAAGCTTAGGAGAGTACTTCAGGGTCCCGATGCCACCGCCCCATTCCAAGGCCCTCATGGACACAAAAAGACATTAGGACCCATCCTCAAGAAAGTCCATTTCAACTCAGCCACCCCGGTTGCTCCCGCAGAGCCATCAGTTCTAAACTGTCTTGTTGCTAGGAGACAATTGGAATGCGAGGCGGGCTTCCCAGGCATCCATCCGCGAACGGTGCTCTGGAGTCATTCCATATGGGATGTCCTGGAGCTGTCCAACAGGTCTCAATTGTCCCGCAGAAGGAATCCATGAAGGGGGCATCCCACAACTCCCAACGTGGGAAAACCTCAATGGCCTCGAGATTCCACTCCCTTCATGAAGCGGCCGTCATGCTCAGAACCTCCAACCTGAGCCAACGTCTGATCCTCGCCCTGACTTCAGATGCATGAGATATTGGTTCAGATCTGCAGGGGGTACCTGCCGTGCCCTCGCCCTGAAACCCAAGTCTAGCTTGTGTTCTCAGACTTCCGTCTTCACACTCCTGGCCCCGAAGCCCTCAAGTTTGACAATTCCGGACCCACAATGCAGCACTCTGCCTGCCCTCTAGAAAAAAAATTATTGCCTCATGAGCTGCCCAGGCACCTTAAATGAGGGTAAACCTACACAGCACTCGACTTTACCCAAATTATATAGTCTAACCTGGGCACTAATGCACTGTCGAAAACAACCTGAGCCCGGACCTCCTGACCAACACCCAGAATGCTGACCGCACACTGAGCACATAAAACCCGCCATGACCTTAGGTCATCATCTCTTCCCTACCTCAGTTTTCAGGCTTCAGAACCGAGACCTTATCTCCAATCACTTCCCAGGGGTGAGTGTGATGCAGAAATCAGAACTCCTCCTTACCCATGGCAAGAACCCTGTGGTTGGCACGTTGTCCAACGTTCAGTGTAGGAAAAACCAGCATTCACCCTGAGGCCCCGCCCATTCTTGAGTGCGACGAGGGCATACACACGCATTGTGACCCTCAGCATGAGTCCTTTCCTCTAGTAAGTCCTCTCAGTTGCTGGACCATTAGATGTCATAATGGGCTTGACATGTCCCTAGGCCCCAATTTTTAACCAAATTTCTGATGGTCCAATCGCCCCTCCCCAGGGCTCTACTCTGGAATCCCTCATTTGTTGGGACACCTGAGGATAAAAAAGAAAAAAACAAAAATAATAAAAAAAAACGGACTTCTTCCAGCCCACAGAATGACCCCAAACTCTTTGGACGGGGCCAAACCAACAGAGAGTAAGACTCGTCCATTTCCCATGAAGTCACCCAGAAATTCCACGACCATGAGTGACACGATATCCAGAGACAAAAACTTGAGCAGGAGCCTCACACTCGCCCTTCTTTCAAATCCCGAAGAGTTCTCCTCATGGTCTGTAGATCAGTCCTGCCATACCTATGACCCGAAACATAAGCCGAGTTTGTGTTTTCAGACAACTGTCCAAACAGCGCTGGCCAACACAACCTACAGGCCCCTGGAGCCAAACCTGAGGACTGTACTTGCCCTCTCCAAGGGAATTGTGTGTGCCCATTCCAATGTCCCCAACCCTTCTAATAGGATAAACCTCCAAAGTCCCTGATCCATCTCAATAGTGGTGGCTTCCCAGGAAAAACAGGGGCAATCTGAGTCCAACTGAGCAACTACCTGCACTCAGACCCATAGACAGATGTCCCCAGAGGTAAAAAGGAAAGAACAGGCCCCTAGGCACTAATCAGATCCATTGCTTTGGTTTCCAGGCATCTCTCCTCAGAGGCCTGGATTTCAAAAGCAGCATATAGCTGTTTCTTGACTCACCCATCTGAAAACATCTCATCTACACATGGGAAACTTGCACGTTGGAGCTGTGTCAAAGCCTCTGTTTAGGAGAACCCTTTAGGGCCCCAGTGCCACCGCTTCATTCCAAGGTCTCCATAGACACAAAAGCACGTTAGGACCCATCCCCAGGGGTGTCCATTTCAACTCAGCGTCCTCGGTTGCTCCCCACAGATCCAGGAGATCTAACCTGTCTTGTTGCTAGGAGACTATTGGAATGCGAGGTGGGCTACCCAGCCATCCATCCTTAGAACCCTGCTCAGAATCATTGGCCTGGAGCCAAACAACTGGTCTCAATTGTCCGGCAGAAGACTCTCTGCAGTTTGGTGCTTCTCACAACTCCCATCGTGGGAAAACACACATGGCCTCGTGATGCCCCCCCCCCCCATTCATGAAGGAGCCATTAGGGACAGAAACTCCAACCTGAGCGATCGTCTGATCCTCGCCCTGACTTCAGATGCATGAGACCTCGATTCAGGTCTGTAGATTGTGCGTGCCATGGCCTCACCCAGAAACGTAAGCTTAGCTTGTGTTCTCAACTTTTGTCGTCAGACAACTGGCCCACAAGCCCTCCAGTTTGGCAATCCAGAACTGCAATGCAGCACTCTGCCGGCTCTGCAGAATAAAAACATTGTCTTCTGGGGCTACCCAGTAACCCCAAATGAGGATCAACCTGCACCGACCTTGGCTGTACCCCAAATACATAGGCTGACCAGGGCACTAATGCCCTTTCTGACACAGCCTGAGCCTGGACCCCCTGGCCCCTCCCAGAGAGCTGGCCGCACACTGAGCACATCGAGCCGTCATGGCCTTAGGTCGTCATTTCTTCCCCACCTCGGTTTTCAGGTTTCAGAACCTAGACCTTATCTCCAATCACTGCCCAGGGTTGAAGGTGATGCAGAAATCAGAACTCCTTCCCCATGGCAAGAAACCTTGTGGTTGGCATGTTGTCCAACGTTCAGTTTAGTTGAAACCAGTGTGGCCCATGAGGCCCCGCCCATGCTCGCGGGCCACATTGGTCACAAACACACATTGTGACGCTCAGGCTGAGCCCAGTCCTCAAGTATGGCCACTCAGTGGCTGGATGAAGAGATAGCATATTGGGCTTGCCATGCCCCTAGGCCCCAATTTTTAACCATAGTTCGGGTTGTCCCTTCAGTCTTCCCCACGGCTTGGCTTTGGAATTCCTCTTTTGGTGGGACACCTGAGGTAACAAAACTGAAATGAGTCCTCCCATCCCACAGATTGACGAAAAGCAATTGGGAATCGGGCCAAATCCTCAGAGAGGAAGATTCGTCCATGGCCCATGAGGCCTCCCCGACATTCCACGGCCATCGCTGATACAAAATCCAGAGACAAAAGTTTGAGCAAGCACCTCAGACTCGCACTTTCTTCATATCCTGAAGAGTTCTTCTCATGGTTTGTAGATCGGGCCTGCCATACCTACGTCACCAAACCTAAGCTGAGTTTGTGTTTTCAGACTTCTGTCCTCAAAGTCTTGGGCAACACACCCTCCCGGCTGGGCCCCTGGAGCCACACATTCGGACTGTGCCTACCAATCCATGGGAATTCTGCCCATTCCATGGTCCAAAATCGTACAAATTAGGAGAAACCTCCAAAGTCCCTGAGGCCATCCCAATAGGGTAGGTCGCCCGGAACAAACAAGGGCTGTCTGACACCAGCTGATAATCGACCTCCACTCATACCATAGATGGATGTCCCCGGAGAAGAAGATTGAACCAGACAGGACCCTAGGCCATAATAGGATCCATTGCTTTGTGTTACAGGCATGTGTCCTCAAAATTCTGATTCCAATACGAGCATAGGTGTTTTCCTGTGGCACCCATCAGAACTCATCTCGTCTCCACAAAGAAACCTGTGCATGGGAGCCATGTCCAAAGCTTAGGAGAGTACTTCAGGGTCCCGGTGCCACCGCCCCATTCCAAGGCCCTCATGGACACAAAAACACATTAGGACCCATCCTCAGGAAAGTCCATTTCAACTCAGCCACCCCGGTTGCTCCCGCAGAGCCATCAGATCTAAACTGTCTTGTTGCTAGGAGACAATTGGAATGCGAGGCGGGCTTCCCAGGCATCCATCCGCGAACGGTGCTCTGGAGTCATTCCATATGGGATGTCCTGGAGCTGTCCAACAGGTCTCAATTGTCCCGCAGAAGGAATCCATGAAGGGGGCATCCCACAACTCCCAACGTGGGAAAACCTCAATGGCCTCGAGATTCCGCTCCCTTCATGAAGTGGCCGTCATGCTCAGAAACTCCAACCTGAGCCAACGTCTGATCCTCGCCCTGACTTCAGATGCATGAGATATTGGTTCAGATCTGCAGGGGGTACCTGCCGTGCCCTCGCCCTGAAACCCAAGTCTAGCTTGTCTTCTCAGACTTCCGTTCTCACACTCCTGGTCCCGAAGCTTTCAAGTTTGGCAATTCCGGACCCACAATGCAGCACTCAGCCTGCCCTCTAGAAAAAAAATTATCCTCCTGAGCTGCCCAGGCACCTTAAATGAGGGTAAACCTACACAGCACTCGACTTTACCCAAATTATATAGTCTAACCTAGGCACTAATGCACTGTCGAACACAACCTGAGCCCGGACCTCCTGAACAACACCCAGAAAGCTGACCGCACACTGAGCACATAAAACCCGCCATGGCCTTAGGTCATCATCTCTTTCCTACCTCAGTTTTCAGGCTTCAGAACCGAGACCTTATCTCTAATCACTGCCCAGGGGTGAGTGTCATGCAGAAATCAGAACTCCTCCTTACCCATGGCAAGAATCCTTGTGGTTGGCACATTGTCCAACGTTCAGTGATAGGAGAAACCAGCATTCACCCTGAGGCCCCGCCCATTCTTCAGTGCGACGAGGGCATACACACGCATTGTGACCCTGAGCACAAGTCCTGTCCTCTAGTAAGTCCTCTCAGTGGCTGGACCATTAGATGTCATAATGGGCTTGACATGTCCCTAGGCCCCAATTTTTAACCAGATTTCTGATAGTCCAGTCGCCCCTCCCCAGGGCTCTACTCTGGAATCCCTCATTTGGTGGGACACCTGAGGTTAAAAAAGAAAAACAACAACAACAACAACAACAACAACAAAAATGAACTTCTTCCAGCCCACAGAATGACCCCAAACTCTTTGGACGGGGCCAAACCACCAGAGAGTAAGACTCGTCCATTTCCCATGAAGTCACCCAGAAATTCCACGACCATGAGTGACACGATATCCAGAGACAAAAACTTGAGCAGGAGCCTCACACTCGCCCTTCTTTCAAATCCCGAAGAGCTCTCCTCATGGTCTGTAGATCAGTCCTGCCATACCTATGACCCGAAACATAAGCCGAGTTTGTGTTTTCAGACAACTGTCCAAACAGCCCTGGCCTACACAACCTACAGGCTCAGGCCCCTGGAGCCAAACCTGAGGACTGTACTTGCCCTCTCCAAGGGAATTGTGTGTGCCCATTCCAATGGCCACAACCCTTCTAATAGGATAAACCACCAATGTCCCTGATCCATCTCAATAGTGGTGGCTTCCCAGGAAAAACAGGGGCAATCTGAGCCCAACTGAGCACCTACCTGCACTCAGACCCATAGACAGATGTCCCCAGAGGTAAAAAGGAAAGAACAGGCCCCTAGGCACTAATCAGATCCATTGCTTTGGTTTCCAGGCATCTCTCCTCAGAGGCCTGGATTTCAAAAGCAGCATATAGCTGTTTCTTGACTCACCCATCAGAAAACATCTCATCTACACATGGGAAACTTGCACGTTGGAGCTGTGTCAAAGCCTCTGTTTAGGAGAACCCTTTAGGGCCCCAGTGCCACCGCTTCATTTCAAGGTCTCCATAGACACAAAAGCACGTTAGGACCCATCCCCAGGGGTGTCCATTTCAACTCAGCGTCCTCGGTTGCTCCCCACAGATCCAGGAGATCTAACCTGTCCTGTTGCTAGGAGACAATTGGAATGCGAGGTGGGCTACCCAGCCATCCATCCTTAGAACCCTGCTCAGAATCATTGGCCTGGAGCCAAACAACAGGTCTCAATTGTCCTGCAGAAGACTCTCTGCAGTTTGGAGCTTCTCACAACTCCCATCGTGGGAAAACACCCATGGCCTCGTGATGCCCCCCCCACATTCATGAAGGAGCCATCAGGGACAGAAACTCCAACCTGAGCAATCGTCTGATCCTAGCCCTGACTTCAGATGCACGAGATCTCGATTCAGGTATGTAGATTGTGCGTGCCATGGCCTCACCCAGAAACCTAAGCCTAGCTTGTGTTCTCAAACTTTTGTCGTCAGACTACTGGCCCACAAGCCCTCCAGTTTGGCAATCCAGAACTACAATGCAGCACTCTGCCGGCCCTGCAGAAGAAAAACATTGTCCTCTGGTGCTAAACAGTAACCCCAAATGAGGATCAACCTGCACCGACCTTGGCTGTACCCCTGGCCCCGAAGCCCTCAAGTTTGGCAATTCCGGACCCACAGTGCAGCACTCTGCCTGCCCTGTAGAAAAAAATTATTGCTTCAGGAGCTGCCCAGGCATCTTAAATGAGAATAAACCTACACTGCACTCGACTCTACCCAAATTATATAGTTTAACGTGGGCACTAAACCACTGTCGGACACAACCTGAGCCCGGACCTCAGACCAACCCCCAGAAAGCTGACAGCACACTGAGCACATAAGACCCGCCATGGCCTTAGGTCATCATCTCTTCCCTACTTCAGTTTTCAGGCTTCAGAACCGAGACCTTATCGCCAATCACTGCTTAGGTTTGAGTGTGATGCAGAAATTAGAACTCCTCCTTACCCATGGCAAGAAACCTTGTGGTTGGCACATTGTCAACGGTCAGAGTAGAAGAAACCAGCATTCACCCCGAGGCCCCGCCCATTCTTGAGTGCGACGGGGTCATAAACACGCATTGTGACCCTCAGCATGAGTCTTCTCCTCTAGTAAGTCCTCTAAGTGGCTGGACCATTAGATGTCATAATGGGCTTGACATGTCCCTAGGCCCTAATTTTTAACCAGATTTCTGATTGTCCAGTCGCCCCTCCCCAGGGCTCTACTCTGGAATCCCTCATTTTGTGGGACACCTGAGGTTAAAAAAGAAAACAACAACAACAACAAAACGGACGTCTTCCATCCCACAGAATGACCCCAAACTCTTTGGACGGGGCCAAACCACCAGAGAGTAAGACTCATCCATTTCCCATGAAGTCACCCAGAAATTTCACCACCGTGAGTGACACGATATCCAGAGACAAAAACTTGAGCAGGAGCCTCACACTCGCTCTTTTTTCAAATCCCGAAGAGTTCTCCTCATGGTCTGTAGATCAGTCCTGCCATAACTATGACCGGAAACATAAGCCGAGGTTGTGTTTTCAGACAACTGTCCAAACATCCCTGGCCTACACAACCTACAGGATCAGGCCCCTGGAGCCAAGCCTGAGGACTGTACTTGCCCTCTGTAAGGGAAATGTGTTTGCCATTTCCAATGGCCACAACCCTTCTAATAGAATAAACACCCAATACCTGATCCATCTCACTAGGGCTGGCTTCCCAGTAAAAACAGGGGCAATCTGAGCCCATCTGTGCACCTACCTGCACTCAGACCCATAGACAGATGTCCCCAGAGGTAAAAAGGAAAGAACAGGCCCCTAGGCACTAATCAGATCCATTGCTTTGGTTTCCAGGCATCTCTCCTCAGAGGCCTGGATTTCAAAAGCAGCATATAGCTGTTTCTTGACCCACACATCAGAAAACATCTCATCTACACATGGGAAACTTGCACGTTGGAGCTCTGTCAAAGCCTCAATTTGGAGAACCCGTCAGGGCCCCAGTGCCACTGCTTCATTCCAAGGTCTCGATACACACAAAAGCACGCTAGGACCCAACCCCAGGAGAGTCCATTTCAACTCAGCCTCCTCGGTTGCTCCCCCAGATCCAGCAGATCTAACCTGTCTTGTTGCTAGGAGACAATGGGAATGCGAGGTGGGCTAACCAGCGATCCATCCTTAGAACCCTGCTCAGAATCATTGGCCTGGAGCCAAACAACAGGTCTCAATTGTCCTGCAGAAGACACTTTGCAGTTTGGAGCTTCTCACAAATCCCATCGTGGGACAACCCCCATGGCCTTGTGATGCTCCCCCTTCATGAAGGGGCCATAAGGGACAGAAACTCCAACCTGAGCGATCGTCTGATCCTCGCCCTGACTTCAGATGCACGAGATCTCGATTCCGGTCTGTAGATTCTGCCTGCCATGTCCTCCACCAGAAACCTAAGCCGAGCTTGTGTTCTCAGACTTCTGTCCTCAGACTACTGGCCCACAAGCCCTCCAGTTTGGCAATCCAGAACTACAATGCAGCACTCTGCCTGCCCTCCAGAAGAAAAACATTGCCCTCTGGGGCTACCCAGTAACCCCAAGTGAGGATCATCCTGCACCTACCTTGGCTGTACCCTGAACATATAGGCTGACCAGGGCACTAATGCCCTTTCTGACACAGCCTGAGCCTGGACTTCCTGGCCTCAACCAGACAGCTTGCCGCACACTGAGCACGTCGAGCCACCATGGCCTTAGGTTGTCATCTCTTCCCAACCTCGGTCTTCAGGCTTTAGATTCTAGACCTTATCTCCAATCAGTGCCCAGGGTTGAAGGTGATGCAGAAATCAGAACTCCTTCCCCATGGCAAGAAACCTTGTGGTTGGCATGTTGTCCAACTTTCAGTGTAGTTGAATCCAGTGTTGCCCATGAGGCCCCTCCATGCTCGCAGGCTACATTGGTCACAAACAGACATTGTGACCCTCAGCCTTACCAAAGTCTTCAAGTAAGGCCTCTCAGTGGCTGGATGAAGAGATAGCATATTGGGATTGCCATGCCCCTAGGCCCCAATTTTTAACCATAGTTCACGTGGTCCCTTCAGTCTTCCCCACGGCTTTGCTTTGGAATTCCTCTTTTCGTGGGACACCTGAGGTAACATAACTGAAAGGATGCTTCCCATCCCACAGATTGACGAAAAATAATTGGGAATCGGGCGAAATCATTATAGAGGTAGATTCGTTCATGGCCCAAGAGGCATCCCCGACATTACACGGAGATCGCTGATACAAATTCCAGAGACAAATGCCTGAGCAAGCGCCTCAGACTCACTCTATATTCAAATCTTCATGAGTTCTTCTCATGGTTTGTAGATTGGGCCTGCCATACCGATGTCCCCAAAGCTGAGTTTGAGTATCGGAATCACAATCAGAACTCTGCCTTCCACAATGCTGTAATGCTTGTTCTTCGCATGGAGTCACACCATCACGTGGGGAACCCTTCATGGCCCCTGATGCCACGCCCAAACATGAGTGCTGCTTGGGCACAAATTCACACTGTTACCCTAGCATGAGCCCAATGACAAAGAAAGGCCTGTCAGGTTCGGGACGAAGATCCTGCATATAGTCCTTGCCATGCCCATAGTCACCCAGGACTAACTAGATGGTGTGTATTCCAGTTGAGGGAACCCACTGCTGTGGTCTAGAGTCCCTCTCCTGGGAGGTCCTTTGTGGCAGAAAACAGTACTCTTCACTTACCACAGAATGAACCCAAACCCTTGGGAGGTTGGACAATCCCCCGAGAGGAAGGCTCGTCCTCGGACCCTGAGGCAACCCCTACCGTGACCGGACACTGTGAACGCAACACCCAGAGACAAAAGCCTGAGCAACTGCCTCCCACTTGCCCTCCTTTGATATCCAGAGGATCGCCCCTCACGGACTGGAGATCAGGCCTGCCATTACCTTGGCCCCTACCTGAGCCAAGTTTGCTCTTTCAGACATCAGTCCCCACAGCCCTGGCAAACACAGCCTCTAGGCTGGGTCCTCTGGAGCCATACCACAGGACCGTGCCTGCTCTCTCCTGGGAAACAGTGTCCATTCCTTTGGCCACACACCACCAGAATATGAGAAACCTCAAGGCCCCCGAGGACATCCCACTACTGGGAGCCTCCCTGGACACACAGGGGCATTCGGACACAAGCTGAGCAGCTACCTCCACGAAGGCATGCACACAGATGTCAACAGAGATAGAAGGTTGAGCCGGACAGGCCATTAGGCCCTAATCTCAACTCTTGCTTTGGGTTCCAGGAGTTACTCCTCAGAGGCTTTGGTTCGAAGAACAGGATATGGGGCTTTCCTGAGGCACTGAACAGAACTCCTCTTGTCTCCGCATGGGAAGCTTCCTTGTTGGAGCTGTGTCAAACACCTCAGTTTGGAAAACCCAGCAGAGTCCCTGAGCCACCTCCACATTCCAAGGTCTCCCAGGCCACAAAGCCACAGTAGAACTCATCTTCAGGAGAGTCCATTTCAACTCTCCCCTCTAGGTAGCTCACCCAGGAGCCTGCAGATTGAGCCTGATTTGTCCTGACTAAACAGTGGGAATACGAGGTGGCGTTCCCAGGCATCCATGCTTAGACACCTGCTCTCGAGTCTTTCCATATGGGGCCTCTTGGAACCATCCAATAGGACTCGACTGTCGTGCAGAAGGTAACCTTCAGTTTTGGAGCAGTTCACAAATCCCATCATAGGCAAAATTTTCTGGCCTCATGAAGCCCCCACACCCTTCAGGAAGAGGCCATGCTGGACAAGAACTCTAGCCTGAGGCACGTCTCATAGTTGACATGACCTCAGTGCAGGAGATCTCGATTCAGCCTCTGCAGTGTGGGCCTGCCGTGCCCTCGGTCCCAAACCTCACGCTAGCTTGTGTTTTCAGACTTCCTTCCTCACACTCCTGGCAAACAAGCCCTCCGGACTAGGAACTCCGGAACCAAAACCCAGCCCAGTGTCTGCCCAACGGAAAAAAAACGTTTCCCTGTGGGGCTCTCCAGAAAACCCAGATGAGGATCAACCTGCTCGGGCCTTGACGGTACCCGAACTGGATAGGCTGCTCTGGGCACTCATGCTCTGCCTGACACAGCCTGAAGCCAGACGTCCAGACAGACAAGGAGACAGCTGGCCGCACACCCAGCACTTCGGACACGCCATGGTCTTATGCCGTCACCTCATCCTAACCTTGGTTTTCAGATATTTGAACCTAGACATTATATCAATTCTCCACACAGCTGGGTATAGCAAGCACAAAACAGAACTCCTCCTTCCCCATGGCTGTCAAGCTTGCTCTTGGCATGGAGTCACACCTTCAGGGTGGGAGAAACCTTCATGGCTTCTGATGCCACGCCCTAACTTGAGTGCTGCTTGGGCACAAATTCACACTGTGACCCTCAGCATGAGCCCCATTTCAAGAAAGGCCTGTCAGGGCCTGGACCAAGAGCCCACATATGGGGCTTGCCAAGCCCCTATGCACCCAATCCTCACCAGGGTTTGAATTTTCCAGTCGCCCCGCCCGTACCTGGAGCTCTGCTCTGGAATAACTTTCTTGGAGAGATCTATGAGCCAGACAACACGACTCCACCCTTCCCACAAAATGACCCCAAACTCTTGGGAGCTGGGAGAAATCCCCAGAGAGGGATACTCGTCCACAGTACCTGAGGCCACCGCTCCAATCCACGGCTATCCCGGACACAACATCCAGAGACAAAAGCCTGAAGGAACGCCTCCCACTCGTCCTTGTTTCAGAGGCCCAGGAGCTCCCTCTCGGGCTGTACATCCGGCCTGCCATACCCTAGGCGCCACTCATAAGCTGAGTTTGTGTATTCAGACTTCTGTGCCCACAGCCTGGACCCACACAACATCCAGGCTAGGGCCTCTGGACCAAACAGCGAAAGATTGTGCCTGCCCTCTCCAAGGAAAGTGTGCCCAATCCATTGACCACAACCCTACAGGTTAGGGAAAACTCCAAGGTCCCTGAGGCCATCAATAGTATAGGCCACCCTGGACTAAGAGGGGCTCTCTGACACCAGCGGAGCAACTATCTCCACTTAGACTCTCAGACAGTGTCCCCAGAGACAGAAGGTTGAAATGGACAGGCCCCCAGGCCCTAATCTGAACCTTAGCTTTGGTTTCCATGTTTCCGTTCTCAGAGGACTGTTTTCGTAGACCAGCACATGGGGCTTTTCTGAGGCACCAAACCAAACATCTCTCATCTCCACATGGGCAGCTTTCTTACTGGGATGTATCAAACACTTCAGGTAGGAGAGTTCCGCAGGGCCACTGAACAACCAGCACATTCCAAGGTCTCCATGGACCCAAACGCACATTATGACGCATCCTCAGGAGAGGCCATTTCAACTCAGCCCCCTGGGTCGCGTGTTCCAGAGGCAGCAGATCAAACATATCTTGTCGCTAATAGCCAATGGGAATGCGAGGCATGCTGTATAGGGATCCATCCTTCGAACCCTGCTCTCCAGTCCTTCCATATGGTATGTCCTGGAGCCATGCAACAGGACTCGAATGTTCCGCAGAAGGAAACCTTGGGGTTTGGGGCAACCTCCAAACACAGCGTGGGAAAACTTCCTTGGCCTCATGAGGCCCCCACTTCATGAAGGTGCCATCATGGACACATACTCCAGCCTCAGCCAACGTCTGATCCTCAGCCTGACTTCAGATGCAGGAGATTTTGATTCAGCCTCTGCAGAGTGGGCCTGCTCTGCCCTTGGCTCCAATCCTCACACTAGCTTGAGTTTTCAGACTTCCGTCCTCACACTCCTGGCCCACAAACCCTCCCTACTGGGAATTCTGGGGCCACAATGAAGCACTGTGCCTGCCTCCCAGGAGAAAAACATTGTCTATGGCGCTGCCCAGAAACCCCAAATGAGGATCAAACTGCTTGGCCCTCGGCAACACCCCAATTGCATAGGCTACCTTAAACAGTGATGCTCTGTCGAAAATAGCCTGAGGGCAGACCTTCCAACAGACACGGACACAGCTGGCAGCACACCCAGCACATTGGACCCGCCACTGCCTTAGGCCACCATCCATTCCCAACCTGGGTTTTCAGTCATCGGAACCTAGACCTTATCTCCAATCCCTGAACAGGGGGGAACCTGATGCACAAGTCAGAACCCCTCCTTCCCCATGGCAAGAAACCTTGCTGCTGGCAGTGAGTCAAACCATCAGTGTAGGAGAAAACGGCATGGCCCATGAGGCTACGCCCTAGCGTGAGGGCCGCCTTGGGCACAAACACACATTGTGACCCTAGCGTGAGTACCTTATTCAAGTAACGCCTCTCAGTGACTGGACAAAGAGCCCGCATATGTGGCTTGCCATGCCCATAGGCACACAGGACTAACTAGTTGGTGTGTATTCCAGTTGAGGGAACCCACTGCTGTGCTCTAGAGTCCCTCTCCTGGGGGGTCCCCTGTGGCAGAAAACAGTACTCTTCATTCCCACAGAATGAACACAAACACTTGGGAGCTTGGACAATCCCCCGAGAGGAAGGCTCTTCCTCGGCCTCAAAGACAACCCCTACCCTGACCGAACACTCTAAACGCAAAACCCAGAAACAAAGTCCTGAGTGACTGCCTCCCACTTGACCTACTTTGATTTCCAGAGGATCTCCCCTCACGGACTAGAGATTAGGCCAGCCATTACATTGGCCCCTAGCTGAGCCAAGTTTGCTTTTTCAGACATCTGTCCCCACAGCCCTGGCAAACACAGCCTCTAGGCTGGGTCCTCTGGAGCCATACCACAGGACCGTGCCTGCTCTCTCCTGGGAACCTGTGTCCAATCCTTTGGCCACACACCTCCAGAATATGAGAAACCTCAAGGCCTCCGAGGACATCCCACTACTGGGAGCCTCACTGGACTCACAGGGGCATTCGGACACAAGCTGAGCAGCTACATCCATGAATGCATGCACACAGATGTCAACAGAGATAGAAGGTTGAGCCGGACAGGCCTTTAGGCCGTAGTCTCAACTCTTGCTTTGGTTTCCAGGTGTCACTCCTCAGTGGCTTTGGTTCGAAGAACAGGGTATGGGGCTTTCCTGAGGCACGGAACAGAACTCCTCTCGTCTCCACATGGGAAGTTTCCTTGTTGGAGCTGTGTCAAACACCTCATGTTGGAGAATCCTGCAGAGTCCCTGAGCCACCTCCACATTCCAAGGTCTCCAGGCCACCAAGCCACAGTAGGACTCATCTTCAGGAGAGACCATTTCAACTCTCCCCTCCGGGTAGCTCACCCAGGAGCCCGCAGATTGAGCCTGCCTTGTCCTGACTAAAGAGTGGGAATATGAGGTGGCGTTCCCAGGCATCCATGCTTAGACACCTGCTCTCGAGTCTTTCCATATGGGGCCTCTTGGAACCATCCAATAGGACTCGACTGTCGTGCAGAAGGTAACCTTCAGGTTTAAAGCAGTTCACAAATCCCATCGTAGCCAAAACTTTCTGGCCTCATGAAGCCCCCACACCCTTCAAGAAGAGGCCATGCTGGACAAGAACTCTAGCCTGAGGCACGTCTCATAGTTGACATGACCTCAGTGCAGGAGATATCGATTCAGCCTCTGCAGAGTGGGCCTGCCGTGCCCTCGGTCCCAAACCTCACGCTAGCTTGTGTTTTCAGACTTCCTTCCTCACACTCCTGGCAAACAAGCCCTCCGGACTAGGAACTCCGAAACCAAAACCCAGCCCAGTGTCTGCCCAACGGAAAAAAAACGTTTCCCTGTGGGGCTCTCCAGAAAACCCAGATGAGGATCAACCTGCTCGGGCCGCGACGGTACCCGAACTGGATAGGCTGCTCTGGGCACTCATGCTCTGCCTGACACAGCCTGAAGCCAGACGTCCAGACAGACAAGGAGACAGCTGGCCGCACACCCAGCACTTCGGACACGCCATGGTCTTATGCCGTCACCTCATCCTAACCTTGGTTTTCAGATATCTGAACCTAGACATTATATCAATTCTCCACACAGCTGGGTATAGCAAGCACAAAACAGAACTCCTCCTTCCCCATGGCTGTCAAGCTTGCTCTTGGCATGGAGTCACACCTTCAGGGTGGGAGAAACCTTCATGGCTTCTGATGCCACGCCCAAACCTGAGTGCTGCTTGGGCACAAATTCACACTGTGACCCTCAGCATGAGCCCCATGTCAAAGAAAGGCCTGTCAGGGCCTGGACCAAGAGCCCACATATGGGGCTTGCCATACCCCTATGCACCCAATCCTCACCATGGTTTGAATTTTCCAGTCGCCCCGCCCATACCTGGAGCTCTGCTCTGGAATACCTTTCTTGGAGAGACCCATGAGCCAGACAACACGACTCCACCCTTCCCACAAAATGACCCCAAACTCTTGGGAGCTGGGACAGATCCCCAGAGAGGGATACTCGTCCACAGTACCTGAGGCCACCGCTCCAATGCACGGCTATCCCGGACACAACATCCAGAGACAAAAGCCTGAAGGAACGCCTCCCACTCGTCCTTGTTTCAGAGGCCCAGGAGCTCCCTCTCGGGCTGTACATCCGGCCTGCCATACCCTAGGCGCCACTCATAAGCTGAGTTTGTGTATTCAGACTTCTGAGCCCACAGCCTGGACCCACACAACATCCAGGCTAGGGCCTCTGGACCAAACAGCGAAAGATTGTGCCTGCCCTCTCCAAGGAAAGTGTGCCCAATACATTGACCACAACCCTACAGGTTAGGGAAAAGCTCCAAGGTCCCTGAGGCCATCAATAGTATAGGCCACCCTGGACTAAGAGGGGCTCTCTGACACCAGCGGAGCAACTATCTCCACTTAGACTCTCAGACAGTGTCCCCAGAGACAGAAGGTTGAAATGGACAGGCCCCCAGGCCCTATTCTGAACCTTAGCTTTGGTTTCCATGTTTCCGTTCTCAGAGGACTGTTTTCGTAGACCAGCACATGGGGCTTTTCTGAGGCACCAAACCAAACATCTCTCATCTCCACATGGGCAGCTTTCTTACTGGGATGTATCAAACACTTCAGGTAGGAGAGTTCCGCAGGGCCACTGAACAACCAGCACATTCCAAGGTCTCCATGGACCCAAACGCACATTATGACGCATCCTCAGGAGAGGCCATTTCAACTCAGCCCCCTGGGTCGCGTGTTCCAGAGGCAGCAGATCAAACATATCTTGTCGCTAATAGCCAATGGGAATGCGAGGCATGCTGTATAGGGATCCATCCTTCGAACCCTGCTCTCCAGTCCTTCCATACGGTAAGTCCTGGAGCCATGCAACAGGGCTCGAATGTCCCGCAGAAGGAAACCTTGTGGTTTGGGGCAACCTCCAAACTCAGCGTGGGAAAACTTCCTTGGCCTCATGAGGCCCCCACTTCATGAAGGTGCCATCATGGACACATACTCCAGCCTCAGCCAACGTCTGATCCTCAGCCTGACTTCAGATGCAGGAGATTTTGATTCAGCCTCTGCAGAGTGGGCCTGCTCTGCCCTTGGCTCCAATCCTCGCACTAGCTTGTGTTTTCAGACTTCCGTCCTCACACTCCTGGCCCACAAACCCTCCCTACTGGGAATTCTGGGGCCACAATGAAGCACTGTGCCTGCCTCCCAGGAGAAAAACATTGTCTATGGCGCTGCCCAGAAACCCCAAATGAGGATCAAACTGCTTGGCCCTCGGCAACACCCCAATTGCATAGGCTACCTTAAACAGTGATGCTCTGTCGAAAATAGCCTGAGCCCAGACCTTCCAACAGACACCGACACAGCTGGCTACACACCCAGCACATTGGACCCGCCACTGCCTTAGGCCACCATCCATTCCCAACCTGGGTTTTCAGTCATCGGAACCTAGACCTTATCTCCAATCGCTGCACAGGGGGGAACCTGATGCACAAGTCAGAACCCCTCCTTCCCCCTGGCAAGAAACCTTGCTGCTGGCAGTGAGTCAAACCTTCAGTGTAGGAGAAAACGGCATGGCCCATGAGGCCACGCCCAAGCGTGAGGGCCGCCTTGGGCACAAACACACATTGTGACCCTCAGCGTGAGTACCTTATTCAAGTAACGCCTCTCAGTGACTGGACCAAGAGCCTGCATATGTGGCTTGCCATGCCCATAGGCACCCAGGACTAACTAGATGGTGTGTATTCCAGTTGAGGAAACCCACTGCTGTGCTCTAGAGTCCCTCTCCTGGGGGGTCCCCTGTGGCAGAAAACAGAACTCTTCATTCCCACAGAATGAACACAAACACTTGGGAGTATGGACAATCCCCCGAGAGGAAGGCTCTTCCTCGGCCTCTGAGACAACCCCTACCCTGACCGGACACTGTAAACGCAACACCCAGAGACAAAATCCTGAGTGACTGCCTCCCACTTGCCCTACTTTGATTTCCAGAGGATCTCCCCTCACGGACTAGAGATCAGGCCTGCCATTACATTGGCCCCTAGCTGAGCCAAGTTTGCTTTTTCAGACATCTGTCCCCACAGCCCTGGCAAACACAGCCTCTAGGCTGGGTCCTCTGGAGCCATACCACAGGACCGTGCCTGCTCTCTCCTGGGAAACTGTGTCCATTCCTTTGGCCACACACCTCCAGAATATGAGAAACCTCAAGGCCTCCGAGGACATCCCACTACTGGGAGCCTCACTGGACTCACAGGGGCATTCGGACACAAGCTGAGCAGCTACATCCATGAATGCATGCACACAGATGTCAACAGAGATAGAAGGTTGAGCCGGACAGGCCTTTAGGCCGTAGTCTCAACTCTTGCTTTGGTTTCCAGGTGTCACTCCTCAGAGGCTTTGGTTCGAAGAACAGGGTATGGGGCTTTCCTGAGGCACGGAACAGAACTCCTCTCGTCTCCACATGGGAAGTTTCCTTGTTGGAGCCGTGTCAAACACCTCATGTTGGAGAATCCTGCAGAGTCCCTGAGCCACCTCCACATTCCAAGGTCTCCCAGGCCACCAAGCCACAGTAGGACTCATCTTCAGGAGAGTCCATTTCAACTCTCCCCTCTGGGTAGCTCACCCAGGAGCCCGCAGATTGAGCCTGCCTTGTCCTGACTAAAGAGTGGGAATATGAGGTGGCGTTCCCAGGCATCCATGCTTAGACACCTGCTCTCGAGTCTTTCCATATGGGGCCTCTTGGAACCATCCAATAGGACTCGACTGTCATGCAGAAGGTAACCTTCAGTTTTGGAGCAGTTCACAAATCCCATCGTAGGCAATACTTTCTGGCCTCATGAAGCCCCCACACCCTTCAGGAAGAGGCCATGCTGGACAAGAACTCTAGCCTGAGGCACGTCTCATAGTTGACATGACCTCAGTGCAGGAGATCTCGATTCAGCCTCTGCAGAGTGGGCCTGCCGTGCCCTCGGTCCCAAACCTCACGCTAGCTTGTGTTTTCAGACTTCCTTCCTCACACTCCTGGCAAACAAGCCCTCCGGACTAGGAACTCCGGAACCAAAACCCAGCCCAGTGTCTGCCCAACGGAAAAAAAACGTTTCCCTGTGGGGCTCTCCAGCAAACCCAGATGAGGATCAACCTGCTCGGGCCTCGACGGTACCCGAACTGGATAGGCTGCTCTGGGCACTCATGCTCTGCCTGACACAGCCTGAAGCCAGACGTCCAGACAGACAAGGAGACAGCTGGCCGCACACCCAGCACTTCGGACACGCCATGGTCTTATGCCGTCACCTCATCCTAACCTTGGTTTTCAGATATCTGAACCTAGACATTATATCAATTCTCCACACAGCTGGGTATAGCAAGCACAAAACAGAACTCCTCCTTCCCCATGGCTGTCAAGCTTGCTCTTGGCATGGAGTCACACCTTCAGGGTGGGAGAAACCTTCATGGCTTCTGATGCCACGCCCAAACTTGAGTGCTGCTTGGGCACAAATTCACACTGTGACCCTCAGCATGAGCCCCATGTCAAAGAAAGGCCTGTCAGGGCCTGGACCAAGAGCCCACATATGGGGCTTGCCAAGCCCCTATGCACCCAATCCTCACCATGGTTTGAATTTTTCAGTCGCCCCGCCCATACCTGGAGCTCTGCTCTGGAATCCCTTTCTTGGAGAGACCCATGAGCCAGACAACACGACTCCACCCTTCCCACAAAATGACCCCAAACTCTTGGGAGCTGGGACAGATCCCCAGAGAGGGATACTCGTCCACATTACCTGAGGCCACCGCTCCAATCCACGGCTATCCCGGACACAAATTCCAGAGACAAAAGCCTGAAGGAACGCCTCCCACTCGCCCTTGTTTCAGAGGCCCAGGAGCTCCCTCTCGGGCTGTACATCCGGCCTGCCATACCCTAGGCGCCACTCATAAGCTGAGTTTGTGTATTCAGACTTCTGTGCCCACAGCCTGGACCCACACAACATCCAGGCTAGGGCCTCTGGACCAAACAGCGAAAGATTGTGCCTGCCCTCTCCAAGAAAAGTGTGCCCAATCCATTGACCACAACCCTACAGGTTAGGGAAAAGCTCCAAGGTCCCTGAGGCCATCAATAGTATAGGCCACCCTGGACTAAGAGGGGCTCTCTGACACCAGCGGAGCAACTATCTCCACTTAGACTCTCAGACAGTGTCCCCAGAGACAGAAGGTTGAAATGGACAGGCCCCCAGGCCCTAATCTGTACCTTAGCTTTGGTTTCCATGTTTCCTTTCTCAGAGGACTGTTTTCGTAGACCAGCACATGGGGCTTTTCTGAGGCACCAAACCAAACATCTCTCATCTCCACATGGGCAGCTTTCTTACTGGGATGTATCAAACACTTCAGGTAGGAGAGTTCCGCAGGGCCACTGAACAACCAGCACATTCCAAGGTCTCCATGGACCCAAACGCACATTATGACGCATCCTCAGGAGAGGCCATTTCAACTCAGCCCCCTGGGTCGCGTGTTCCAGAGGCAGCAGATCAAACATATCTTGTCGCTAATAGCCAATGGGAATGCGAGGCATGCTGTATAGGGATCCATCCTTCGAACCCTGCTCTCCAGTCCTTCCATATGGTATGTCCTGGAGCCATGCAACAGGACTCGAATGTCCCGCAGAAGGAAACCTTGGGGTTTGGGGCAACCTCCAAACACAGCGTGGGAAAACTTCCTTGGCCTCATGAGGCCCCCACTTCATGAAGGTGCCATCATGGACACATACTCCAGCCTCAGCCAACGTCTGATCCTCAGCCTGACTTCAGATGCAGGAGATTTTGATTCAGCCTCTGCAGAGTGGGCCTGCTCTGCCCTTGGCTCCAATCCTCACACTAGCTTGAGTTTTCAGACTTCCGTCCTCACACTCCTGGCCCACAAACCCTCCCTACTGGGAATTCTGGGGCCACAATGAAGCACTGTGCCTGCCTCCCAGGAGAAAAACATTGTCTATGGCGCTGCCCAGAAACCCCAAATGAGGATCAAACTGCTTGGCCCTCGGCAACACCCCAATTGCATAGGCTACCTTAAACAGTGATGCTCTGTCGAAAATAGCCTGAGGGCAGACCTTCCAACAGACACGGACACAGCTGGCAGCACACCCAGCACATTGGACCCGCCACTGCCTTAGGCCACCATCCATTCCCAACCTGGGTTTTCAGTCATCGGAACCTAGACCTTATCTCCAATCCCTGAACAGGGGGGAACCTGATGCACAAGTCAGAACCCCTCCTTCCCCATGGCAAGAAACCTTGCTGCTGGCAGTGAGTCAAACCTTCAGTGTAGGAGAAAACGGCATGGCCCATGAGGCCACGCCCTAGCGTGAGGGCCGCCTTGGGCACAAACACACATTGTGACCCTAGCGTGAGTACCTTATTCAAGTAACGCCTCTCAGTGACTGGACAAAGAGCCCGCATATGTGGCTTGCCATGCCCATAGGCACACAGGACTAACTAGTTGGTGTGTATTCCAGTTGAGGGAACCCACTGCTGTGCTCTAGAGTCCCTCTCCTGGGGGGTCCCCTGTGGCAGAAAACAGTACTCTTCATTCCCACAGAATGAACACAAACACTTGGGAGCTTGGACAATCCCCCGAGAGGAAGGCTCTTCCTCGGCCTCAAAGACAACCCCTACCCTGACCGAACACTCTAAACGCAAAACCCAGAAACAAAGTCCTGAGTGACTGCCTCCCACTTGACCTACTTTGATTTCCAGAGGATCTCCCCTCACGGACTAGAGATTAGGCCAGCCATTACATTGGCCCCTAGCTGAGCCAAGTTTGCTTTTTCAGACATCTGTCCCCACAGCCCTGGCAAACACAGCCTCTAGGCTGGGTCCTCTGGAGCCATACCACAGGACCGTGCCTGCTCTCTCCTGGGAACCTGTGTCCAATCCTTTGGCCACACACCTCCAGAATATGAGAAACCTCAAGGCCTCCGAGGACATCCCACTACTGGGAGCCTCACTGGACTCACAGGGGCATTCGGACACAAGCTGAGCAGCTACATCCATGAATGCATGCACACAGATGTCAACAGAGATAGAAGGTTGAGCCGGACAGGCCTTTAGGCCGTAGTCTCAACTCTTGCTTTGGTTTCCAGGTGTCACTCCTCAGAGGCTTTGGTTCGAAGAACAGGGTATGGGGCTTTCCTGAGGCACGGAACAGAACTCCTCTCGTCTCCACATGGGAAGTTTCCTTGTTGGAGCTGTGTCAAACACCTCATGTTGGAGAATCCTGCAGAGTCCCTGAGCCACCTCCACATTCCAAGGTCTCCAGGCCACCAAGCCACAGTAGGACTCATCTTCAGGAGAGACCATTTCAACTCTCCCCTCCGGGTAGCTCACCCAGGAGCCCGCAGATTGAGCCTGCCTTGTCCTGACTAAAGAGTGGGAATATGAGGTGGCGTTCCCAGGCATCCATGCTTAGACACCTGCTCTCGAGTCTTTCCATATGGGGCCTCTTGGAACCATCCAATAGGACTCGACTGTCGTGCAGAAGGTAACCTTCAGGTTTAAAGCAGTTCACAAATCCCATCGTAGCCAAAACTTTCTGGCCTCATGAAGCCCCCACACCCTTCAAGAAGAGGCCATGCTGGACAAGAACTCTAGCCTGAGGCACGTCTCATAGTTGACATGACCTCAGTGCAGGAGATATCGATTCAGCCTCTGCAGAGTGGGCCTGCCGTGCCCTCGGTCCCAAACCTCACGCTAGCTTGTGTTTTCAGACTTCCTTCCTCACACTCCTGGCAAACAAGCCCTCCGGACTAGGAACTCCGAAACCAAAACCCAGCCCAGTGTCTGCCCAACGGAAAAAAAACGTTTCCCTGTGGGGCTCTCCAGAAAACCCAGATGAGGATCAACCTGCTCGGGCCGCGACGGTACCCGAACTGGATAGGCTGCTCTGGGCACTCATGCTCTGCCTGACACAGCCTGAAGCCAGACGTCCAGACAGACAAGGAGACAGCTGGCCGCACACCCAGCACTTCGGACACGCCATGGTCTTATGCCGTCACCTCATCCTAACCTTGGTTTTCAGATATCTGAACCTAGACATTATATCAATTCTCCACACAGCTGGGTATAGCAAGCACAAAACAGAACTCCTCCTTCCCCATGGCTGTCAAGCTTGCTCTTGGCATGGAGTCACACCTTCAGGGTGGGAGAAACCTTCATGGCTTCTGATGCCACGCCCAAACCTGAGTGCTGCTTGGGCACAAATTCACACTGTGACCCTCAGCATGAGCCCCATGTCAAAGAAAGGCCTGTCAGGGCCTGGACCAAGAGCCCACATATGGGGCTTGCCATACCCCTATGCACCCAATCCTCACCATGGTTTGAATTTTCCAGTCGCCCCGCCCATACCTGGAGCTCTGCTCTGGAATACCTTTCTTGGAGAGACCCATGAGCCAGACAACACGACTCCACCCTTCCCACAAAATGACCCCAAACTCTTGGGAGCTGGGACAGATCCCCAGAGAGGGATACTCGTCCACAGTACCTGAGGCCACCGCTCCAATGCACGGCTATCCCGGACACAACATCCAGAGACAAAAGCCTGAAGGAACGCCTCCCACTCGTCCTTGTTTCAGAGGCCCAGGAGCTCCCTCTCGGGCTGTACATCCGGCCTGCCATACCCTAGGCGCCACTCATAAGCTGAGTTTGTGTATTCAGACTTCTGAGCCCACAGCCTGGACCCACACAACATCCAGGCTAGGGCCTCTGGACCAAACAGCAAAAGATTGTGCCTGCCCTCTCCAAGGAAAGTGTGCCCAATACATTGACCACAACCCTACAGGTTAGGGAAAAGCTCCAAGGTCCCTGAGGCCATCAATAGTATAGGCCACCCTGGACTAAGAGGGGCTCTCTGACACCAGCGGAGCAACTATCTCCACTTAGACTCTCAGACAGTGTCCCCAGAGACAGAAGGTTGAAATGGACAGGCCCCCAGGCCCTATTCTGAACCTTAGCTTTGGTTTCCATGTTTCCGTTCTCAGAGGACTGTTTTCCTAGACCAGCAACTGGGGCTTTTCTGAGGCACCAAACCAAACATCTCTCATCTCCACATGGGCAGCTTTCTTACTGGGATGTATCAAACACTTCAGGTAGGAGAGTTCCGCAGGGCCACTGAACAACCAGCACATTCCAAGGTCTCCATGGACCCAAACGCACATTATGACGCATCCTCAGGAGAGGCCATTTCAACTCAGCCCCCTGGGTCGCGTGTTCCAGAGGCAGCAGATCAAACATATCTTGTCGCTAATAGCCAATGGGAATGCGAGGCATGCTGTATAGGGATCCATCCTTCGAACCCTGCTCTCCAGTCCTTCCATACGGTAAGTCCTGGAGCCATGCAACAGGGCTCGAATGTCCCGCAGAAGGAAACCTTGTGGTTTGGGGCAACCTCCAAACTCAGCGTGGGAAAACTTCCTTGGCCTCATGAGGCCCCCACTTCATGAAGGTGCCATCATGGACACATACTCCAGCCTCAGCCAACGTCTGATCCTCAGCCTGACTTCAGATGCAGGAGATTTTGATTCAGCCTCTGCAGAGTGGGCCTGCTCTGGCCTTGGCTCCAATCCTCGCACTAGCTTGTGTTTTCAGACTTCCGTCCTCACACTCCTGGCCCACAAACCCTCCCTACTGGGAATTCTGGGGCCACAATGAAGCACTGTGCCTGCCTCCCAGGAGAAAAACATTGTCTATGGCGCTGCCCAGAAACCCCAAATGAGGATCAAACTGCTTGGCCCTCGGCAACACCCCAATTGCATAGGCTACCTTAAACAGTGATGCTCTGTCGAAAATAGCATGAGCCCAGACCTTCCAACAGACACCGACACAGCTGGCTACACACCCAGCACATTGGACCCGCCACTGCCTTAGGCCACCATCCATTCCCAACCTGGGTTTTCAGTCATCGGAACCTAGACCTTATCTCCAATCGCTGCAAAGGGGGGAACCTGATGCACAAGTCAGAACCCCTCCTTCCCCCTGGCAAGAAACCTTGCTGCAGACAGTGAGTCAAACCTTCAGTGTAGGAGAAAACGGCATGGCCCATGAGGCCACGCCCTAGCGTGAGGGCCGCCTTGGGCACAAACACACATTGTGACCCTAGCGTGAGTACCTTATTCAAGTAACGCCTCTCAGTGACTGGACAAAGAGCCCGCATATGTGGCTTGCCATGCCCATAGGCACACAGGACTAACTAGTTGGTGTGTATTCCAGTTGAGGGAACCCACTGCTGTGCTCTAGAGTCCCTCTCCTGGGGGGTCCCCTGTGGCAGAAAACAGTACTCTTCATTCCCACAGAATGAACACAAACACTTGGGAGCTTGGACAATCCCCCGAGAGGAAGGCTCTTCCTCGGCCTCAAAGACAACCCCTACCCTGACCGAACACTCTAAACGCAAAACCCAGAAACAAAGTCCTGAGTGACTGCCTCCCACTTGACCTACTTTGATTTCCAGAGGATCTCCCCTCACGGACTAGAGATTAGGCCAGCCATTACATTGGCCCCTAGCTGAGCCAAGTTTGCTTTTTCAGACATCTGTCCCCACAGCCCTGGCAAACACAGCCTCTAGGCTGGGTCCTCTGGAGCCATACCACAGGACCGTGCCTGCTCTCTCCTGGGAACCTGTGTCCAATCCTTTGGCCACACACCTCCAGAATATGAGAAACCTCAAGGCCTCCGAGGACATCCCACTACTGGGAGCCTCACTGGACTCACAGGGGCATTCGGACACAAGCTGAGCAGCTACATCCATGAATGCATGCACACAGATGTCAACAGAGATAGAAGGTTGAGCCGGACAGGCCTTTAGGCCGTAGTCTCAACTCTTGCTTTGGTTTCCAGGTGTCACTCCTCAGAGGCTTTGGTTCGAAGAACAGGGTATGGGGCTTTCCTGAGGCACGGAACAGAACTCCTCTCGTCTCCACATGGGAAGTTTCCTTGTTGGAGCTGTGTCAAACACCTCATGTTGGAGAATCCTGCAGAGTCCCTGAGCCACCTCCACATTCCAAGGTCTCCAGGCCACCAAGCCACAGTAGGACTCATCTTCAGGAGAGACCATTTCAACTCTCCCCTCCGGGTAGCGCACCCAGGAGCCCGCAGATTGAGCCTGCCTTGTCCTGACTAAAGAGTGGGAATATGAGGTGGCGTTCCCAGGCATCCATGCTTAGACACCTGCTCTCGAGTCTTTCCATATGGGGCCTCTTGGAACCATCCAATAGGACTCGACTGTCGTGCAGAAGGTAACCTTCAGGTTTAAAGCAGTTCACAAATCCCATCGTAGCCAAAACTTTCTGGCCTCATGAAGCCCCCACACCCTTCAAGAAGAGGCCATGCTGGACAAGAACTCTAGCCTGAGGCACGTCTCATAGTTGACATGACCTCAGTGCAGGAGATATCGATTCAGCCTCTGCAGAGTGGGCCTGCCGTGCCCTCGGTCCCAAACCTCACGCTAGCTTGTGTTTTCAGACTTCCTTCCTCACACTCCTGGCAAACAAGCCCTCCGGACTAGGAACTCCGAAACCAAAACCCAGCCCAGTGTCTGCCCAACGGAAAAAAAACGTTTCCCTGTGGGGCTCTCCAGAAAACCCAGATGAGGATCAACCTGCTCGGGCCGCGACGGTACCCGAACTGGATAGGCTGCTCTGGGCACTCATGCTCTGCCTGACACAGCCTGAAGCCAGACGTCCAGACAGACAAGGAGACAGCTGGCCGCACACCCAGCACTTCGGACACGCCATGGTCTTATGCCGTCACCTCATCCTAACCTTGGTTTTCAGATATCTGAACCTAGACATTATATCAATTCTCCACACAGCTGGGTATAGCAAGCACAAAACAGAACTCCTCCTTCCCCATGGCTGTCAAGCTTGCTCTTGGCATGGAGTCACACCTTCAGGGTGGGAGAAACCTTCATGGCTTCTGATGCCACGCCCAAACCTGAGTGCTGCTTGGGCACAAATTCACACTGTGACCCTCAGCATGAGCCCCATGTCAAAGAAAGGCCTGTCAGGGCCTGGACCAAGAGCCCACATATGGGGCTTGCCATACCCCTATGCACCCAATCCTCACCATGGTTTGAATTTTCCAGTCGCCCCGCCCATACCTGGAGCTCTGCTCTGGAATACCTTTCTTGGAGAGACCCATGAGCCAGACAACACGACTCCACCCTTCCCACAAAATGACCCCAAACTCTTGGGAGCTGGGACAGATCCCCAGAGAGGGATACTCGTCCACAGTACCTGAGGCCACCGCTCCAATGCACGGCTATCCCGGACACAACATCCAGAGACAAAAGCCTGAAGGAACGCCTCCCACTCGTCCTTGTTTCAGAGGCCCAGGAGCTCCCTCTCGGGCTGTACATCCGGCCTGCCATACCCTAGGCGCCACTCATAAGCTGAGTTTGTGTATTCAGACTTCTGAGCCCACAGCCTGGACCCACACAACATCCAGGCTAGGGCCTCTGGACCAAACAGCAAAAGATTGTGCCTGCCCTCTCCAAGGAAAGTGTGCCCAATACATTGACCACAACCCTACAGGTTAGGGAAAAGCTCCAAGGTCCCTGAGGCCATCAATAGTATAGGCCACCCTGGACTAAGAGGGGCTCTCTGACACCAGCGGAGCAACTATCTCCACTTAGACTCTCAGACAGTGTCCCCAGAGACAGAAGGTTGAAATGGACAGGCCCCCAGGCCCTATTCTGAACCTTAGCTTTGGTTTCCA
The DNA here is from genome assembly GCF_964662115.1 of Mustela nivalis. Lineage (NCBI taxonomy): Eukaryota > Metazoa > Chordata > Mammalia > Carnivora > Mustelidae > Mustela > Mustela nivalis. Next base: position 468,697 of record NW_028136338.1, on the reverse strand, counting down.
TGTTTCCGTTCTCAGAGGACTGTTTTCGTAGACCAGCACATGGGGCTTTTCTGAGGCACCAAACCAAACATCTCTCATCTCCACATGGGCAGCTTTCTTACTGGGATGTATCAAACACTTCAGGTAGGAGAGTTCCGCAGGGCCACTGAACAACCAGCACATTCCAAGGTCTCCATGGACCCAAACGCACATTATGACGCATCCTCAGGAGAGGCCATTTCAACTCAGCCCCCTGGGTCGCGTGTTCCAGAGGCAGCAGATCAAACATATCTTGTCGCTAATAGCCAATGGGAATGCGAGGCATGCTGTATAGGGATCCATCCTTCGAACCCTGCTCTCCAGTCCTTCCATACGGTATGTCCTGGAGCCATGCAACAGGGCTCGAATGTCCCGCAGAAGGAAACCTTGTGGTTTGGGGCAACCTCCAAACTCAGCGTGGGAAAACTTCCTTGGCCTCATGAGGCCCCCACTTCATGAAGGTGCCATCATGGACACATACTCCAGCCTCAGCCAACGTCTGATCCTCAGCCTGACTTCAGATGCAGGAGATTTTGATTCAGCCTCTGCAGAGTGGGCCTGCTCTGGCCTTGGCTCCAATCCTCGCACTAGCTTGTGTTTTCAGACTTCCGTCCTCACACTCCTGGCCCACAAACCCTCCCTACTGGGAATTCTGGGGCCACAATGAAGCACTGTGCCTGCCTCCCAGGAGAAAAACATTGTCTATGGCGCTGCCCAGAAACCCCAAATGAGGATCAAACTGCTTGGCCCTCGGCAACACCCCAATTGCATAGGCTACCTTAAACAGTGATGCTCTGTCGAAAATAGCATGAGCCCAGACCTTCCAACAGACACCGACACAGCTGGCTACACACCCAGCACATTGGACCCGCCACTGCCTTAGGCCACCATCCATTCCCAACCTGGGTTTTCAGTCATCGGAACCTAGACCTTATCTCCAATCGCTGCAAAGGGGGGAACCTGATGCACAAGTCAGAACCCCTCCTTCCCCCTGGCAAGAAACCTTGCTGCTGGCAGTGAGTCAAACCTTCAGTGTAGGAGAAAATGGCATGGCCCATGAGGCCACGCCCAAGCGTGAGGGCCGCCTTGGGCACAAACACACATTGTGACCCTCAGCGTGAGTACCTTATTCAAGTAACGCCTCTCAGTGACTGGACCAAGAGCCTGCATATGTGGCTTGCCATGCCCATAGGCACCCAGGACTAACTAGATGGTGTGTATTCCAGTTGAGGGAACCCACTGCTGTGCTCTAGAGTCCCTCTCCTGGGGGGTCCCCTGTGGCAGAAAACAGAACTCGTCATTCCCACAGAATGAACACAAACACTTGGGAGTATGGACAATCCCCCGAGAGGAAGGCTCTTCCTCGGCCTCTGAGACAACCCCTACCCTGACCGGACACTGTAAACGCAACACCCAGAGACAAAATCCTGAGTGACTGCCTCCCACTTGCCCTACTTTGATTTCCAGAGGATCTCCCCTCACGGACTAGAGATCAGGCCTGCCATTACATTGGCCCCTAGCTGAGCCAAGTTTGCTTTTTCAGACATCTGTCCCCACAGCCCTGGCAAACACAGCCTCTAGGCTGGGTCCTCTGGAGCCATACCACAGGACCGTGCCTGCTCTCTCCTGGGAAACTGTGTCCATTCCTTTGGCCACACACCTCCAGAATATGAGAAACCTCAAGGCCTCCGAGGACATCCCACTACTGGGAGCCTCACTGGACTCACAGGGGCATTCGGACACAAGCTGAGCAGCTACATCCATGAATGCATGCACACAGATGTCAACAGAGATAGAAGGTTGAGCCGGACAGGCCTTTAGGCCGTAGTCTCAACTCTTGCTTTGGTTTCCAGGTGTCACTCCTCAGAGGCTTTGGTTCGAAGAACAGGGTATGGGGCTTTCCTGAGGCACGGAACAGAACTCCTCTCGTCTCCACATGGGAAGTTTCCTTGTTGGAGCCGTGTCAAACACCTCATGTTGGAGAATCCTGCAGAGTCCCTGAGCCACCTCCACATTCCAAGGTCTCCCAGGCCACCAAGCCACAGTAGGACTCATCTTCAGGAGAGTCCATTTCAACTCTCCCCTCTGGGTAGCTCACCCAGGAGCCCGCAGATTGAGCCTGCCTTGTCCTGACTAAAGAGTGGGAATATGAGGTGGCGTTCCCAGGCATCCATGCTTAGACACCTGCTCTCGAGTCTTTCCATATGGGGCCTCTTGGAACCATCCAATAGGACTCGACTGTCATGCAGAAGGTAACCTTCAGTTTTGGAGCAGTTCACAAATCCCATCGTAGGCAATACTTTCTGGCCTCATGAAGCCCCCACACCCTTCAGGAAGAGGCCATGCTGGACAAGAACTCTAGCCTGAGGCACGTCTCATAGTTGACATGACCTCAGTGCAGGAGATCTCGATTCAGCCTCTGCAGAGTGGGCCTGCCGTGCCCTCGGTCCCAAACCTCACGCTAGCTTGTGTTTTCAGACTTCCTTCCTCACACTCCTGGCAAACAAGCCCTCCGGACTAGGAACTCCGGAACCAAAACCCAGCCCAGTGTCTGCCCAACGGAAAAAAAACGTTTCCCTGTGGGGCTCTCCAGAAAACCCAGATGAGGATCAACCTGCTCGGGCCTCGACGGTACCCGAACTGGATAGGCTGCTCTGGGCACTCATGCTCTGCCTGACACAGCCTGAAGCCAGACGTCCAGACAGACAAGGAGACAGCTGGCCGCACACCCAGCACTTCGGACACGCCATGGTCTTATGCCGTCACCTCATCCTAACCTTGGTTTTCAGATATCTGAACCTAGACATTATATCAATTCTCCACACAGCTGGGTATAGCAAGCACAAAACAGAACTCCTCCTTCCCCATGGCTGTCAAGCTTGCTCTTGGCATGGAGTCACACCTTCAGGGTGGGAGAAACCTTCATGGCTTCTGATGCCACGCCCAAACTTGAGTGCTGCTTGGGCACAAATTCACACTGTGACCCTCAGCATGAGCCCCATGTCAAAGAAAGGCCTGTCAGGGCCTGGACCAAGAGCCCACATATGGGGCTTGCCAAGCCCCTATGCACCCAATCCTCACCACGGTTTGAATTTTCCAGTCGCCCCGCCCATACCTGGAGCTCTGCTCTGGAATCCCTTTCTTGGAGAGACCCATGAGCCAGACAACACGACTCCACCCTTCCCACAAAATGACCCCAAACTCTTGGGAGCTGGGACAGATCCCCAGAGAGGGATACTCGTCCACATTACCTGAGGCCACCGCTCCAATCCACGGCTATCCCGGACACAAATTCCAGAGACAAAAGCCTGAAGGAACGCCTCCCACTCGCCCTTGTTTCAGAGGCCCAGGAGCTCCCTCTCGGGCTGTACATCCGGCCTGCCATACCCTAGGCGCCACTCATAAGCTGAGTTTGTGTATTCAGACTTCTGTGCCCACAGCCTGGACCCACACAACATCCAGGCTAGGGCCTCTGGACCAAACAGCGAAAGATTGTGCCTGCCCTCTCCAAGAAAAGTGTGCCCAATCCATTGACCACAACCCTACAGGTTAGGGAAAAGCTCCAAGGTCCCTGAGGCCATCAATAGTATAGGCCACCCTGGACTAAGAGGGGCTCTCTGACACCAGCGGAGCAACTATCTCCACTTAGACTCTCAGACAGTGTCCCCAGAGACAGAAGGTTGAAATGGACAGGCCCCCAGGCCCTAATCTGTACCTTAGCTTTGGTTTCCATGTTTCCTTTCTCAGAGGACTGTTTTCGTAGACCAGCACATGGGGCTTTTCTGAGGCACCAAACCAAACATCTCTCATCTCCACATGGGCAGCTTTCTTACTGGGATGTATCAAACACTTCAGGTAGGAGAGTTCCGCAGGGCCACTGAACAACCAGCACATTCCAAGGTCTCCATGGACCCAAACGCACATTATGACGCATCCTCAGGAGAGGCCATTTCAACTCAGCCCCCTGGGTCGCGTGTTCCAGAGGCAGCAGATCAAACATATCTTGTCGCTAATAGCCAATGGGAATGCGAGGCATGCTTTACAGGGATCCATCCTTCGAACCCTGCTCTCCAGTCCTTCCATATGGTATGTCCTGGAGCCATGCAACAGGGCTCGAATGTCCCGCAGAAGGAAACCTTGTGGTTTGGGGCAACCTCCAAACTCAGCGTGGGAAAACTTCCTTGGCCTCATGAGGCCCCCACTTCATGAAGGTGCCATCATGGACACATACTCCAGCCTCAGCCAACGTCTGATCCTCAGCCTGACTTCAGATGCAGGAGATTTTGATTCAGCCTCTGCAGAGTGGGCCTGCTCTGCCCTTGGCTCCAATCCTCACACTAGCTTGTGTTTTCAGACTTCCGTCCTCACACTCCTGGCCCACAAACCCTCCCTACTGGGAATTCTGGGGCCACAATGAAGCACTGTGCCTGCCTCCCAGGAGAAAAACATTGTCTATGGCGCTGCCCAGAAACCCCAAATGAGGATCAAACTGCTTGGCCCTCGGCAACACCCCAATTGCATAGGCTACCTTAAACAGTGATGCTCTGTCGCAAATAGCCTGAGCCCAGACCTTCCAACAGACACCGACACAGCTGGCTGCACACCCAGCACATTGGACCCGCCACTGCCTTAGGCCACCATCCATTCCCAACCTGGGTTTTCAGTCATCGGAACCTAGACCTTATCTCCAATCCCTGCACAGGGGGGAACCTGATGCACAAGTCAGAACCCCTCCTTCCCCCTGGCAAGAAACCTTGCTGCTGGCAGTGAGTCAAACCTTCAGTGTAGGAGAAAACGGCATGGCCCATGAGGCCACGCCCAAGCGTGAGGGCCGCCTTGGGCACAAACACACATTGTGACCCTCAGCGTGAGTACCTTATTCAAGTAACGCCTCTCAGTTACTGGACCAAGAGCCTGCATATGTGGCTTGCCATGCCCATAGGCACCCAGGACTAACTAGATGGTGTATTCCAGTTGAGGGAACCCACTGCTGTGCTCTAGAGTCCCTCTCCTGGGGGGTCCCCTGTGACAGAAAACAGAACTCTTCATTCCCACAGAATGAACACAAACACTTGGGAGTATGGACAATCCCCCGAGAGGAAGGCTCTTCCTCGGCCTCTGAGACAACCCCTACCCTGACCGGACACTGTAAACGCAACACCCAGAGACAAAATCCTGAGTGACTGCCTCCCACTTGCCCTACTTTGATTTCCAGAGGATCTCCCCTCACGGACTAGAGATCAGGCCTGCCATTACATTGGCCCCTAGCTGAGCCAAGTTTGCTTTTTCAGACATCTGTCCCCACAGCCCTGGCAAACACAGCCTCTAGGCTGGGTCCTCTGGAGCCATACCACCGGACCGTGCCTGCTCTCTCCTGGGAAACTGTGTCCATTCCTTTGGCCACACACCTCCAGAATATGAGAAACCTCAAGGCCTCCGAGGACATCCCACTACTGGGAGCCTCACTGGACTCACAGGGGCATTCGGACACAAGCTGAGCAGCTACATCCATGAATGCATGCACACAGATGTCAACAGAGATAGAAGGTTGAGCCGGACAGGCCTTTAGGCCGTAGTCTCAACTCTTGCTTTGGTTTCCAGGTGTCACTCCTCAGAGGCTTTGGTTCGAAGAACAGGGTATGGGGCTTTCCTGAGGCACGGAACAGAACTCCTCTCGTCTCCACATGGGAAGTTTCCTTGTTGGAGCCGTGTCAAACACCTCATGTTGGAGAATCCTGCAGAGTCCCTGAGCCACCTCCACATTCCAAGGTCTCCCAGGCCACCAAGCCACAGTAGGACTCATCTTCAGGAGAGTCCATTTCAACTCTCCCCTCTGGGTAGCTCACCCAGGAGCCCGCAGATTGAGCCTGCCTTGTCCTGACTAAAGAGTGGGAATATGAGGTGGCGTTCCCAGGCATCCATGCTTAGACACCTGCTCTCGAGTCTTTCCATATGGGGCCTCTTGGAACCATCCAATAGGACTCGACTGTCGTGCAGAAGGTAACCTTCAGTTTTGGAGCAGTTCACAAATCCCATCGTAGCCAAAACTTTCTGGCCTCATGAAGCCCCCACACCCTTCAGGAAGAGGCCATGCTGGACAAGAACTCTAGCCTGAGGCACGTCTCATAGTTGACATGACCTCAGTGCAGGAGATCTCGATTCAGCCTCTGCAGAGTGGGCCTGCCGTGCCCTCGGTCCCAAACCTCACGCTAGCTTGTGTTTTCAGACTTCCTTCCTCACACTCCTGGCAAACAAGCCCTCCGGACTAGGAACTCCGGAACCAAAACCCAGCCCAGTGTCTGCCCAACGGAAAAAAAACGTTTCCCTGTGGGGCTCTCCAGCAAACCCAGATGAGGATCAACCTGCTCGGGCCTCGACGGAACCCGAACTGGATAGGCTGCTCTGGGCACTCATGCTCTGCCTGACACAGCCTGAAGCCAGACGTCCAGACAGACAAGGAGACAGCTGGCCGCACACCCAGCACTTCGGACACGCCATGGTCTTATGCCGTCACCTCATCCTAACCTTGGTTTTCAGATATCTGAACCTAGACATTATATCAATTCTCCACACAGCTGGGTATAGCAAGCACAAAACAGAACTCCTCCTTCCCCATGGCTGTCAAGCTTGCTCTTGGCATGGAGTCACACCTTCAGGGTGGGAGAAACCTTCATGGCTTCTGATGCCACGCCCAAACTTGAGTGCTGCTGGGCACAAATTCACACTGTGACCCTCAGCATGAGCCCCATGTCAAAGAAAGGCCTGTCAGGGCCTGGACCAAGAGCCCACATATGGGGCTTGCCAAGCCCCTATGCACCCAATCCTCACCACGGTTTGAATTTTCCAGTCGCCCCGCCCGTACCTGGAGCTCTGCTCTGGAATCCCTTTCTTGGAGAGACCCATGAGCCAGACAACACGACTCCACCCTTCCCACAAAATGACCCCAAACTCTTGGGAGCTGGGACAGATCCCCAGAGAGGGATACTCGTCCACAGTACCTGAGGCCACCGCTCCAATCCACGGCTATCCCAACACAACATCCAGAGACAAAAGCCTGAAGGAACGCCTCCCACTCGCCCTTGTTTCAGTGGCCCAGGAGCTCCCTCTCGGGCTGTACATCCGGCCTGCCATACCCTAGGCGCCACTCATAAGCTGAGTTTGTGTATTCAGACTTCTGTGCCCACAGCCTGGACCCACACAACATCCAGGCTAGGGCCTTTGGACCAAACAGCGAAAGATTGTGCCTGCCCTCTCCAAGGAAAGTGTGCCCAATCCATTGACCACAACCCTACAGGTTAGGGAAAAGCTCCAAGGTCCCTGAGGCCATCAATAGTATAGGCCACCCTGGACTAAGAGGGGCTCTCTGACACCAGCGGAGCAACTATCTCCACTTAGACTCTCAGACAGTGTCCCCAGAGACAGAAGGTTGAAATGGACAGGCCCCCAGGCCCTAATCTGAACCTTAGCTTTGGTTTCCATGTTTCCTTTCTCAGAGGACTGTTTTCGTAGACCAGCACATGGGGCTTTTCTGAGGCACCAAACCAAACATCTCTCATCTCCACATGGGCAGCTTTCTTACTGGGATGTATCAAACACTTCAGGTAGGAGAGTTCCGCAGGGCCACTGAACAACCAGCACATTCCAAGGTCTCCATGGACCCAAACGCACATTATGACGCATCCTCAGGAGAGGCCATTTCAACTCAGCCCCCTGGGTCGCGTGTTCCAGAGGCAGCAGATCAAACATATCTTGTCGCTAATAGCCAATGGGAATGCGAGGCATGCTGTACAGTGATCCATCCTTCGAACCCTGCTCTCCAGTCCTTCCATACGGTAAGTCCTGGAGCCATGCAACAGGGCTCGAATGTCCCGCAGAAGGAAACCTTGTGGTTTGGGGCAACCTCCAAACTCAGCGTGGGAAAACTTCCTTGGCCTCATGAGGCCCCCACTTCATGAAGGTGCCATCATGGACACATACTCCAGCCTCAGCCAACGTCTGATCCTCAGCCTGACTTCAGATGCAGGAGATTTTGATTCAGCCTCTGCAGAGTGGGCCTGCTCTGCCCTTGGCTCCAATCCTCACACTAGCTTGTGTTTTCAGACTTCCGTCCTCACACTCCTGGCCCACAAACCCTCCCTACTGGGAATTCTGGGGCCACAATGAAGCACTGTGCCTGCCTCCCAGGAGAAAAACATTGTCTATGGCGCTGCCCAGAAACCCCAAATGAGGATCAAACTGCTTGGCCCTCGGCAACACCCCAATTGCATAGGCTACCTTAAACAGTGATGCTCTGTCGCAAATAGCCTGAGCCCAGACCTTCCAACAGACACCGACACAACTGGCTGCACACCCAGCACATTGGACCCGCCACTGCCTTAGGCCACCATCCATTCCCAACCTGGGTTTTCAGTCATCGGAACCTAGACCTTATCTCCAATCCCTGCACAGGGGGGAACCTGATGCACAAGTCAGAACCCCTCCTTCCCCCTGGCAAGAAACCTTGCTGCAGACAGTGAGTCAAACCTTCAGTGTAGGAGAAAACGGCATGGCCCATGAGGCCACGCCCTAGCGTGAGGGCCGCCTTGGGCACAAACACACATTGTGACCCTCAGCGTGAGTACCTTATTCAAGTAACGCCTCTCAGTGACTGGACCAAGAGCCTGCATATGTGGCTTGCCATGCCCATAGGCACCCAGGACTAACTAGATGGTGTGTATTCCAGTTGAGGGAACCCACTGCTGTGCTCTAGAGTCCCTCTCCTGGGGGGTCCCCTGTGGCAGAAAACAGAACTCTTCATTCCCACAGAATGAACACAAACACTTGGGAGTATGGACAATCCCCCGAGAGGAAGGCTCTTCCTCGGCCTCTGAGACAACCCCTACCCTGACCGGACACTGTAAACGCAACACCCAGAGACAAAATCCTGAGTGACTGCCTCCCACTTGCCCTACTTTGATTTCCAGAGGATCTCCCCTCACGGACTAGAGATCAGGCCTGCCATTACATTGGCCCCTAGCTGAGCCAAGTTTGCTTTTTCAGACATCTGTCCCCACAGCCCTGGCAAACACAACCTCTAGGCTGGGTCCTCTGGAGCCATACCACAGGACCGTGCCTGCTCTCTCCTGGGAAACTGTGTCCATTCCTTTGGCCACACACCTCCAGAATATGAGAAACCTCAAGGCCTCCGAGGACATCCCACTACTGGGAGCCTCACTGGACTCACAGGGGCATTCGGACACAAGCTGAGCAGCTACATCCATGAATGCATGCACACAGATGTCAACAGAGATAGAAGGTTGAGCCGGACAGGCCTTTAGGCCGTAGTCTCAACTCTTGCTTTGGTTTCCAGGTGTCACTCCTCAGAGGCTTTGGTTCGAAGAACAGGGTATGGGGCTTTCCTGAGGCACGGAACAGAACTCCTCTCGTCTCCACATGGGAAGTTTCCTTGTTGGAGCCGTGTCAAACACCTCATGTTGGAGAATCCTGCAGAGTCCCTGAGCCACCTCCACATTCCAAGGTCTCCCAGGCCACCAAGCCACAGTAGGACTCATCTTCAGGAGAGACCATTTCAACTCTCCCCTCCGGGTAGCTCACCCAGGAGCCCGCAGATTGAGCCTGCCTTGTCCTGACTAAAGAGTGGTAATATGAGGTGGCGTTCTCAGGCATCCATGCTTAGACACCTGCTCTCGAGTCTTTCCATATGGGGCCTCTTGGAACCATCCAATAAGACTCGACTGTCGTGCAGAAGGTAACCTTCAGTTTTGGAGCAGTTCACAAATCCCATCGTAGGCAAAACTTTCTGGCCTCATGAAGCCCCCACACCCTTCAGGAAGAGGCCATGCTGGACAAGAACTCTAGCCTGAGGCACGTCTCATAGTTGACATGACCTCAGTGCAGGAGATCTCGATTCAGCCTCTGCAGAGTGGGCCTGCCGTGCCCTCGGTCCCAAACCTCACGCTAGCTTGTGTTTTCAGACTTCCTTCCTCACACTCCTGGCAAACAAGCCCTCCGGACTAGGAACTCCGGAACCAAAACCCAGCCCAGTGTCTGCCCAACGGAAAAAAAACGTTTCCCTGTGGGGCTCTCCAGCAAACCCAGATGAGGATCAACCTGCTCGGGCCTCGACGGTACCCGAACTGGATAGGCTGCTCTGGGCACTCATGCTCTGCCTGACACAGCCTGAAGCCAGACGTCCAGACAGACAAGGAGACAGCTGGCCGCACACCCAGCACTTCGGACACGCCATGGTCTTATGCCGTCACCTCATCCTAACCTTGGTTTTCAGATATCTGAACCTAGACATTATATCAATTCTCCACACAGCTGGGTATAGCAAGCACAAAACAGAACTCCTCCTTCCCCATGGCTGTCAAGCTTGCTCTTGGCATGGAGTCACACCTTCAGGGTGGGAGAAACCTTCATGGCTTCTGATGCCACGCCCAAACTTGAGTGCTGCTTGGGCACAAATTCACACAGTGACTCTCAGCATGAGCCCCATGTCAAAGAAAGGCCTGTCAGGGCCTGGACCAAGAGCCCACATATGGGGCTTGCCAAGCCCCTATGCACCCAATCCTCACCACGGTTTGAATTTTCCAGTCGCCCCGCCCATACCTGGAGCTCTGCTCTGGAATCCCTTTCTTGGAGAGACCCATGAGCCAGACAACACGACTCCACCCTTCCCACAAAATGACCCCAAACTCTTGGGAGCTGGGACAGATCCCTAGAGAGGGATACTCGTCCACAGTACCTGAGGCCACCGCTCCAATCCACGGCTATCCCGGACACAACATCCAGAGACAAAAGCCTGAAGGAACGCCTCCCACTCGCCCTTGTTTCAGAGGCCCAGGAGCTCCCTCTCGGTCTGTACATCCGGCCTGCCATACCCTAGGCGCCACTCATAAGCTGAGTTTGTGTATTCAGACTTCTGTGCCCACAGCATGGACCCACACAACATCCAGGCTAGGGCCTGTGGACCAAACAGCGAAAGATTGTGCCTGCCCTCTCCAAGGAAAGTGTGCCCAATCCATTGACCACAACCCTACAGGTTAGGGAAAAGCTCCAAGGTCCCTGAGGCCATCAATAGTATAGGCCACCCTGGACTAAGAGGGGCTCTCTGACACCAGCGGAGCAACTATCTCCACTTAGACTCTCAGACAGTGTCCCCAGAGACAGAAGGTTGAAATGGACAGGCCCCCAGGCCCTAATCTGAACCTTAGCTTTGGTTTCCATGTTTCCTTTCTCAGAGGACTGTTTTCGTAGACCAGCACATGGGGCTTTTCTGAGGCACCAAACCAAACATCTCTCATCTCCACATGGGCAGCTTTCTTACTGGGATGTATCAAACACTTCAGGTAGGAGAGTTCCGCAGGGCCACTGAACAACCAGCACATTCCAAGGTCTCCATGGACCCAAACGCACATTATGACGCATCCTCAGGAGAGGCCATTTCAACTCAGCCCCCTGGGTCGCGTGTTCCAGAGGCAGCAGATCAAACATATCTTGTCGCTAATAGCCAATGGGAATGCGAGGCATGCTGTACAGGGATCCATCCTTCGAACCCTGCTCTCCAGTCCTTCCATACGGTAAGTCCTGGAGCCATGCAACAGGGCTCGAATGTCCCGCAGAAGGAAACCTTGTGGTTTGGGGCAACCTCCAAACTCAGCGTGGGAAAACTTCCTTGGCCTCATGAGGCCCCCACTTCATGAAGGTGCCATCATGGACACATACTCCAGCCTCAGCCAACGTCTGATCCTCAGCCTGACTTCAGATGCAGGAGATTTTGATTCAGCCTCTGCAGAGTGGGCCTGCTCTGCCCTTGGCTCCAATCCTCACACTAGCTTGTGTTTTCAGACTTCCGTCCTCACACTCCTGGCCCACAAACCCTCCCTACTGGGAATTCTGGGGCCACAATGAAGCACTGTGCCTGCCTCCCAGGAGAAAAACATTGTCTATGGCGCTGCCCAGAAACCCCAAATGAGGATCAAACTGCTTGGCCCTCGGCAACACCCCAATTGCATAGGCTACCTTAAACAGTGATGCTCTGTCGCAAATAGCCTGAGCCCAGACCTTCCAACAGACACCGACACAACTGGCTGCACACCCAGCACATTGGACCCGCCACTGCCTTAGGCCACCATCCATTCCCAACCTGGGTTTTCAGTCATCGGAACCTAGACCTTATCTCCAATCCCTGCACAGGGGGGAACCTGATGCACAAGTCAGAACCCCTCCTTCCCCCTGGCAAGAAACCTTGCTGCAGACAGTGAGTCAAACCTTCAGTGTAGGAGAAAACGGCATGGCCCATGAGGCCACGCCCTAGCGTGAGGGCCGCCTTGGGCACAAACACACATTGTGACCCTCAGCGTGAGTACCTTATTCAAGTAACGCCTCTCAGTGACTGGACCAAGAGCCTGCATATGTGGCTTGCCATGCCCATAGGCACCCAGGACTAACTAGATGGTGTGTATTCCAGTTGAGGGAACCCACTGCTGTGCTCTAGAGTCCCTCTCCTGGGGGGTCCCCTGTGGCAGAAAACAGAACTCTTCATTCCCACAGAATGAACACAAACACTTGGGAGTATGGACAATCCCCCGAGAGGAAGGCTCTTCCTCGGCCTCTGAGACAACCCCTACCCTGACCGGACACTGTAAACGCAACACCCAGAGACAAAATCCTGAGTGACTGCCTCCAACTTGCCCTACTTTGATTTCCAGAGGATCTCCCCTCACGGACTAGAGATCAGGCCTGCCATTACATTGGCCCCTAGCTGAGCCAAGTTTGCTTTTTCAGACATCTGTCCCCACAGCCCTGGCAAACACAGCCTCTAGGCTGGGTCCTCTGCAGCCATACCACCGGACCGTGCCTGCTCTCTCCTGGGAAACTGTGTCCATTCCTTTGGCCACACACCTCCAGAATATGAGAAACCTCAAGGCCTCCGAGGACATCCCACTACTGGGAGCCTCAATGGACTCACAGGGGCATTCGGACACAAGCTGAGCAGCTACATCCATGAATGCATGCACACAGATGTCAACAGAGATAGAAGGTTGAGCCGGACAGGCCTTTAGGCCGTAGTCTCAACTCTTGCTTTGGTTTCCAGGTGTCACTCCTCAGAGGCTTTGGTTCGAAGAACAGGGTATGGGGCTTTCCTGAGGCACGGAACAGAACTCCTCTCGTCTCCACACGGGAAGTTTCCTTGTTGGAGCCGTGTCAAACACCTCATGTTGGAGAATCCTGCAGAGTCCCTGAGCCACCTCCACATTCCAAGGTCTCCCAGGCCACCAAGCCACAGTAGGACTCATCTTCAGGAGAGTCCATTTCAACTCTCCCCTCTGGGTAGCTCACCCAGGAGCCCGCAGATTGAGCCTGCCTTGTCCTGACTAAAGAGTGGGAATATGAGGTGGCGTTCCCAGGCATCCATGCTTAGACACCTGCTCTCGAGTCTTTCCATATGGGGCCTCTTGGAACCATCCAATAGGACTCGACTGTCGTGCAGAAGGTAACCTTCAGGTTTGGAGCAGTTCACAAATCCCATCGTAGCCAAAACTTTCTGGCCTCATGAAGCCCCCACACCCTTCAGGAAGAGGCCATGCTGGACAAGAACTCTAGCCTGAGGCACGTCTCATATTTGACATGACCTCAGTGCAGGAGATCTCGATTCAGCCTCTGCAGAGTGGGCCTGCCGTGCCCTCGGTCCCAAACCTCACGCTAGCTTGTGTTTTCAGACTTCCTTCCTCACACTCCTGGCAAACAAGCCCTCCGGACTAGGAACTCCGGAACCAAAACCCAGCCCAGTGTCTGCCCAAAGGAAGAAAAACGTTTCCCTGTGGGGGTCTCCAGAAAACCCAGATGAGGATCAACCTGCTCGGGCCTCGACGGTACCCGAACTGGATAGGCTGCTCTGGGCACTCATGCTCTGCCTGACACAGCCTGAAGCCAGATGTCCAGACAGACAAGGAGACAGCTGGCCGCACACCCAGCCCTTCGGACACGCCATGGTCTTATGCCGTCACCTCATCCTAACCTTGGTTTTCAGATATCTGAACCTAGACATTATATCAATTCTCCACACAGCTGGGTATAGCAAGCACAAAACAGAACCCCTCCTTCCCCATGGCTGTCAAGCTTGCTCTTGGTATGGAGTCACACCTTCAGGGTGGGAGAAACCTTCATGGCCCCTGATGCCACGCCCAAACTTGAGTGCTGCTTGGGCACAAATTCACACTGTGACCCTCAGCATGAGCCCCATGTCAAAGAAAGGCCTGTCAGGGCCTGGACCAAGAGCCCACATATGGGGCTTGCCAAGCCCCTATGCACCCAATCCTCACCACGGTTTGAATTTTCCAGTCGCCCCGCCCGTACCTGGAGCTCTGCTCTGGAATCCCTTTCTTGGAGAGACCCATGAGCCAGACAACACGACTCCACCCTTCCCACAGAATGACCCCAAACTCTTGGGAGCTGGGACAAATCCCCAGAGAGGGATACTCGTCCACAGTACCTGAGGCCACTGCTCCAATCCACGGCTATCCCGGACACAACATCCAGAGACAAAAGCCTGAATGAACGCCTCCCACTCGCCCTTGTTTCAGAGGCCCAGGAGCTCCCTCTCGGGCTGTACATCCGGCCTGCCATACCCTAGGCGCCACTCATAAGCTGAGTTTGTGTATTCAGACTTCTGTGCCCACAGCCTGGACACACACAACATCCAGGCTAGGGCCTCTGGACCAAACAGCGAAAGATTGTGCCTGCCCTCTCCAAGGAAAGCGTGCCCAATCCATTGACCACAACCCTACAGGTTAGGGAAGAGCTCCAAGGTCCCTGAGGCCATCAATAGTATAGGCCACCCTGGACTAAGAGGGGCTCTCTGACACCAGCGGAGCAACTATCTCCACTTAAACTCTCAGACAGTGTCCCCAGAGACAGAAGGTTGAAATGGACAGGCCCCCAGGCCCTAATCTGAACCTTAGCTTTGGTTTCCATGTTTCCGTTCTCAGAGGACTGTTTTCGTAGAACAGCACATGGGGCTTTTCTGAGGCACCAAACCAAACCTCTCTCATCTCCACATGGGCAGCTTTCTTACTGGGATGTATCAAACACTTCAGGTAGGAGAGTTCCGCAGGGCCACTGAACAACCAGCACATTCCAAGGTCTCCATGGACCCAAACGCACATTATGACGCATCCTCAGGAGAGGCCATTTCAACTCAGCCCCCTGGGTCGCGTGTTCCAGAGGCAGCAGATCAAACATATCTTGTCGCTAATAGCCAATGGGAATGCGAGGCATGCTGTACAGGGATCCATCCTTCGAACCCTGCTCTCCAGTCCCTCCATATGGTATGTCCTGGAGCCATGCAACAGGACTCGAATGTCCCGCAGAAGGAAACCTTGTGGTTTGGGGCAACCCCCAAACTCAGCGTGGGAAAACTTCCTTGGCCTCATGAGGCCCCCACTTCATGAAGGTGCCATCATGGACACATACTCCAGCCTCAGCCAACGTCTGATCCTCAGCCTGACTTCAGATGCAGGAGATTTTGATTCAGCCTCTGCAGAGTGGGCCTGCTCTGCCCTTGGCTCCAATCCTCACACTAGCTTGTGTTTTCAGACTTCCGTCCTCACACTCCTGGCCCACAAACCCTCCCTACTGGGAATTCTGGGGCCACAATGAAGCACTGTGCCTGCCTCCCAGGAGAAAAACATTGTCTATGGCGCTGCCCAGAAACCCCAAATGAGGATCAAACTGCTTGGCCCTCGGCAACACCCCAATTGCATAGGCTACCTTAAACAGTGATGCTCTGTCGCAAATAGCCTGAGCCCAGACCTTCCAACAGACACCGACACAGCTGGCTGCACACCCAGCACATTGGACCCGCCACTGCCTTAGGCCACCATCCATTCCCAACCTGGGTTTTCAGTCATCGGAACCTAGACCTTATCTCCAATCCCTGCACAGGGGGGAACCTGATGCACAAGTCAGAACCCCTCCTTCCCCATGGCAAGAAACCTTGCTGCTGTCCGTGAGTCAATCCTTTAGTGTAGGAGAAAACGGCAAACCTGCCGGGCCTCATGAAGCCCCCCATATCCTTCAGGGAGAGGCCATCATGGTCAAAAACTCTAGCTTGAAGCACGTCTCATAGTAGACATGACCGCAATGCAGGAGATCTTGATTCAGCCTCTGCAGAGTGGCCTGCCGTGCCCTCGGTCCCAAACCTCACGCTAGCTTGTGTTTTCAGACTTCCTTCCTCACACTCCTGGCAAACAATCCCTCCAGAGTAGGAATTGCAGAACCACAAGCCTGCCCAGTTACTGCCCACCGGTAGAAAACGTTTCCTTGTGGGGCTTTCCATAAAACCCAGATGAGGATAAACCTGCTCTTGCCTCGACGGCACTCAGATTTGATAGGCTGCTCTGGGCACTAATGCTCTGCCTTTCACAGCCTGATGCCAGACGTCCAGACAGGCAAGGAGACAGCTGGCCACACACCTAGCACTTCTGACACGCCATGGTCTTATGCCGTTATCTCTTCCTAACCTTGGTTTTCCGATATCTAAACCCAGATATTATATCAATTCCCCACACAGTTGGGCATCTGAAGCACAAATCAGAACTCCTTCTTCCCCATGGCTGTAAGGCTTGCTCTTGGCATGGAGTCACACCTTCAGGGTGGGAGAAACCTTCATTTCCCCTGAAACCACGCCCAAACTTGAGTGCCTCCTTGGGCAGAAATTCACTCTGTGACCCTCAGCATGAGGCCAATATCAAAGAAAGGCCTGTCAGGGCCTTGACCAAGAGCCCTCATATGGGGCGTGCAAAGCCCCTATACACCCAATCCTCACCAGTGTTTGAGTTTTCCAGTCTCCCCCCTGTTCCTGGGGCTCTTCTCTGGAATCACTTTCTTGTAGAGACACATGAGCCAGACAACAGGACTCCACCCTTCCCACAAAATGACCCCAAACTCCTGTTAGCTGGGACAAATCCCCAGAGAGGTTACTCGTCCACAGTCACTGAGGCCACCCCCTACAATCCACGGCTATCCTGGACGCATCCAGAGACAAAAGCCTGAAGGAATCTCGCCCTTGATTCACAAGCCAAGGAGCTCACTCTTTATCTGTACATCCGGCCTGCCATACCCTTGGCGCCACTCATAAGCTGAGTTTTTGTTTTCAGACTTATGTGCCCACAGCCTGGACCCACACACCCTCCAGGCTAGGGCATCTGGAGCCACAGTGAAAGATTGTGCCTGCCATCTCCAAGGAAAGTGTGCCCAATCCATTGACCACAACCCTACAGGTTAGGGAAATGTTCCAAGGCCCCTGAGGCCATCCTGATAGTGTAGGCTGCCCTGGACTAAAAGGGGCACTCTGACACCAGCTCTGCCATTATCACCACTTAGACTTTCAGACAGTGTCCCCAGAGACAGAAGATTGAAATGGACAGGCCCTTAGGCCCTAATATGAACCTTAGCTTTAGTTTTCATGTGTCTGTCCTCAGAGGACTGGTTTCTTATACCAGCATATTAGGTTTTTCTGAGGCTCCAAACCAAACCTCTCTCGTCTCCACATGGAGTGCTTTCTTACTGGATCTGTATCAAACCCTTCTGGTCGGAGAATTCCGCAGGGCCACAGTACAACCATCACATTCCAAGGTCTCCATGGACAGAAACCCACATTATGACGCATCCTCAGGAGAGGCCATTTCAACTCAGCCCACTGGTTAGCTTGCCCCAGAGCCAGCAGAACAAACATATCTTGTCGTTAATGGCCAAAGGGAATGCGAGGCATGTTGTTCAGGGATCCATCCTTTGAACCCTCCTCTTCAGTCGTTCCGTATGGTATGTACTGGAGCCATTCAACAGGACTCGACTGTCTCGCAGAAGGAAACCTTGTGGTTTGTGGCAACCTCCAAACTCAGCGTGGGAAAACTTCGTTGGCCTCATGAGGCACCTGCTTCATGAAGGTGCCATCAAGGGCACAATCCAACCTCAGCCAATGTCTGATCCTCAGCCTGACTTCAGATGCATGAGATATCCTTTCAGCCTTTGCAGAGTGGGCCTGCTCCCCACCTCACCCTATGTTTTGTTTTCAGACTCTACCCTAGCACTCCTGGCCCAAAAGCCCTCATGATTGGGAATTCTGGTTCCAGAACGAAGCACTCTGCCTGCCCCCCAAAGAAAAACATTGTCTATGGCATTGCTCAGAAACCACAAATGAAAATCAACCTGCTCAGCCCTCGGCAACACCCCAGTTGCATAGGCTACCCTAAACACTGTGCTCTGTCTTACATAGCCTGAGCCCAGACCTTGTAAGAGACATTGAGACAGTTGGCTTCACACCCAGCACATCGAACCTGCCATGGGTTAGGCCATTTCATCCATTCCCATTGACCTGGGTGTCTTCCTGGAGGTATATTCTGAGGCTGTGTCAGACTATGCATTTTTTCTGGAGCTTCCTATGGAATTGGGGTGGTATTAGGGGCCTTGCAATTTTCTCTTAATCTGGTGGGTTGGGAAACTGAGACAGGCTGACATTCCTTGGGAGAGCTGGCCCAGTGCTGTTGTGTGTTCCTGGAGGCCCCATCCTGGAGGGCATATGGTTCAGGACTCTGGGTCCAAAGTCTTCAGACACAAACTCGGGTAAGAGTTAAGCTCGAGGTGATGGCAGACCCAATCTTCAGACCCTGAGCGAAGCATCTCCAGATATGAAATTCGGACGGCTGTGAGGCAGGAGCACAGTCTTTTCTGTCTGACTTGTTTGTCTATGATGGCCACGAAATGGAGGGGTGGCCTCATGGGTCCATGTGAGATTCTACCTCTCTGGGAATTCTGCTCGGCACCCAAGTGTTTGGTGTATTTCTGGGGGATGGGAGGAGCGCAGTTTTATGAGTCAGGGATCACGTCCAAACAGCCATTCCAGAGATGGGTCCTGGGTTCTGGAGACTGGATCACCGCAACAAGGCTTAGGATTTGGGCCTAGGGTCCTGCTCTATGTTTTCCTGGTACAGCTCCCGAGTGTTCTTGTTGGAAATGGGTCTCATTCTGAGGGTCACAATGCCTGTTTTTGCCCAGATGCCCATGCTGAGTGGGTGTGACCTCATGGGCTATGCACTTGGCTCCCACTCTGAGGGTTGGACTGCCATCTCAACATTCAGTTTTCCTGCCATGGGGAAGGAGGTGTACTTTTTTATGCTTCAGGTTCCCCCATGGGCAGGAATTTGAGCTAAGTTCTGGGACAGGTGCCTGAATACCCAGTTCACTTTGAGATGAGGTCCTCGGGCCAAGGCAGGTCCCACCTGCAGAAAATGAGGCCTGCTTTCTGGGTGGCTGTCAGGAGCTCGGGCTTGAGCTGTGTCAGACAGAACATTCATGGAGAGTTCGGTCTATGATATTGGGGTGCTTTTGAGAGCTGTGCAACTGGATCCTCATGGGGGATTTTTGCACAGACCCTTTCTTCACTTCTTCTATCTGGTGAGCAGGCAGATGGCTGCATTACGGCTCCAGAATATCCAAGTTGGAGGGTTTGCAGGCGAGGAGTGTGAGGACAGAAGTATGAAAACATAAGCTACGGTTACGCTCAGTGCCGAGCACATGTCTATTCCAATGTACAGCAGTTGTTTCGAGATCTTCAGCACCTGGGCGAGGGGAAGATGTCTGCTCACGCTGGAGTTTGTATCCATGATGGCCAACAAATGGTGGGGAGGCCTCAAGAATTCTTGGAGGTTTTTCCAAGCTGGAGCTTGTGAGCTGCTCCAAACATCAAGGTGTCCTACTAAGGGACAGCAGAAGTCTTCTTACAGGGCTCCAGGGTCCCCCATATGGAAGATTCGATAGCAATGCTCTCTGAATGGAGGCCTGGGAAGCCAATCTCTTGTTACCATTGCAGCTGAGGAACAGGGTAAGCTTGAACCAATGACACTGATTCCAAGTTCCAAGTGATTTGCGTTGATGGAAGTTCTCAGTCTAACAGGTTCCAATGCTGCTTGATGTCCAGGGAGACCTTAGAATGTGGTGGCGGCTCTCTGACCATTGAGGATTCTCTATCCTTAGGATTAGACCCAGTACCCAGGAGCCAGGTTTCCTTCTTGGGACAGGAGGTGTGCTCTTGTATGGCTCACGGACCACAGGTTGGACCATATGCTTGAATTTCCAGAACAGCCCTCTAGGGAGAGAGACCTCAAAACATAAGCTAGGGTTCTGATGAGGTTTTAGGGCCATGGAAGTTTCAATCTTCGGACTAAGTGCCATTGACCTGCATGTCATCCTGGAGGTAGGTGCTGAGGCTGTGTCAGGCTGTGCACTTTTTCCAGAGTGGCCTATGAAATTGGGGTGCAGTCAGGGGCCTTGCAGTTTTCTCCTAATCTGGACATTTTGGGAAACTGAGATGGGCAGGGTTTCCTCAGGAGAGCAGGGCCAGTGATGTCATGTGTTTCTCGAGGCCCCATCCTGGAGGTCATGTGTGTCAGGACTTTGGGACCAAAGACTTTAGACACAACCTCGGATAAGAGGTAGGAGTGAGGTGATGGCAGTCCGAATCTGAAGACCCTGAGGGAAGCTCCTCGGGATTTGAAATTCAGGTGGCTGGGAGGGAGGAGCACAGGCTTTTCTGTCTGGATTTTGTGTCTAGGATGGCCACTAAATGGAGGGGTGACCTCATGTGTCCATGGGATATTCTTCCACTCTGGTGATTCTGCTTGGCACCCAAGAGTTTGATTTCTTTCTGGGGAAGAGGAAAAGACTGTATTCCATCTCTGGGATCCTGTCCAAACAGGGATTCCAGAGATGGTTTCTGGGTCCAGACACTGGGAAAACTTAACCAAAGCTTCGATTTGGGTTCCTGGTCCAGATCCCAAGGGGGATCTTTGGAAAGGGGTCTCATTCTGAGGGTCACAATGCCTGTTTGTGCCCAGCTGCCCATCCTGTGTAGGCGTGGTCTCATGGACCATGCACCTGGTTCCCACTCAGGGTTGTACAGCCATCTCAACATTCAGTTTTCTGGCCATGGGGAAGGAGGAGCACTCTTTTGTGCTTCCGAGTCCCCTATGGGCAGGAATTTGAGCTAAGTCTGGGACAGGTACCTGAATATCCAGGTTGCTTCAAGATGATGGCCTCGGGCCAAGGTTGGACCCACCTGGAGGATATGGGGCCCACTATCTGGGTGGCTGACAGGAGGTCGGGGATCAGGCGGTGTCAGACAGACAATTTATGCAGAGGTCGGTCTATTATATTGGGGTGCCATTGAGGGCCGTGCAGGAGGATCCTCATGTGGGTTTCTGCGAAGACCCATAGGGCACTTCTTCTTTGTGGTGGGCAGGCAGAAAGCTGCACTGTGGCTTCAGAATTCCCAATATGGAGGGCTTGTAGGCGAGGAGTGTGAAGACAGAAGTCTGAAAACACAAGCCACGGATAAGCTCAGTGCCGACCACAGGACCATTCCATTGTGCAGTGGTTGTTTTGAGATTTCCAGCACCTGAGTATGGGCGAGGGTCAGATGTCTGCTCACGCTGGGTTTGCATCCATGATCGTCAACGAATTGTGGGGTGGCCTCAAGAATTCTTGGAGATTTTCCCAAGCAGGACCTTGTGAGCTGCTCCAAACAGCAAGGTGTCCTACTGTGGGACAGGGGAAGTCCACTTACAAGGCTCCAGGGTCCCCCATATAGAAAGATTCGACAGCAGAGGTCTCTGAATGGGGGCCTGGGAAGTCTTCCTTGCATGACCATTGCAGCTGAGGAACATTGCAGGCTTGATCTGCTGGTTTTTGTTCAAATTTCCAAGTGATCTAAGTTGACGGATGTTCTCAGTCTAATGAGTCACAATGCTGTTTGGTGTCCAGGGAGACCTTAGAATGTGGTGGTGAGGGTGCCTGGGTGGCTCAATAGGCTAAGCCGCTGCCTTCGGCTCAGGTCATGATCTCAGGGTCCTGGGATTGAGTCCCGCATCAGGCTCTCTGCTCAGCAGGGAGCCTGCTTCTTCCTCTCTCTCTCTCTGCCTTCCTCTATGCCTACTTGTGATCTCTCTCTGTCAAATAAATAAATAAAATCTATATAAAAAAAAAGAATGTGGTTGTGGATCCGTGGC
The DNA here is from genome assembly GCF_964662115.1 of Mustela nivalis. Classification (NCBI taxonomy): domain Eukaryota; kingdom Metazoa; phylum Chordata; class Mammalia; order Carnivora; family Mustelidae; genus Mustela; species Mustela nivalis. The sequence continues at coordinate 446,612 of NW_028136338.1, read as the reverse complement.
CATGCAGGATTCTCCTACCTGAGGGTTAGACCCAGTTCCCAGGAGCCAGGTTCCCTTCTCGGGACAGGAGGGGTTCTCTTGTATGGCTCAGGGACCACATGTCGGATCATATGTTGGATTTCAAGACCAGGCCTCTGGGCACAGAGGCCTGAATATCTAGGCTAGGGTTCTTATGAGGTTGTAGGGGCATGTCATCCTCAACCTTCGGACTTAGGGACTTTGACCTGTGAGTCTTCCTGGAGGTAGATGCTCAGGCTGTGTCAGACTGTGCATTTTTTCCAGAGTGGCCTATGAAATTGGGGTGGGCTCAGGGGCCTTGCAGGCTTTTCCTAATCTGGAGGGTTTGTGCAACTGAGACGGCAGAATTTCATCCAGAGATCAGGCCCAGTGATGTAGTGTGGTTCTGTCAGCCCCATCCTGCAGGGAATGTGGTTAAGGGCTCTGGGACCAAAGTCTTCAGACACAAAATTGTGTATCAATTAGGAGGGAGGTGAGGGCAGCCCCGATCTGCAGACGCTGAGGGCAGCTCCTCAGGATTTGAAATTCGTGTGGCTGGGAGGCAGGAGCAAAGGCTTTTCTGTCTGGATTGTGTCTAGGATGGCCTTGGAATGGTGGGGTGTCCTCATGTGTCCATGGAATATTCTACCTCTCTGGGGATTCTGCCCAGCACCCAAGAGTTTGGTGTCTCACTGCGAAGGAGAGAGCGTGGTTTACTGTTTCACGGTTCCCGTCAACACAGGGATTCCAGAGATGGGTTATAGGTCCCTGTGCCTGGATAACCCTACAAAGGCTTAGTATTTGGGCCTAGAGGCTTGACTGCCTGGCTCTGTGGGGCTTTGGTTCAGCTCCCATGGAGACTTGTTGGAAATGGGTCTCAGGGTAAGGGTCACAATGCCTGTTTTTGCCCAGATGCCCATCCTGAGTGGGCATTGGCTCTTGTTCCATGCACCTGGATCCCAATATGAGGGTTGGACCACCATATCAACATTTAATTTTCCTTCTATGAGGAAGGAGGAGTACTCTTTTGTGCTTCAGATTCCCCCATGCACAGTAATTTGAGCTATGTTCTGGGACTGGTACGTGAATAACCAGGTTGGTTTGAGATGAAGGACTCAGGTCAAGGCAGGACACACCTGCCAGATATGGGTCCCGCTATCTAGGTGGCTACCAGGAGGTCGGGGCTCGAGCTGTGTCAGACAAAGCATTAGTTCACAAGGTGGCCTATGATATTGTGGTGCTATAGAGGGCTGTGCTGGTGGAACCGTATATGGAGTTTCACGCAGACCCATAGGGCACCTCTTTATTCTGGTGGGCAGGCAGAAGGCTGCATTGTGGCTCCCAAATTCCCAATATGGGGGAATTGAAGGCGAGGAGTGTGAGAACAGAATGCAGAAAACACAATCTATGCTTAATCTCAGTGCCGAGAACATGGCCGTTCCAATGTGCAGTGGTTTTTTTCGAGATCTCCAGCATCTGAGTACAGGCGAGGGTCAGATGTCTGCTCATGATAGAGTTTGTATCTATCGTGGCCAACAAATGAAATATCCAGCACGTGAGTAAAGGTGGATTTCAGATGTTTACGCACACTGGAGTTTGTGTCTCTGATGACCGAATGAAGGAGTGGCATCAAGAGGCTGATGCATGTGAGATGCTCCAAACAGCAAGGTTGTTTTTTCTACTGGACAGTTAGAGTCTGGTATGTTTTCTGCAGGGCCCCCCATGTGAAAAGTATGGGTAGCAGAGCCCTTCCACATGGATGCCTGGAAAGCACACCTCCATTGACCAATGCAGCTGAGGAACATGCAGGTTCTTTACGGTGCTTCTGGGGCGAAGCACCAAGGTCTTGAGTTGACATGGAATCTCTTGAAGATGGGTTACAATGCTGGTTTTTTTTTACCAGGTAGATCTTAGAATGTGTTGGTGGCTAAGGTGCCTGCAGGATTCTCCTACCCTGAGGGTTTAACACAGGTCGAAGAGCACGGTTACCTTCTGGGGACAGGAGATGTAGTGTTTTGTGGCTCAGGGACCACATGCCGTATCATAAGTTCCTACTCAAGAACAGGCCTCTGAAGACAGATGCCCGACAACCTAATCTAGGGTTCCAATGAGTCCCAGGGGCATGAGAGGTTCAATCTTCAGACTTAGGACAGTTGACTTGGGTGTCTGCCAGAATGTAGGTGATCAGGGAGTTTCAGACTGTGCACTTATGTCCAGAGTAACCTCCAATATTGGGGTGGCCACAGGGGCCTTGAATGTTTCAACGAACTCTGGAGGGTTTGGTTAACTGACATGCACAATTTCCATGGGGATGGCAAGCACAGTCCTGTGGTGTGGCTCCAGAGACTCCACCCTGGAGGGCATGTGAGCCATGGTTCTGGGAGGGAAGTCTGCAAACACAAACTTGGGTTAGGTTTAGTGGCTAGGTTATCGCAGGGCAATGTGTAGACCTGGAAGGCTACTCGTCAGGAACAGTAACTGGAATGACCCGAAGGCGGAAGCACGGGCTTTTATATCTGGATTGTGTGTCTAGGGTGACCTCAGAATGTAGCTGTGGCCTCATGGGTCCATGGGAGATTTTTCCTCTAAGGATACAGGCGGCTCCCAATATTTTGATGACTTTTTGGTATGGGAAGACTGCTATTTTCGATCTTAGGTGTGCCCCAAAACAGAGATTCCAGAGATGGGCTCTGGGTCTAGGCGCCTGGAAAATCCCACCAAGGGTTGGGATTTGGGCTTATGGGCAGACCAGGCCTGCAATGCAGGATCTTGGTGGTGCAACTGAGAGGGCTTGTTTGGAAGCATGCTCAGGCTGAGCATTACAATGCCTGTTTGTGCCCAGGGTGGCCCTCAGGAGTGGGCGTGGTCCCATTGTCCATTTTCTGGCTCCCACACTGAGGGATGGACACACATTCCAATGGCCAGGTTTCCAGCCATGGGGTAGGAGGAAATATCTATTGTGCTTCATGTTCCCCCATAGGCAGGGATTACAGCAAAGGTCTGGGGACAGATGCCTGAATACCAAGGATGCATAGAGATGACAGATTTGGGCCATGGCCGTTCTCACATGCTGGATATGGGCCCCGCTCTCTGGGTGGCTGACACGAGGTCTGGGCTCAGGCTGTGTCAGACACAGCACTAGTGGCCAGAGAAGTCTATATATTGGGGTTCTCTCCAGGGCCGAGTAAATTGATCCTCATGTAGGGTTTCTGGCGAGACTCACGAAGCACTTCTTTCTGTGGGGCAGGCAGAATGCTGCCTTATGGATCCAGAATTCCCTATCAAGAGGGTTTGGGGACAAATAGGGTGAGAATGCAATTGTAAACACCAGCTATGCTTAAATTGAGTGCCAAGCGGAAGTCAGTTTCAATGTGCAGCAGCTTATACGAGATATCCAGCACCTGAGTAAGGGCAGATGTCAGATATTTGCTCACACTGGAGTTTGTGTCTAGGATGACGACTAATGGAGGGGTGGCTTCAGGAGGCAATGGAGGATTACCCACGCTTAAGATTGTGCGATGCTCCAAACAACAAGGTTTCCTTCTAATGGACAGGAGGAGTCTGTTTTTTTTTTCCTCCAGGGTCCCTCAAGTGGAAGTTTGCGTAGCAGAGCCCTCCCGCATGGATGACTGGAAAGCACACGTCCAATGACCATTGCAGCTGAGGAACATGACAGGTTCGTTTTGGTGGTTCTGGTGCCAAGTACCAAGGCCTTGAGTTGACTTGGAATCTCTTACAGATGTGTCCCAAAACTGGTTTGTTACAAGGGAGGTCTTAGAATGTATTGGTGGCTATGGGCCACGCTGAGGGTTTGGCACAGGTCGATGTGCACAGTTTCCATCTTGGGAGAGTAGATGTTCTGTTTTGTGGCTCAGGGTACATATGTTGTATCCTGACTTGGTATTCAAGAACAGGCCTCTGAGGATTGATGCTGGCAACCTAATCTAGAGATCCAATGATGTCCTTGGTGCCCATCAGGTTCAATTTTCTTACTAAGGACCATTGATATGGTTGTCTGACTGGATGTAGGTGATCAGGGTGTTTCAGACTGTGCATTTGCATCCAGAGCCACTTCCACTATTGGGGTGGGCTCAGGGGCCTTGCAGGTTTCTCCTAACTTGGAGGCTTTGGGGAACTGTGATGGGCACAGTTTCCTTGGGGATGGCAGGCCCAGTCCTTTGGTAAGGCTTCAGAGACCACCTCCTTGAGGATATGAGAGCCATGGTTTTGGGAGGGAAGTCTGCAAACACAAATTTGGGTCAGGGATAGTGGCAAGGTGATCGCAGGTCCAATGCATAGACCTAGAAGGCATCACGTCAGGAACTGTAATTAGGGTGACTGAAAGCTGGTAGCACAGGCTTTTCTATCTGGATTGTGTGTCCAGGATGGGCTCTGAATGTAGACGTGGTCTCATGGTTCAATGGGAGACTTTTCCTCTCTAAGGATCCTGGTGGATCTCCATAGATTGGTGGTTTTTCAGAGAAGAAAAGAGTGCTCTTTTCCATCTTAGGGGTGCTCCAAAACAGGGAAGAATGCTGTTTTCCAACTTAGGCTTATGCCAAAACAGGGATTCCAGAGACGGGCTCTGGGTCTGGGTGCCCGGATATCCCACCAAGTGTTAGGATTTGGGCCTAGGGGCATTCCAGGCCTGCAATGCAGGATCCTAATGGTGTAACAGAGAGGGCTTGTTTGAAAGCATGCTCAGGCTGAGGGTCATCATGCCTCTTTGTGCCCAGGGGGGCCCTCAGGAGAGGGCGTAGTCTCATTGGCCATATAGCTGGATCCCAATTTGAGGGTTGGACACCCATTGCAACAGCCAGGCTTCCTGCAATGGAAAGAGGAGTTCTCTATTGTGCTGCAGGTTCCCCCATTGGCAGGGTTACAGGAAAGGTCTGTGGAAAGTTGCCTTAATACCAAGGATGTGTACAGATGACAGGCTAAGAATTCCCAGGTAACAAAACAGCATTGTTACCCATATTCATGACATTCCATGTAGAAATAAGCCCTTAGTACTTCGCCCCAGAGCCACCAGAATGAACTTGCCATGTTCCTAAGCTGCAATGGTCAGTGGAGGTGTGGTTTCCAGGCAACCATACGGGGGTGCTCTGCTACACAAACTTTGCAATTGGCGGGGACCCTTGAGACAAAAAAACAGAATGCCCCTGTCCGGTAGAAGGAAACCTTCTGTTTGGAGCATCTCACAAGCCCCAGCGTGGGAAATCCTCCATTTCCTCTTGAAGCCACCACTCCATTTGTCAGTCATCATAGACACAAACTCCAGCATGAGCAAACATCTGACATCCGCCCTTACTCAGTTGCTGGATTTCAATTCGATCGCTGCACACTGGAACTGCCCTTAGTTTGACTGAATTAAGCCATAGCTTGGGTTTACAATTCCATCCTCAGCCTACTGGTCCACAAGCCCTATTGTGAGGGAATTCTGGAGCTACAACACAATATTCTGCCTTCCCCATAGAAAGAAAAAGGGCCTGGAGAGTCTGCCCAGAAACTCCATATGATGGTCAATCTTCTCGGTGCTAGACGGAACCCTGATTCATAGGCTGCCCTGGGCACTAGTGCTGTGTCTGACATAGCCGGAGCCAGGACCTAGTGTCAGCCACTGAGAGATCAGGGCCCATATACAACATGTGAGACCAGCTATGGCCCAAGTCTGTCTTCTCTTCTATTCTTGGTATTCAGGCATCTGTACCCACACCTTTGCTGAAATCCTTGCCATTGGGGAAACCTGTAGCACAATAGAGAACTCCTCCTTCCCCATGGAAGGTATTCTGACAGTTGGGATAGTTGCTCAACCCTCAAAGTGGAAGGCAGCTCCATGGCCAAGGAGACCATGTGCACTAATGATGGCTTACCCGGGCACAAGCAGGCATTGTGACCTCAGCCTGAGCATGCTTTCAACCAAACGCTCTCAATTGCATCTCTGGGACCCCGAATTGCAGGCCTAGTACACACCTAGGCCCAAATCCTAACCCTGGTGGGATTTTACAGGGGCCCAGACACAGAGCCCATCTCTGGAATCCCTATTTTGGGGGACCCTTAAGATGGAAAACAGCACTCTTCCCTTCCCCGAGATAGTCACCAAACTCTTGGTAGCCACCAGGATCCTTGAGTGGAAAAATCTGCCATAGACCCATGAGAACACACCTGCATTCCGAGGCCATCCTGGACATACAATCCAGATACATATCATGTGCTATCACCTTTGATTCATCGGATTTACAGTTCCTGACGAGCTGCCTTCCAGGTCTATGCATTGGGCCTGCAATCACCTTGCCATTAACCTAAACTGAGTTTGTGTTTGCAGACTTCCTTCCTAAAACCATGGCTCACATGACCTCCAGGTTCTGGCATCTGAAGCCACACCACAAGACTGTGCATGAGATCCTCAAGGAAACTGTGCCCATCAGTTTTGCCCGATACCTTTAGATTAGGAGAAACCTGCAAGGCCCCTGAGCGCAGCCAAATAATGGAGTCCGCTCTGGGCACAAATACACAGTCTGAGACACCCTGATCCCCTCCATACAGGCAGACACCCAAGTCAATGCTCCTGAGTCAGAAGATTGAACCTGAAATGCCCCGAGGACTTCATTGGCACACTAGATTAGGTTTACAGGTATTTGTCATCAGAGGCCTGCTCTGGAATATCAACTTATGATAAAATATATAGTCCCTGAGCCACAGAACAGAATATGTCCTCCCCAAAAAGGAAGCCATGCTCCTGGAATTGTGTCATACCCTTAGGGTATTTGGATCCTGAATGGCCCCTTAGCAACCAGCACATTCTATGATATTCCTGGTAACAAACCATCATTGTGCCCCATCTTCATCAGACTCCATGTCAACTCAAGGTCTCGATATATTGCCCCAGAGCCACCAGAATGCACCTGCCATGTTCCTCAGGTGCAATGGTCAATAGAGGGGTGATTTCCAGGCATCCCTGTGGGGTTCTCTGCTACAAAACTTTCCACATGGAGAAACCAGAGAAAACAAACCAGACTTCTCCTGTCCGGTAGAAAGAAACTTTGCTATTTGGAGCATCTCACAAGCCCCAGCATGGGAAATCCTCCATGGCCTCTTGACGCCACCCTTCCATTTGTGGGTAATCACAGACACAAACTCCAGTGTGAGCAAACATCTGACATCCACCCTTACTCAGGTGCTGGATATTCGAAACGGCAGCTGCACACTGGAACTGCCTTTTGCTTTTCACTGAACTTAACCATAGCTTTGTATTACTATTCTATCCTCACCACACTGGTCCACAATATCTCTTGATAGGGAATTCTGGAGCCACAACGCAGTATTCTGTCTTCCACATAGAAAGAAGAAGGACCTGTTGAGTCTGCCCAGACACCTCACATGAGGATCAATCTACTCAGACCACGAGGCAACCCTGATTAATAGATTTCCCTGACCACTAGTGCTGTGTCTGACAGAGTCTAAGCCCCGACCTCGTGTCAGCCACCCAGAGTTGAGGGCCCATATTTAGCATGAGAGATCGGCCATGGCCCTGGGCCATCATCTGTACCCATCCTTGGTATCCAGTCATCTGTCCCCCAAACTTTGCTGGAATTCCTGCCAATGGCGAACCTGAAACACAATAGAGAACACCTCCTTCCCCATGGCAGGAATATTGGTTGTCCAACCCTCAGCGTGGGAGCCAGCTGCATGGCCAAGGAGACCATGCCCACTCCTGAGGGCCGACATGGGCACAGGCAGGCATGGTGATCCTCAGCCTGAGCATGTTTTCCAACAAACACTCTCAGTTGCTCCTCCAGTACCAGCATTGCAGGCCTGGTATGCACCTAGGCCCAAATCCTAACCCTTGGTGGGATTTTCCAGGTGCCCAGACCCAGAGTCCGTCTCAGAATCCCTGTTTGGGGCACCCTTAAGATGGAAAACAGCACTCTTCCCTTCCCTGAGAAAGGCACCAAACTATTGGGAGCCGCCAGGATCCTTAGAGAGAAAAAAATCTCCCATGGACCCATGAAAACAAACCTGCATTCCGAGGCCATCCTGTCCACACAATCCAGAGAGAAAAGTCTTTGCTACCGCCTTCGAGTCATCCTATTTACATTTCCTGACGAGCTGCCCTCCATGTCTATGCATTGGGCCTGTGATCATCTCGACACTAACCCTAACCCCAGTTTGTGTTTGCCGACTTCTCTCCCAAAACCATGGCTTACATGCCCACCAGGATGTGGTCCCTCAAGCCACATCACAGGAAAGTTCCTGCCATCCCCAAGAAAACTGTGCCCATCAGGTTGTCCAAACCCTCCAGATTAGGAGAAACCTGCCAGGCCCCTGAACCCACCCCAATATTGGCGGTCGCTCTGGATGCAAACGTGCAGTCTGAACCACCCTGAGCACCTCCATCGAGGCAGAAAGCCAAGTCAATGGTTCTGAGTCAGATGATTGAACCTGACATGCCCCTAGGACTTCACTGGAACCCTAGATTGGGTCTTCAGACATCTGTTCTCAGAGTCCTGTTCTGGAATACCAAGTTATGATACAACATGTGGTCCCTGATTCCCACAACAGAACATCTCCTGTCTCCAGAAGGAAAATGTGCTCTTGGATCTATGTCCAACTTTCAGGGTAGATGGATCCTGCATGACCCATTAGCCCCAGCACCTTCTATGATCTCCCTGGTAACAAACCAGCATTGTGACCCAACTTCCTGAGACTTGATGCCAACTCAAGGTGTTGGTACTTTGCCCAAGAGCCATGAAACGAATCTGCCATGTTCCTCAGGTACAAAGGTCAATGGACGTGTGCTTTCTAGGCATCCAAGAGGTAGTTCTCTGCTACACAAAAATTCCACATAGGGAACCCTAGAGCAAACAAATAAGACTGCTCCTGTCAGGTTGAAGGAAACCTTGGTTGTTTGGAGCATCTCACAAGCCCCAGCCTGGGAAGTCCTCCACATTCTCTTGATGCCAACCCTCCATTTGTTAGTCATCATAGACACAAATTCCAGCATGAGCAAACATCTGACATCTGCTCTTACTCAGGTGCTGGATATTCGAATCAGTCACGCACACTGGAAATACCTTTCACTTGACACTGTATTCTTGCATAGTTTGGGTTTACAATTCCATCCTCACCCTACTGGACCGCAAGTCCTCTTGAGAGGGAATTAGGGAGACAAAACGCAACATTCTGCCTTCCCCATAGAAAGAAGAAGGGCCTGGTGAGTCTGCCCAGAAACTCCCCATGAAGATCAATCTACTTGGCCCTCGAGGGAACCCCGATTTATACTTTGCGCTGGCCACTAGCGCTGTGTCTGAGAGAGCCTGAGCCCCAACCTCGTGCCAGCCACCCAGAGTGTTGGGCCCTTATCCAGCATGTGGGACTGGCCATGGCCCAGTCATCTCTACCCATCCTTGATATTCCGGCAACTATCCCAGACCTTTGCTGGAATCCCTACCAGAGGGGGAACCTGAAGCACAATTGAGAACTCCTCCTTCCCCATGGCAGGAAGCCTGGCTGTTGCTATGGGTGCCCAACCCTCAGAATTAGAACCAGGTGCATGGCCAATGAGACAACGCCCAATCATAAGGGCCGCCTGGGCCAAAGCAGGCATTGTGTCCCTCAACCTTAGCATGCATTCAAACAAATGCTCTCAGTTGTTTCTGCAGGGTCCCGCATCGCAGGCCTGGTATGCCCTTAGGACCAAATCCTAACACTTCGTGGGATTTTCCATGCCAACATAACCAGAGCCCGTCTCTGGAATCTCTGTTTTGAAGCACCCCTATGATGGAAAACAGCACTCTTCCCTCCCCTGAGAAAACTATTAGGAGCTGCCAGGATGCGTAGAGAGGAAAAATCTCCCAGGGCTCCATAAGACCACACCTTCATTCCGAGGCCATCCTGGACACACAATCCAGATACAAGAGACTGTGCTACCACCTTCGAATCACCTGGTTTACAGTTCCAGACGAGCTGCCCTACAGACCTATGCATTGGGCCTGTGATCACCTCGCCATTAACCCTACCCCAAGTTTGTGTTTGCAGACTTCTTTCCCAAAACCATGGCTCACATGCCCTCTATGATGGGTCTCTGTAGCCACACCACAGGAAAGATCCTGCTATCCCCAATGAAACTGTGTCAATCACAGTTGCCCAAACCCTCCAGATTAGGAGAGACCTGCAAGTCCCCTGAGCCCAGTCCAATATTGGAGGCCACTCTGGACACAAATGCACAGTGTGCAACACCCTGATCACCTCCATCCAGGAAGACACCCAAGTCAATGGTCCTGAGTCAGAAGATTGGTCCCTGAACCCCACAATAGAATATCTCCTGTCCCCAGATGGAATTCGTGCTCTTCAACTTGTGTCAAGGGTCGGGGTATATGAATTATGCACAGCCCCTTAGCCCCCAGCACATTCTAAGATCTCTCTGGTAACAAACAAACAGCATTGTGATCCATCTTCATGAGATTCCATGTCACTTCAAGTCCTTGGTAATTCGCCCCAGAGCCACCAGAATGAACCTGCCATGTTCCTCACCTGATATGGTCAGTGGAGGTGTGCTTTCCAGGCATCCATGTGGGAGTGCTCTTCTACTTATTCTTTCCACATGTGGGACCCTGGAGCAAACAAACCAGACTGCCACTGACCAGTAGAAGGGAACCCTCTGTTTGGAGCATCTCAGAAGCACCAGCAGGAGAAATCCTCCATGGCCCTTGACACAACCCCTCCATTTGTCAGTCATCATAGACAAAAACTCCAGCATGAGAAAACATCTGAAATCTGCCGTTATTTAGATTCTGCATTTTCTTTTCCACCACTGCACACTGGAACTGCGTTTCACTTGACACTGAATTTAACAATAGCTTGGGTTTAGAATTCTATCCTCAGCCTCCTGGTCTGCAAGCCCTCTAGAGAGGGAATTTGGAGCCACAAGGCAACATTCTGCATTCCCACTAGAAAGAAATAGGGCCTGGTGAATCTTCCCAGAAACTCCACATGAGGATCAATCTACTTGGCACTCGATGGAACCTTGATTATAGGCTGTCCTGGGCACTAGTACTAGTACTAGTACTAGTACTGTGTCTGACAGAGCCTGAGCCAAGACCTAGTTTCAGGCACCCAGAGATATGAGCCCATATCCAGCATGTGAGATTGGCCAGGGCCCAAGTCCATCATCTCTACCCATCCTTGGTATTCAGGCACCTGTCCCCAGACCTTTTATGTAATCCCTACCAATGGGGTAACCTAAAGCACAATAGAGAACTCCTCCTTCCCCATGGTAGGAATCCTGGCTGTTGATATGAGTGTCCAAACCTCAAAGTGGGAGCCAGCTGCATGGCCAAGGAGACAATGCCCACTCATGAGGGCTGCCCTGGGCACAAGTAGCCATTGTAACCCTCAGCTTGATCAAGCCTTCAAAAAAATGCTCTTAGTTGCACCTCCAGGATCCTGCATTGCAGGCCTGATATGCCCTTAAGCCCAAATCCTAACACATCGTGGGATGTTCCATGTGCACATACCCAGAGCCCGTCACTGGAATCCCTGTTTTGAGGCACCCCTAAGATGGAAAACAGCACTCTTCACTTCCTGAGAAAGCCACCAAACTAATGGGATCCCCCAGGATCCTTGAGAAGAAGAATCTCCCATGGTCCCATGAGTCCACACCTGTATTCCGAGGCCAGCGTGGATATGCTATCCAGATACAAGAGACTGTGCTACTGGCTTCGAGTCACCTGATTTACAGTTCCTGACGTGCTGCCCTCCAGATCTTTGGATTGGGGCTGTGAACACCTCTCCATTAACCTTATCCCGAGTTTGTGTTTGCAGATCTCTCTCTAAAAACCATAGCTCACATGTCCTCCAGGATGGGGCCCCTAGAGTCACACCACAAGACTGTGCTTGCCATCCCCAAGGAAACTGGGCCCATCACAGTTGCCCAAACCCTCCTGATTAGGAGAAACCTGGAAGGCTCCTGAGCACATCCCAATATTGGAGGCTGCTCTGGATGCAAATGCACAGTCTGAAACACCCTGATCACCTCCATCCAGGCAGACACCCAAATCAATGGTCCTGAGTCAGATAATTGAACCTGACATGGCCCTAGGACCTCATTGGAAGAGGGATTAACTTTTCAGGCACCTGTCCTCAGAGGCCTCTTCTGGAATACCAACTTATGATACAAATTATGGCCCCTGAGCCCCAGGGTGGGAAATCCTCCATGGCCTCTTGACGCCACCTCTCCATTTGTTGGTCATCGTAGACACAAACTCCAGCCTGAGCAAACATCTGACATCCGCCCATATTCAGGCGCTGATATTGGAATCAGCTGCTGCACACTGGAACTGCCTTTCGCTTTGCAATGAATTTAAGCCTAGCTTCAGACTACAATTTCATTTTCACCCTACTGGTCTGCCATATCTCTTGATAGGGAATTCTGGAGCCACAACGCAACATTCTGCCTTCTTCATAGATAGAAGGACCTGGTGAGTCTGCCCATAAACTGCACATGAAGATCAATATACTCAGCCCAGGAGGGAACCCCTATTTATAGTTTGCCCTAGCCACTAGTGCTGTGTCTGACAGAGCCTGAGCCCCTACCTCGTGTCAGCAACCCAGAGGGTGGGGCCCACATTAACCATGTGAGACCGGCCATGGCCCAGGGCTGTCATTACTACCCATCCTTGGTATTCAGGCATCTGTCCCCTAGATCTTAGCTGGAATCCCTACCAATGGGGGGACCTGAAGCACAATAGAGAATTCATCCTTCGCCATGGCAGGAATCCTGGCTTTTGGATGGGTGTCCAACCCTAGGAATGGGAACTGGCTGCATGGCTGAGTAGACATCGCCCAATCCTGATGGCCTCCGGGGCACAAGCAGGCATTGGGACCCTCAGCTTGACCATACTTTCAAACAAACGCTCTCAGTTGCACCTCCAGGATCCCGCATTGTAGGCCTGGTATGGCCCTAGGCCTAAATATTAACCCTTGGTGGGATTTTCCAAGCACTTAGACCCAGAGCTCATCTCTGGAATGCCTGTTTTGGGGCACGCCTAAGCTGGAAAACAGTACTCATCCCTTCCCGGAGAAATCCAACAAACTATTGAGAACCGCCAGGATCCTTGAGAGGAGAAATCTCCCATGGACCCTTGAGACAACACCTGCAATAAAGGCCATTCTGGAAATTAAATCCAGATACAATTACCTGTGCTACCACCTTTGAGTTACGTGATTTACAGTTCCAGACTTGCTGCCCTCCTGGTCTATGGATTGGGACTATGATCACCTTGCCACTAACCCTAACCTAAGTTTGTGTTTGCAGACTTCTCTCTCAAAATCATGGCGCACATGTCCTCCAGGATGGGGTCTCTGGAGTCACACCACAGGACAGTTCCTGCAATCCCCAAGGAAACTGCCCATCACAGTTGTCCAAAAACCCCATATAAGGGGAAACCTGCAAGGAACCTGAGCCAACCCTAGTATTGGATGCCACTCTGGACACAAATGCACAGTCTGAAACACCCTCATCACCTGCATCCAGTCAGACACCAGAGTCAATGATCCTGAGTCAGAAGATTGAATGACATTCCCCTAGGGCCTCATTCAAACCCTTTATTAGGTTTTCAGGCTTCTGTCCTCAGAGACCTGTTCTGGATTACCAATTTATGATACAACATATGGCCGCTGAGCCCCACAACAGAATATCTCCTGCCCCCAGAAGCAATCCGGGCTCTTGGGCCTGTGTCAAATCCTCAGGCTAGATGAATCCTGCATGGCCCATTAACCACCAGCACATTCTAAGATCTCCCTGGTAACAAACCAACATTTTGACCCATCTTCATGAGGTTCCATGTCCAATCCAGTCTTTATTTCTTCGCCTCAAAGCCACCAGATGCCATGTTCCTTCGCTGTCATGGTCAATGAAGGTGTGCTTTCCAGTCACCCATGTGGGAGATCTATGTTATCCGATCTTTCGACATGGGGAACCATGGAGGAAACAAATCAGACTGCCCCTGTCTGGTAGAAGGAAACCTTGCTGTTTGGAGCATCTCAAAAACACCAGATTGGGAAATCCTCCATAACCTCTTGACGCCACCCCTCCATTTTTGTGTCATCATAGACACAAACTCCAGCATGAGCAAATATCTGACATCCACCCTCACTCAAGTGCTGAATATTGGATTCAAACATTGCACACTGGAAATTCCTTTTGCTTGATACAGAATGTAACCATAGCTTAGGTTTACAATTCCATCCTCAGCCTCCTGGTCCACAAGCCCTCTTGATAGTGAATTCTAGAGCCACAAAGCAGCATTCTGCCTTCCCCTTACAAACAAGAAGGGCCTGGTGAGTCTGCCCAGAAACCATACATGAGGATCAATCTGCTCGGCACTTGAGGGAACCCCAATTTATAGGCTGCCCTGGGCACTAGTGCTGTGTCTGACAGAGCCTGAGCCAAGACCTAGTGTCAGCCACCCAGTGATCGGGGCCCATATCCACGATTTGATACTGGCCATGGCCCATGTCCATCATCTTTACCCATCCTTGGTATTCAGGCCTCTGTCCCCAGACCTTTGCTGGAATCCCCGCTAATGGGGGAACCTGACGCACTATAGAGAACTCCTCTTTCCCCATGGCAGGATTCTGGCTGTTGGGATGGTTTTCCAACCCTCAAAGTGGGAGCCAGCTGCATGGCCAATGTGACCACGCCCACTCATGAGGGCCACCTGGGCATAAGCAAGTATTGTGACCCTCAGCCTGAGAATGATTTCAAACAAGCCCTCTCAGTTGCACCTCCAGGATCCTGCATGCAGGCCTGGTAAGCCACTAGGCCCAAATCCTAACACTTGGTGGGATTTTCCAGGGGACCAAACCCAGAGTCCGTCTCTGGAATCCATATTTTGGGGCACCCCTAACATGAAAAAAAGCACTCTTCCCTTCCCCGAAAAAGCCACCAACTATTGGAAGCCACCAGGATCCTTAGAGAGGAAAAATCTCCCATGGACCCATGAGGCCACAACTGCATTCTGAGGCCATCCTGCACACAATACAGAGAAAAAAGCCTGTGATTCTACCTTTGATTCACCCGATTAACAGTTCCTGAAGAGCTGCCATCCATGTCTATGCATTGGGCCTGTGATAACCTTGCCACTAACCCTAACCCAAGTTTGTGTTTTCAGACTTCCCTCCCAAAACCATGGCTCACATGCCCTCCAGTTTGTGATAACTGGAGCCACACCACGGGATTGTACCTGTCTTCCCGAAGGAAACTGTGATTGTCACTATTAAACAAACCCTCTAGATTAGGAGAAACCTGCAAGGCCCCTAAGCCCAGCCCAATATTGGAGGCCACTCTGGACGCAAATGCACAGTCTGACACACCATATCACCTACATCCAGGCTGATATCCAAGTCAATGGTCCTCAGACAGAAGATTGAACCTGACATGCTCCTAGGATTCACTGGAACACTAGAATAGGTTTTCAGGTATCTGTACTCAGAAGGCTGTTCTGAATATCAATGTATGATACAATATGGTCACTGAGCCACACAAAAGAACATCTCCTGTCCTTAGAAGAAAGCTGTGCTCTGGACCTGTGTCAAACACTCTGGGTAGATGAATCCTTCAAGGCCCCCTGGCAACCAGCACATTCTATGATCTCCCTGACAACATACCAGCATTGTGACCCATCTTCATGAGACTCCATGACAACTCCAGCCCTTGGTACTTCGGCCCAGAGCCACCAGAATGAAACTGCCATGTTCCTCTGCTGCCATGGTCAATGTAGGTGTACTTTCCAGGCATCCAGCGGGAGTGCTTTGATACCAACTTTCCACATGGGGAACCCTGGAGGAAACAAACCAGACTCCCCTGTACGGTAAAAGGAATCTTTTCTGTATGGAGTATCTCAAGCCTGAGGGTGGGTAATCCTTCATGGCCTCTTGAGGCCACCCATCCATTTGTTGGTCATCATAGACACTACCTCCAGCGTGAGCAATCAACTGACATCTGCACTTACTCAAGTACTGGATATTTGAATCAGCTGCTACACACTGGAATTGCCTTATGCTTGGCACTGAATTTAAAAGTAGCTTGGCGGGACGCCTGGGTGGCTCAGTTGGTTAAACAGCTGCCTTCGGCTCAGGTCATGATCCCAGCGTCCTGGGATCGAATCCCACATCAGGCTCCTTGCTCCGCAGGGAGCCTGCTTCTCCGTCTGACTCTGCCTTCCACTCTGTCTGCCTGTGCTTGTTCTCGCTCGCTCTCTGACAAATAAATAAAATCTTGAAAAAAAAAAGTAGCTTGGGTTTGCAATTCCATCCTCACCCTGGTGTTCAGTAAGCTCTCTTGATAGGGAATTCTGAAGCCACAACACAGCATTCTGCCTTCCCCATAGCAAGAAAAAACAGCCTGGAGAGACTGCCCAGAAACCCTACATGAGGATAAATCTACTCGACCCTCGAGTGAACCCCATTTATAGGTTTACCTGGCCACTAGCGCTGAGTCTGACAGAACCTCGTCTCTGACCTCGTGTCAGGACCCAGAGACTGGGCTCCAACTCCAGAATGTGAGACCAGCCATGTCCCAGGGCTGTCATCTCTACCCATTCTTGATTCAGGCATCTGTCCCCAGACATTTGCTGAAATCCCTGCCAATGGGGGAACCAGAAGCACAATAGGGAAATCCTCCTTCCCCATGGCAGGAATGATGGCTCTTGGGATGGGTTTCCAGACCTCAGAGTGGTAGCCAGCTGAATGGCCAATGATAACCCGCCCACTCATGAGGGCCGCCCTGGACACAAGCAGGCATTGTGACCCCCAACATGAGCATGCTTTCAAACAAAAACTCTCAGTTGCATTCCAGAATCCAAATTTGCAGGCCTGATATTCCCCTAAGCACAAATCCTAACACCTGGTGAGATTTTTCAGGGGACCAGAAACACAGCCTGTCTCTGGAATCCCTGTTTTGGGACACCCCTAAGATGTAAAATAGCACTCTCCCCTTCGCCAAGAAAGCCACCATAGTATAGGGAGCCGCTAGGATCCTTCAGAGGAAAAATCTCCCATGGATCCATGAGACCACACCTGCATTCCGAGGCCATCCTGGACACAAAAGCCAGATACACAAGCCTGTGCTACCACCTTCAAGGCAACTAATTTATAGTTCCAGACGAGCTGCCCTCCAGGTCTATGCATTGGGCCTGCGATCACCTCACCGCTAACCTTAACCCGAGTTTGTGCTTACAGACTTCTATCCCGAAACCATGGCTCATATTTCCTCCAGGATGGGGTCTCTGGAGCCACACCAAAGGACTGTGCCTGCCATCCCCAAGGAAAATGTGTCCGTCACATTTGCCTAAAACTTCGAGATAAGGAGAAACCTGCAAGGCCCCTGAGCCCACCCCAATACTGGAGGCCCCTCTGGACACAAATGTGCAGTCTGAAATACGCTGATCACCTGAATCCAGGCAGATACCCAAGTCAGTGTTTCTCAGTCAGAAGATTGAACCTGACATGCTCCTATGACCTCATTGTAACCCCTGATTAGGTTTTCAGGCATCTGTAATCAGAGACCTGTTCTGGAGTACCAACTTAAGATACAACATATGGTCCCTGATCCCCACAACAGAACATCTCCTTTCTCTAGATGGAAGCCGTGCTCTTGGAACTGTGTCAAACCCTCAGGGTAGATGAATCCTACTTGGCCCGTAGCCACCAGCAGATTCTAAGATCTCACTGGTAACAAGCCAGCATTGTGAGCCATCTTCATGAGATTCCATGTCAACTACAGGCCTTGGTACTTCACCCCAGAGCCTTCAGAAAGAACCTGTCATGTTCCTCAGCTGCAATGTTCAGTGGAAGTGTGCTTTCCAGGCATCCATGTGGGAGTGCTCTGCTACCCAAACTTTCCACATGGGGGACTCTCGAGCAAACAAATCTGACTGCCCTGTCCTGTAGAAGGAAACCTGGCTGTTTGGAGCATCTCACAAGCTCAAGTGTGGGAAATCCTCTATGACCTCTTTTCAACTCCTCTCCATTTGTCGGTCATTATAGACACAAACTCCAGCTTGAGCAAACATCTGACGTCTGCGCTTACTCAGGTGCTGGATATTCGAATCAGCCGCTGCACACTGGAAATGCCATTCGCTTGTCACTGAATTTATTCATAGCTTGGGTTTACAATTCCATCCTCACCCTACTGGTCCACAAGCCCTCATGATAGGGAATTCTGCAGCCACAACACAGCATTCTGCCTTCCCAATAGAAAGAAGAAGGGCCTGGTGAGTCTGCCCAGAAACTCCACATTATGATCAATCTACTTGTCCCTTGAGGGAACCCTGAATTATAGACAGCCCTGGCCCCTAGTGTTGTGTCTGACAGAGCCTAAGCCCCGACCTCGTGTCAGCCACCTAGAAGGCGGGGCCCATATCCCGCATGTTAGACTGGCCACGGAACAGAGCCGTCATCTTTACCCATCCTTGGTATTCAGGCATGTGTCCCCAGACCTTTCCTGGAATCCCTACCAATGAGGGAACCTGAATCACAATAGAGAAATCCTCATTCCCCATGGCAGGATTCCTGTAAGTTCGGAAGGGTGTCCAACACTCAGAGTGTTAGCCTACTGAATGGCCATTGAGACCACCCCCATTCCTGAGGGCCACCCTATGCAAAAGCTTGCATAGTGACCCTCAGCCTGAGCATGCTTTCAAACAAACGCTCTCAGTTGTATCTCCAGGACTTGCATTGGAGGCCTGGTAAGCCCCTATGCCCAAATCATAACCCTTGGTGGGTATTTCCAGGTGCCCAGAGCCAGAGCACTTCTCTGCAATCCCTGTTATGGGACACCCTTAATATGGAAAACAGAACTCTTTCCTCTCTGAGAAAGCCACCACATTATAAGGAGCCGCAAGGATACTTGAGAGGAAATATCACCCATGGACACCTGAGACCACACCTGCATTCTTAGTCCATCGTGGATACACAATCCAGATAAAAAAGCCTGTGCTACCTCCTTTGAGGCATGCGATTTACATTTCACACGGAGCTTCCCTCCAGGAGTATGCATTGGGCCTACAATCACTTCGCCACTAAACCTAACCCGCATTTGTGTTTGCAGACTTCCCTCCCAAAACCATGGCTCTCATGCCCTCCAGCATGGGGTCTCTGGAGCCACACCACAGGACTGTGCCCACCATTGCCAAGGAAACTGTGCCCATCAAATTGCCCTATCTTTCCAGATTAGGAGAAACCTGCAAGGCCCCTGAGCCCACCCCAATACTGGTTGCCACTCTGTACACAAATGCACAGTCTGGAACACCCTGATCACCTACATCTAGGCAGACTTTGAAGTCAATGATACTGAGTCAGAGGATTGAACCTGACATTCCGTTAGGATTTTATTGGAACCCTAGATTAAATTTTCAGGCATCTATCCTCAGAGGCCTGTTCTGCAATACCAAATTATGATACATTTGGTCCGTTAGCCCCACATCAGAACATCTCTGGTCCGAGAAGGAAACCGTGCCCTTTGACCAGTGTCAAACCCTCAGGGTAGATGAATCCTACATGGTCCCTTAGCCACCAGCACACTGTAAGGTCTCCATGGTAACAAACCTGCATTATGACCCATCTTCATGAGACTTCATGTCAACTCCAGGCCTTGGTAATTCGCCCAAGAGCCACCAGAACGAATTGGCCATGTTTCTCAGCTGCAATTTTAATGGAGGTGTGCTTTTCAGGCATCCACGTGGGAGTGCTCTGCTACCCAAACTTTCCACATGGGGGACCCTGGAGCAAATAAACCAGTCTCCCCCTGTGTGGTAGAAGGAAACTTTGCTGTTTGAAGCATCTCACAAGCCCCAGCATGTGAAATCCTCCATGGCCTCTTGACGCCACCCCTCCATTCATCGGTCATCATAGACATAAACTCCAGCATGAGGAAATGTCTGACTTTCACCTTTACTCAGGTGCTGGATATCTGGAATCAGACACTGCACAATGGAACTGCCTTTTGCTTGGCACTGAATTGAACCTTAGCTTGAGTTTACAATTCCATCCTCACCCTACTGGTCCCCAAGCCCGCTTGATAGGGAATTCTGGGGCCACAACGCAGCTTTTTGCCTTCCCCTTAGAAAGAAGAAGGGCATGGTGATTCTGCCCAGAAACTCTGCATGAGGATCAATCTGCTCAGCCCTTGAGGGATCCCTGATTCATACTCAGCCCTGACCACTAGTTCTGTTTCTGACAGAGCCTGAGTGCTCAATTCATGTCAGCTACTCAGAGAGTCAGGCATGTGAGACTGGCCATGTCTCAGGTCCCTCATCTCTACCCATCCTTGGTATTCAGGCATCTGTCCCCAGACATTTGCTAGAATACCTGCTAATGGGGGAACCTGAGGCACAATAGAGAATTCTTCCTTTTCCATGGCAGGAATCCTGGTAGTTGGGATGGGTGTCCTACATTAAAGTGGTAGCCAGCTGCATGGCCAAGGAGACAACTCCCACTCATAAGGGCTGCCCTAATCACATCAGGCATTGTGACACTCAGACTAGCATGCTTTCAAACAAACGCTCTCAGTTGTACCTCCAAGTCACACATTGTAGGCCTGGTACTCCCCTAGGCCCAAATCCTAATCCTGGTGGGATTTTCCAAGCACCCAGACTCACAGCCCTTCTCTGGAATCCCTTTTTGGGGAACATCTAAGATTGAAAACAGCACTCTTCCATTCAAACGAGAAAGCCACCATACTATTGGGAGCTTCCAGGATCCGTAGAGAGGAAAATACTCTCATGGAAACATTAGAACACACCTGCATTCCAAGGCTATCATGGACACACAATCCAGATACAAAAGCCAGTGCTAGTGCCTTCGAGGTACGTGATTTACAGTTCCTGACGATCTGCCCTCCAGGTCTATGCATTGGGCCTACGATCACCTCGCAACTCAACCTAATCCGAGTTTGTGATTGCAGACTTCTCTCCCAAAACCATGGCTTACATGCCCTCCACGATGGAGTCTCTGGAGCCACACCACAGGACTGTGCCTGCCACCCCCAAGGAAACCGTGCCCACAAATTTTCCTAAACCTTCAAGATTAGGAGAAACCTGCAAGGCCCCAGAGCCCACCCCAATATTGGAGGCCACTCTGTACACAAAGGCACAGTCAGAAACACCCTGGTTGCCTACATATAGGCAGACACCGAAGTCAATGGTCCTGAGTCTGATGATTGAACCTGAAATTCCCCTTGGACTTCATTGGAACCCTAGATGAAGTTTTTAGGCATCTGTCATCAGAGGCCTGTTCTGGAATACCAACTTATGATACAACATTTGGTCCGTGAGCCCCACAACAGAACATCTCCGATACCCAGAAAGAAACCGTGTTCTTCGACCGGTGTCAAACCATCAGGATAGAGTAATCATACATGGCCCCTTAGCCACCAGCACATAGTAAGATTTCCGTGGTAACAAAACTGCATTGTGACCCATCTTCATTAGAATCCAGGCCTTTGTACTTTGCCCTAGAGCAACCAGAAAGAACCTGCCATGTTCCTTAGGTGCAATGGTTAATGTAGGTGTGCTTTCCAGTATCCATATGCGAGTACTATGCTACCCAAACTTTGCACATGGGGGAACCTGGTGTAAACAAACCAGACCTCCCCTGTCCAGTAGAAGGAAACCTTATGTTTGGATCAACTCACAGGCCTCAGCGTGTAAACTGCTCCATGACCTCTTGATGCCACCACTCCATTGGTCGGTCATCATAGACACAAACTCCAGTCTAAGCAAACATCTGACATGCACCCTTATCCCGGTGCTGGATGTCTTGAATAAACCACTGCACATTGGAACTGCCTTCCACTTGGCACTGAATTGAACCATAGCTTGTGTTTACAATTCCATCCTCACCTGACTGGTCCCTAAGCCCTCTTGATAGGGAAATCTGGGGCCACAACGCAGCATTCTGCCTTCCCCATCGAATGAAGAAATGCCTGGTGAGTCTGCCCTGAAAACCCACATGAGGATCAATCAGGTCGGCCCTCGAGTCAACACCGATTTATAGGCTGCCATGGCCACTAGTGCCGTGTCTGACAGAGCCTGAGCTCGACTGAGTTTCAGCCACTAAAGAGCAGGCCCCATATCTAGCATTTGGGATTGCCATGGCCAAAGTATGTCATCTCTACCCATCCTTGATATTCAGGCACCTGTCCCCAGACCTTGGCAGGGATCCCTGCCAATTAGGGAACTTGAAGCACAATAGAGAACTCTTCTTTCCCCATGGCAATAAACCTGGCTTTTGGGATGGGTGTTCTACCCTCAAAGGGGGAGCCAGTTACAACATCAATGACACCACACACACTCCTGAGGACTACCCTTGGCACAAACAGGCATTGTGACCCTCACCCTGAGCATGCTTTCAAAAAATCCCTCTCAGATTCACCACAATGATCCCTCATTTCAGGCCTGGTATGCCTGTAGGTTCAAATCATAAAACTTGGTGGGATTTTCGAGGTGCCCAGACCCAGAGACCATCTCTGGAATTTTTGTTTTGGTGCACCCTTCAGATGGAAAACAGCACTCATCCCTTCCCCAAAAAAGTCACCAAATTATGAGGAGCCACCAGGATCCATAGAGAGGCAATGTCTCCCATGGACCCATGAGAAAACACCTGCATTCCGAGGCCATCCTGGACACACAATCCGGAGAGAAAAGCCTGTGCTACTGCCTTCCATTCACCCTAATTACAGTTCCAGATGAGCTGCTCTCAAGGTATATGCATTGGGCCTGTGATCACCTCGCCACTCACCCTAATTCGAATTTGTGTTTGCAGACTTATCTACCAAAACCATGGCACACATGCCCTCCAGGATGGGGTCTCTGGATCCACACTGCAGGACTGTCCCTGCCTTCCACAAGGAAACTGTTTCCATCACAGTTGCCCAAACTGTCTAGATTAGGAGAAACCTACAATGCCTCTGGGCCTACCCCAATTTCGGCGGCCACTCTGAACACAAATGCACAGTCTGAAATACCCTGATCTCCTACATCCAGGAACACAGCCAAGTCAATGTTCCTGAGTCAGATTAATAAACCTAACATGCCCCTAGGACGTCATTGGATCCATTGATTCGGTTTTCAGACATGTGTCCTCAGAGGCCTGTTCTAGAATGCGAACTTATGATACAACATGTGGTGGCTGGGCCACACAACAGAACATCTCCTGTCCCCAGAAGGAAACCGTGCCCTACAATCTGTGCAAAATCCCAGAGTAGTAGATTCCTGCACAACTACTAAGCCACCAGCACATTCTAAGATCTACCTGGTAACAAACCAGCTGTGTGGCCCATCTGCAAGAGATTCCATGTCAAATCAAGGACTTGGTACTTTGCTACAGAGACACCAGAATAAAGCTGCCATGTTCTTCAGTTGCAATGGTCAATGAAGTTGAACATTCCAGGCATCCATGCGGTAGAGCTCTGCTACCCAAACTTTCCACATGGGGGACCCTGGAGCAAATAAACCACATTCCACCTGTCCAGTAGAATGAAACCTTGCTATTTGGAGCAGCTCATGAGTCTCAACGTGAAAATCCCTACATGGCTTCTTGACGCCACCCCTCCATTTGTCAGTCATCATAGACACAAACTCCAGTGTGAGCAAATATCCGACGTCCTCCCTTACTAAGGTGCTGGATATCTCGAAAAAGCTGCTGGACACAGGAACTGCCTTCCGCTTGGCAGTGAATTGAACTGTAGCTTGTGTTTACAATTCCTTCCTCACCCGACTGGTCCCCAAGCCTTCTTGATAGCGAATTATGGAGACACAACACAGCATTCTGCCTTCCCGATAGAAACAAGTGCCTGGTGAGTCTGGCCAGAAACCCCACATGAGGATCAATCTGCTCGGCCCTATATCAGAGGGACCCTGATTTATAGGTTGCCCTGGCCACTAGTGCTGTGTCTGACAGAGCCTGAGCCCAGACCTAGTGTCAGTCACCAGAGTTTGAGCCCCACATCTAGTATTTGGGAATTCCATGGCTCAAGTATTTCATCTCTACCCATCCTTGGTATTCAGGCACCTGTCCCCAGACCTTTGCTGGAATCCCTGATAATGGGGCATCCTGAAGCACAATAGAGAACTCCTCCTTCTTCATATCAGGAAACTTGGCTGTTAGGATGGGTGTTCAACCCTGAAAGGGGGAGTCATTTACAAGTCCAGTGAGACCACACAAACTCCTCAGGGATGCCCTGGAGGCAAACAGGCCTTGTGACCCTCAGCCTGAGCATGCTTTCAAACAATCCTTCTCTGTTGCACTACCATGAACCCGCATTGCAGGCCTAATATGCCCCTAAGCCCAAATCCTAGCACTTGTTGTGATGTCCCAGATGCCATGAACCAGAGCACGTCTCTGGAATCCCTGTTTTGGGGCACCCATAAGGTGGAAAACATCACTCTCCCCTTCCCCGAAAAAGCCACCAAACTATGGAGAGCCACCAGGATCCATAGAGAGGAAAAGACTCCCATGGACCCATGAGACCACACCTGCATTCCAAGGCCATCCTGGACACACAATCCAGAGAGAAAAGCCTGTGCTACTGCCTTCCAGTCTCCCTAATTATAGTTCATGACGAGCTTCCCTCCAGGTCTATGCATTGGGCCTGTGATCACCTCGCCACTCACCCTAATTTGTATTTGTGTTTGCAGACTTCTCTCCCAAAACCATGGCTCACATGCCCACCAGAATGTGATCTCTGGAGCCACACCACAGAACTCTGGCTGCCAACCCCAAGGACACTGTGCATATCAGATTTGCCCAAACCTTCCAGATTAGGAGAAACCTGTGTGGCCCCTGAGCCCACACCAATATTGCCGGCCACTCGGGATGGAAATGCGCAGTCTGAAACACCCTTATCACCTACATCCAGGGAAATAGCCAAGTCAATGATCGTGAGATAGACGATTGAACCTAAAATGCCAGTAGGCTCTCAATGGAACCCCTTTAGGTTTTCAGGCATCTGTCCTCAGGGGCCTGTTCTGAAATACCAATCTATGACACATCATGTGGTCTCTGAGCCACACGACAGAACATCCCCTGTCCCCAGAAGAATACCATGCTCTTCGACCTGTGCCAAACCCTCAGGGTAGGAGAATCCTGCATGGCACCTTAGCAACCAGCACATTCTAAGTTCTCCCTGGTAACAAACAAGCATTGTGACCCATCTGCAAGAGATCCCATGTCAACTCAAGGCCTTGGCACTTTGTCCCAGAGCCACCAGAAC
The DNA here is from genome assembly GCF_964662115.1 of Mustela nivalis. Classification (NCBI taxonomy): domain Eukaryota; kingdom Metazoa; phylum Chordata; class Mammalia; order Carnivora; family Mustelidae; genus Mustela; species Mustela nivalis. Next base: position 421,342 of record NW_028136338.1, on the reverse strand, counting down.
GAATCTGCCATGTTCCTCAGCTGCAATTGTCAATGGAGGTGTGCTTTCCTGGCATCCATGCCGGAGAGCTCTTCTTCACAAACTTTCCACATGGGGAAACCTAGAGTAAACAAACCAGACTTCACCTACACTGTACAAAGAAATGTTACTTTTTGCAGCAGTTCACAGGCCTCAGCATGTGAACTCCTCCATGGCCTCTTTATACCACCCCTCCACTTGTCGGTCATCATAGACAAAAACTCTAGTGTGAGCAAGCATCTGACATCCACCCTTATTCCAGTGCTGGATGTCTCGAGTAAACTGCTACAAATTGGAACTGCCTTCTGCTTGGCACTGAATTGAACCATAGCTTTTGTTTACAATTCCACCCAAAACTGACTGGTCCCCAAGCTCTCGTGATTGGGAAATCTGGAGCCACAACACAGCATTCTGCCTTCCCTATTGAATGAACAAATGCCTGGGAATCTTCCCAAGAAACTCCACATGAGGATCAATCTGCTCCGCCCTCGAATCTACTCTGATATAAAGGCTGCCATGGCCACTAGCGCTGTGTCTGACAGAGCCTGAGCCCCGACCGAGTTTTAGGCCTCATATCTAGCATTTGGGATTGCTATGGCCCAAGTACGTCATCTCCACCCATCCTTGGTATTCAGGCACCTATCTCGAGACCTTGCTGGAAACCCTGCCAATGGGGCAACCTGAAGCACAGAGGAACCTGACGGAAGAGAACTCACCCTTCCTCATGGCAGGACATTTGGCTGTTGGGTTGGGTGTCCAACTCTCTAAGAGGGAGCCAGATATATGACCAATGAGACCACTCCCACTCCTGAGGGCCGCCATGGGAGCAAACAGGCATTGTGAGACTCAGCCTGAGCAAGCTTTCAAACAATCCCTCTCAGTTGCACCATCATGATCCCGCATTGCAGGCCTCATACACCCCTAGGTGCAAATCCTAACCCTTGGTGGGAAGTCCCAGATGCCCAGAAAAAGAGCCTGTATCTGGAATCCCTGTTTTGGGGCACCCATAAGATGGAAAACAACACTCTTCCCTTCCCCAAAAAAGCCACCAAACTATGAGCTGCACAGATCCATAGAGAGGAAAAGTTTCCCATGGACCCATGAGACTATACCTGCATTCCGAGGCCATCCTGGACACACAATATAGAGAGAAAAGCCTGTGCTACTGCCTTCCAGTCACCCTAATTACAACTCCTGACAAGCTGCACTCCAGGTCTACTCATTGGGCCTGTGATCACCTTTCCACTAACCATAACCCACATTTGTGTTTGCAGACTTCTCTCCCAAAACCATGGCTCATATGCCCTCCAGGACAGGGTCTCTGGATCCACAACACATGACTAGGCCTGCCATCCCCAAGGAAACTGTGCACGTCAAACCTGCCCAAACCTTCCAGTTTAGGAGAAACACGCAAGAGCCCTGAGCCCAACACAATATTGTCGGCAGCACTGGACACAAATGCCAGTCTGAAACGCCCTGATCACCTACATCCAAGCAGACAGCCATTTCAATGTTCCTGGGTCAGAAGATTGTACCTGACATGCTCCTAGGACGTCATTGGAACACTAGATTAGGTTTTCAGGCATCTGTCCTCAGGGTCCTGTTCTGAAATACCAACTTAGGATACAACATGTGGTCCCTGAGCCACACAATAGAATATCTCCTGTCCCCAGTAGGAAACCATGCCCTTCGACCTGTGCCAAACCCTCAAGATTGGAGAATCCTGCACAGCACCTTAGACACCAGCACAAACTCTAGTTTGTGCGTTGACCCATACCACAAGCTTTCCATCTGCTGGACAGTCGAGTCCTGTTGAATGGCTCCAGGATGTCCCATACGGAAAGACTGGAGAGCAGGATTCGAAGGATGGATGCCTGTACAGCATACCTCACATTCCCATTGGCTCTTTGTGACAAGACATGTTTGAACTACTGGCTCTGGGGCGAGCTAACTAGGGTGCTGAATTGAAATGGACTCTCCTGCGGATGGGTCATAATGTGGGTTTGTGTGCATGGAGACCTTGGAATATGTTGGCAGCTCAGGGGCCATGAAGTATTCGCCTAACCGAAGGGTGTAATATTGCTCCAATTAAAAAGAGATCCCTATGTGGAGATGAGACAGGTTCTCTTTGGTGCCTCAGAAAAGCCCCAGATACTGGTCTTCAAACCAGTTCTCTGTGTAGAGACACCTGGAAACCAAAGCTAGGGTTCAGATTAGAGCCTAGATGCCTGTCCGTTTCAATCTTCTGTCTCTGGGGACACTGTCTGAGTATCTAAGTGGAGATAGTTGCTCAGCTGGTGTCAGAGTGCCCCTCTTAGTCCATGGCCGAGGCATGGCCTTGGAGACCTTATTGGATTCTCCTAATCTCTAGGGTTGTGGCCAATGGATTGGGTACAGTTTTCTTGGAGAGGACTGGCACAGTCCTTCAGTGTGTCTCCATAGGCCCTAGCCTGGAGGGTGTGTGGGTCCGGGCTGTGGGCACAGAAGTCTGAAAACACAAACTCAGCTTGGGTGCAGAGCCGAGAGAATTGCAGGATGGACCCACAGACCGTGAGAGGAGATCCTCAGCTTATGAAAGAAGGGCAAATGGGAGGCAGTCACGCAAGCTTTTGTCTTTGGATGTTTTGTCTCCCATAGCCATGGAATGTAGGGGTGACCTCAGGGGCTATGGAAGAGTCTCCCTCTCTGAGGAGTTGGTCCAGCTCTTAAGATTTTGGGGACATTTTGTGGGAAGGGTGGAGTCCTGCTGTCTGGCTCAGGTGTTCTTCCAGGAGAGGGACTCCAGATCACAGTCCTGGGTTCGAGCAAATGGAATACTCGAGCTCCTGTGAAGATTGGGATCATAGGGGCTTGGCAAGCCCCATATGCGGGCTCTTAGTCCAGGCCCTGAGAGACCTTACTTCGACATGGGGCCCATGCTGATGGTCCCAATGCGAGTTTGTACCCAAGGAGGCACTCAAGTTTAGGCTTGGCCTCAGGGGCCATGAAGGTTTCTCCTACACTGAAGGTATGACTCCATGCCAACAGCAAGCTTTCCAGCCATGGGGAAGGAGAAGATCTGATTTGTGCTTCAGTTACCCACGTTTGCCAGGATTTGATATAATATCTAGGGTCAGATGTCTGAAAACCCAGGTTGGGAAGAGATGACAGCATAAGGCCATGGCCTGTCTGATGTGCTTAGTGTGCAGCCAGCTGTTTCCTTGTCTGTCGGGACGTCAGGCTGTGTCAGACAGAGCATTACTGACCAGGGTAGCTTTTCCAGATAGGGTGCGGTCGAGGCCAGAGCAGGTTGGTTCTCATTTGTGGTTTCTGGAGAGCCCCATAGGGCAACGTTTTTCTTCTGGTGGGCAGGCAGAAAACTGTGTTGTGGTTCTGGAATTCCCAGTCTGGAGGGCTTGTTTGCCAGGAGTGTGAAGAGGGAAGTCTGAAAACACAAGCTAGCGTTAGGTTTGGGGCCGAGGGCATGGCAGGCCCACTCTGCAGAGACTGAATCAAGATCTCCTGCATCTGAGGTAAGGGCGAGTATCAGACGTTGCCTCAGGTTGGAGTTTGTGTCCATTATGGCCCCTTCCTGAAGGGGGTGGGGGCGTCATGAGGCCAGGGAGGTTTCCCAACGCTGGGAGTTATGAGCTGCCCCAAACATCAAGGTTTCCTCTGTAAGACAGTCGAGTACTATGAGATGGTTCTAGGATGACCCCTACAGAAAGACTCGAGAGAAGGGGTCTAAGCATGAATGTCTGCAAATGCCACCTCACATTCCCACTGGCTGCTTGGGGCAAGGCAGGCTCAATCTGCAGGCTCTTGGGCGGGTTTCTCAGAGGGCTGAGTTGAAATGGACTCTCCTGAGGATGAGTCTTACTGTGGGTTGGTGGCCATGGAGACCTTGGAATGTGGCGGTGGCTCAGGGACTCTGCAGGTTTCTCCAAACCGAAGGGTTTGACACAGCTCCAACAATGAAGCTTCCCATGTGGAGACGATAGTTGTTCTGTTTGGTGTCTCAGGAAAGCCCCAGATGCTGGTCTTCAAACCCAGGCCTCTGAGGAGTGACACCTGGAAACCAAAGCAAGAGTTCAGATTAGGGCCCAGGGGCCTGTCTGGTTCAATCTACTGTCTCTGCCGACATCTGTCTGTGTTTCTGCATGGAGGTAGTTGCTCAGCTAGTGTCAGGATGCCTTTGTCCAGAGAGGCTTATAGTAGTGGGATGTCCTCGGGGGCCTTGAGGTTTCTCCTATTCTGTGGGGTTATGGGCAATGGAATGGGCATAGTCTCCTTGGAGAGAGCAGGACAGTCCTGTGGTGTGGCTCCAGAGGCCCCAGCCTGGCGGCTGTGTGGGCCAGGGCTGTGGGGACAGACATCCAAAAACACAAACTCGGCTGAGGTTTGGGGCTGAGGTTATGGCAGGAGTGATCTACAGTCCGTGAGGGGAGCTCATTGTGATTAGAAAGTAAGGAGAGTGAAAGGCGGTCGTTCAAGCTTATGTCTCTGGATGTTGTATTCATGATGGTCATTTAATGTAAGCATGGTCTCATGGGCCATGGAAGTCTCCCTCTCTGGTGATTTGTCCGGCTCCCAAGAGATTGGGGTCATTTTGTGGGAAGGGAGGAGTCCTGTTTTCTGCCTCATGTGTTCCCACAATAGAGGGATTCTAGAGCAGAGCACTGGGTACATACAACTGGAATACCCACCCTCTGGTTAGGCCTGGGGTCCTATGGGCATGGCAAGCCCATATGCAGATTCTTGGTCCAGCCACTGAGAGACGTTACTTGAATAGTGGACTCATGCTGAGGGTCACAATGTGTGTTTGTGCCCAAGCAAGTCCTCAATATTGGGCGGGACTTCATTGAGCTTGCAGGTTTCTCCTACACTGAACCTTGGACATGCCAACCTCAGGGTTTCTTGCCATGGGGAAGGAGGAGTTTTGATTTCTGCATCACGTTCACCTCTGGGCACTAATTGGAGATAAGGTCGAGGTTCTGAAGCCTGAAAACCGAGGTTTGGAAGAGATGACGACCTAAGGCCATGGCGGGTCCGATGTGTTCAGTTTGGGGCCAGCTTTCTAGGTGTCGTTCAGGAGCTCTGCACTCAGGCTGTGCCAGACAGGGCATTCGTGCCCAGATATGCTGTATAATTGGGGTACAGTTGAGTGGCATGCAGAAGATAATTATTTGGGGTTTCTCCGTAACCCCATAGGGCAAAGTCTTTCTTCTGGAGGGCAGGCAGAGTGCTGCATTCTGGCTCCGGAACTGCCAAACTGGAGTCCTTGGGGCCAGGAATGCAATAATGTAAGTCTGAGTACTGAAGCTTTGCTTTGGTTTCAGGACGAGGACATGGCAGGCACACTCTGCAGAGCTGAATTGAGATTTCATGCATCTGAGGTCAGGGCGAGGTTCATATGTTGGCTCAGGTTGGAGTTTCTGTCCATGATGGCCCCTTCATGAAGGGGGGTCATCACACCGCCATTGGTGTTTTCCCATGATGGCAGTAGTGAGATGCTCCAAACCACAAGGATTTTCTGCGGGTCAGTTGAAACCTGTTGGATGGCTCCAGGGCATCCCATATGGAACAATTGCAGAGCAGGGTTCTAAGGATGGATGCCTGGGCATCCGGCCTTGCATTCCAATTGTCTCCTAGCGAAACGGCACGTTTGATTGCTGCCTATGATGTAGCAGCCGAGGGGGCTGAGTTGAAATGCATTCTCCTGAGGATCGGTCCTAATGTGGGATTGTGTCCATGGAGACCTTGGAATGGGGCAGTGGCACCAGGGCTCTGAAGGATGCTCCTAACCAGAGGTTTTGACACAGCTCCAAGAAGCATTTTTCCCATGGGGAAACAAGATTTGTTCTCATTGGTGCTTCAGTAACCCCCAATATGCTGGTATTGGAAACCAGAACTCTGAGGAGAGATGCCTGGAAACCAAGGCAATGGATCTGATTAGGGCCTGGGGCCTGTCTGGTTTAATCTTCTTCTCTCGGTTCATCTGTCTATGGGATTGAGTGGAGGTAGTTCCTCAGCTGGTGTCAGATTGCCCCTATTTGTCCTGGGCAGTCTACACTATTGGGATGGCCACTTTGACTTTGGAGGTTTCTCCTAATTTGCAAGTTTGTGGCCAATGAAATGGGCAGAATTCCTTTGGGGAGGGAAGGCACAATCCTGAGGTGTGGCTCTAGGGGCTCAAGCATGGAGGGTGTGTGGGTCAGAGCTGTGGGGACAGAAGTCTGAAAACAGAAACTCGTCTTAGGTTTGGGGACATAGGTATGGGAGGCCCGATCTACAGACCTTGAGCAGAACTCTTCAGGATATGAACAAAGAGTGAGTGTGAGGCACTTGCTCAGGCTTTTGACTCTGGATTTTGTGTCACTGATGGCCGTGGAATGTAGGGGCGTCCTCATGGACCATGGGTGAGAGTTCCTCTATGGGGATTTGGATGATCCCAATATTTTGGGGTCATTCCGTGGGATGGGAGGAGTCCATTCTGGTTTTTTTTTTGTTTTGTTTTGTTTTTTACCTCAGGTGTGCCACTAAAGAGGGATTCCAGAGCAGAACCCTGGGAAGGGGCGACTGGACAACCCGAACTCTGTATAAGATTGGGGGCCTAAGGGCATGGCAATCCCCATATGGGGTACCTTGGTCCAGCCACTGAGAGGTCTTCCTTGAGTACAGTGCTCACACTGAGGGTCACAATGCATGTTTGTGCCCAATGTAGGCATCAAGCATGGGCGGGGACTCATGGGCCATGCTTGATTCTCCTACACTGAACTTTGGACAACATACGAACCACAAGGTTTCTTTCCATGGGGAAGGAGGAATTCTGATTTCTGCATCATGTTTACCCCTGGGCAGTGACTGGAGATAAGATCTAAGTTCTGAATCCAGAAAATCGAGGTTGGAATGAGATGATAACCTAAGGTCATGGAGGGTCCGATGTGCTCAGTGTGCGGTCAGCTTTCTGGGTGTTGTTCAGGAGGTATGGATTCAGGCTGTGTCAGACAGTGCATTAGTGCCCAGGTTAGACTGTATAATTTGGGTACAGTTGAGTTCCATGTAGGTTCATCCTCATTTATTGTGTCAGGGAATCTCACTGGGGCAAGCAGAGTGCAGCATTGTGGGCCCAGAATTGCCAAACTTAAGGGCGTCGGGACCAGGAGTGTGAGGACGTAAGTCTGAGATCATAAGCTAGACTTAAGTTTCAGGGCGAGGGCACGGCAGGCACCCTCTGCAGATCCGAATCAAAATCTCATTCATCTGAAGTCAGGACGAGGATCAGACTTAGGCGCAGGTTGGAGTTTCTGTCCATGATGGCCCCTTCATCAAAGGGATGGAATCTCGAGGCCATGGAGGTTTTCCCACGTTGGGAGTTGTGGGATGCTCCAAACTGCAAGGATTCCTTCTGCGGGAAAATTGAGAACTGTTGGATGGCTCCAGGACACCCCATATGGAATGACTCCAGTGCCGGGTTCTAAGGATGGATGCCTGAGCATCCTCTTACACCAATTGTCTCCCTGCCACAAGACAGGTACGATCTGATGGCTATGCAGGAGCAATCGTGGGAGCTGAGTTGAAATGGACTCTCCTGAAGATGGGTCTTAATGTGTGTTTGTGTCCATGAGGACGTTGGAATGGGGTGGTGGCCCCAGGGCTCTAAAGGATTCTAACCGGAGATTTTGAAACAACTCGAAAGAGCAAGTTTTCCATGTGGAGACAAGATTTGTTCTAATTGGTGCCTCAGGAAACCCACATATGCTGGTATTAGAACCAGGCCTCTGAGGAGAGATACATAGAAACCACAGCAATGCATCCAATTAGGTCCTAGGAGCCTCTCTGGTTCAATCTTCTTCTCTGTCGACATCTGTCTATTTTATGAAATGGAGGTAGTTGCTCAGCTGGTGTCAGACCGCTCCTGTTTGTCCGGGCGGCCTACACTATAGGGATGGCCTCGGGGACTTTGGAGGTTTCTCCTAAATTGTATGATTATGGACAATGGAATGGGCAGAATTCCTGTGGAGTGGGCAGGCACAGACCTGATGTGTGGCTCCAAGGGCCCAGCCTTGAGGGTGTGTGGGCAAGGACTGTGGGGACAGATGTCTTAAAACACAAACTCAGCTTAGGTTTGGGGACGTAGGTATGGCAGGCCCGATTTACAGACTATGAGGAGAACTTTTTGGGATCTGAATAAAGGGTGAAAGTGTGACACTTGTCAGGCTTTTGCCCCTGGATTTTGTGTCAATGATGGCTGTGGAATGTCGAGGAGTCCTCATGGGCCATGGAAGAGTGTTTCTCTCTGTGGATTTGGCCAGATCCCAATTGTTTTGGGTTAATCTGTGGGATTCAGTTTTGTTAACTAAGGTGTCCCACCAAAAGAGGGATTCCAGAGCAGAGCCCTGGACAACAAGAAATCTAACTAAAAATACGGGCCTAGGGGCATGGCAAGCCCAATATGCCTTCTAATGGTCCAGCCACTGAGAGGCCTTCATTGAGGACAGAACTCATGCTGAGGGTCACAATGCGTGTTTATGCCCTCGTGGTACTCAAGCATGGGTTGGGACTCATGGTGCATGCTTGTTTCTCCTACACTGAATGATAGTCAACATGTCAACCACATGAGTTCTTGGCATGGGGAAGTATTAATTCTGATTTCTGCATGTCATTCACCCCTGGGTAGTGATTGGACATAAGGTCCAGGTTGTGAAGTCTGAAAACCGAGGTTGGGAAGAGATGACGACATAAGGCCATGTCGGGTCCGATATGCTCAGCGTGGAGCCAGCTGTCTGGGTGTTGGTCGGGAGGTCCAAGCTTGGGGTGTGTCAGACCGGGCCTTAGTGCCCAGGGTAGATTGTATAATTGGGGTACAACTGAGTGCCGTGCAGGTTGATCTTTATTTGGCATTTCTGGGTAGCCCCAAGGGCAATGTTTTTCTTCTGGAGGACAGGCAGAGTGCTGCATTGTTGCTCCGGAATTTCCAAAGTGGATGCCTTGTGGACGGGGAGTGTGAGGACGGAAGTCTGAGAACACATGTTAGGCGTAGGTTCTGGGCGAGGGCACGGCAGGCACCCTCTGCAGATCTGAATCGGGATATCATGAATCTGAAGTCAGGGCGAGGTTCAAACCTTGGCTTAGGTTTGAATTTCTGTCCATTCTGGCCACTTTATGAAGGGGACAGCATCTCCAGTCCATGGAGGTTTACCCACGATGGGAGTTGTGAGATGCTCCAAACAACAAGGATTCCTTCTGATCAACAATTGAGACCTTTTGTATCACTCCAGTACATACCATACAGAATGACACCAGAGCAGGGATCTTAGAATGGATGCATGGGAAGCCCGCCTCACATTGCAGTTGTCTCCTAGCAAATAGACAGGTTTGATATGCTGGCTCTGTCAGAGCAACCAAGGGGGCTGAGTTGAAATGGACTCTCCTGAGGATGGATGCTAATGTGGGTTTGTGTCCATGGAGACCTTGGAATGGGGCGTTGGTGCATGGGCCCTGAAGGATTCTCCTAACCGGAGGTTTTGAGACATCTCCAAAGGACAAGTTTCCCATGTGGAGACAAGATTTGTTCTGATTGGTGCCTCAGGAAACCCCCATATACTGTTATTGGAATATAGGCCTCTGAAGAGAGATAACTGGAAACCAAAGCAATGGCTCCGTTTAGAGCCTAGGGGCCTGTCCGGTTGAATCTTCTTATCTGTGTACATCCATCTAAGGTATTAGTGGAGTTAGATGCTCAGCTGGTGTCAGATGGCCCTTGTTTGTCCCAGGCGGCCTACACTATTGTGAAGGCCTTGGGGACTTTGGAGGTTTCTCCTAATTTTATGATTATGGACAATGGAATGGGCAGAATTCCCGTGGAGAGGGAAGGCACAGTTTTTATGTGGCTCCAGGGGCCCCAGCCTGCAGGGTGTGTGCACCAGGACTGTGGAAACAGAAGTCTAAAACACAAACTCAGTTTAGGTTTAGGGACGTAGGTATGGCAGGCCCGATCTACAGACCGTGAGGAGAATTCTTCTAGATATGAAGAAAGAGAGATTGTGAGGCACTTGTTCAGGCTTTTGTTTCTGGATTTTGTGTCAACGATGGGCGTGGAATGTCCGGGAGGCCTCATGGGCCATGGACGAGTCTTCCACTCTGTGGATTTGGCCCGATTCCAATTGTTTTGGGTCAAACTGTGGGATGGGAGGAGTCCTTTCAGTTTTGTTACCTCAGGTGTCCCACCAAAAGAGGGATTCCAAAGCCGAGCCCTGGGGAGGGGAGACTGGACAACCAGAAATCTGGTTAAAAATTGGGGCCTAGGGGCATGACAAGCCCAATATGCTGTCTTTTGGTCCAGCCACTGAGAGGCCTTACTTGATAACTGGGCTCACGTTGAGGGTCAGAATGCATGTTTGTGAACGACTTGGTCCTCAAGCATCTGCAGGGCCTCATGGGCCACACTGGTTTCAACTACATTTTACGTTGGACAACATGCCAACCACAAGGTTTCTTGCCATGGGGAAGGAGTTCTGATTCCTGCATCATGTTCAACCCTGGGTGGTGACTGGAGATAAGGTTTAGGTTCTGAAGCCTGAAAACCGAGGTTGGAAAGAGATGATGACCTAAGGCCATGGCGGGTCTGATGTGCTCAGTGTGTGGCTAGCTGGGTGGGTGCGAGCCAGGAGGTTCAGTCTCAGGCTGTGCCAGAAAGGGCAGTAGTGCCCAGGGCAGCCTGTATAATTGGGGTCCAGTCAAGTGGCATGCAGGTTGATCCTCATTTGGGGAATCTGGGTAGACCCAGAGGGCAATGTTTTTCTTCCGGAAAGCAGGCAGAGTGCTGCCTTGTAGTTTGGAATTGCCAAACTGGAGGGCTTGTGGGCCAGGAATGTGAGGATGGAAGTTGAGAACACAAATTAGACTTACGTTTCTGGGCAAGGGCACGGCAGACACACTCTGCAGAGATGAATCAAGATGTCCTGCATCTGAAGTCAGGGCGAGGATCAGACGATCGCTCAGGTTGGAGCTTCTGTCCCTGATGGCCCCTTCATGAAGCACAGGGGGCGAAATCACGAGGCCATGGAGGTTTGCCCACGATGGGAGTTGTGAGATGCTCCAAACAGTAAAGATTCTTCTGCGGGACTATTGAGACCTGTTGGTTGGCTCCAGGACTTCCCATACAGCATAATTCTGAGAATGGTTCTAAGTATGGATGTCTGGGAAGCCTGCCTCTCATTCCAATCATCTCCTAGCGACAAGACGGGTTAGATCTGCTGGATCAGGGAGAGCAACTGAGGGGGCTGAGTTGAAATGGACTCTCCTGTGGATGGGTCCTAATGTGGGTGTGTCTCCATGGAGACCTTGGAATGAGGCGCTGGCACCGGGAACCTGAAATGTCCTTCTAACCAGAGGCTTTGAGAGAGCTCCAACATGCAAGTTTCCCATGTGTAGACGAGATTTGTTCTGATGGGTGCCTCAGGAGAAGCCCTCAGCTGGTATTGGAAACCAGGATTTTGAGGAGACATGCCTGTGAACCAAATCTATGGATCCCATTATGGCCTGGGGTCCTGTCTGGTCAATCTTCTTCTCTGGGGACATCCATCTATGGTATGAGTGGAGGTAGATGCTCAGCTGGTGTCAGACGGCCCTTTTTTGTCCCGGACAACCTACACCATTGGTATGGCCTCAGGGAATTTGGAGGTTTCTCCTAATTTGTACGGTTTTGGATAATGGAATGGGCAGAATTCCCATGGATTGGTTAGGCCCAGTCCTAATGTGTGGTTCCAGGGGCCCAGCCTGGAGGGTGTGTGGCCCAGGACTTTGAGGACAGAACTCAAAAAACACAAACTCAGCTTAGGTTTGGGAACGTATGTATGGCACGGCCGAACTACAAATCATGAGAAGAACTCTTCAGGATATGAAGAAAGAGCGAGTCTGAGGCGCTTGGTTAGGCTTTTGTCTCTGGATTTTGTATCAGCGATGGAGGTGGAATGTCGGGGAGGCCTCATGGGCCATGGACGAATCTTCCTCTCTGTGGATTTGGCCCTATCCCAATTCTTTTTCGTGAATCTGTGGGATGGGAGGACTCCTTTAAGGTTTGTTACCTGAGGTGTCCCACCAAAAGAGGAATTCCAAAGCAGAGCCCTGGGCAAGAGTGAAGGGACAACCCGAAATATGGTTAAAAATTAGGGTCTAGAGGCATGGCAAGCCCAATATGCTGTTTCTTCATGCAGCCACTGAGAGGCCTTGCCTGAGGACCGGGCCCAGGCTGAGGGTCACAATGTGTGTTTGAGACCAATGTGGCCCTCAAGCATGGGCTGGGTCTCATGTGCCACACTGGTTTCAACTACACTGAAAGTTGGACAACATGCCAACCACGAGGTTTCATGCCAAGGGAACGAGTTCGGATTTCTGCAACATTTTCAAACCTGGGCAGTGATTGGAGATAAGGTCAAGGTTCTGAAGCCTGAAAACCGAGGTTGGGTAGAGATGACGACCTAAGGCCATGGCGGGTCCGATGTGCTCAGTGTGCGGCCAGCTGTCTGGGTGGGGCCAGGAGTTCCAGGCTCAGGCTGTGTCAGAATGGGCAATTGTGCCCACTTCAGCCTATATATTTGGTGTACAGCCAAATGGCGTGCAGGTTGATCCTCATTTGGGGTTTCTGGGTAGCCCCAGAGGGCAATGTTCTTCTTCCAGGGAGCAGGCAGAGTGCCGCATTGTACTTCTGGATTGCCAAACTGGAGGGCTTGTGGGCCAGTAGTCTGAGGACTGAAGTCTGAGAACACAAGCTAGGCTTAGTTTTTATGGGTGAGGACATGGCAGGCACAATCTACAGACCTGAATCGAGATCTCGTGCATCTGAAGTCAGGGTGAGGATCAGACGATCTTCAGGTTGGACTTTCTGTCCCTGATGGCCCCTTCATGAAGGGGGGGAATCACGAGGCCATGGGGGTTTTCGCACGATGGGAGTTGTGAGAAGCTCCAAACTACAAAGATTCTTCTCCAGGACAATTGAGACCTGTTAGTTGGCGCCAGGCCAAGGATTCCAAGCATGGTTCTGAGGATGGATGGCTAGGTACCACACCTGGCATTCCAATTTTCTCCTATCTACAAGAAAGGTTAGATCTGCTGGATCTGGGGGAGCAACTGAGGAGGCTGAGTTGAAATTGACTCTCCTGTGGATGTGTCCTAATATGTTTTTGTGTCTATGGAGACCTTGGAATGAAGCGGTGGCACTGGGTCCCTTATGGGTTCTTCTAAACAGAGACTTTGACACAGCTCCACCGTGCAAGTTTCCCATATGTAGATGAGATTTGTTCTGATGTGTGAGTTAGAAACAGCCATATGCTGGTATTGAAATCCAGGCCTCTGAGGAGACATGCCTGGAAACCATAGCAATGGATCCGATTAGTGCCTAGTGGTCTGTTCATTCCTTTTTTCCTTTGGGGACATCAGTCTATGGGTCTGAGTGCAGGTAGGTGCTCTGATGTGCTCAGATTGCTCCTGTTTGTCCTGGGAAGCCACCACTATTGGGATGGCCTCAGGAACTTTGGAGGTTTATCCTATTAGTAGGATTGTGGCCATTGGAATGGGTACACACAATTCCCTTGGAGAGGGCAAGTACAGTCCTCAGGTTTGGCTCCAAGGGCCTGAGCCTTTGGGGTGTGTAGGCCAGGGCTGTTTGGACAGTTGTCTGAAAACACAACCTCGGCTTATGTTTCGGGTCATAGGTATGGCAGGACTGATCTACAGAACATGAGAAGAACTCTTCGGGATATGAAAAAAGGGCGAGTGTGAGGCTCTTGCTCAAGTTTATCTCTGGATATCGTGTGACCCATGGTCGTGAAATTTCCGGGTGACTTCATGGGAAATGGACGAGTCTTACTCTTTAGATGGTTGGCCTCGTCCAAAGAGTTTGGTGTGTTTATGCCCTCGTCGCACTTGAGAATGGGCTGGGCCTCAGGGTGAATGCTGGTTTCTCCTACACTGAACGTTGGACAACATGCCAACCACAAGGTTTCTTGCCATGGGTAAGGAGGAGTTCTGATTTCTACATACCATCACACCTGGGCAGTGATTGGAGAAAAGGTAGGTTCTGAAGCCTGAAAACTGAGGTATGGAAGAGATGATGTCCGAGGGCCATGGCTGGTCTGTTGTGCTCAGTGTGTGGTCAGCTGTCTGTGTGTTAGTCAGGAGGTCCGGGCTCAGGTGTGTCAGACCATGCATTAGTGCACAGCTTAGAGTATATAATTTACGTACAGTCAAGTGGCGTGTAGGTTTATCCTCATATGATGTGCCTGGGCAGCTCATGAGGCAATATTTTTTTTCTAGAGGGCAGGCAGAGTGCTGCACAGTGGGTTCGGAATTGCCAAACTTGAGGTCTTCTGGGCCAGGAGTGTGAGGACGGAAGTCTGAGAACACAAGCTAGACTTGGGTTTCAGGTCGAGGGCACGGCAGGTACCTCGGCAGATCTGAACCAATATCTCATGCATCTGAATTCAGGGCGAGGATCAGACATTGGCTCTGGTTGGAGTTTCTGTACATGACGGCCCATTCATGAAGGGAGTGGAATCTCTAGTCCATGGAGGTTTTCCCACGTTGGGAGTTGTGAGATGGCCCTTCAAAGATTCCTTCTGCGGGACAATTGAGACCTGTTGGACAGCTCCAGGACATCACATATGGAATGACTCGAGAGCACCATTCGAGGATGAATGCCTGGGAATCCCGCCTCGCTTTCCAATTTTCTTCTAGCAACAAGACAGTATAGATCTGATGGCTCAGCAGGTGTTACCGGGGTGGCTGAGTTGAAATGGACTTTCCGGAGGATGGGTCCTAATGTTTGTTTGTGTCCCTGAGGGCCTTGGAATGGGGCGGTGGCACCGGCACCCTGAAGTATTCTCCTAAGCCTTTGACATAGCTCCCATGCACAAGTTTCCTTGTGGAGACGAGATTTGTTCTGACGGGTGCCTCAGGAGAAGCCCTATGCTGGTATTGGAATCCAGGCTTTTGAGGAGACATGCCTGTAAACCAAAGCTATGGATCCCATTATGTCCTAGGGTCCTGCCTGGTTCAATCTTCTTCTCTGGGGACATCCATCTATGGTATGATTGGAGGTTGATGCTCAGCTGGTGTCAGACGGCCCTTGTTTGTCCGGGACAACCTACACCATTGAGATGGCCTCAGGGACTATGGAGGGTTCTCCTAATTTGAACGGTTTGAGACAATGGCATGGGCAGAATTCCCATGGATTGGGTAGGCACAGTACTAATGTGTGGCTCCAGGGGCTCAGTCTGGGGGGTATGTGGCCCAGGAATTTGAGGACAGAAAACAAAAAACACAAACTCATCTTAGGTTTGGGAACGTAGGTATGGCAAGCCCGACCTACAAACCAGGAGAAGAACTCTTCAGGATATGAAGAAAGAGCGAGTCTGAGGCGCTTGCTCAGGCTTTTGTCTCTGGATTTTGTATCAGCGATGGCCGAGGAATGTCGGGGAGGCCTCCTGGGCCATGGACAAATCTTCCTCTCTGTGGATCTGGTCCTCTCCCAATTCTTTTTCGTGAATCTGTGGGATGGGAGGACTCCTTTAAGGTTTGTTACCTGAGGTGTCCCACCAAAAGAGGAATTCCAAAGCAGAGCCCTGGGCAAGAGTGAAGGGACAACCCGAACTATGGTTAAAAATTGGGGTCTAGGGGCATGGCAAGCCCAATATGCTGTTTCTTCATGCAGCCACTGAGAGGCCTTGCCTGAGGACCGGGCTCAGGCTGAGGGTCACAATGTGTGTTTGAGACCAATGTAGCCCTCAAGCATGGGCTGGGTCTCATGTGCCACACTGGTTTCAACTACACTGAACGTTGGACACCATGCCAACCACGAGGTTTCTTGCCAAGGGAACGAGTTCTGATTTCTGCAACATTTTCAAACCTGGGCAGTGATTAGAGATAAGGTCTAGGTACTAAGGCCATGTTGGTTCCAATGTGCCTAGTGTGCGGCCAGCTGTCTGGGTGGGGCCAGGAGGTCCAGCTCAGGCTGTGTCAGAGAAGGCAATGATGCCCAGATCAGCCTATATATTTGGTGTACAGCCAAATGGCGTGCAGGTTGATCTTCATTTGGGGTTTCTAGGTAGCCCCAGAGGGCAATGTTTCTCTTGGAGGGCCCACAGAGTGCTGCATTGTACTTCCGGATTGCCAAACTGGAGGGCTTGTGGGCCGGTAGTCTGAGGACGGAACTCTGAGAACACAAGCTAGGCTTAGGTTTTATGGTGAGGACATGGCAGGCACAATCTACAGACCTGAATCGAGATCTCGTGCACCTGAAGTCAGGTTGAGCATCAGACGATGCCTCAGGTTTGACTTTCTGTCCCTGATGGCCCCTTCTTAAAGGGGGGGAATCACGAGGCCGTGGGGGTTTTCCCACCATGGGAGTTGTGAGAAGCTCCAAACTGCAAAGATTCTACTGTGGGACAATTGAGACCAGTTGGTTGGCTCCAGGCCAACGATTCTGAGAAGGGGTCTAAGGATGGATGGCTGGGTAGCCCACCACGCATTCCAATATTCTCCTAGCTACAAGATAGGCTAGATCTGTTGGATCTCGGGGAGCAACCGAGGAGGCTGAGTTTAAACGGACTCTCCTGTGGATGGGTCCTAATATGTTTTTGTGTCTATGGAGACTGTGGCATTAAGCGGTGGCACTAGGGCCCTGAAGGCTTCTCCTAAACAGAGGTTTGACACAGCTCCACCATGCAAGTTTCCCATGTGTAGAGGAGATTTGTTCTGATGGGTGAGTCAAGAAACAGCCATATTCTGGTATTGAAATCCAGGCCTCTGAGGAGAGATGCCTGGAAACCAAAGCAATGAATCCGATTAGTGCCTAGGGGCCTGTTGGTTTCTTTTTACCTCGGGCGACATCTATCTATGGGTCAGAGTGCAGGTAGGTGCTCAGATGAACTCAGATTGCCCGTGTTTGTCCTTGGAAGCCAACACTATGGGATGGCCTCAGGGAATTTAAAGGTTTATACTTTTAGTTGCGTTGTCGCCATTGGAATGGGCTCACACAATTCCCTTGCGAGGGCAAGCCCACCTTGCATTCCAATTGTGTCCTAGCAACAAGACAGGTTATATCTGCTGGATCTGGGCGAGCAATCTGGATCTGAGTTGAAATGGACTCTCCTGTGGATGGATCCTAATATGTTTTTGTGTCTATGGAGACCTTGGAATGAAGCGGTGGCACTGGGGTCCTGAAGGGTTTTTTCAAACAGAGGCTTTGACACAGCTCCAACGTGCAAGTTTCCCATATGTAGATGAGATTTTTTATGACGGATGAGTCAGGAAACAGCCATATGCTGGTATTGAAATCCAGGCCTCTGAGGAGAGATGACTGGATACCACAACAATGAATCTGAATAGTGCCTAGGGGCCTGTTCGTACCTTTTTACCTCTGGGAACATCAGTCTATGCGTCTGAGTGCTTGTACGTTCTCAGATGGGCTCAGATTGCCCGAGTTTGTCCTGGGAAGCCACCACTATTGGGATTGCCTCAGAAAGTTTGCAGGTTTATCCTATTAGTAGGGTTGTGGCCATTGGAATGGGCACATACAATTCCATTGGAGAGGGCAAGTACAGTCCTCAGGTTTGGCTCCAGGGGCCTGAGCCTGTAGGGTGTGTAGGCAGAGCTGTTTGGACAGTCGTCTGAAAACACAAACGCGGCTTATGTTTCAGGTCATAGGTATGGCAGGATTGATCTACAGACCATGAGGAGAACTCTTCGGGATATGAATAAGGGGCGAGTGTGAGGCTCGTGCTCAAGTTTTTGTCTCTGGATATCGTGTCACTCATGGTCGTGAAATTCCCTGGTGACTTCATGGGAAATGGACGAGTCTTACACTCTGGGGGTTTGGCCCCGTCCAAAGAGTTTGGGGTCATTCTGTGGGATGGAAGAAGTCCGTTTTGTTGTTGTTGTTGATTTGCCATGTTTTGTTTTTTAACCTCAGGTGTCCCACCAAATGAGGTATTCCAGAGTAGAGCCCTGGGGAGGGCCGAACGGACAACTAGAAATCTGGTTAAAAATTGTGGCCTAGGGACATGTCAAGCCCATTTTGACATCTAATGGTCGAGCCACTGAGAGGACTTACTAGAGGACAGGACTCACGCTGAGGGTCACAATGCGTGTTTATGCCCACTTCGCAAACAAGAATGGGCAGGGCCTCATGGTGAATCCTGGTTTCTCCTACACTGAACGTTGGACAACATGCCAACCACAAGGTTTCTTGCCATGGGTAAGGAAGAGTTCTGATTTCTGCATCACAGGCACCCCTGGGCAGTGATTGGAGATAAGGTCTAGGTACTGAAGCCTAAAAACTGAGGTAGGGAAGAGATGATGACCTAAGGCCATGGCGGTTCTGATATGCTCAGTGTGCGGTCAGCTGTCTGGGTGTTGGTCAGGAGGTCCGAGCTCAGGTTGTGTCAGACAGTGCATTAGTGCCCAGGTTAGACTATATAATTTGGGTACAGTCGATTGCCATGTAGATTTATCCACATATAAGTTGTCTGGGCAGCTCATTAGGCAAAATTTGTTTCCTAGAGGGCAGGCAGAGTGCATCATTGTCAGTCCGGAATTGCTAAACTTGATGGCTTCGTGTAGAGGAGTGTGAGGACGGAAGTCTGAGAACACAAGCTAGACTTGGGTTTCAGGGCGAGGACACGGCAGGTACCACTGTAGATCTGAACCAATATCTCATGCATCTGAAGTCAGGGCGAGGATCAGACGTTGGCTCAGGTTGGAGTTTCTGTGCATGACGGACCCTTCATGAAGGGAGCGGAATCTCAAGGCCATGGAGTTTTTCCCACGTTGGGAGTTGTGGGATGCCCCCATCAAGGATTCCTTCTGCGGGACAATTGAGACCTGTTGGGCAGCTTCAGGACATCCCATATGGAATGACTCCAGAGCACTGTTCGAGGATGGATGCCTGGGAAGCCGGCCTCGCATTCCAAATGTCTCCCAGCAACAAGACAGTTTAGATCTGATGGCTCTGCGGGAGCAACCGGGGTGGCTGACTTGAAATGGACTTTCCTGAGGATGGGTCCTAATGTGTGTTTGTGTCCATGAGGGCCTTAAAAAGGGGCGGTGGCACCGGGACCCTGAAGTATTCTCCTAAGCTTTTGACATAGCTCGATGCACAAGGTTCCTTGTGGAGACGAGATTTGTTTTGATAGGTGCCTCAGGAAAACTTCTATGCTGGTATTGGAATCCAGGCTTTTGAGGAGACATGCCTGTAATCCAAAGCAATGTATCCGATTATGGCCTAGGGTCCTGTCTGGTTCAATCTTCTACTCAGGGGACATCCATCTATGGTATGAGTGGAGGTAGATGCTCAGCAGGTATCAGACTGCCCTTGTTTGTCCCGGGCGACCTGCACTATTGGGATGGCCTCAGGGATTTGTAGGGTTCTCCAAATTTTACTGTTTTGGACAATGGCATCGGCAGAATTCCCATGGATTGGGTTGGCACAGTCCTAATGTGTGACTCCAGGGGCCCCAGCCTGGAGGGTGTGTGGCCCAGGACTTTGAGGACAGAAGTCTGAAAACACAAACTCAGCTTAGGTTTGGGGACGTAGGTATGGCAGGCCCGATCTATAAACCATGAGAAAAACTCTTCCGGATATGAAGAGAGAGCGAGTCTGAGGCGCTTGCTCAGGCTTTTGTCTCTGGATTTTGTATCAGAGATGGCCGTGGAATGTTGGGGAGGCCTCATGGGCCATGGACGAATTTTCCTCTCTGTGGATTTGGCCCGATCCCAATTGTTTTTCGTCAATCTGTGGAATGGGAGGACTCCTTTCAGGTTTGTTACCTCAGGTGTCCCGCCAAAAGAGTAATTCCAAAGAAGAGCCTTGGGGAAAAGTGAAGGGAGAACCAGAACTATGGGTAAAATTTGGGGCCTAGGGGCATGGCAAGCCCAATATGCTGTCTCTTCATCCAGCCACTGAGAGGCCTTACCTGAGGCCTGGGATCAGGCTGAGGGACACAATGTGTGTTTGTGACCAATGTGGCCCATAAACATAGGCGGGGCCTCATGGGCCACACTGGATTCAACTACACTGAACGTTGGAAAACATGCCAACCACTAGGTTTCTTGCCAAGGCGAAGGAGAAGTTCTGATTCTTGCATCACGTTTACTCCTGAACAGTGAGTGGAGATAAGGTCTAGGTTCTGAAGGTGAAAACTGAGGTTGGGTAGAGATGATGGCCTAAACCCATTGTGGGTGTGATATGCTCTGTGTATGGCCAGCTGTCTGGGTGTTGGACTGGAGGTCTGCCCTCAGGCTGTGTCAGACAGGGCATAGTGCACAGGCTAGACTGTATAATTGGGGTATGGTCGAGAGGCATGCAAGTTGTTACTCATTTGGCGTTTCTGGTTAGCCATATAGGGCAACATTTTTCTTCTGGAGGGCAGGCAGAGTGCTGCATTGTGTCTCCAGAATTGCCAAACTGGAGGGGTGTGGCCAGGATTGTGAGGAAGGAAGTCTGAAAACACAAGCTAGCACGAGTTTTGGGGCCAAGAGCATGGCAGGCCCACTCTGCAGAGGATGAATCGAGATCTCCTTCAGGTGAGGTCAGGGCGAGTATCAGATGTTGCCTCAAGCTGCAGTTTGTGTCCATGACGGCACTTACATGAAGGGGGTGGGGGCGTCATGAGGCCAGGGAGGTTTCCCTACGCTGGGAGTTGTGAGCTGCTCCAAAATTCAAAGTTTCCTTCTTCAGGACAGTCAAGTACTATTGGATGGTCCCTTGATGCCCCATACAGAAAGACTCGAGAGCAGGGGCCTAAGCATGGATGCCGAGAAACGCCAACTCACCTTCCCATTGCCTGGTCGAGACAAGGCACGCTCAATCTGCGGGCTCTTGGGTGAGCTACCCAGAAGGCTGAGTTTAAATGGACTCTCCTGAGGATGAGTCATAATGTGGGTTGGTGGCCATGGAGACCTTGGAATGTGGCAGTAGCTAAGGGACTCTGCAGGATTCTCCAACCCGAAGGGCTTGACACAACTCCAACAAGGAAGCTTCCCATGTGGAGATGAGAGGTCTTCTGTCTGGTGCCTCATGAAAGCCCCGTATGCTAGTCTTCGAACCCAGGCCTCTGAGGAGTGATACCTGGACACCAAAGCAAGAGTTCATAATAGGGCCTAGGGGCCTGTCTGGTTCAATCTTCTGTCTCTGCGGATATCTGTCTGTGTGTCTGCATGGAGGTAGTAGTTGCTCAGCTTGTGTCATAATGCCCCAATTTGTCCAGTGCGGCTTGCGGTAGTGGGATGTCCTTGGGGACCTTGAGGTTTCTACTATTTTGTAGAGTTGTGGCCAATGGAATGGGCAGTTTCTTAGGAGAGAGCAGGCACACTTCTGTGGTGTGGCTCCAGAGACCCTAGCATGGAAGCTGTGTGGGCCATGGCTGTGCAGACAGACATCCAAAAACCCTAACTCAGCTCAGGTTTGGGGCCGAGGTTACGGCAGGCCTGATCTACAGTCCATGAGGGGAGCTCCTCTGGATATGAAAGAAGGGTGAGAGGGAGGCAGTCGCTCAGGCTTTTGTCTCTGGATGTTTTGTCCACAATACCGTTTAATGTAGGAGTTGCCTCATGGGTCATAGAAGTCTCCCTCTCTGGTAGTTTGTCCAGCCCCCAAGAGTTTGGGGTCCTTCTGTGGGAAGGGTAGTGTCCTGTTTTCTGCTTCATGTGTCCCCCCAGTAGAGGGATTCTAGAGCATAGCAGTGGGTACTGACAACTGGAATACTCGCCCTCTGGATAAGCCTGGGGGCCTATGGATATGACAAGCCCCATATGCAGGATCTTGGTCCAGCCACTGAGAGGCGTTCCTTTAATACGGGACTCACGCTGCAGGTCACAATGCATGTCTGTGCCCTAGGCGGCCCTCAAGCACTGGCGTGGCCTTCCGGACAATGCAGGTTTTCCCACATTGAACGTTGGACAACATGCCAAACACAAGGTTTCTGGCCATGGGGAAGGAGGAATTCTAATTTCTGCATCACGTTCATCCCTGGGCAGTGATTGGAGATAAGGTCTAGGTTCTGAAGCCTGAAAACCGAGGTTGGGAAGAGATGACGACCTACAGCCATAACGGGTCCTATGTGTCCAGGTTGGGGCCAGCTGTCTGGGTGTCGTTTGGGATGTCTTGTCTCAGGCTGTGCCAGACAGGGCATTAGTATACAGGGTGGACTGTATAATTGCTTTACAATCGAGTGGCATGCATTAGAAAATCATTTGGGGTGTCTTATTAGCAGCATAGGGCAAAGTTTTTCTTCTTCAGGGCAGGCAGAGTGCTGCATTTTGGCTTCGGAATTCCCAAACTGGAGGGCTTGTGGGCCAGGAGAGTGAGGACGGAAGTCTGAGAACACAAGCTAGGCTTAGGTTTCGGGGCAAGGACATGGCAGGCACACTCTGCAGAGCTGAATTGAGATCTCGTGCGTCTGAAGTCAGGTCGAGGTTCAGACTTTGGCTCAGGTTTGAGTTTCTGTCCATGTTGGCCCCATCAGGAAGGGGGTGCATTATGAGGCCATGGGGGTTTTCCCACTATTGGAGTTGTGAGATGCTCCAAACCGCAAGGATTCCTTCTGTGGGACAATTAAGATTTCTTGGATGGCTCCAGGACGTCTTATAAGGTATTTTTCCAGAACAGGGTTCTAAGTATGGATGCCTAGGCAGCCAGCCTCACATTCCAATTGTCTCCTAGCAACAAGAAACGTTTGATCTGCTGGCTTGGGGTAGCAACAGAGGGGGCTGAGTTGAAATTGGCTTTCCTGAGGATGGTCTTAATGTTGGTTTGAGTCCATGGAGACCTTGCTATGGGGCAGTGGCACCAGGGCCCTGAAGGATTCTCCTAACCAGAGGTTATGACAAAGCTCCAATGAGCAAGTTTCCATGGGGAGACGAGATTTGTTCTTATTGGTGCCTCAGGAAACCACCATATGCTGGTATTGGAAACGAGGCCTCTGAGGAGAGATGCCTGGAAACCAAAGCAATGGATCTGATTAGGGCCTAGGGGCCTGTCCGGTTCAATATTCTTCTCTGGGGACATCTGTTGTCTGAGTGGAGGTAGTTGCTCAGCTGGTTGGAGATCACCCCTGTTTGTCCTAGACAGCCTACACTATTGGGATGGCCTCGGTGACTTTGGAGGTTTTTCCTCATTTGCAAGATTGTGGCCAATGGAATGGGAAGAATTCCCTTGAAAGGGAAGCACAGTCCTGAGGTGTGGCTCCAGGGACCCAAGTGTGGAGCGTGTGTGGTCCAGGGCTATTTGGACAAAAGTCTGAAAACACAAACTCCACTTAGGTTGTGGGATGTAGGTATGGCCGGCCCGATCTATAGACCGTGAGGAGACCTCTTCGGGATATGAACAAAGGGCGAATGTGAGGTGTTTGCTCATGCTTTTTTTTTTTTTTCTGGAAATGTGTCACCGATTGCCATGGAATGTCGAGGTGTCCTCATGGGCCATCGATGAGGCTCCCTTTCTGGGGATTTGACCCGATCCCAAGAGTTTGGGGTCATTCTGTGGGAAGGAAGGAGGCCTTTCTGGTTTTTTTTTTGTTTATTTTTTTTATTTTTTGTTTTTTGTTTTTTTTTTAACCTCCGGTGGACCACCAAAAGAGGGATTCCAGAGCAGAGTCGTGGGTGGGGGCAACAGGACAACCAGACCTCTGGTTAACATTGGGACCTAAGAACATGGCCAGCCCCTTATGTGGGCTCTTGGTCCAGACACTGAGAGGCCTTCCTTGAGGATAGGTCTCACACTGAGTTTCACAATGTGTTTTTGTGCCCAAGGAGCCCCTCAAGTCAGGGCGTGGCCTCATGTACCATGCTGGTTTCTCCTACACTGAACGTTGCACAGTATGGGAACCACAAGTTTTCTGGCAATGGGGAAGATGGAGTTCTAATTTCTGCAACACTTTCACTCCTGGACTGTGATTGGATTTAAGGTCTAGGTTCTGAAGCCTGAAAACTGAGGTTGGGAAGAGATGAAGCCCTAAGGCCATGGTGTGTCTGATGTGCTCAGTGTTCGGCCAGCTGTTGAGTGTGGGTTGGGAGGTGCAGGCTCAGGCTGTGGCAGACAGGGAATTAGTGCCCAGGCTAGACTCCATCATTGGGGTGCAGTCGAGTTTCGTGCAGGATGGTACTCATTTGTGGTTACTGGGTAGCCCCAGAGGGCAAAGTTTTTCTTCTGGAGGGAAGACACAGTGCCACATAGTGACTCCAAAATTCCCAAACTGGAAGGCTTGTGGGCCAGGAGTGTGAGGAAAAAATTCTGAGAACAAAAGCCAGACTTAGATTTCGGGGTGAGGGGACGGCAGGCACACTCTGCAGAGATGATTCGAGATCCCGTATACCTGAAGACAGAGCTAGGATCAGACGTTTTCTTAGGTCGGAGTTTCTGTCCATGACGGCCCATTCATGAAGGGGAGGGTGTCACGAGGACATGGAGGTTTTCCCACTATGGGAATTGTGAGATGCTCCAAACCACAATGATTCCTTCTGTGGTACAGTCGAGACATGTTGGATGGCTCCAGGACATCCCATAAGGAAGTTATCAGAGCAGGGTTCTAAGGATGGATGCCTGGGCAGCCTGCCTCCCATTCCAGGTGTCTCATAGAGCCAAGGCAAGTTCGATCTGCTGGATCTAGGGGAGCAACCGAGGCGGGTGTTTTGAAATGTGTGAGTTGAGGATGGGTCATAATGTGCATTTGTGTCCATGTAGACCTTGGAATGGGGTGCTTGATCCGGGGCCTTGAGGGATGTTCATAACCGGAGGTTTTGATGGAGCTCTAAAGAGTATGTTTCCTATGTAGAGAAGAGAATTGTTTTGATGAGTGCCTAAGGAATCTCCCATATGCTGGTATTGGAAACCAGGCCTCTGAGGAGAGATGACTGGAATCAAAATCAATGGATCTGATTAGGGCCTCAGTGCCCGTCCAGTTCAATCTTATTCTATGGGGATATCTGTCTCTGGGTCTGAGTGGAGGTGGTTTCCTAACTTGTGAAAGATCATCCCTGTGTGTCCTGGGCAGCCAACACAACTCGGATGGCCTGGGGGAGTTTGGAGGGTTCTCCTAATCTATAGGGTTGTGGCCAATGGAAATGGCAGAATTCCCCTGGAGAGGGAAGCCAAAGTCCTGAGATGTGGCTCCAGGGGCCCCAGCTTGGATGGTGTGTGGGCCAGGACTGTGGGGACAGAAGTCTGAAAACATAAACTCAGCTTAGGTTTGGGGATGTATGTATGAAGGCTCGATCTACAGACCGTGAGAATTTTCCGGGCTATGAACAAAGGGCGAGTATGTGGCTCTTGCTCAGGGTTTTGTCTCTGGATTTTGTGTCAATGGTGGCCGTGGAATGTCGGGGTGTCCTCAAGGGCCATGGAAAATTCTTTCTCTGGTTATTTGGCCTGATCCCAAGTGGTTGGGATCATTCTGTGGATGGGAAGATTCCTTTCTGTATTTTTTTTTTATCTCAGGTGTCCCACCAAAGAGGGATTCCAGAGTAGAGCATTGAGTAGGGGTCACTAGACATCTCGAACTCTGGTTGAGATTGGGGGACTAGGGGCTTGGCAAGCGCCATATGTGGGCTGTTGTTTCAGTCACTAAGAGGCTTTACATGAGGATAGGGCTCACGCTGAGTGTCACAATGTGTGTTTGTGGAAATTGTGGCCCTCAAAGATAGGTGGGGCCTCATAGTCCATGCTGCTTTCTCCTACAATGAACATTGGACAACATGCCAACCACTAGGTTTCTTGCCAAGGCGAAGGAGAAGACCTGATTCTTGCATCAGGTTCACTCCTGAGCAGTGAGTGGATATAAGGTCTAGGTTCTGAAGGTGAAAACTGAGGTTGGGTAGAGATGATGGCCTAAAGCCATTGTGGGTGTGATATGCTCTGTGTACGGCCAGCTGTCTGGGTGTTGGACTGGAGGTCTGCCCTCAGGCTGTGTCAGACAGGGCTTTAGTGCACAGGCTAGACTGTATAATTGGGGTATGGTCGAGTGGCATGCAGGTTGTTACTCATTTGGCGTTTCTGGTTAGCCCTATAGGGCAACATTTTTCTTCTGGAGGGCAGGCAGAGTGCTGCGTTGTGTCTCCAGAATTGCCAAACTGGAGGGCTGTGGCCAGGATTGTGAGGAAGGAAGTCTGAAAACACAAGCTAGCACGAGTTTTGGGGCCAAGAGCATGGCAGGCCCACTCTGCAGAGGCTGAATCGAGATCTCCTGCACGTGAGGTCAGGTCGAGTATCAATGTTGCCTCAAGCTGCAGTTTGTGTTAATGACGGCCCCTTCCTGAAGGGGGTGGGGGCGTCATGAGGCCAGGGAGGTTTCCCTACGCTGGGAGTTGTGAGCTGCTCCAAACTTCAAAGTTTCCTTATTCAAGACAGTCGAGAACTATTGGATGGTTCCAGGATGCCCCATACAGAAAGACTCGAGAGCAGGGCCCTAAGCATGGATGCCGAGAAACGCCAAGTCACCTTCCCATTGCCTGGTTGAGACAAGGCACGCTCAATCTGCGGGCTCTTGGGTGAGCTACCCAGAACACTGAGTTTAAATGGACTCTCCTGAGGATGAGTCATAATGTGGGTTGGTGGCCATGGAGACCTTGGAATGTGGCAGTAGCTAAGGGACTCTGCAGGATTCTCCAACCCGAAGGGCTTGACACAACTCCAACAAGGAAGCTTCCCATGTGGAGATGAGAGGTCTTCTGTCTGGTGCCTCATGAAAGCCCCGTATGCTGGTCTTCGAACCCAGGCCTCTGAGGAGTGATACCTGGACACCAAAGCAAGAGTTCATAATAGGGCCTAGGGGCCTGTCTGGGCCAATCTTCTGTCTCTGCGGATATCTGTCTGTGTGTCTGCATGGAGGTAGTAGTTGCTCAGCTTGTGTCATAATGCCCCTATTTGTCCAGTGCGGCTTGCGGTAGTGGGATGTCCTTGGGGACCTTGAGGTTTCTACTAATTTGTAGAGTTGTGGCCAATGGAATGGGCAGTTTCTTAGGAGAGAGCAGGCACACTTCTGTGGTGTGGCTCCAGAAACCCCAGCCTGGAGGCTGTGTGGGCCATGGCTGTGCAGACAGACATCCAAAAACCCTAACTCAGCTCAGGTTTGGGGCCGAGGTTATGGCAGGCCTGATCTACAGTCCATGAGAGGAGCTCCTCTGGATATGAAAGAAGGGTGAGAGGGAGGCAGTCGCTCAGGCTTTTGTCTCTGGATGTTTTGTCCACAATGGCCGTTTAATGTAGGAGTTGCCTCATGGGTCGTAGAAGTCTCCCTCTCTGGTAGTTTGTCCAGCCCCCAAGAGTTTGGGGTCCTTCTGTGGGAAGGGAAGTGTCCTGTTTTCTGCTTCATGTGTCCCCCCAGTAGAGGAATTCTAGAGCATAGCAGTGGGTACTGACAACTGGAATACTTGCCCTCTGGTTAATCCTGGGGGCCTATGGATATGACAAGCCCCATATGCAGGATCTTGGTCCAGCCACTGAGAGGCGTTACTTTAATACGGGACTCACGCTGCAGGTCACAATGCATGTCTGTGCCCTAGGCGGCCCTCAAGCACTGGCGTGGCCTTTCGGACAATGCAGGTTTTCCCACATTGAACTTTGGACAACATGCCAACCACAAGGTTTCCGGCCATGGGGAAGGAGGAATTCTAGTTTCTGCATCACGTTCACCCCTGGGCAGTGATTGGAGATAAGGTCTAGGTTCTGAAGCCTGAAAACCGAGGTTGGGAAGAGATGACGACCTACAGCCATAGCGGGTCCTATGTGTCCAGGTTGGGGCCAGCTGTCTGGGTGTCGTTTGGGATGTCTTGTCTCAGGCTGTGCCAGACAGGGCATTAGTATACAGGGTGGGCTGTATAATTGCTTTACAATCGAGTGGCATGCATTAGAAAATCATTTGGGGTTTCTTATTAGCAGCATAGGGCAAAGTTTTTCTTCTGGAAAGCAGGCTAGTGCTGCATTGTGGCTTCGGAATTCCCAAATTGGAGGGCTTGTGGGCCAGGAGAGTGAGGACGAATGTCTGAGAACACAAGCTAGGCTTAGGTTTCGGGGCAAGGACATGGCAGTCACACTCTGCAGAGCTGAATTGAGATCTTATGCGTCTGATGTCAGGTCGAGGTTCAGACTTTGGCTCAGGTTTGAGTTTCTGTCCATGTTGGCCCCTTCAGGAAGGGGGGGCATTATGAGGCCATGGGGGTTTTCCCACTATTGGAGTTGTGAGATGCTCCAAACCGCAAGGATTCCTTCTGTGGGACAATTAAGATTTGTTGGATGGCTCCAGGACGTCTTATAAGGTATTTTTCCAGAACAGGGTTCTAAGTATGGAAGCCTGGGCAGCCAGCCTCACATTCCAATTGTCTCCTAGCAACAAGAAACGTTTGATCTGCTGGCTTGGGGTAGCAACAGAGGGGGCTGAGTTGAAATGGACTTTCCTGAGGATGGTCTTAATGTTGGTTTGAGTCCATGGAGACCTTGCTATGGGGCAGTGGCACCAGGGCCCTGAAGGATTCTCCTAACCAGAGGTTATGACAAAGCTCCAATGAGCAAGTTTCCATGGGGAGACGAGATTTGTTCTTATTGGTGCCTCAGGAAACCACCATATCCTGGTATTGGAAACGAGGCCTCTGAGGAGAGATGCCTGGAAACCAAAGCATTGGATCTGTTTAGGGCCTAGGGGCCTGTCCGGTTCAATATTCTTCTCTGGGGACATCTGTTGTCTGAGTGGAGGTAGTTGCTCAGCTGGTTTGAGATCACCCCTGTTTGTCATGGGCAGCCTACACTATTGGGATGGCCTCGGTGACTTTGGAGGTGTTTCCTAATTTGCAAGGTTGTGGCCAATGGAATGGGAAGAATTCCCTTGAAAGGGAAGCACAGTCCTGAGGTGTGGCTCCAGGGACCCAAGTGTGGAGCGTGTGTGGTCCAGGGCTATTTGGACAAAAGTCTGAAAACACAAACTCCACTTAGGTTGTGGGATTTAGGTATGGCCGGCCCGATCTATAGACCGTGAGGAGACCTCTTTGGGATATGAACAAAGGGCGAATGTGATGTGCATGCTCATGCTTTTTTTTTTTTTTCTGGAAATGTGTCACCGATTGCCATGGAATGTCGGGGTGTCCTCATGGGCCATCGATGAGGCTCCCTTTCTGAGAATTTGACCCGATCCCAAGAGAATGGGGTCATTCTGTGGGAAGGGAGGAGGCCTTTCTGTTTTTTTTTTTTGTTTGTTTTTGTTTTTTTTTTTTTAACCTCAGGTGGACCACCAAAAGAGGGATTCCAGAGCAGAGTCGTGGGTGGGGGCAATAGGACAACCAGACCTCTGGTTAACATTGGGACCTAAGAACATGGCCAGCCCCCTATTTGGGCTCTTGGTCCAGACACTGAGAGGCCTTCCTTGAGGATAGGTCTCACACTGAGTTTCACAATGTGTTTTTGTGCCCAAGAAGCCCCTCAAGTCAGGGCGTGGCCTCATGTACCATGCTGGTTTCTCCTACACTGAACGTTGCACAGTATGGGAACCACAAGTTTTCTGGCAATGGGGAAGATGGAGTTCTAATTTCTGCAACACTTTCACTCCTGGACTGTGATTGGATTTAAGGTCTAGGTTCTGAAGCCTGAAAACTGAGGTTGGGAAGAGATGAAGCCCTAAGGCCATGGTGTGTCTGATGTGCTCAGTGTTCGGCCAGCTGTTGAGTGTGGGTTGGGAGGTGCAGGCTCAGGCTGTGGCAGACAGGGAATTAGTGCCCAGGCTAGACTGCATCATTGGGGTGCAGTCGAGTTTCGTGCAGGATGGTACTCATTTGTGGTTACTGGGTAGCCCCAGAGGGCAACGTTTTTCTTCTGGAGGGAAGACACAGTGCCACATAGTGACTCCAAAATTCCCAAACTGGAAGGCTTGTGGGCCAGGAGTGTGAGGAAAAAATTCTGAGAACAAAAGCCAGACTTAGATTTCGGGGTGAGGGGACGGCAGGCACCCTCTGCAGAGATGATTCGAGATCCCGTGTACCTGAAGACAGAGCTAGGATCAGACGTTTTCTTAGGTCGGAGTTTCTGTCCATGACGGCCCATTCATGAAGGGGAGGGTGTCACGAGGACATGGATGTTTTCCCACTATGGGAATTGTGAGATGCTCCAAACCACAATGATTCCTTCTGTGGGACAGTCGAGACCTGTTGGATGGCTCCAGGACATCCCATAAGGAAGTTATCCAGAGCAGGGTTCTAAGGATGGATGCGTGGGCAGCCTGCCTCCCATTCCAGGTGTCTCATAGAGCCAAGGCAAGTTCGATCTGCTGGATCTAGGGGAGCAACCGAGGCGGGTGTTTTGAAATGGGTGAGTTGAGGATGGGTCATAATGTGCATTTGTGTCCATGTAGACCTTGGAATGGGGTGCTTGATCCGGGGCCTTGAGGGATGTTCATAACCGGAGGTTTTGATGGAGCTCTAAAGAGTATGTTTCCTATGTAGAGAAGAGAATTGTTTTGATGAGTGCCTAAGGAATCTCCCATATGCTGGTATTGGAAACCAGGCCTCTGAGGAGAGATGACTGGAATCAAAATCAATGGATCTGATTAGGGCCTCTGTGCCCGTCCAGTTCAATCTTATTCTATGGGGATATCTGTCTCTGGGTCTGAGTGGAGGTGGTTTCCTAACTTGTGAAAGATCATCCCTGTGTGTCCTGGGCAGCCAAAACAATTCGGATGGCCTGGGGGAGTTTGGAGGATTCTCCTAATCTATAGGGTTGTGGCCAATGGAAATGGCAGAATTCCCCTGGAGAGGGAAGCCACAGTCCTGAGGTGTGGCTCCAGGGGACCCAGCTTGGATGGTGTGTGGGCCAGGACTGTGGGGACAGAAGTCTGAAAACACAAACTCAGCTTAGGTTTGGGGATGTATGTATGAAGGCTCGATCTACAGACCGTGAGAATTTTCCGGGCTATGAACAAAGGGCGAGTATGTGGCTCTTGCTCAGGGTTTTGTCTCTGGATTTTGTGTCAATGGTGGCCGTGGAATGTCGGGGTGTCCTCAAGGGCCATGGACAATTCTTTCTCTGGTCATTTGTCCTGATCCCAAGTGTTTGGGATCATTCTGTGGATGGGAAGATTCCTTTCTGTATTTTTTTTTTATCTCAGGTGTCCCACCAAAGAGGGATTCCAGAGTAGAGCACTGAGTAGGGGTCACTAGACATCTCGAACTCTGGTTGAGATTAGGGGACTAGGGGCTTGGCAAGCCCCATATGTGGGCTGTTGTTCCAGTCACTAAGAGGCTTTACATGAGGATAGGGCTCACGCTGAGTGTCACAATGTGTGTTTGTGCAAATTGTGGCCCTCAAAAATAGGTGGGGCCTCATAGTCCATGCTGCTTTCTCCTACAAAGAACATTGGACAAATGCCAACCACTAGGTTTCTTGCCAAGGCGAAGGAGAAGACCTGATTCTGCATCAGGTTCACTCCTGAGCAGTGAGTGGATATAAGGTCTAGGTTCTGAAGGTGAAAACTGAGGTTGGGTAGAGATGATGGCCTAAAGCCATTGTGGGTGTGATATGCTCAGTGTACGGCCAGCTGTCTGGGTGTTGGACTGGAGGTCTGCCCTCAGGCTGTGTCAGACAGGGCTTTAGTGCACAGGCTAGACTGTATAATTGGGGTATGGTCGAGTGGCATGCAGGTTGTTACTCATTTGGCGTTTCTGGTTAGCCCTATAGGGCAACATTTTTCTTCTGGAGGGCAGGCAGAGTGCTGCATTGTGTCTCCAGAATTGCCAAACTGGAGGGGTGTGGCCAGGATTTTGAGGAAGGAAGTCTGAATTCACAAGCTAGCACGAGTTTTGGGGCCAAGAGCATGGCAGGCCCACTCTGCAGAGGCTGAATCGAGATCTCCTGCAGGTGAGGTCAGGGCGAGTATCAGATGTTGCCTCAAGCTGGAGTTTGTGTCCATGACGGCCCCTTCCTGAAGGGGGTGGGGGCGTCATGAGGCCAGGGAGGTTTCCCTACGCTGGGAGTTGTGAGATGCTCCAAACTTCAAAGTTTCCTTCTTCAAGACAGTCGAGAACTATTGGATGGTTCCAGGATGCCCCATACAGAAAGACTCGAGAGCAGGGCCCTAAGCATGGATGCCGAGAAACGCCAACTCACCTTCCCATTGCCTGGTCGAGACAAGGCACGCTCAATCTGCGGGCTCTTGGGTGAGCTACCCAGAACACTGAGTTTAAATGGACTCTCCTGAGGATGAGTCATAATGTGGGTTGGTGGCCATGGAGACCTTGGAATGTGGCAGTAGCTAAGGGACTCTGCAGGATTCTCCAACCCGAAGGGCTTGACACAACTCCAACAAGGAAGCTTCCCATGTGGAGATGAGAGGTCTTCTGTCTGGTGCCTCAGGAAAGCCCCGTATGCTGGTCTTCGAACCCAGGCCTCTGAGGAGTGATACCTGGACACCAAAGCATGAGTTCATAATAGGGCCTAGGGGCCTGTCTGGTTCAATCTTCTGTCTCTGCGGATATCTGTCTGTGTGTCTGCATGGAGGTAGTAGTTGCTCAGCTTGTGTCATAATGCCCCTATTTGTCCAGTGCGGCTTGCGGTAGTGGGATGTCCTTGGGGACCTTGAGGTTTCTACTAATTTGTAGAGTTGTGGCCAATGGAATGGGCAGTTTCTTAGGAGAGAGCAGGCACACTTCTGTGGTGTGGCTCCAGAAACCCCAGCCTGGAGGCTGTGTGGGCCATGGCTATGCAGACAGACATCCAAAAACCCTAACTCAGCTCAGGTTTGGGGCCGAGGTTATGGCAGGCCTGATCTACAGTCCATGAGAGGAGCTACTCTGGATATGAAAGAAGGGTGAGAGGGAGGCAGTCGCTCAGGCTTTTGTCTCTGGATGTTTTGTCCACAATGGCCGTTTAATGTAGGAGTTGCCTCATGGGTCGTAAAAGTCTCCCTCTCTGGTAGTTTGTCCAGCCCCCAAGAGTTTGGGGTCCTTCTGTGTGAAGGGAAGTGTCCTGTTTTCTGCTTCATGTGTCCCCCCAGTAGAGGAATTCTAGAGCATAGCAGTGGGTACTGACAACTGGAATACTCGCCCTCTGGTTAAGCCTGGGGGCCTATGGATATGACAAGCCCCATATGCAGGATCTTGGTCCAGCCACTGAGAGGCGTTACTTTAATACGGGACTCACGCTGCAGGTCACAATGCATGTCTGTGCCCTAGGCGGCCCTCAAGCACTGGCGTGGCCTTTCGGACAATGCAGGTTTTCCCACATTGAACGTTAGACAACATGCCAACCACAAGGTTTCCGGCCATGGGGAAGGAGGAATTCTAGTTTCTGCATCACGTTCACCCCTGGGCAGTGATTGGAGATAAGGTCTAGGTTCTGAAGCCTGAAAACCGAGTTTGGGAAGAGATGACGACCTAAAGCTATAGCGGGTCCTATGTGTCCAGGTTGGGGCCAGGTATCTGGGTGTCGTTTGGGATGTCTTGTCTCAGGCTGTGCCAGACAGGGCATTAGTATACAGGGTGGGCTGTATAATTGCTTTACAATCGAGTGGCATGCATTAGAAAATCATTTGGGGTTTCTTATTAGCAGCATAGGGCAAAGTTTTTCTTCTGGAAAGCAGGCTAGTGCTGCATTGTGGCTTCGGAATTCCCAAACTGGAGGGCTTGTGGGCCAGGAGAGTGAGGACGGATGTCTGAGAACACAAGCTAGGCTTAGGTTTCGGGGCAAGGACATGGCAGTCACACTCTGCAGAGCTGAATTGAGATCTCATGCGTCTGAAGTCAGGTCGAGGTTCAGACTTTGGCTCAGGTTTGAGTTTCTGTCCATGTTGGCCCCTTCAGGAAGGTGGGGCATTATGAGGCCATGGGGGTTTTCCCACTATTGGAGTTGTGAGATGCTCCAAACCGCAAGGATTCCTTCTGTGGGACAATTAAGATTTGTTGGATGGCTCCAGGACGTCTTATAAGGTATTTTCCCAGAACAGGGTTCTAGGTATGGAAGCCTGGGCAGCCAGCCTCACATTCCAATTGTCTCCTAGCAACAAGAAACGTTTGATCTGCTGTCTTGGGGTAGCAACAGAGGGGGCTGAGTTGAAATGGACTTTCCTGAGGATGGTCTTAATGTCGGTTTGAGTCCATGGAGACCTTGCTATGGGGCAGTGGCACCAGGGCCCTGAAGGATTCTCCTAACCAGAGGTTATGACAAAGCTCCAATGAGCAAGTTTCCATGGGGAGACGAGATTTGTTCTTATTGGTGCCTCAGGAAACCACCATATCCTGGTATTGGAAACGAGGCCTCTGAGGAGAGATGCCTGGAAACCAAAGCATTGGATCTGTTTAGGGCCTAGGGGCCTGTCCGGTTCAATATTCTTCTCTGGGGACATCTGTTGTCTGAGTGGAGGTAGTTGCTCAGCTGGTTTGAGATCACCCCTGTTTGTCATGGGCAGCCTACACTATTGGGATGGCCTCGGTGACTTTGGAGGTGTATCCTAATTTGCAAGGTTGTGGCCAATGGAATGGGAAGAATTCCCTTGAAAGGGAAGCACAGTCCTGAGGTGTGGCTCCAGGGACCCAAGTGTGGAGCGTGTGTGGTCCAGGGCTATTTGGACAAAAGTCTGAAAACACAAACTCCACTTAGGTTGTGGGATTTAGGTATGGCCGGCCCGATCTATAGACCGTGAGGAGACCTCTTTGGGATATGAACAAAGGGCGAATGTGATGTGCATGCTCATGCTTTTTTTTTTTTTTTCTGGAAATGTGTCACCGATTGCCATGGAATGTCGGGGTGTCCTCATGGGCCATCGATGAGGCTCCCTTTCTGAGGATTTGACCCGATCCCAAGAGAATGGGGTCATTCTGTGGGAAGGGAGGAGGCCTTTCTGGTTTTTTTTTTTTTTTTTTTTTTTTAACCTCAGGTGGACCACCAAAAGAGGTATTCCAGAGCAGAGTCGTGGGTGGGGGCAACAGGACAACCAGACCTCTGGTTAACATTGGGACCTAAGAACATGGCCAGCCCCTTATTTGGGCTCTTGGTCCAGACACTGAGAGGCCTTCCTTGAGGATAGGTCTCACACTGAGTTTCACAATGTGTTTTTGTGCCCAAGGAGCCCCTCAAGTCAGGGCGTGGCCTAATGTACCATGCTGGTTTCTCCTACACTGAACGTTGCACAGTATGGGAACCACAAGTTTTCTGGCAATGGGGAAGATGGAGTTCTAATTTCTGCAACACTTTCACTCCTGGACTGTGATTGGATTTAAGGTCTAGGTTCTGAAGCCTGAAAACTGAGGTTGGGAAGAGATGAAGCCCTAAGGCCATGGCGTGTCTGATGTGCTCAGTGTTCGGCCAGCTGTTGAGTGTGGGTTGGGAG
The DNA here is from genome assembly GCF_964662115.1 of Mustela nivalis. Taxonomy (NCBI): domain Eukaryota; kingdom Metazoa; phylum Chordata; class Mammalia; order Carnivora; family Mustelidae; genus Mustela; species Mustela nivalis. The sequence continues at coordinate 385,991 of NW_028136338.1, read as the reverse complement.
GTGCAGGCTCAGGCTGTGGCAGACAGGGAATTAGTGCCCAGGCTAGACTGCATCATTGGGGTGCAGTCGAGTTTCGTGCAGGATGGTACTCATTTGTGGTTACTGGGTAGCCCCAGAGGGCAACGTTTTTCTTCTGGAGGGAAGACACAGTGCCACATAGTGACTCCAAAATTCCCAAACTGGAAGGCTTGTGGGCCAGGAGTGTGAGGAAAAAATTCTGAGAACACAAGCCAGACTTAGATTTCGGGTTGAGGGGACGGCAGGCACCCTCTGCAGAGATGATTCGAGATCCCGTATACCTGAAGACAGAGCTAGGATCAGACGTTTTCTTAGGTCGGAGTTTCTGTCCATGACGGCCCATTCATGAAGGGGAGGGTGTCACGAGGACATGGAGGTTTCCCACTATGGGAATTGTGAGATGCTCCAAACCACAATGATTCCTTCTGTGGGACAGTCGAAACATGTTGGATGGCTCAAGGACATCCCATAAGGAAGTTATCCAGAACAGGGTTCTAAGGATGGATGCCTGGGCAGCCTGCCTCCCATTCCAGGTGTCTCATAGAGCCAAGGCAAGATCGATCTGCTGGATCTAGGGGAGCAACCGAGGCGGGTGTTTTGAAATTGGTGAGTTGAGGATGGGTCATAATGTGCATTTGTGTCCACGTAGACCTTGGAATGGGGTGCTTGATCCGGGGCCTTGAGGGATGTTCATAACCGGAGGTTTTGATGGAGCTCTAAAGAGTATATTTCCTATGTAGAGAAGAGAATTGTTTTGATGAGTGCCTAAGGAATCTCCCATATGCTGGTATTGGAAACCAGGCCTCTGAGGAGAGATGACTGGAATCAAAATCAATGGATCTGATTAGGGCCTCTGTGCCCGTCCAGTTCAATCTTATTCTATGGGGATATCTGTCTCTGGGTCTGAGTGGAGGTGGTTTCCTAACTTGTGAAAGATCATCCCTGTGTGTCCTGGGCAGCCAAAACAATTCGGATGGCCTGGGGGAGTTTGGAGGATTCTCCTAATCTATAGGGTTGTGGCCAATGGAAATGGCAGAATTCCCTGGAGAGGGAAGCCACAGTCCTGAGGTGTGGCTCCAGAAGCCCCAGCTTGGATGGTGTGTGGGTCATGCCTGTGGGGACAGAATTCTGAAAACACAAACTTAGCTTAGGTTTGTGGATGTATGTATGAAGGCTCGATCTACAGACCGTGAGAATTTTCCGGGCTATGAACAAAGGGCGAGTATGTGGCGCTTGCTCAGGCTTTTGTCTCTGAATTTTGTGTCAACGGTGGCCGTGGAATTTCGGGATGTCCTCAAGGGCCATGGACAATTTTTTCTCTAGTGATATGGCCTGATCCCAAGGGGTTGGGATCATTCTGTGGATTGGAAGAGTCCTTTCTGTATGTATATATATATATATATATATATATATATATATATATATATATATATTTTTTCTTTTTACCTCAGGTGTCCCACCAAAGAGGGATTCCCGAGTAGAGCCCTGAGTAGGGGTGACTAGACATGTCGAACTCGTGTTGATATTGGGGGACTGGGGCTTGGCAAGCCCCATATGTGGGCTGTTGTTCCAGTCACTAAGAGGCTTTACATGAGGATAGGGCTCACGCTGAGGGTCTCAATGTGTGTTTGTGCAAATTGTGGCCCTCAGGGATAGGTGGGGCCTTATAGTCCATGCTGCTTTGTCCTACAATGAACATTGGACAACATGCCATCCACTAGGTTTCTTGCCAAGGCGAAGGAGAAGTTCTGATTCTTGCATCACGTTCACTCCTGAGCAGTGAGTGGAGATAAGGTCTAGGTTCTGAAGGTGAAAACTGAGGTTGGGTAGAGATGATGGCCTAAAGCCATTGTGGGTGTGATATGCTCTGTGTACGGCCAGCTGTTTGGGTGTTGGACTGGAGGTCTGCCCTCAGGCTGTGTCAGACAGGGCTTTAGTGCACAGGCTAGACTGTATAATTGGGGTATGGTCGAGTGGCATGCAGGTTGTTACTCATTTGGCGTTTCTGGTTAGCCCTATAGGGCAACATTTTTCTTCTGGAGGGCAGGCAGAGTGCTGCATTGTGTCTCCAGAATTGCCAAACTGGAGGGGTGTGGCCAGGAGTGTGAGGAAGGAAGACTGAAAACACAAGCTAGCACGAGTTTTGGGGCCAAGAGCATGGCAGGCCCACTCTGCAGAGGCTGAAACGAGATCTCCTGCACGTGAGGTCAGGGCGAGTATCAGATGTTGCCTCAAGCTGGAGTTTGTGTCCATGACGGCCCCTTCCTGAAGGGAGTGGGGGCGTCATGAGGCCAGGGAAGTTTACCTACGCTGGGAGTTGTGAGCTGCTCCAAACTTCAAAGTTTCCTTCTTCAGGACAGTCGAGAACTATTGGATGGTTCCAGGATGCCCCATACAGAAAGACTCGAAGCAGGGGCCTAAGCATGGATGCCGAGAAACGCCAACTCACCTTCCCATTGCCTGGTCGAGACATAATGTGGGTTGGTGGCCATGGAGACCTTGGAATGTGGCAGTAGTTAAGGGACTCTGCAGGATTCTCCAACCCGAAGGGTTTGACACAACTCCAACAAGGAAGCTTCCCATGTGGAGATGAGAGGTCTTCTGTCTGGTACCTCAGGAAAGCCCCGTATGCTGGTCTTCGAACCCAGGCCTCTGAGGAGTGATACCTGGACACCAATGCAAGAGTTCATAATAGGGCCTAGGGGCCTGTCTGGTTCAATCTTCTGTGTCTGCGGATATCTGTCTGTGTGTCTGCATGGAGGTAGTAGTTGCTCAGCTTGTGTCATAATGCCCCTATTTGTCCAGTGCGGCTTGCGGTAGTGGGATGTCCTTGGGGACCTTGAGGTTTCTACTATTTTGTAGAGTTGTGGCCAATGGAATGGGCAGTTTCTTAGGAGAGAGCAGGCACAGTTCTGTGGTGTGGCTCCAGAGACCCCAGCCTGGAAGCTGTGTGGGCCATGGCTGTGCAGACAGACATCCAAAAACCCTAACTCAGCTCAGGTTTGGGGCCGAGGTTACGGCAGGCCTGATCTACAGTCCATGAGGGGAGCTCCTCTGGATATGAAAGAAGGGTGAGAGGGAGGCAGTCGCTCAGGCTTTTGTCTCTGGATGTTTTGTCCACAATGGCCGTTTTGTAGGAGTTGCCTCATGGGTCGTAGAAGTCTCCCTCTCTGGTAGTTTGTCCAGCCCCCAAGACTTTGGGGTCCTTCTGTGGGAAGGGAAGTGTCCTGTTTTCTGCTTCATGTGTCCCCCCCAGTAGAGGGATTCTATAGCATAGCAGTGGGTACTGACAACTGGAATACTCGCCCTCTGGATAAGCCTGGGGGCCTATGGATATGACAAGCCCCATATGCAAGATCTTGGTACAGCCACTGAGAGGCGTTCCTTTAATACGGGACTCACGCTGCAGGTCACAATGCATGTCTGTGCCCTAGGCGGCCCTCAAGCACTGGCGTGGCCTTTCGGACAATGCAGGTTTTCCCACATTGAACGTTGGACAACATGCCAACCACAAGGTTTCCGGCCATGGGGAATGAGGAATTCTAATTTCTGCATCACGTTCACCCCTGGGCAGTGATTGGAGATAAGGTCTAGGTTCTGAAGCCTGAAAACCGAGGTTTGGAAGTGTTTGGACAAAAGCCTGAAAACACAAACTCCACTTAGGTTGTGGGTTGTAGGTATGGCCGGCACGATCTATAGACCGTGAGGAGACCTCTTCGGGATATGAACAAAGGGCGAATGTGAGGTGCTTGCTCATGCATTTTTTTTTTTCTGGAAATGTGTCACCGATTGCCATGGAATGTCGGGGTGTCCTCATGGGCCATCGATGAGGCTCCCTTTCTGGGGATTTGACCCGATCCCAAGAGTTTGGGGTCATTCTGTGGGAAGGAGGAGGTCTTTCTGGTTTTTTTTTTTGTTCATTTTTTTTTGTTTTTTGTTTTTTGTTTTTTTAACCTCCTGTGGACCACCAAAAGAGGGATTCCAGAGCAGAGTCGTGGGTGGGGGCAACAGGACAACCAGACCTCTGGTTAACATTGGGACCTAAGAACATGGCAAGCCCCTTATGTGGGCTCTTGGTCCAGACACTGAGAGGCCTTCCTTGAGGATAGGTCTCACACTGAGTTTCACAATGTGTTTTTGTGCCCAAGGAGCCCCTCAAGTCAGGGCGTGGCCTAATGTACCATGCTGGTTTCTCCTACACTGAACATTGCACAGTATGGGAACCACAAGTATTCCGGCAATGGGGAAGATGGAGTTCTAATTTCTGCAACACATTCACTCCTGGACTGTGATTGGATATAAGGTCTAGGTTCTGAAGCCTGAAAACTGAGGTTGGGAAGAGATGAAGCCCTAAGGCCATGGTGTGTCTGATGTGCTCAGTGTTCGGCCAGCTGTTGAGTGTGGGTTGGGAGGTGCAGGCTCAGGCTGTGGAAGACAGGGAATTAGTTCCCAGGCTAGACTGCATCATTGGGGTGCAGTCGAGATTTGTGCAGGATGGTACTCATTTGTGGTTACTGGGTAGCCCCAGAGGGCAACGTTTTTCTTCTGGAGGGAAGACACAGTGCCACATAGTGACTCCAAAATTCCCAGACTGGAAGGCTTGTGGGCCAGGAGTGTGAGGAAAAAATTCTGAGAACACAAGCCATACTTAGATTTCGGGGTGAGGGGACGGCAGGCACCCTCTGCAGAGATGATTCGAGATCCCGTATACCTGAAGACAGAGCTAGGATCAGACGTTTTCATAGGTCGGAGTTTACTGTCCATGACGGCCCATTCATGAAGGGGAGGGTGTCACGAGGACATGGATGTTTTCCCACGATGGAAATTGTGAGATGCTCCGAACCACAATGATTCCTTCTGTGGGACAGTCGAGACATGTTGGATGGCTCCAGGACATCCCATAAGGAAGTTATCCAGAGCAGGGTTCTAAGGATGGATGCGTGGGCAGCCTGCCTCCCATTCCAGGTGTCTCATAGAGCCAAGGCAAGTTCTATCTGCTGGTTCTAGGGGAGAAACCGAGGAGGGTGTTTTGAAATGGGTGAGTTGAGGATGGGTCATAATGTGCATTTGTGTCCATGTAGACCTTGGAATGGGGTGCTTGATCCGGCGCCTTGGGGGATGTTCATAACCGGAGGTTTTGATGGAGCTCTAAAGAGTATATTTCCTATGTAGAGAAGAGAATTGTTTTGATGAGTGCCTAAGGAATCTCCCATATGCTGGTATTGGAAACCAGGCCTCTGAGGAGAGATGACTGGAATCAAAATCAATGGATCTGATTAGGGCCTAAGTGCCCGTCCAGTTCAATCTTATTCTATGGGGATATCTGTCTCTGGGTCTGAGTGGAGGTGGTTTCTTAACTTGTGAAAGATCATCCCTGTGTGTCCTGGGCAGCCAACACAATTCGGATGGCCTGGGGGAGTTTGGAGGATTCTCCTAATCTATAGGGTTGTGGCCAATGGAAATGGCAGAATTCCCCTGGAGAGGGAAGCCACAGTCCTGAGGTGTGGCTCCAGGGGACCCAGTTTGAATGGTGTGTGGGCCAGTACTGTGGGGACAGAAGTCTGAAAACACAAACTCAGCTTAGGTTTGGGGATGTATGTATGAAGGCTCGATCTACAGACCGTGAGAATTTTCCGGGCTATGAACAAAGGGCGAGTATGTGGCGCTTGCTCAGGCTTTTGTCTCTGGATTTTGTGTCAATGGTGGCCGTGGAATGTCGGGGTGTCCTCAAGGGCCATGGACAATTCTTTCTCTGGTCATTTGTCCTGATCCCAAGTGGTTGGGATCATTCTGTGGATGGGAAGATTCCTTTCTGTATTTTTATTTTTTTACCTCAGGTGTCCCACCAAAGAGGGATTCCCGAGTAGAGCATTGAGTAGGGGTGACTAGACATCTCAAACTCTGGTTGAGATTGGGGGACTAGGGGCTTGGCAAGCCCCATATGTGGGCTGTTGTTCCAGTCACTAAGAGGCTTTACATGATGATAGGGCTCACGCTGAGGGTCACAATGTGTGTTTGTGCACATTGTGGCCCTCAGTTATAGGTAGGGCCTCATAGTCCATGCTGCTTTCTCCTACAATGAACATTGGACAACATGCCAACCACTAGGTTTCTTGCCAAGGCGAAGGAGAAGTTCTGATTCTTGCATCACGTTCACTCCTGAGCAGTGAGTGGAGATAAGTTCAAGGTTCTGAAGGTGAAAAGAGAGGTTGGGTAGAGATGATGGCCTAAAGCGATTGTGGGTGTGATATGCTCTGTGTATGGCCAGCTGTCTGGGTGTTGGACTGGAGGTCTGCCCTCAGGCTGTGTCAGACAGGGCTTTAGTGCACAGGCTAGACTGAATAATTGGGGTATGGTCGAGTGGCATGCAGGTTGTTACTCATTTGGCATTTCTGGTTAGCCCTATAGGGCAACATTTTTCTTCTGGAGGGCAGGCAGAGTGCTGCATTGTGTCTCCAGAATTGCCAAACTGGAGGGTTGTGGCCAGGATTGTGAGGAAGGAAGTCTGAAAACACAAGCTAGCACGAGTTTTGGGGCCAAGAGCATGGCAGGCCCACTCTGCAGAGGCTGAATCGAGATCTCCTGCAGGTGAGGTCAGGGCGAGTATCAGATGTTGCCTCAAGCTGGAGTTTGTGTCCATGACGGCCCCTTCCTGAGGGGGTGGGGGCGTCATGAGGCCAGGGAGGTTTCCCTACGCTGGGAGTTGTGAGCTGCTCCAAACTTCAAAGTTTCCTTCTTCAAGACAGTCGAGAACTATTGGATGGTTCCAGGATGCCCCATACAGAAAGACTCGAGAGCAGGGCCCTAAGCATGGATGCCGAGAAACGCCAACTCACCTTCCCATTGCCTGGTCGAGACAAGGCACGCTCAATCTGCGGGCTCTTGGGTGAGCTACCCAGAAGGCTTAGTTTAAATGGACTATCCTGAGGATGAGTCATAATGTGGGTTGGTGGCCATGGAGACCTTGGGATGTGGCAGTAGCTAAGGGACTCTGCAGGATTCTCCAACCCGAAGGGCTTGACACAACTCCAACAAAGAAGCTTCCCATGTGAAGATGAGAGGTCTTCAGTCTGGTGCCTCAGGAAAGCCCCGTATGCTGGTCTTTGAACCCAGGCCTCTGAGGAGTGATACCTGGACACCAAAGCAAGAGTTCATAATAGGGCCTAGGGGCCTGTCTGGTTCAATCTTCTGTCTCTGCGGATATCTGTCTGTGTGTCTGCATGGAGGTAGTAGTTGCTCAGCTTGTGTCATAATGCCCCTATTTGTCCAGTGTGGCTTGCGGTAGTGGGATATCCTTGGGGACCTTGAGGTTTCTACTATTTTGTAGAGTTGTGGCCAATGGAATGGGCAGTTTCTTAGGAGAGAGCAGGCACAGTTCTGTGGTGTGGCTCCAGAGACCCCAGTCTGGGGGCTGTGTGGGCCATGGCTGTGCAGACAGACATCCAAAAACCCTAACTCAGCTCAGGTTTGGGGCCGAGGTTACGGCAGGCCTGATCTACAGTCCATGAGGGGAGCTCCTCTGGATATGAAAGAAGGGTGAGAGGGAGGCAGTCGCTCAGGCTTTTGTCTCTGGATGTTTTGTCCACAATGGCCGTTTAATGTAGGAGTTGCCTCATGGGTCGTAGAAGTCTCCCTCTCTGGTAGTTTGTCCAGCCCCCAAGAGTTTGGGGTCATTCTGTGGGAAGGGAAGTGTCCTGTTTTCTGCTTCATGTGTCCCCCCAGTAGAGGGATTCTAGAGCATAGCAGTGGGTACTGACAACTGGAATACTCGCCCTCTGGTTAAGCCTGGGGGCCTATGGATATGACAAGCCCCATATGCAGGATCTTGGTCCAGCCACTGAGAGGCGTTACTTTAATACGGGACTCACGCTGCAGGTTACAATGCATGTGCCCTAGGCGGCCCTCAAGCACTGGCGTGGCCTTTCGGACAATGCAGGTTTTCCCACATTGAACGTTGGACTACATGCCAACCACAAGTTTTCTGGCCATGGGGAAGGAGGAATTCTAATTTCTGCATCACGTTCACCCCTGGGCAGCGATTGGAGATAAGGTCTAGGTTCTGAAGCCTGAAAACCGAGGTTGGGAAGAGATGACGACCTACAGCCATAGCGGGTCCTATGTGTCCAGGTTGGGGCCAGCTGTCTGGGTGTCGTTTGGGATGTCTTGTCTCAGGCTGTGCCAGACAGGGCATTAGTATACAGGGTGGGCTGTATAATTGCTTTACAATCGAGTGGCATGCATTAGAAAATCATTTGGGGTTTCTTATTAGCAACATAGGGCAAAGTTTTTCTTCTGGAGGGCAGGCAGAGTGCTGCATTGTGGCTTCGGAATTCCCAAACTGGAGGGTTGTGGGCCAGGAGAGTGAGGACGGAAGTCTGAGAACACAAGCTAGGCTTAGGTTTCAGGGCAAGGACATGGCAGGCACACTCTGCAGAGCTGAATTGAGATCTCATGCGTCTGAAGTCAGGTCGAGGTTCAGACTTTGGCTCAGGTTTGAGTTTCTGTCCATGTTGGCCCCTTCAGGAAGGGGGGGCATTATGAGGCCATGGGGGTTTTCCCACTTTTGGAGTTGTGAGATGCTCCAAACCACAAGGATTCCTTCTGTGGGACAATTAAGATTTGTTGGATGGCTCCAGGACGTCTTATAAGGTATTTTTCCAGAACAGGGTTCTAAGTATGGATGCCTGGGCAGCCAGCCTCACATTCCAATTGTCTCCTATCAACAATAAACGTTTGATCTGCTGGCTTGGGGTAGCAATAGAGGGGGCTGAGTTGAAATGGACTTTCCTGAGGATGGTCTTAATGTTGGTTTGAGTCCATGGAGAGCTTGGTATGGGGCAGTGGCACCAGGGCCCTGAAGGATTCTCCTAACCAGAGGTTATGACAAAGCTCCAATGAGCAAGTTTCCATGGGGAGACGAGATTTGTTCCTATTGGTGCCTCAGGAAACCACCATATGCTGGTATTGGAAACGAGGCCTCTGAGGAGAGATGCCTGGAAACCAAAGCAATGGATCTGATTAGAGCCTAGGGGCCTGTCCGGTTCAATATTCTTCTCTGGGGACATCTGTTGTCTGAGTGGAGGTAGTTGCTCAGCTGGTTTGAAATCACCCCTGTTTGTCATGGGCAGCCTACACTATTGGGATGGCCTCGGTGACTTTGGAGGTTTTTCCTAATTTGCAAGGTTGTGGCCAATGGAATGGGAAGAATTCCCTTGAAAGGGAAGCACAGTCCTGAGGTGTGGCTCCAGGGACCCAAGTGTGGAGCGTGTGTGGTCCAGGGCTATTTGGACAAAAGTCTGAAAACACAAACTCCACTTAGGTTGTGGGATTTAGGTATGGCCGGCCCGATCTATAGACCGTGAGGAGACCTCCTCGGGATATGAACAAAGGTCGAATGTGATGTGCTTGCTCATGCTTTTTTTTTTTTTTTTCTGGAAATGTGTCACCGATTGCATGGAATGTCGGGGTGTCCTCATGGGCCATCGATGAGGCTCCCTTTCTGGGGATTTGACCCGATCCCAAGAGTTTGGGGTCATTCTGTGGGAAGGGAGGAGGTCTTTCTGGGTTTTTTTGTTTATTTTATTTTATTTTTTTTAACCTCCGGTGGACCACCAAAAGAGGGATTTCAGAGCAGAGTCGTGGGTGGGGGCAACTGGACAACCAGACCTCTGGTTAACATTGGGACCTAAGAACATGGCAAGCCCCATATGTGGGCTCTTGGTCCAGACACTGAGAGGCCTTCCTTGAGGATAGGTCTCACACTGAGTTTCACAATGTGGTTTTGTGCCCAAGGATCCTTTCAAGTCAGGGCGTGGCCTAAAGTACCATGCTGGTGCCTCCTACACTGAACGTTGCACAGTATGGGAACCACAAGTTTTCTGGCCATGGGGAAGATGGAGTTCTAATGTCTGCAACACTTTCACTCCTGGACTGTGATTGGATTTAAGGTCTAGGTTCTGAAGCCTGAAAACTGAGCTTGGGAAGAGATGAAGCCCTAAGGCCATGGTGTGTCCGATGTGCTCAGTGTTCGGCCAGCTGTTGAGTGTGGGTTGGGTGGTGCAGGCTCAGGCTGTGGCAGACAGGGAATAAGTGCCCAGGCTAGACTGTATCATTGGGGTGCAGTCGAGTTTCGTGCAGGATGGTACTCATTTGTGGTTACTGGGTAGCCCCAGAGGGCAACGTTTTTCTTCTGGAGGGAAGACACAGTGCCACATAGTGGTTCCAGCATTCCCAAACTGGAAGGCTTTTGGGCCAGGAGTGTGAGGAAAAAATCTGAGAACACAAGCCAGACTTAGATTTCGGGGTGAGGGGACGGCAGGCACCCTCTGCAGAGATGATTCAAGATCCCGTACACCTGAAGACAGAGCTAGGATCAGACGTTGGCTTAGGTCGGAGTTTCTGTCCATGACGGCCCCTTCATGAAGGGGAGGGTGTCACGAGGACATGGAGGTTTTCCGAAGATGGGAATTGTGAGATGCTCCATACCACAATGATTTCTTCTGTGGGACAGTCGAGACCTGTTGGATGGCTCCATGACATCCCATAAGAAAGTTATCCAGAGCAGGGTTCTAAGGATGGATGCCTGGGCAGCCTGCCTCCCATTCCAGGTGTCTCATAGAGCCAAGGCAAGTTCGATCTGCTGGATCTAGGGGAGCAACCGAGGCGGGTGTTTTGAAATGGGTGAGTTGAGGATTGGTCATAATGTGCATTTGTGTCCATGTAGACCTTGGAATGGGGTGCTTGATCCGGGGCCTTGAGGGATGTTCATACCCGGAGGTTTTGATGGAGCTCTAAAGAGTATGTTTCCTATGTAGAGAAGAGAATTGTTTTGATGAGTGCCTAAGTAATCTCCCATATGCTGGTATTGGAAACCAGGCCTCTGAGGAGAGATGACTGGAATCAAAATCAATGGATCTGATTAGGGCCTAAGTGCCCTTCCAGTTCAATCTTATTCTATGGGGATATCTGTCTCTGGGTCTGAGTGGAGGTGGTTTCCTAACTTGTGAAAGATCATCCCTGTTTGTCCTGGGCAACCAACACAATTCAGATGGCCTGGGGGAGTTTGGAGGATTCTCCTAATCTATAGGGTTGTGGCCAATGGAAATGGCAGAATTCCCCTGGAGAGGGAAGCCACAGTCCTGAGGTGTGGCTCCAGGGGCCCCAGCTTGGATGTTGTGTGGGCCAGGACTGTGGGGACACAAGTCTGAAAACACAAACTCAGCTTAGGTTTGGGGATGTATGTATGAAGGCTCGATCTACAGACCGTGAGAATTTTCCGGGCTATGAACAAAGGGCGAGTATGTGGCGCTTGCTCAGGGTTTTGGCTCTGGATTTTGTGTCAATGGTGGCCGTGGAATGTCGGGGTGTCCTCAAGGGCCATGGACAATTCTTTCTCTGGTGATTTGGCCTGATCCCAAGTGGTTGGGATCATTCTGTGAATGGGAAGAGTCCTTTCTGTATTTTTTTTTTTTTTTACTTCAGGTGTCCCACCAAAGAGGGATTCCCGAGTAGAGCCCTGAGTAGGGGTGACTAGACATCTCGAACTCTGGTTGAGATTGGGGGACTAGGGGCTTGGCAAGCCCCATATGTGGGCTGTTGTTCCAGTCACTAAGAGGCTTTACATGAGGATAGGGCTCACGCTGAGTGTCACAATGTGTGTTTGTGCAAATTGTGGCCCTCAGGGATAGTTGGGGCCTCATAGTCCATGCTGCTTTCTCCTACAATAAACATTGGACAACATGCCAACCACTAGGTTTCTTGCCAAGGCGAAGGAGAAGTTCTGATTCTTGCATCACGTTCACTCCTGAGCAGTGAGTGGAGATAAGGTCTAGGTTCTGAAGGTGAAAATTGAGGTTGGGTAGAGATGATGGCCTAAAGCCATTGTGGGTTTGATATGCTCAGTGTACGGCCAACTGTCTGGGTGTTGGACTGGAGGTCTGCCCTCAGGCTGTGTCAGACAGGGCTTTAGTGCACAGGCTAGACTGTATAATTGGGGTATGGTCGAGTGGCATGCAGGTTGTTACTCATTTGGCGTTTCTGGTTAGCCCTATAGGGCAACATTTTTCTTCTGGAGGCCAGGCAGTGTGCTGCATTGTGTCTCCAGAATTTTCAAACTGGAGGGGTGTGGCCAGGATTCTGAGGACGGAAGTCTGGGAACACAAGTTAGGCTTAGGTTTCAGGGTGAGGGCCCAGCAGGCACACTCTCAAGTGCTGAATCGAGATCTCATGCTTCTGAATTCAGGGCGAGGATCAGACTTTGGCTTAGGATGGAGTTTCTGTCCGTGATGGCCCATTTATGAAGGTGTGGGGCATCATGAGGAAATGGAGGTTTTCTCACAGTGTTATTGTGTGATGCTTCAAACCACAAGGATTCATTCTGCGAGACAGTCAAGACAGGTTGGTTGGATTCAAGACGTCCCATAAAGAAGTTCTCCAGAGCAGGGTTCTAAGGATGGATGCCTGGGAAGCCCGCCTCCCATTCTAACTGTCTCCTAGTGACAAGGAAGGTTTGATCTGCTGGCTCTGGGTGAGCAGCCGAGGGGGCTGATTTGAAATGGACTCTCCTGAGAATGGATCATAATGTAAGTTTGTGTCCATGGAGACCTTGGGATTGGGCCATGGTGCCAGCGCCCTGAAGGATCCTCCTAACCTGAGGTATTGACACAGCTCCAAAGAGCAAGTTTCCCATGTGGAGATGAGATCTGTTCTGATTGTTTCCTTAGGAAACCCCCATATTCTGATATTGGAAACCAGGCCTCTGAGGAGAGATACCTAGAAACCAAAGCAATGCATCAGAAGTTGGCTCAGGTTGGAGTTTCTGTCCATGATGGCCCCTTTATAAAGGGGAGCATCTCATGAGGCCATGTAGGTTTTCCCACGATAGGAGTTGTGAGATGCTCCAATCTGCAAGGATTCCTTCTGTGGGACAGTCAAGACCTTTTGGAAGGTTCCAGGACATCCCATATGGAACGGCGCCAGAGCAGGATTCCATGGATGGATGCCTAGAGAGTCTGCTTTGCATTCCAGTTGTCTCCTAGCGACAAGGCAGGTTTGATATTCTGCCTCTGGGGGAGTAATCGACGGGGCTGAGTTGAAATGTACTCTCCTGCCAAATGGTCATAATGCGGGTATGTGTCCATGGAGACCTTGGAATAGGGCGGTTGCTCCGGCTACCTGAAGGTTTCTCCTAACTGGAGGCTTTTACAGAGCTCCAAAGGATAAGTTTCCCATGTGAAGACAAGATTTGTTCTGATTGGTATCTCTGGAATCCCCCATATGCTGGTATTGGAAAACAGGCCTCTGAGGAGAGATGCTTAGAAAAAAAAGCAATGGAACCAATTACATTCTAGGGGCCAGTCCAGTTTAATCTTCTTCTCTTGGGTTATCTGTCTACGGGTGAGTTGACGTCGTTGCTCAGCTTGTGAGAGATCGCCCCTTTTTGTCCTGGGTGACCTACACTATTGGAATGGCCTCTGGGACTTTGGAGGTTTCTCCTTATCTGTAGGGTTGTGGCCAATGGAATAAGAAGAATTTCCTTGGAGAGGGCAGGCACAGTCCTGAGGTGTGGCTCCAGGGGCCTCAGTCTGGAGGGTGTGTGGGACAGGGATGTCAGGATAGAAATCTGAAAACACAAACTCGGCTTAGGTTTGGGGACGTAGGTATGGCAGGCCCAATCTACAGACTATGAGGAGAAATTTTTGGGCTATGACCTAAGGGTGAGTGTGAACGCTTGCTGAAGCTTATGTCTCTGGATTTTGTGTCAATAGTGGCCGTGGAATGTCGGGCTGGCCTCATGGGCCATGGACGAGTCTTTCTCTCTGGACCCCAATCACTTGGGATGGCCCAATCCCAAGTGATTGGGGTCATTCTGTGAGTGGGAGGAGTCCTTTCTGTGTTTATTTACCTCAAATGTCCCACCAAAGAGGGATTCCAGAGCAGAGCCCTGAGTAGGGGTGACTAGATGTCTCTACCTCTGGTTAAGATTGGGTGACTTGGGGCATGGCAGGCCCCATATGCGGGCTCATGGTCCAGCCACTGAGAGGCTTTTCTTGAGGACAGGGCTCAAACTGAGGGTCCCAATGTGTGTTTGAGCCCACCGCAGCTCTTAAGCATAGGCAGGGCCTCAGGGACCCTACACTACCCTCAGGGGCCCTACTACTACCCCTGTAGGCCCTACAGGGGTCCTCCACTGAACGTTGGACAAGATGCCAACCACAAGATTCTGGCGAGAGGGAAGGAGGAGTTCTGATTTCTGCATCACGTTCACCCATGGGAAGTGAGTAGAGATAAGGTCTAGGATTCTGTAGCCTGAAAACCGAAGTTGGAAAGAGATGGCGACCTAAGGCCATGGCGGTTCAGATGTTCTCAGTGTACTGCAAGCTGTCTGGGTGTCGGTTGGGAATTCAGGCCTCAGGTTCTGTCAGACAGGGCATTAGTGCACAGGCTAGACTATATAATTGGTGTACAGTTGAGTGACGTGCAGGTTTATCCTCATTTGAGGTTTCTGGGTAGACCCATAGGGCAATATTTTTCTTCTAGAGGGCAGGCAGAGTGCAGCACTGTGTCATCGGAAATCCCAAAATAGAGGGCGTGTGGTCCAGGAGAGTGAGGACGGAAGTCGGAGAACACTAGCTACGCTTAGGTTTTGGGGTGAGGGCACAGCAGGTACACTCTGAAGAGCTGAATCAAGATCTCGTGCATCTGAAGTCAAGGCGAGATCAGCTGTTGGCTCAGGTTGGAGTTTCTTTCCATGATCTGCCTTCATGAAGATTGGGGGCATCATGTGACCTTGGAAGCTTTCCATGATATGAGTTGTTAGGTGGTCCATGCACAAGGACTCCTGTGGGACAGTCGAGACCTGTTGGGTGGCTCAAGGATGTCCCATAAGGAACGACGCAAGAGCAGGGTTCTAAGGATGGATGCCTGAAGAGCCCAACTCGCATTTCAATTGTCTCCTAGCGACAAGGCAGGTTCAATCTGCTGGCTCTGGAGTAGCAACCGAGGGGGTTTAGTTGAAATGGACTCTCCTGAGGATGGGTCATAATTTGGGATTGTGTCCATGGAGATATTCAAATGGGGCAGTGGCTCCAGTGACCTGAAGTTTTCTCCTAACTGGAGGTTATGACACAGCTCCATAGAGCAAGATTCCCATGTGGAGACGAGATTTTTTCTGATAGGTAGCTCTGGAAACCCCCTTATGCTGGTATTGGAATCCAGGTCTCTGAGGAGAGATGCCTGAAAACAAAAGCAATGGATCCAATTAGGGCCTAGGTGCCTGTCTTGTTCAATATTCTTTTCTATGGATATCTGTCTAAGGTTCTGATTGGAGGTAGTGGCTCAGCTTGTGCCAGAGGGTCCCTGTATGTCCAGGACATCCTACACTATTGGGATGGCCTCAGAGATTTTGGATGATTCTCCTAATCTGTCAGGTTGTGCCAAATGAATGAGCAGAATTCCCTTGGAGAGGGCAGGCACAGTCCTGAGGTGTGGCTCCATGGGGCCCAGCCTTTAGAATGTGTGGGTGAGGACAATGGAGACAGAAGTCTGAAAACACAAACTCGGCTTAGGTTTGGGGCCATAGGTATGGCAGGCCCGATCTACAGACCTTGAGAATTTTGGGGGCTCTGAACAAAGGGCAAGTGTGTGGCGCTTTTTCAGGTTTTTGTCTCCGGATTTTGTGTCAATGGTGGCCGTGGAATGTCAGGCTGGCCTCATCGACCATGGACGAGTATTTCTCTCTGTGGATTTGGCCAGATTCCAAGTGTTTGGGGTCATTCTTTGGATGGTAGGAGTCCTTACTTTTTTTTTTTTCTTTATCTTGTTTTTTTTTTTTTTTTTTTTTTTTACCTTATGTGTCCCACCAAAGAGGGATTCCAGAAAAGAGCTCTGAATAAGGTTGACTAGACTTCTCAAGCTCTGGCTAGGATTCGGGGAGTAGGGGCATGGCAAGTCCCATATGCAAGCTCTTGGTCCAGCCCCGGAGAGGCTTTACTTGAGGCCAGGGTTCATGCTTAGGGTCCTAATGTGTGTTTGTGCCCATCACAGCCCTCAAGCATGTCTGAGGCCTCATTGGCCATGCTGGGTTCTCATATACTGAACGTTGGACAACATGCCAACCACAAGGTTTCTGGTCATGGGGAAGGTGAAGTTCTGATTTCTGCATCACGTACATCACTTAGTTGTGAGTGGAGATAATGTCTAGGTTCTGAAGCCTGAGGACCAAGGTTGGGAAGAGATGATGACCTAAGGCCATGGCATGTTCGATGTGTTCAGTGTGAGGCCAGGTGTCTGGGTGTCGGTCACGACGTCTGGGGTCAGGCTGTGTCAGAGAGAGCATTAGTGCCCAGGCTAGTCTGTATAATTGGGGTACAGTCTAGAGAATTGCAGGTTGATCCTCATTTGATGTTTCTGGGTAGACCCCTAGGGCAAAGTCTCTCTTCTGGAGGGCAGGCAGAGTGCTGCATTTTGTCTCCAGAATTCCCAAAGTGGAAGGCTTGTGGGCCAGGAGTGTGAGGATGGAAGTCTGAGAATGCGAGCTGGCTTAGGTTTTGGGGAGAGGGCAAGGCAGGCACACTCTGCAGAGCTGAATTGAGATCTCATGCATCTGAGGTCAGGGCGAGGATCAGACGGGAGTTTCTGTCCATGATGTCCTCTACCTGAAGGTGGAGGCATCACGAGGCCATGGAGGTTTTCCCACGGTGCGAGTGTGTGATGCTGCAAACCACAAGGATTCCTTCTGCAGGACAGTTGAGATATGTTGAATGGATCAAGGACACCCCATTAGGAATTTCTCCAGAGCAGAGTTCTAACATGGATACCTGGGCAACGAACTCGCATTCCAATTGTCTCCTAGTGACAAAGCAGGTTTGATCTGCTGGCACTGGGTGAGCAACCGCCAGGTTTGTGTTGAAATGGACTCTCCTGAGGATGGGTCATAATGTGGGATTGTGTCCATTGAGACATTGGAATGGGGCGGTGGCTCCAGTGACGTGAAATTTTCTCCTAACTGGAGGTTTTGACAAAGTTCCATATAGCATGATTCCCATGTGGCATGCGATTTGTTCTGATTGGTAGCTCCAGAAACCCCCATGTGCTGGTATTGGAATCCAGGCCTCTGAGAGGAGATACATGAAAACAAAAGCAATGAATTCGTTTAGGGCCTAGGTGCCTGTCCTCTTCAATCTTCTTTTCTATGGATATCTATCTACAGGTCTGATTGGAGGTAGTGGCTCAGCTTGTGGCAGATGGTCCCTGTTTGTCCCGGACATCCTACAATATTGGGGTGGCCTCAGGGACTTCGGATGTTTCTCCTAATCTGTCAGGTTGTGCCAAAGGAATGAGCAGAATTCCCATGGAGAGGGCAGGCACAGTCCTGAGGTGTGGCTCCATGGGGCCAAGCCTTGAGGGTGTGTGGGCCAGTACAATGGAGACAGAAGTCTGAAAACACAAACTTGGCTTAGGTATGGCAGGCCCGATCTACAGACCGTGAGAATTTTTCAGGCTTTGAACAAAGGGCGAGTGTGTGGCGCTTTTTCAGGCTTTTGTCTCCGGATTTTGTGTCAATGGTGGCCGTGGAATGTCAGGATGGCCTCATCAGCCATGGACGAGTATTTCTCTCTGTGAATTTGGCCCAATTCCAAGTGTTTGCGGTCATTCTTTGGACGGTAGAAGTCCTTTCTCTATTTTTTTTTTTAACCTCATGTGTCCCACCAAGGAGGGATTCTAGAGAAGAGATCTGAGTAGGGGTGACTAGACTTCTCAAGCACTGGTTAAGGTTTGGGGAGTAGGGGCATGGTAATCTCCATATGTGGGCTCTTGGTCCAGCCCCGGAGAGGCTTTACTTGAGGCCAGGGTTCATGCTTAGGGTCCTAATGTGTGTTTGTGCCCATCGCAGCCCTCAAGCATGTCTGAGGCCTCATGGGCCATGCTGGTTTCTCCTACACTGCACGTTGGACAACATGCCAACCACAGGGTTTCTGGTCATGGGGAAGGAGGAGTTCTGATTTCTGCATCACGTACACAGCATGGCAGTGAGTAGAGATAAGGTCTAGATTCTGAAGCCTGAAAACCGAGGTTGGTAAGAGATGACGACCTAAGGCCAGGGTGGGTCCGTTGCACTTAGTGTGCGGCCAGATGTCTGTGTCCATCATGAGGTCTGGGCTCAGGCTGTGTCAGGCAGGGCATTAGTCCCCAGGCTAGACTGTATAATTGGGGTACAGTCGAGTGATGTGAAGGTTGGTCCTCATTTGGGGTTTCTGGTTGGCCCCATAGGGCAAAGATTTTCTTCTGGAGGGCAGGCAGAGTGCTGCATTCTGGCTCCAGAATTGCCAACTTCAGGGCTTGTGGGCCAGGTGTTTTTGGACAGAAGTCTGAGAACACAAGTTCAGCTTAGAATTCGCAGCGGTGACATGGCAGGCACACTCTACAGACCTGAAATGAGATCTCGTGCATCTGAAGTCAGGGCGAGGATCAGATGTTGGCTTAGGTTGGAGTTTCTGTACATGATGTCCCCTTCATGAAGGTGGGGGGGCATCAGGAAACCATGGAAGATTTCCAACTTTGTGAGTGTGTGATGCTCCAAACCACAAGGATTCCGTCAGCGGGACAGTCACGACCTTTTGGATGGATCAAGGACGTCCCATAAGAAATGCTCCAAAGCACAGTTCTAATGATGGATGCCTGGGCAGTCCAACTTGCATTCCAGTTGTGTCCTAGTGAAAAGGAGGATTCGATCTGCTGTCACTGGGGGAACAACCGAGGGGGCTGAATTGAAATGGACTCTCATGAGGATCAGTCATGATGTGGATTTGTGTCCATGGATCCCTTGGAATGGGGCAGTGGCTCTGTTGCCCTGAAGAATTCTCCTAACCTGAGGTTTTGATGCAGCTCCAAAGAGCAAGTTTCCCATGTAGAGACGAGATTTGTTCTGAAACCCCCACAACCTGGTATTGGAAACCAAGCATCTGGGGAACAATGCCTGGAATCCAAAGCAATGGATCTGATTACGGTCTAGGGGCCTGTCCTTTTCAATATTCTCCTCTGAGTGTCTCTGTCTAAGATTCAGAATGGAGGTCACTGCTCAGCTTGTGTCAGATCACCCATGTTTGTTGGGGGAGGCCAACACTATTGGGCTGGTCTTGGGAATTGGAGGTTTCTCCTAATCTGTAAGGTTGTGGCAAATGAAACGGGCAGAGTTCCCTTGGAGAGCACTGGCACAGTCCTTAGGTGTGACACCACCTTTCTGGGTGTCATCCAGGAGGTCCAGGCTCAGGCTGTGTCAGACAGGGCATTAGTGCCAAGCTTAGACTGTATAATTGGAGTAAAGTTGAGTGGCATGCAGGTTGATCCTCATTTGGCGTTTCTGGGTAGCCCCAGGGGCAACGTTTTTCTTCTGGAGGGAAGGAAGAGTGCTGCATTGTGGCGACGGAATTCTCACACTGGAGGGCTTGTGGGCCAGAATTGTGAGGAAGGAAGTGAGAGAACACAAGCTAGGCTTTGGTTTTGGTTCAAGATCATGGCAGGCACACTCTGTAGAGCTAAATCTAAATCTCATGCATCTGAAGTCAGGGCGAGGATCAGACGTAGGCTCAGGTTGAAGTTTCTGTTCAGGATGGCCCCTTCATGATGGTGGGGGGCATCATGGGGCTATGGAGACTTTCCCACGATTGGCATTGTAAGTTGCTCCAATCGGCAAGGATTCCTTCTACGGGACAGTCGAGACCGGTCAGATTGCTCCAGGACGTCCCATGCGGAACCACGGCAGTGCAGGGTTCTAAGGATGGATTCCTGGAGTGCCCGCCTCACATTCCTATTGTCTCCTAGTGACAAGGCAGGTTCGATCTGCTTCTTTTGGGGAGCAACCAAAATGGATGTGTTGAAATGGACTCGCCTGCGGATGGGTCATAATGCGGGTTTGTGTCCATGGAGACCTTGGAATGGGGTGTTGGCTGCTGGGACCTGAAGGTTTCCCTTAACTGGAGGTTGTGACACAGCTCCAAAATGCATGTTTCCCATGTGGAAATGAGATTTGTTCAGACTGGTACCTCTTGAAGAACACATATGCTGGTATTGGAAACCAGGCCTCTGAGGAGAGATGCCTGGAATCAAAAGCAATGGATCTGATTAGGGCCTAGGTGCCTGTCCGGTTCAATCTTCTTCTCTGGGGTTATCTGTCTATGGATCTGAGTTGAGGTAGTTGCTCATCTTGCGACAGATCACCCTGTTTGCCCTGAGTGGCCAACACTATTGGGATGGCCTCAGGGACGTTGGAGTGTTCTCTTAATCTTTAGGGTTGTGGCCAATGGAATGGGCAGAATTTGCTTGGAGAAGGCAGGCACAGTCCTGAGGCATGGCTCCAGGGGCCCCAGCCTGGAGGGTGTGTGGGCCAGGACAGTGGGGACAGAAACCTGAAAACCCAAACTCAGCTTAGATTTGGGGACGTAGGTATGACATGCCTGATCTATAGACCGTGAGAAGAATTTATCAGGCTATGAACAAAGGGCAAGTGTGAGGCATATCTCCAGGCTTTTGTCTCTAGATTTTGTGTCAATGGTGGCCATGGAATGACGGGATGGCCTCTTTGGCCATGGATGATTCTTTCTCTTTTAAGATTTGGTCAGATCCCAAGTTTTGGGGCTCATTCAGGGGATGGAGGAGACCCTTCGATATTTTTTTTCCTCAGGGGTTCCAGAGCAGAGACCTGAATAGGGGTGACTAGACCTCTCAACCTCTCATTAATATTGGGGGACTAGGGATGGCAATGCGGGTTCTTGGTCCAGACCCTGAGAGGCTTTACTTGAGGACAGGGCTCACACTGAGGGTCCCAATGTGTTTGTGCCCATTGTGGTTCTCAAGCATGGGCGGGGACTCATGGGCTACACTGGATTCTCCTACACTGAACGTTGGAAAACATGCCAACCACAAGGTTTCTTGCCTTGAGGAAGAAGGAGTTTCATTTCTGCATCACGTTCACCCCTGGGTAGTGAGTATATATAAGGTCTAGGTTCTGAAGCCTGAAAACCAAGGTTGAAAAGAGATGATGACCTAAAGCCATGGCGGGTCTGATGTGCTCAGTGTACAGCCAGCTGTCTGGGTGTCGGTTGAAAATTCAGACCTCAGGCTGTGCAAGACAGGGCATTAACGCCGAAGCGGAACTGTATAATTGGAGTAGAGTCAAGTGGCATGCAGGTTGATCCTCATTTGGTGTTTCTGGTTAGCCCCATAGGACAACGTTTCTCTTCTGGAGGGCAGTCAGAGTGCTGCATTGTGTCTCTCCAGAATTCCCTAACTGGAGGGCTGGTGGGCTCGGAGTGTGAGGACGAAGTCTGAGAACAATAGCTAGGTTTTGCTTCGGGGCAGGGTTTCGGCAGGCACACTCTGCAGAGTTGAATCAAGATTTCGTGCATCTGAAGTCAGGGCGAGGATTAGACGTTGGCTCAGGTTGGAGTTTCTGTCCAAGATGGCTCTTTCATGAAGGGGACAGTGCACCACGAGGCCACAGAGCTTTTCCCATGATGGGAGTTGTGAGGTGCTCCAAAGCGCAAGGATTCCTTCTGCAGGACAGCTGTGACCTGTTGGATGGCTCCAGGACGTCCCATATGGAATTACTTCAGAGTAGTTTTCTACAGATGGATGCCTAGCCAGTCCACCTCACATTCCAATTGTCTCCTAGTGACAAGATAGGTTCTATCTGCTGGCTCTAGGGGAGCACCCAAGGGCACTGAGTTGAAAAAGACTCTCCTGCAGATGGGTCCTAATGTGGGATTGTGTCCATGGAGACCTTGGAATGAGGTGGTGGCACCGGGGCTCTGAAGGATTTTCCTAGCCGGAGGTTTTGACACAGCTTGAAAGAGCACGTTTCCCATGTGGAGAAGACATTTGTTCTGACTGATGCCTCAGGAAACCCCCATATGGTGGTATTGAAAACCAGGCCTCTGAGGTTCTGACATAGCTCCTCGAGCAAGTTTCCAATGTGCAGACAAGACTTGCTCTGAAGGAGCCTATGGAAACCCCATAGGCTGGTATTGGAAACCAGGCCTCTGAGAAGAGATGCCTGGAAACCAAAGCAATGGATTTGATTAGGGCCTAGGGACCTGTCCAGTTCAATGTTCTTGTATGGGGACATCTGTCTCCGAGTCTGTGTGGAGCTAGTTGCTCAGCTAGTGTCAGATCACCCCTGTTTGTTCCGAGCAGCCTAAAATATTGGGATGGTCCCAGGGACATTGGAGATTTCTCCTGATTTATATGGTTGTGGCAAATGGATTATGAAGAATTCCCTTTGAGAGGGCAGGAACAATACTGATGTGTGGTTCCAGGGGCCCTAGCATGGAGGGTGTGTGTTTTCACACAACTTTCCAAACAGCCCTGGCCTACACAACCTACAGGCTCAGGCCCCTGGAGCCAAACCTGAGGACTGTACTTGTCCTCTCAGAGGGAATTGTGTGTGCCCATTCCAAAGGCCACAACCCTTCTAATAGGATAAACCTCCAAAGTCCCTGATCCATCTCAATAGTGGTGGCTTCCCAGGAAAAACAGGGGTAATCTGAGCCCAACTGAGCACCTACCTGCACTCAGACCCATAGACAGATGTCCCCAGAGGTATGAAGGAAAGAACAGGCGCCTAGGCACTAATCAGATCCATTGCTTTGGTTTCCAGGCATCTCTCCTCAGAGGCCTGGATTTCAAAAGCAGCATATAGCTGTTTCTTGACTCACCCATCAGAAAACATCTCATCTACACATGGGAAACTTGCACGTAGGGGCTGTGTCAAAGCCTCTGTTTAGGAGAACCCTTTAAGGCCCCAGTGCCACCGCTTCATTCCAAGGTCTCCATAGACACAAAAGCACATTAGGACCCATCCCCAGGGGTGTCCATTTCAACTCAGCGTCCACGGTTGCTCCCCACAGATCCAGGAGATCTAACCTGTCTTGTTGCTAGGAGACAATTGGAATGCGAGGTGGGCTACCCAGCCATCCATCCTTAGAACCCTGCTCAGAATCATTGGCCTGGAGCCAAACAACAGGTCTCAATTGTCCTGCAGAAGACTCTCTGCAGTTTGGAGCTTCTCACAACTCCCATCGTGGGAAAACACCCATGGCCCCGTGATGCCCCCCCACCATTCATGAAGGGGCCATCAGGGACAGAAACTCCAACCTGAGCGATCGTCTGATCCTCGCCCTGACTTCAGATGCACGAGATCTCGATTCAGGTCTATAGATGGTGCCTGCCATGGCCTCACCCAGAAACCTAAGCCTAGCTTGTGTTCTCAGACTTTTGTCGTCAGACTACTGGCCCACAAGCCCTCCAGTTTGGCAATCCAGAACTACAATGCAGCACTCTGCCGGCCTTCCAGAAGAAAAACATTGTCCTCTGGGGCTACCCAGTAACCCCAAATGAGGATCAAACTGCACCGACATTGGCTGTACCCCAAATACATAGGCTGACCAAGGCACTAATGCCCTTTCTGACACAGCCTGAGCCTGGACCCCGTGGACCCACCCAGACAGCTAGCCGCACACTGAGCACATCAAGCCGCCATGGCCTTAGGTCGTCATCTCTTCCCAACCTCGGTTTTCAGGTTTCAGAACCTAGACCTTATCTCCAATCACTGTCCATGTTGAAGGTGATGCAGAAATCAGAACTCCTTCCCCATGGCAAGAAACCTTGTGGTTGGCATGTTGTCCAACGTTCAGTGTCGTTGAAACCAGTGTGTCCCATGAGGCCCCGCCCATGCTCGCTGGCCACATTGGTCACAAACACACATTGTGACCCTCAGGCTGAGCCCAGTCCTCAAGTAAGGCCACTCAGTGGCTGGATGAAGAGATAGCATATTGGGCTTGCCATGCCCCTAGGCCCCAATTTTTAACCATAGTTCGGATTGTCCCTTCAGTCTTCCCCACGGCTTTGCTTTGGAATTCCTCTTTTGGTGGGACACCTGAGGTAACAAAACTGAAATGAGTCCTCCCATTCCACAGATTGACGAAAAGCAATTGGGAATCCGGCCAAATCCTCAGAGAGGAAGATTCGTCCATGGCCCATGAGGCCTCCCCGACATTCCACGGCCATCACTGATAAAAAATCCAGAGACAAAAGCCTGAGCAATCGCCACAGACTCACACTTTCTTCATATCCTGTAGAGTTCTTCTCATGGTTTGTAGATCGGGCCTGCCATACCTACGTCCCCAAACCTAAGCTGAGTTTGTGTTTTCAGACTTCTGTCCTCAAAGTCTTGGGCCACACACCCTCCAGGCTGGGCCCCTGGAGCCACACATTAGGACTGTGCCTACCAATCCATGGGAATTCTGCCCATTCCTTGGTCCAAAATCGTACAAATTAGGAGAAACCTCCAAAGTCCCTGAGGCCATCCCAATAGATTTGGTCGTTCTGAACAAACAAGGGCTGTCTAACGGCAGCTGATAATCGACCTCCACTCATACCATAGATGGATGTCCCCAGAGAAGAAGATTGAACCAGACAGGACCCTAGGCCATAATAGGATCCATTGCTTTGGGTTACAGGCATGTGTCCTCAAAAGCCTGATTCCAATACGAGCATAGGGGTTTTCCTGAGGCACCCATCAGAACTCATCTCGTCTCCACAAGGAAACCTTTGCATGGGAGCCATGTCCAAAGCTTAGGAGAGTACTTCAGGGTCCCGGTGCCACCGCCCCATTCCAAGGCTCTCATGGACACAAAAGCACATTAGGACCCATCCTCAGGAAAGTCCATTTCAAGTCAGCCACCCCGGTTGCTCAGGCAGAGCCATCAGATCTAAACTGTCTTGTTGCTAGGAGAAAATTGGAATGCGAGGCGGGCTTCCCAGGCATCCATCCGCGAACGGTGCTCTGGAGTCATTCCATATGGAATGTCCAGGAGCTGTCCATCAGGTCTCAATTGTCCCGCAGAAGGAATCCTTGAAGGGGGCATCCCACAACTCCCAACGTGGGAAAACCTCAATGGCCTCGAGATTCTGCTCCCTTCATGAAGCGGCCGTCATGCTCAGAAATTCCCACCTGAGCCAACGTCTGATCCTCGCCCTGACTTCACATGGATGAGATATTGGTTCAGATATGCAGGGGGTACCTGCCATGCCCCCCCGAAACCCAAGTCTAGCTTGTCTTCTCAGACTTCCGTCCTCACACTCCTGGCCCCGAAGCCCTCAAGTTTGGCAATTCCGGACCCACAATGCAGCACTCTGCCTGCCCTCTAGAAAAAAAATTATTGCCTCATGAGCTGCCCAGGCACCTTAAATGAGGGTAAACCTACACAGCACTCGACTTTACCCAAATTATATAGTCTAACCAGGGCACTAATGCACTGTCGAACACAACCTGAGCACGGACCTCCTGACCAACACCCAGAAAGCTGACCGCACACTGAGCACATAAATCCTGCCATGGCCTTAGGTCATCATCTCTTCCCTACCTCAGTTTTCAGGTTTCAGAACGAGACCTTATCTCCAATCACTGCCCAGGGGTGAGAGTGATGCAGAAATCAGAACTCCTCTTTACCCATGGCAAGAATCCTTGTGGTTGGCACGTTGTTCAACGTTCAGTTTTGGAGAAACCAGCATTCACCCTGAGGCCCCGCCCATTCTTGAGTGTTACGAGGGCATACACACGCATTGTGACCCTCAGCATAAGTCCTGTCCTCTAGTAAGTCCTCTCAGTGGCTGGACCATTAGATGTCATAATGGTCTTGACATGTCCCTAGGCCCAAATTTTTAACCAGATTTCTTATTGTCCAGTCACCCCTCCCCAGGGCTCTACTCTGGATTCCCTCATTTGCTGGGACACCTGAGGTTAAAAAAGAAAACAACAACAACAACAACAAAAACAGACTTCTTCCAGCCCACAGAATGAACCCAAACTCTTTGGACGGGGCCAAACCACCAGAGAGTAAGACTCGTCCATTTCCCATGAGGTCACCCAGAAATTCCACGACCATGAGTGACAGGATATCAAGAGACAAAAACTTGAGCAAGAGCCTCACACTCGCCCTTCTTTCAAATCCCGAAGGGTTCTCCTCATGGTCTGTAGATCAGTCATGCCATACCTATGACCCGAAACATAAGCCGAGTTTGTGTTTTCAGACAACTGTCCAAACAGCCCTGGCCTACACAACCTACAGGCTCAGGCCCCTGGAGCCAAACCTGAGGACTGTACTTGCCCTCTACAAGGGAATTGTGTGTGCCCATACCAATGGCCACAGCCCTTCTAATAGGATAAACATCCAAAGTCCCTGATCCATCTCAATAGTGGTGGCTTCCCAGGAAAAACAGGGGCAATCTGAGCGCAACTGAGCACCTACCTGCACTCAGACCCATAGACAGATGTCCCCATAGGTAAAAAGGAAAGAACAGGCCCCTAGGCACTAATCAGATCCATTGTTTGCTTTCCAGGCATCTCTCCTCAGAGGCCTGGATTTCAAAAGCAGCATATAGCTGTTTCTTGACTCACAAATCAGAAAACATCTCATCTACACATGGGAATCTTGCACATTGGAGCTGTGTCAAAGCCTCTGATTAGGAGAACCCTTTAGGGCCCCAGTGCCACCGCTTCATTCCAAAGTCTCCATAGACACAAAAGCACGTTAGGACCCATCCCCAGGGGTGTCCATTTCAACTCAGCGTCCTCGGTTGCTCCCCACAGATCCAGGAGATCTAACCTGTCTTGTTGCTAGGAGACAATTGGAATGCGACGTGGGCTACCCAGCCATCCATCCTTAGAACCCTGCTCAGAATCATTGGCCTGGATCCAAACAACAGGTCTCAATTGTCCTGCAGAAGACTCTCTGCAGTTTGGAGCTTTTCACAACTCCCATCGTGGGAAAACACCCATGGCCTCGTGATGCCCCCCCCCCATTCATGAAGGGGCCATCAGGGACAGAAACTCCAACCTGAGCGATCGTCTGATCCTCGCCCTGACTTCAGATGCACGAGATCTCGATTCAGGTCTGTAGATTGTGCCTGCCATGGCCTCACCCAGAAACCTAAGCCTAGCTTGTGTTCTCAGACTTTTGTCGTCAGACTACTGGCCCACAAGCCCTCCAGTTTGGCCATCCAGAACTACAATGCAGCACTCTGCCGGCCCTCCAGAAGAAAAACATTGTCCTCTGGGGCTACCCAGTAACCCCAAATGAGAATCAACCTACACCGACCTTGGCTGTACCCCAAATACATAGGCTGACCAGGGCACTAATGCCCTTTCTGACACAGCCTGAGCCTGGACCCCGTGGACCCTCCCAGACAGCTGGCCGCACACTGAGCACATCGAGCCGCCATGGCCTTAGGTCGTTATCTCTTCCCAACATCGGTTTTCAGGTTTCAGAACCTAGACCTTATCTCCAATCACTGCCCAGGGTTGAAGGTGATGCAGAAATCAGAACTCCTTCACCCCATGGCAAAAAACCTTGTGGTTGGCATGTTGTCCAACGTTCAGTGTAGTTGAAACCAGTGTGGCCCATGAGGCCCCGCCCATGCTGGCGGGCCACATTGGTCACAAACACACATTGTGACGCTCAGGCTGAGCCCAGTCCTCAAGTAAGGTCACTCAGTGCCTGGATGAAGAGATAGCATATTGGGCTTGCCATGCCCCTAGGCCCCAATTTTTAACCATAGTTCGGGTTGTCCCTTCAGTCTTCCCCACGGCTTGGCTTTGGAATTCCTCTTTTGGTGGGACACCTGAGGTAACAAAACTGAAATGAGTCCTCCCATCCCACAGATTGACGAAAAGAAATTGGGAATCGGGCCAAATCCTCAGAGAGGAAGATTCGTCCATGGCCCATGAGGACTCCCCGACATTCCACGGCCATCGCTGATACAAAATCCAGAGACAAAAGCCTGAGCAAGCGCCTCAGACTCGCACTTTCTTCATATCCTGAAGAGTTCTTCTCATGGTTTGTAGATCGGGCCTGCCATACCTACGTCCCCAAACCTAAGCTGAGTTTGTGTTTTCAGACTTCTGTCCTCAAAGTCTTGGGCCACACACCCTCCAGGCTGGGCCCCTGGAGCCACACATTAGGACTGTGCCTTCCAATCCATGGGAATTCTGCCCATTCCATGGTCCAGAATCGTACAAATTAGGAGCAACCTCCAAAGTCCCTGAGGCCATCCCAATAGATTTGGTCGCCCGGAACAAACAAGGGCTGTCTAACGGCAGCTGATAATCGACCTCCACTCATACCATAGATGGATGTCCCCAGAGAAGAAGATTGAACCAGACAGGACCCTAGGCCATAATAGGATCCATTGCTTTGGGTTACAGGCATGTGTCCTCAAAAGCATGATTCCAATACGAGCATAAGGGTTTTCCTGAGGCACCCATCAGAACTCATCTCGTCTCCACAAGGAAACCTGTGCATGGGAGCCATGTCCAAAGCTTAGGAGAGTACTTCAGGGTCCCGGTGCCAAAGCCCCATTCCAAGGCCCTCATGGACACAAAAACACATTAGGACCCATCCTCAGGAAAGTCCGTTTCAACTCAGCCACCCCGGTTGCTCCAGCAGAGCCATCAGACATAAACAGTCTTGGTGGTAGGAGACAATTGGAATGCGAGGCAGGCTGCCCAGGCATCCATCCGCGAAACGTGCTCTGGAGTCATTCCATATGGGATGTCCTGGAGCTGTCCAACAGGTCTCAAATGTCCCGCAGAAGGAATCCTTGAAGGGGGCATCCCACAACTCCCAACGTGGGAAAACCTCAATGGTTCGAGATTCTGCTCCCTTCATGAAGCGGCCGTCATGCTCAGAAACTCTCACCTGAGCCAACGTCTGATCCTCGACCTGCCTTCAGATGGATGAGATATTGGTTCAGATCTGCAGGGGGTACCTGCCGTGCCCTCGCCCTGAAACCCAAGTCTAGCTTGTCTTCTCAGACTTCCGTCCTCACACTCCTGAACCCGAAGCCCTCAAGTTTGGCAATTCCAGAACCACAATGCAGCACTCTGCCTGCCCTCTAGAAAAAAAATTATTGCCTCATGAGCTGCCCAGGCACCTTAAATGAGGGTAAACCTACACAGCACTCGACTTTACCCAAGATATATAGTCTAACCTGGGCACTAATGCACTGTCGAACACAACCTGAGCCCGGACCTACTGACCAACACCCAGAAAGCTGACAGCACACTGAGCACATAAAACCCGCCATGGCCTTAGGTCATCATCTCTTCCCTACCTCAGTTTTCAGGCTTCAGAACCGAGACCTTATCTCCAATCACAGCCCAGGGGTGAGTGTGATGCAGAAATCAGGACTCCTCCTTACCCATGGCAAGAACCCTTGTGGTTGGCACGTTGTCCAACGTTCAGTGTAGGAGAAACCAGCATTCACCCTGAGGCCCCGCCCATTCTTGAGTGTTACGAGCGCATACACACGCATTGTGACCCTCAGCATGAGTCCTGTCCTCTAGTAAGTCCTCTCAGTGGCTGGATCATTAGATGTCATAATGGGCTTGACATGTCCCTAGGCCCCAATTTTTAACCAGATTTCTGATTGTCCAGTCGCCCCTCCCCAGGGCTCTACTCTGGAATCCATCATTTGGTGGGTCACCTGAGGTTAAAAAAGAAAACAACAACAACATCACCAAAAAAAAAAAACGAACTTCTTCCAGCCCACAGAATGACCCCAAACTCTTTAGACGGGGCCAAACCACCAGAGAGTAAGACGCGTCCATTTCCCATGAAGTCACCCAGAAATTCCACGACCATGAGTGACACGATATCCAGAGACAAAAACTTGAGCAGGAGCCTCACACTCGCCCTTCTTTCAAATCCCGAAGAGTTCTCCTCATGGTCTGTAGTTCAGTCCTGCCATACCAATGACCCGAAACATAAGCCGAGTTTGTGTTTTCAGACAACTGTCCAAACAGCCCTGGCCTACACATCCTACAGGCTCAGGCCCCTGGAGCCGAACCTCAGGACTGTACTTGCCCTCTCCAAGGGAATTGTGTGTGCCCATTCCAATGGCCACAACCCTTCTAATAGGATAAACCTCCAAAGTCCGTGATCCATCTCAATAGTGGTGGCTTCCCAGGAAAAACAGGGGCAATCGGAGACCAACTGAGCACCTACCTGCACTCAGACCCATAGACAGATGTCCCCAGAGGTAAAAAGGAAAGAACAGGCCCCTAGGCACTAATCAGATCCATTGCTTTGGTTTCCAGGCATCTCTCCTCAGAGGCCTGGATTTCAAAAGCAGCATATAGCTGTTTCTTGACTCACCCATCAGAAAACATCTCATCTACACATGGGAAACTTGCACGTTGGAGCTGTGTCAAAGCCTCTGATTAGGAGAACCCTTTAGGGCCCCAGTGCCACCGCTTCATTCCAAGGTCTCCATAGACACAAAAGCACATTAGGACCCATCCCCAGGGGTGTCCATTTCAACTCAGCGTCCTCGGTTGCTCCCCACAGATGCAGGAGATCTAACCTGTCTTGTTGCTAGGAGACAATTGGAATGCGAAGTGGGCTACCCAGCCATCCATCCTTAGAACCCTGCTCAGAATCATTGGCCTGGAGCCAAACAACAGGTCTCAATTGTCCTGCAGAAGACACTCTGCAGTTTGGAGCTTCTCACAACTCCCATTGGGAAAATCCCCATGGCCTCGTGATGCCCCCCCATTCATGAAGGGGCCATCAGGGACAGAAACTCCAACCTGAGCGATCGTCTGATCCTCGCCCTGACTTCAGTTGCACGAGATCTCGATTCAGGTCTGTAGATTGTGCCTGCCATGGCCTCACCCCGAAACCTAAGCCTAGCTTGTGTTCTCAGACTTTTGTCGTCAGACTACTGGCCCACAAGCCCTCCAGGTTGGCAATCCAGAACTATAATGCAGCACTCTGCCTGCCCTCCAGAAGAAAAACATTGTCCTCTGGGGCTACCCAGTAACCCCAAATGAGGATCAACCTGCACCGACCTTGGCTGTACCCCAAATACATAGGCTGACCAGGGCACTAATGCCCTTTCTGACACAGCCTGAGCCTGGACCCCCTGGCCCCTCCCAGACAGCTGTCCGCAACTGAAAACATCGAGCCGCCGTGGCCTTAGGTCGTCATCTCTTCCCAACATCGGTTTTCAGGTTTCAGAACATAGACCTTATCTCCAATCACTGCCCAGGGTTGAAGGTGATGCAGAAATCAGAACTCCTTCACCCCATGGCAAGAAACCTTGTGGTTGGCATGTTGTCCAACGTTCAGTGTAGTTGAAACCAGTGTGGCCCATGAGGCCCCGCCCATGCTCACGGGCCACATTGGTCACAAACACACATTGTGACCCTCAGGCTGAGCCCAGTCCTCAAGTAAGGCCACTCATTGGCTGGATGAAGAGATAGCATATTGGGCTTGCCATGCCCCTAGGCCCCAATTTTTAACCATAGTTCGGGTTGTCCCTTCAGTCTTCCCCACGGCTTTGCTTTGGAATTCCTCTTTTGGTGGGACACCTGAGGTAACAAACCTGAAATGAGTCCTCCCATCCCACAGATTGACGAAAAGAAATTGGGAATCGGGCCAAATCCTCAGAGAGGAAGATTCGTCCATGGCCCATGAGGCCTCCCCGACATTCCACGGCTATCGCTGATACAAAAGCCAGAGACAAAATCCTGAGCAAGCGCCTCAGACTCGCACTTTCTTCATATCCTGAAGAGTTCTTCTCATGGTTTGTAGATCGGGCCTGCCATACCTACGTCCCCAAACCTAAGCTGAGTTTGTGTTTTCAGACTTCTGTTCTCAAAGTCTTGGGCCACACACTCTCCAGGCTGGGCCCCTGGAGCCACACATTAGGCCTGTGCCTACCAATCCCTGGAAACTCTGCCCATTCCATGATCCAAAATCGTACAAATTAGGAGAAACCTCCAAAGTCCCTGAGGCCATCCCAATAGATTTTGTCGCCCGGAACAAACAAGGGCTGTCTGACACCAGATGATAATCGACCTCCACTCATACCATAGATGGATGTCCCCAGAGAAGAAGATTGAACCAGACAGGACCCTAGGCCATAATAGAATCCATTGCTTTGGGTTACAGGCATGTGTCCTCAAAAGCCTGATTCCAATACGAGCATAGGGGTTTCCCTGAGGCACCCATCAGAACTCAACTCGTCTCCACAAGGAAACCTGTGCATGGGAGCCATGTCCAAAGCTTAGGAGAGTACTTCAGGTCCCGGTGCCACCGCCCCATTCCAAGGCCCTCATGGACACAAAAACACATTAGGACCAATCCTCAGGAAAGTCCATTTCAACTCAGCCACCCCGGTTGCTCCAGCAGAGCCATCAGACATAAACAGTCTTGGTGGTAGGAGACAATTGGAATGCGAGGCAGGCTGCCCAGGCATCCATCCGCGAAACGTGCTCTGGAGTCATTCCATATGGGATGTCCTGGAGCTGTCCAACAGGTCTCAAATGTCCCGCAGAAGGAATCCTTGAAGGGGGCATCCCACAATTCCCAACGTGGGAAAACCTCAATGGCCTCGAGATTCTGCTCCCTTCATGAAGCGGCCGTCATGCTCAGAAACTCTCACCTGAGCCAACGTCTGATCCTCGACCTGCCTTCAGATGGATGAGATATTGGTTCAGATCTGCAGGGGGTACCTGCCGTGCCCTCGCCCTGAAACCCAAGTCTAGCTTGTCTTCTCAGACTTCCGTCCTCACACTCCTGAACCCGAAGCCCTCAAGTTTGGCAATTCCAGAACCACAATGCAGCACTCTGCCTGCCCTCTAGAAAAAAAATTATTGCCTCATGAGCTGCCCAGGCACCTTAAATGAGGGTAAACCTACACAGCACTCGACTTTACCCAAATTATATAGTCTAACCTGGGCACTAATGCACTGTCGAACACAACCTGAGCCCAGACATCCAGACTAACACCCATAAAGCTGACCACACACTGAGCACATAAAACCCGCCATGGCCATAGGTCATCATCTCTTCCCTACCTCAGTTTTCAGGCTTCAGAACCGAGAACTTATCTCCAATCACTGCCCAGGGGTGAGTGTGATGCAGAAGTCAGAACTCCTCCTTACCCATGGTAAGAACCCTTGTGGTTGGCACGTTGTCCAACGTTCAGTGTAGGAGAAACCAGCATTCACCCTGAGGCCCCACCCATTCTTGAGTGTTACGAGCGCATACACACGCATTGTGACCCTCAGCATGAGTCCTGTCCTCTAGTAAGTCCTCTCAGTGGCTGGATCATTAGATATCATAATGGGCTTGACATGTCCCTAGGCCCCAATTTTTAACCAGATTTCTGATTGTCCAGTCGCCCCTCCCCAGGGCTCTACTCTGGAATACATCATTTGGTGGGACACCTGAGGTTAAAAAAGAAAACAACAACAACAACACCAAAAAAAAAAACGAACTTCTTCCAGCCCACAGAATGACCCCAAACTCTTTAGACGGGGCCAAACCACCAGAGAGTAAGACTCGTCCATTTCCCATGAGGTCACCCAGAAATTCCACGACCATGAGTGACACGATATCCAGAGACAAAAACTTGAGCAGGAGCCTCACACTCGCCCTTCTTTCAAATCCCGAAGAGTTCTCCTCATGGTCTGTAGTTCAGTCCTGCCATACCTATGACCCGAAACATAAGCCGAGTTTGTGTTTTCAGACAACTGTCCAAACAGCCCTGGCCTACACAACCTACAGGCTCAGGCCCCTGGAGCCGAACCTCAGGACTGTACTTGCCCTCTCCAAGGGAATTGTGTGTGCCCATTCCAATGGCCACAACCCTTCTAATAGGATAAACCTCCAAAGTCCCTGATCCATCTCAATAGTGGTGGCTTCCCAGGAAAAACAGGGGCAATCGGAGACCAACTGAGCACCTACCTGCACTCAGACCCATAGACAGATGTCCCCAGAGGTAAAAAGGAAAGAACAGGCCCCTAGGCACTAATCAGATCCATTGCTTTGGTTTCCAGGCATCTCTCCTCACATTCCTGGATTTCAAAAGTAGCATCTAGCTGTTTCTTGACTCACCCATCAGGAAACATCTCATCTACACATGGGAAACTTGCACGTTGGAGCTCGGTCAAAGCCTCTGTTTAGGAGAACCCTTTAGGGCCCCAGTGCCACCGCTTCATTCCAAGGTCTCCATAGACACAAAAGCACATTAGGACCCATCCCCAGGGGTGTCCATTTCAACTCAGCGTCCTCGGTTGCTCCCCACAGATCCAGGAGATCTAACCTGTCTTGTTGCTAGGAGACAATTGGAATGCGAAGTGGGCTACCCAGCCATCCATCCTTAGAACCCTGCTCAGAATCATTGGCCTGGAGCCAAACAACAGGTCTCAATTGTCCTGCAGAAGACACTCTGCAGTTTGGAGCTTCTCACAACTCCCATTGGGAAAACCCCCATGGCCTCGTGATGCCCCCCCATTCATGAAGGGGCCATCAGGGACAGAAACTCCAACCTGAGCGATCGTCTGATCCTCGCCCTGACTTCTGTTGCACGAGATCTCGATTCAGGTCTGTAGATTGTGCCTGCCATGGCCACACCCCGAAACCTAAGCCTAGCTTGTGTTCTCAGACTTTTGTCGTCAGACTACTGGCCCACAAGCCCTCCAGGTTGGCAATCCAGAACTATAATGCAGCACTCTGCCTGCCCTCCAGAAGAAAAACATTGTCCTCTGGGGCTACCAAGTAACCCCAAATGAGGATCAACCTGCAAAGACCTTGGCTGTACCCCAAATACATAGTCTGACCAGGGCACTAATGCCCTTTCTGACACAGCCTGAGCCTGGACCCCCTGGCCCCTCCCAGACAGCTGTCCGCAACTGAAAACATCGAGCCGCCGTGGCCTTAGGTCGTCATCTCTTCCAACATCGGTTTTCAGGTTTCAGAACATAGACCTTATCTCCAATCACTGCCCAGGGTTGAAGGTGATGCAGAAATCAGAACTCCTTCACCCCATGGCAAGAAACCTTGTGGTTGGCATGTTGTCCAACGTTCAGTGTAGTTGAAACCAGTGTGGCCCATGAGGCCCCGCCCATGCTCGCAGGCCACATTGGTCACAAACACACATTGTGACCCTCAGGCTGAGCCCAGTCCTCAAGTAAGGCCACTCAGTGGCTGGATGAAGAGATAGCATATTGGGCTTGCCATGCCCCTAGGCCCCAATTTTTAACCATAGTTCGGGTTGTCCCTTCAGTCTTCCCCAAGGTTTGCTTTGGAATTCCTCTTTTGGTGGGACACCTGAGGTAACAAACCTGAAATGAGTCCTCCCATCCCACAGATTGACGAAAAGAAATTGGGAATCGGGCCAAATCCTCAGAGAGGAAGATTCTTCCATGGCCCATGAGGCCTCCCCGACATTCCACGGCCATCGCTGATACAATAGCCAGAGACAAAATCCTGAGCAAGCGCCTCAGACTCGCACTTTCTTCATATCCTGAAGAGTTCTTCTCATGGTTTGTAGATCGGGCCTGCCATACCTACGTCCCCAAACCTAAGCTGAGTTTGTGTTTTCAGACTTCTGTTCTCAAAGTCTTGGGCCACACACCCTCCATGCTGGGCCCCTGGAGCCACACATTAGGACTGTGCCTACCAATCCATGGGAATTCTGCCCATTCCATGATCCAAAATCGTACAAATTAGGAGAAACCTCCAAAGTCCCTGAGGCCATCCCAATAGATTTGGTCGCCCGGAACAAACAAGGGCTGTCTGACACCAGATGATAATCGACCTCCACTCATACCATAGATGGATGTCCCCAGAGAAGAAGATTGAACCAGACAGGACCCTAGGCCATAATAGGATCCATTGCTTTGGGTTACAGGCATGTGTCCTCAAAAGCATGATTCCAATACGAGCATAGGGGTTTTCCTGAGGCACCCATGAGAACTCATCTCGTCTCCACAAGGAAACCTGTGCATGGGAGCCATGTCCAAAGATTAGGAGAGTACTTCAGGGTCCCGGTGCCACCGCCCCACTCCAAGGCCCTCATGGACACAAAAACACATTAGGACCCATCCTCAGGAAAGTCCAATTCAACTCAGCCACACCGGTTGCTCTGCCAGAGCCATCAGATCTAAACTGTCTTGTTGCTAGGAGACAATTGGAATGCGAGGCGGGCTTCCCAGGCATCCATCCGCGAACGGTGCTCTGGAGTCATTCCATATCGGATGTCCTGGAGCTGTCCAACAGGTCTCAATTGTCCCGCAGGAGGAATCCTTGAAGGGGGCATCCCACAACTCCCAACGTGGGAAAACCTCAATGGCCTCGAAATTCCGCTCCCTTCATGAAGCGGCCGTCATGCTCAGAAACTCCAACCTGAGCCAACGTCTGATCCTCGCCCTGACTTCAGATGCATGAGATATTGGTTCAGATCTGCAGGGGATACCTGCCGTGCCCTCGCCCTAAAACCCAAGTCTAGCTTTTCTTCTCAGACTTCCGTCCTCACACTCCTGGCCCCGAAGCCCTGAAGTTTGGCAATTCCGGACCCACAATGAGGCACTCTGCCGGCCCTCTAGAAAAAAAAATTATTGCCTCATGAGCTTCCCAGGCACATTAAATGAGGGTAAACCTACACAGCACTCGACTTTACCCAAATTATATAGTCTAACCTGGGCACTAATGCACTGTCGAACACAACCTGAGCCCGGACCTACTGACCAACACCCAGAAAGCTGACCCCACACTGAGCACATAAAACCCGCCATGGCCTTAGGTCATCACCTCTTTCCTACCTCAGTTTTCAGGCTTCAGAACAGAGACCTTATCTCCAATCACTGCCCAGGGGTGAGTGTGATGCAGAAGTCAGAACTCCTCCTTACCCATGGCAAGAACCCTTGTGGTAGGCACGTTGTCCAACGTTCAGTGTAGGAGAAACCAGCATTCACCCTGCGGCCCCGCCCATTCTTGAGTGCGACGAGTGCATACACACGCATTGTGACCCTCAGCATGAGTCCTGTCCTCTAGTAAGTCCTCTCAGTGGCTTGACCATTAGATGTCATAATGGGCTTGACATGTCCCTAGGCGCCAATTTTTAACCAGATTTCTGATTGTCCAGTCGCCCCTCCCCAGGGCTCTACTCTGGAATCCATCATTTGGTGGGACACCTGAGGTTAAAAAAGAAAACAACAACAACAACAACAACAACAACAAAACGGACTTCTTCCAGCCCACAAAATGACCCCAATCTCTTTGGACGGGGCCAAACCACCAGAGAGTAAGACTCGTCCATTTCCCATGAAGTCACCCAGAAATTCCACGACCATGAGTGACACGATATCCAGAGACAAAAACTTGAGCAGGAGCCTCACACTCGCCCTTCTTTCAAATCCCGAAGAGTTCTCCTCATGGTCTGTAGATCAGTCCTGCCATACCTATGACCCGAAACATAATCCGAGTTTGTGTTTCCAGACAACTGTCCAAACAGCCCTGGCCTACACAACCTACAGGCTCAGGCCCCTGGAGCCAAAACTGAGGACTGTACTTGCCCTCTCCAAGGGAATTGTGTGTGCCCAATCCAATGGCCACAACCCTTCTAATAGGATAAACCTCCAAAGTCCCTGATCCATCTCAATAGTGGTGGCTTCCCAGGAAAAACAGGGGCAATCTGAGCCCAACTGAGCACCTACCTGCACTCAGACCCATAGACAGATGTGCCCAGAGGTAAAAAGGAAAGAACAGGCCCCTAGGCACTAATCAGATCCATTGCTTTGGTTTCCAGGCATCTCTCCTCACATTCCTGGATTTCAAAAGTAGCATCTAGCTGTTTCTTGACTCACCCATCAGGAAACATCTCATCTACACATGGGAAACTTGCACGTTGGAGCTCGGTCAAAGCCTCTGTTTAGGAGAACCCTTTAGGGCCCCAGTGCCACCGCTTCATTCCAAGGTCTCCATAGACACAAAAGCACATTAGGACCCATCCCCAGGGGTGTCCATTTCAACTCAGCGTCCTCGGTTGCTCCCCACAGATCCAGGAGATCTAACTTGTCTGGTTGCTAGGAGACAATTGGAATGCGAGGTGGGCTACCCAGCCATCCATCCTTAGAACCCTGCTCAGAATCATTGGCCTGGAGCCAAACAACAGGTCTCAATTGTCCTGCAGAAGACTCTCTGCAGTTTGGAGCTTCTCACAAGTCCCATCGTGGGAAAACCCCCATGGCCTCGTGATCCCCCCCCCCCAATTCATGAAGGGGCCATCAGGGACAGAAACTCCAACCTGAGCGATCGTCTGATCCTCGCCCTGGCTTCAGATGCATGAGATCTCGATTCAGGTCTGTAGATTGTGCCTGCCATGGCCTCACCCAGAAACCTAAGCCTAGCTTGTGTTCTCAAACTTTTGTCGTCAGACTACTGGCCCACAAGCCCTCCAGTTTGGCAATCCAGAACTACAATGCAGCACTCTGCCGGCCCTCCAGAAGAAAAACATTGTCCTCTGGTGCTAGCCAGTAATCCCAAATGAGGATCAACCTGCACCGACCTTGGCTGTACCCCAAATACATAGTCTGACCAGGGCACTAATGCCCTTTCTGACCCAGCCTGAGCCTGGACTCCCTGGCCCGTCCCAGACAGCTGGCCGCACACTGAGCACATCGAGCCGCCATGGCCTTAGGTCGTCATCTCTTCCCAACCTCGGATTTCAGGCTTTAGATTCTAGACCTTACCTCCAATCACTGCCCAGGGTTGAACGGGATGCAGAAATCAGAACTCCTTCCCCATGGCAAGATACCTTGTGGTTGGCATGTTGTCCAACTTTCAGTGTAGTTGAATCCAGTGTTGCCGATGAGGCCCCGCCATGCTCGGAGGCTACATTGGTCACAAACACACATTGTGACCCTCAGCCTGACCAAAGTCCTCAAGTAAGGCCTCTCAGTGGCTGGATGAAGAGATATCATATTGGGCTTGCCATGCCCCTAGTCCCCAATTTTGAACCATAGTTCTGGTGGTCCCTTCAGTCTTCCCCACGGCTTTGCTTTGGAATTCCTCTTTTCGTGGGACACCTGAGGTAACAAAACTGAAAGGAGTCCTCCCATCCCACAGTTTGACGAAAAAAAATTGGGAATCGGGCAAAATCCTCATAGAGGTAGATTCGTCCATGGCCCATGAAGCATCCCCGACATTCTACGGCCATTGCTGATACAAATTCCAGAGACAAATGCCTGAGCAAGCGCCTCAGACTCGCTCTATATTCAAATCTTCATGAGTTCTTCTCATTGTTTGTATATTGGGCCTGCCATACCGACGTCCCCAAAAAAAGCTGAGTTTGTGTATCGGAATCACAATCAGAACTCTGCCTTCCACATGGCTGTAATGCTTGTTCTTCACATGGAGTCAACCTTCACGTGGGGAACCCTTCATGGCCCCTGATGCCACGCCAAAACATGAGTGCTGCTTGGGCACAAATTCACACTGTGACCCTAGCATGAGCCCCATGTCAAAGAACGGCCTGTCAGGTTCGTGACGAAGATCCTGCATATAGTCCCTGCCATGCCCATAGGCACCCAAAACTAACTAGATGGTGTGTATTCCAGTTGAAGGAACCCACTGCTGTGCTCTAGAGTCCCTCTCCTGGGGGGTTCTTTCTGGCAGAAAACAGTACTCTTCACTTCCCACAGAATGAGCCCAAACACTTGGGAGCTTGGACAATCCCCAGAGAGGAAGGCTCTTCCTCGGCCCCTGAGGCAACCCCTACCCTGACCGGACACTGTGAACGCAACACCCAGAGACAAAAGCCTGAGCAACTGCCTCCCACTTGCCCTCCTTTGATATCCAGAGAATCTCCCCTCACGGACTGGAGATCAGGCCTGCCATTACCTTGGCCCCTTCCTGAGCCAAGTTTGCTTTTTCAGACATAGGTCCCCACAGCCCTGGCAAACACAGCCTCTAGGCTGGGTCCTCTGGAGCCATACCACAGGACCGTGCCTGCTCTCTCCTGGGAAACTGTGTCCATTCCTTTGGACACACACCTCCAGAATATGAGAAACCTCAAGGCCCCCGAGGACATCCCACTACTGGGAGCCTCCCTGGACACACAGGGGCATTCGGACACAAGCTGAGCAGCTACCTCCACGAAGGCATGTACACAGATGTCAACAGAGATAGAAGGTTGAGACGGACAGGCCCTTAGGCCATAATCTCAACTCTTGCTTTGGGTTCCAGGTGTTACTCCTCAGAAACTTTGGTTCGAAGAACAGGATATGGGGCTTTCCTGAGGCACTGAACAGAACTCCTCTCGTCTCCACATGGGGAGCTTTCTTACTGGGGATGTATCAAACCCTTCAGGTAGTGCCCAAGCAGCACTTGAGTGCTGATTGGGAACAAATTCACACTGTGACCCTAGCATGAACCCCATGTCAAAGAAAGGCCTGTCAGGGCCTGGACAAAGAGCCCGCATATGGGGCTTGCCAAGCCCCTATGCACCCAATCCTCACCAGGGTTTGAGATTTCCAGTCGCACCGCCCGTACCTGGGGCTCTGATCTGGAATCCCTTTCTTGGAAGACACATGAGCCAGACAACACGACTCCACCCTTCCCACAAAATGACCCCAATCTTGGAAGATGGGACAAATCCCCAGAGAGGGATACTCGTCCACAGTCCCTGAGGCCACCCCTCAAATCCACGGCTATCCCGGACACAGCATCCAGAGACAAAAGCCTGAAGGAAGGCCTCCCACTCGCCCTTGTTTCAGAGGCCCAGGAGTTCCCTCTCGGGCTGTACATCCGGCCTGCCATACCCTAGGCACCACTCATAAGCTGAGTTTGTGTTTTCAGACTTCTGTGCCCACAGCCTGGACCCACACACCTCAAGGCTAGGGCCTCTGGAGCCACAGCGAAAGTATGTGCCTGCCCTCTCCAAGGAAAGTGTGCCCAATCCATTGACCGCAGCCCTACAGGTTAGGGAAAAGCTCCAAGGCCCCTGAGGACATCAATAGTGTAGGCCACCCTGGACTAAGAGGGGCTCTCTGACACCAGCGGAGCAACTATCTTCACTTAGACTCTCAGAAAGTGTCCCCAGAGACAGAAGGTTGAAATGGACAGACCCCCAGGCCCTAATATGAACCTTAGCTTTGTTCCATTTGTCCGTTCTCAGAGGACTGTTTTCGTAGACCAGCACATGGGGCTTTTCTGAGGCACCAAACCAAGGATCTCTCGTCTCCACATGGGCAGCTTTCTTACTGGGGATGTATCAAACCCTTCAGGTAGGAGAGTTCCGAAGGGCCACTGAACAACCAGCACATTCCAAGGTCTCCAGGGACCCAAACGCACATTATGACACATCCTCAGGAGAGGCCATTTCAACTCAGCCCCCTGGGTCGCGTGTTCCAGAGGCCCCAGATCAAACATATCTTATCGCTAATGGCCAATTGGAATGCGAGGCATGCTGTACAGGGATCCATCCTTCGAACCCTGCTCTCCAGTCCTTCCGTATGGTATGTCCTGGAGCCATGCAACAGGGCTCGAATGTCCCGCAGAAGGAAACCTTGTGGTTTGGAGCAACCTCCAAACTCAGCGTGGGTAAACTTCCTTGGCCTCATGAGGCCCCCGCTTCATGAAGGTGCCATCATGGACACATACTCCAGCCTCAGCCAACGTCTGATCCTCAGCCTGACTTCAGATGCAGGAGATTTTGATTCAGCCTCTGCAGAATGGGCCTGCTCTGCCCTTGGCTCCAATCCTCACACTAGCTTGTGTTTTCAGACTTCCGTCCTCTCACTCCAGGCCCACAAGCCCTCCCTACTGGGAATTCTGGGGCCACACTGAAGCACTCTGCCTGCCTCCCAGGAGAAATACATTGTCTATGGTGCTGCCCAGAAACGCCAAATGAGGATCAAACTGCTTGGCCCTCGGCAACACCCCAATTGCATAGGCTACCTTAAACAGTGATGCTCTGTCGCAAATAGCCTGAGCCCAGACCTTCCAACAGACACCGACACAGCTGGCTGCACACCCAGCACATTGGACCCGCCACTGCCTTAGGCCACCATCTATTCCCAACCTGGGTTTTCAGTCATCGGAACCTAGACCTTATATCCAATCCCTGCACAGGGGGGACCCCCTCTGATGCACACAAGTCAGAACCCCTCCTACCCCATGGCAAGAAACCTTGCTGCTGGCAGTGAGTCAAACCTTCAGGGTTGGAGAAAACGGCATGACCCATGAGGCCACGCACATGCGTGAGGGCCGCCTTGGGAAAAAACACACATTGTGACCCTCAGAGTGAGTACCTTATTCAAGTAACGCCTCTCAGTGACTGGACCAAGAGCCCGCATATGTGGTTTGCCATGCCCATAGGCACCCAGGACTAAATAGATGGTGTGTATTCCAGTTGAGGGAACCCACTGCTGTGCTCTAGAGTCCCTCTCCTGGGGGGTCCCCTGTGGCAGAAAACAGTACTCTTCATTCCCTCAGAATGAACACAAACACTTGGGAGCTTGGACAATCCCCCAAGAGGAAGGCTCTTCCTCGGCCTCTGAGACAACCCCTACCCTGACCGGACACTGTAAATCCTGAGTGACTGCCTCCCACTTGCCCTACTTTGATTTACAGAGGATCTCCCCTCACGGACTGGAGATCAGTCCTGCCATTACATTGGCCACTAGCAGAGCCAAGTTTGCTTTTTCAGACATCTGTCCCCACAGCCCTGGCAAACACAGCCTCTAGGCTGGGTCCTCTGGAGCCATACCACAGGACCGTGCCTGCTCTCTCCTGGGAAACTGTGTCCATTCCTTTGGACACACACCTCCAGAATATGAGAAACCTCAAGGCCCCCGAGGACATCCCACTACTGGGAGGCTCCCTGGACACACAGGGGCATTCGGACACAAGCTGAGCAGCTACCTCCACGAAGGCATGCCCACAGATGTCAACAGAGATAGAAGGTTGAGCCGGACAGGCCCTTAGGCCGTAATCTCAACTCTTGCTTTGGTTTCCAGGTGTTACTCCTCAGAGGCTTTGGTTCGAAGAACAGGATATGGGGCTTTCCTGAGGCACTGAACAGAACTCCTCTCGTCTTCACATGGGAAGCTTCCTTGTTGATGCTGTGTCAAACACCTCAGTTTGGAAAACACTGCAGATTCCCTGAGCCACCTCCACATTCCAAGGTCTCCCAGGCCACCAAGCCACAGTAGGACTCATCTTCAGGAGAGTCCATTTCAACTCTCCCCTCTGGGTAGCTCACCCAGGAGCCTGCAGATTGAGCCTGCCTTGTCCTGACTAAAGAGTGGGTATATGAGGTGGCGTTCCCAGGCATCCATGCTTAGACACCTGCTCTCGAGTCTTTCCGTATGGGGCCTCCTGGAACCATCCAATAGGACTCGACTGTCGTGCAGAAGGAAACCTTGAGGTTTGGAGTAGTTCACAAATCCCATCGTAGGCAAGCCTCCCTGGCCTAATGAAGCCCTCACCCTTCAGGAAGAGGCCATGCTGGACAAAAACTCTAGCCTGAGGCACGTCTCATAGTTGACATGACCTCAGTGCAGGAGATCTCGATTCAGCCTCTGCAGAGTGGGCCTGCCGTGCCCTCGGTCCCAAACCTCACGCTACCTTGTGTTTTCAGACTTCCTTCCTCACACTCCTGGCAAACAAGCCCTCCGGACCAGAAACTCCAGAACCAAAACCCAGCCCAGTGTCTGCCCAACGGAAGAAAAACGTTTCCCTGTGGGGCTCTCCAGAAAACCCAGATGAGGATCAACCTGCTCGGGCCTCGACGGTACCCGAACTGGATAGGATGCTCTGGGCACTCATGCTCTGTCTGACACAGCCTGAAGCCAGACGTCCAGACAGACAAGGAGACAGATGGCCGCACAC
This sequence comes from Mustela nivalis, assembly GCF_964662115.1. NCBI lineage: Eukaryota > Metazoa > Chordata > Mammalia > Carnivora > Mustelidae > Mustela > Mustela nivalis. The sequence continues at coordinate 342,231 of NW_028136338.1, read as the reverse complement.
CCAGCACTTCGGACACGCCATGGTCTTATGCCGTCACCTCTTCCTAACCTTGGTTTTCAGATATCTGAACCTAGACATTATATCAATTCTCCACACAGCTGGGTATCGCAAGCACAAAACAGAACTCCTCCTTCCCCATGGCTGTCAAGCTTGCTCTTGGCATGGAGTCACACCTTCAGGGTGGGAGAAACCTTCATGGCCCCTGAAGCCACGCCCAAACTTGAGTGCTGCTTGGGCACAAATTCACACTGTGACCCTCAGCATGAGCCCCATGTCAAAGAAAGGCCTGTCAGGGCCTGGACCAAGAGCCCGCATATGGGGCTTGCCAAGCCCCTATGCACCCAATCCTCACCAGTGTTTGAGTTTTCCAGTCGCCCCACCTGTACCTGGGCTCTGCTATGGAATCCCTTTCTTGGAGAGACACATGAGCCAGACAACACGACTCCACCCTTCCCTCAAAATGTCCCCAAACTCTTGGGAGCTGGGACAAATCCCCAGAGAGGGATACTCGTCCACAGTCCCTGAGGCCACCGCTCCAATCCACGGCTATCCCGGACACAACATCCAGAGACAAAAGCCTGAAGGATTGCCTTCCATTCGCCCTTCTTTCAGAGGCCCAGGAGTTCCCTCTCGGGCTGTACATCTGGCCTGTCATACCCTAGGCGCCACTCATAAGCTGACTTTGTGTTTTAAGACTTCTGTGCCCACAGCATGGACCCACACAACCTCCAGGCTAGGGCCTCTGAAGCCACAGCGAAAGATTGTGCCGGCCCTCTCTAAGGAAAGTGTGTCCAATCCATTGACCATAACCCTACAGTTTAGGGAAAAGCTCCAAGGCCCCTGAGGCCATCAATAGGTAGGCCACCCTGGACTAAGAGGGGCTCTCTGACACCAGCAGATCAACTATCTCCACTTAGATTCTCAGACAGTGTCCCCAGAGACAGAAGGTTGAAATGGACAGGCCCCCAGGCCCTAATATGAACCTTAGCTTTGTTTCCATGTGTCCGTTCTCAGAGGACTGTTTTCGTAGACCAGCACATGGGGCTTTTCTGAGTCACCAAACCAAGCATCTCTCGTCTCCACATGGGCAGCTTTCTTACTGGGGATGTATCAAACCCTTCAGGTAGGAGAGTTCCGCAAGGCCACCGAACAACCAGCACATTCCAAGGTCTCCATGGACCCAAACGCACATTATGACGCATCCTCAGGAGAGGCCATTTCAACTCAGCCCCCTGGGTAGCGTGACCCAGAGACAGCAGATCAAACATATCTTTTCGCTAATGGCCAATGGGAATGCGAGGCATGCTGTACAGGGATCCATCCTTCGAACCCTGTTCTCCAGTCCTTCCATATGGTATGTCCTGGAGCTATGCAACAGGACTCGAATGTCCCACAGAAGGAAACCTTGTGGTTTGGGGCAACCTCCAAACTCAGCGTGGGAAAACTTCCTTGGCCTCATGAGGCCCCCGCTTCATGAAGGTGCCATCATGGACACATACTCCAGCCTCAGCCAACGTCTGATCCTCAGCCTGACTTCAGATGCAGGAGATTTTGATTCAGCCTCTGCAGAGTGGGCCTGCTCTGCCCTTGGCTCCAATACTCACCCTAGCTTCTGTTTTCAGACTTCCGTCCTCACACTCCTTGCCCACAAACCCTCCCTACTGGGAATTCTGGGGCCACACTGAAGCACTCTGCCTGCCTCCCAGGAGAAAAACACTGTCTATGGTGCTGCCCAGAAACCCCAAATGAGGATCAAACTGCTTGGCCCTCGGCAACACCCCAATTGCATAGGCTACCTTAAACACTGATGCTCTGTCACAAATAGCCTGAGCCCAGAACTTCCAACAGACACCGACACAGCTGGCTGCACTCCTAGGACATTGGACTCGACATTACCTTAGGCCACCATCCATTCCCAACCTGGGTTTTCAGTCATCGGATCCTAGACCTTATCTCCAATCCCTGCACAGGGGGGAACCTGTTGCACAAATCAGAACCCCTCCTTCCCCATGGCAAGAAAACTTGCTGCTGGCAGTGAGTCAAACCTTCAGTGTAGGAAAAACGACATGGCCCATGAGGCAACGCCCACGCGTTAGGGCCGCCTTGGGCACAAACACACATTGTGACCCTCAGCGTGAGTACCTTATTCAAGTAACGCCTCTCAGTGACTGGACCAAGAGCCCGCATATGTGGCTTGCCATGCGCATAGGCACCCAGGACTAACTAGATGGTGTGTATTCCAGTTGAGGGAACCCACTGCTGTGCTCTAGAGTACCTCTCCTGGGGGGTCCCCTGTGGCAGAAAACAGTACTCTTCCCTTCCCACAGAATGAACCCAAACACTTGGGAGCTTGGACAATCCCCCGAGAGGAAGGCCCTTCCTCGGCCTCTGAGACAACCCCTACCCTGACCGGACACTGTGAACGCAACACCCAGAGACAAAATCCTGAGTGACTGCCTCCCACTTGCCCTCCTTTGATATCCAGAGGATCTCCCTCACGGACTGGAGATCAGTCCTGCCATTACCTTGGCCACTAGCTGAGCCAAGTTTGCTTTTTCAGACATCTGTCCCCACAGCCCTGGCAAACACAGCCTCTAGGCTGGGTCCTCTGGAGCCAAACCACAGGACCGTGCCTGCTCTCTCCTGGGAAACTGTGTCCATTCCTTTGGAAACACACCTCCAGAATATGAGAAACCTCAAGGCCCCCGAGGACATCCCACTACTGGGAGGCTCCCTGGACACACAGGGGCATTCGGACACAAGCTGAGCAGCTACCTCCACGAAGGCATGCCCAAAGATGTCAACAGAGATAGAAGGTTGAGCCGGACAGGCCCTTAGGCCGTAATCTCAACTCTTGCTTTGAGTTCCAGGTGTCACTCCTCAGAGGCTTTGGTTCAAAGAACAGGATATGGGGCTTTCCTGAGGCACTGAACAGAACTCCTCTCGTCTCCACATGGGAAGCTTCCCTGTTGGAGCTGTATCAAACACCTCAGTTTGGAAAACCCTGCAGAGTCCCTGAGCCACCTCCACATTCCAAGGTCTCCCAGGCCACCAAGCCACAGTAGGACTCATCTTCAGGAGAGTCCATTTCAACTCTCCCCTCTGGGTAGCTCACCCAGGAGCCTGCAGATTGAGCCTGCCTTGTCCTGACTAAAGAGTGGGTATATGAGGTGGCGTTCCCAGGCATCCATGCTTAGACACCTGCTCTCGAGTCTTTCCGTATGGGGCCTCCTGGAACCATCCAATAGGACTCGACTGTCGTGCAGAAGGAAACCTTGAGGTTTGGAGTAGTTCACAAATCCCATCGTAGGCAAGCCTCCCTGGCCTAATGAAGCCCTCACCCTTCAGGAAGAGGCCATGCTGGACAAAAACTCTAGCCTGAGGCACGTCTCATAGTTGACATGACCTCAGTGCAGGAGATCTCGATTCAGCCTCTGCAGAGTGGGCCTGCCGTGCCCTCGGTCCCAAACCTCACGCTACCTTGTGTTTTCAGACTTCCTTCCTCACACTCCTGGCAAACAAGCCCTCCGGACCAGAAACTCCAGAACCAAAACCCAGCCCAGTGTCTGCCCAACGGAAGAAAAACGTTTCCCTGTGGGGCTCTCCAGAAAACCCAGATGAGGATCAACCTGCTCGGGCCTCGACGGTACCCGAACTGGATAGGATGCTCTGGGCACTCATGCTCTGTCTGACACAGCCTGAAGCCAGACGTCCAGACAGACAAGGAGACAGATGGCCGCACACCCAGCACTTCGGACACGCCATGGTCTTATGCCGTCACCTCTTCCTAACCTTGGTTTTCAGATATCTGAACCTAGACATTATATCAATTCTCCACACAGCTGGGTATCGCAAGCACAAAACAGAACTCCTCCTTCCCCATGGCTGTCAAGCTTGCTCTTGGCATGGAGTCACACCTTCAGGGTGGGAGAAACCTTCATGGCCCCTGAAGCCACGCCCAAACTTGAGTGCTGCTTGGGCACAAATTCACACTGTGACCCTCAGCATGAGCCCCATGTCAAAGAAAGGCCTGTCAGGGCCTGGACCAAGAGCCCGCATATGGGGCTTGCCAAGCCCCTATGCACCCAATCCACACCAGTGTTTGAGTTTTCCAGTCGCCCCACCTGTACCTGGGCTCTGCTATGGAATCCCTTTCTTGGAGAGACACATGAGCCAGACAACACGACTCCACCCTTCCCTCAAAATGTCCCCAAACTCTTGGGAGCTGGGACAAATCCCCAGAGAGGGATACTCGTCCACAGTCCCTGAGGCCACCGCTCCAATCCACGGCTATCCCGGACACAACATCCAGAGACAAAAGCCTGAAGGATCGCCTTCCACTCGCCCTTCTTTCAGAGGCCCAGGAGTTCCCTCTCGGGCTGTACATCCGGCCTGTCATACCCTAGGCGCCACTCATAAGCTGACTTTGTGTTTTAAGACTTCTGTGCCCACAGCATGGACCCACACAACCTCCAGGCTAGGGCCTCTGAAGCCACAGCGAAAGATTGTGCCGGCCCTCTCTAAGGAAAGTGTGTCCAATCCATTGACCACAACCCTACAGGTTAGGGAAAAGCTCCAAGGCCCCTGAGGCCATCAATAGGTAGGCCACCCTGGACTAAGAGGGGCTCTCTGACACCAGCAGAGCAACTATCTCCACTTAGATTCTCAGACAGTGTCCCCAGAGACAGAAGGTTGAAATGGACAGGCCCCCAGGCCCTAATATGAACCTTAGCTTTGTTTCCATGTGTCCGTTCTCAGAGGACTGTTTTCGTAGACCAGCACATGGGGCTTTTCTGAGTCACCAAACCAAGCATCTCTCGTCTCCACATGGGCAGCTTTCTTACTGGGGATGTATCAAACCCTTCAGGTAGGAGAGTTCCGCAAGGCCACCGAACAACCAGCACATTCCAAGGTCTCCATGGACCCAAACGCACATTATGACGCATCCTCAGGAGAGGCCATTTCAACTCAGCCCCCTGGGTAGCGTGACCCAGAGACAGCAGATCAAACATATCTTTTCGCTAATGGCCAATGGGAATGCGAGGCATGCTGTACAGGGATCCATCCTTCGAACCCTGCTCTCCAGTCCTTCCATATGGTATGTCCTGGAGCTATGCAACAGGACTCGAATGTCCCACAGAAGGAAACCTTGTGGTTTGGGGCAACCTCCAAACTCAGCGTGGGAAAACTTCCTTGGCCTCATGAGGCCCCCGCTTCATGAAGGTGCCATCATGGACACATACTCCAGCCTCAGCCAACGTCTGATCCTCAGCCTGACTTCAGATGCAGGAGATTTTGATTCAGCCTCTGCAGAGTGGGCCTGCTCTGCCCTTGGCTCCAATACTCACCCTAGCTTCTGTTTTCAGACTTCCGTCCTCACACTCCTTGCCCACAAACCCTCCCTACTGGGAATTCTGGGGCCACACTGAAGCACTCTGCCTGCCTCCCAGGAGAAAAACACTGTCTATGGTGCTGCCCAGAAACCCCAAATGAGGATCAAACTGCTTGGCCCTCGGCAACACCCCAATTGCATAGGCTACCTTAAACACTGATGCTCTGTCACAAATAGCCTGAGCCCAGAACTTCCAACAGACACCGACACAGCTGGCTGCACTCCTAGGACATTGGACTCGACATTACCTTAGGCCACCATCCATTCCCAACCTGGGTTTTCAGTCATCGGATCCTAGACCTTATCTCCAATCCCTGCACAGGGGGGAACCTGTTGCACAAATCAGAACCCCTCCTTCCCCATGGCAAGAAAACTTGCTGCTGGCAGTGAGTCAAACCTTCAGTGTAGGAAAAACGACATGGCCCATGAGGCAACGCCCACGCGTTAGGGCCGCCTTGGGCACAAACACACATTGTGACCCTCAGCGTGAGTACCTTATTCAAGTAACGCCTCTCAGTGACTGGACCAAGAGCCCGCATATGTGGCTTGCCATGCGCATAGGCACCCAGGACTAACTAGATGGTGTGTATTCCAGTTGAGGGAACCCACTGCTGTGCTCTAGAGTACCTCTCCTGGGGGGTCCCCTGTGGCAGAAAACAGTACTCTTCCCTTCCCACAGAATGAACCCAAACACTTGGGAGCTTGGACAATCCCCCGAGAGGAAGGCCCTTCCTCGGCCTCTGAGACAACCCCTACCCTGACCGGACACTGTGAACGCAACACCCAGAGACAAAATCCTGAGTGACTGCCTCCCACTTGCCCTCCTTTGATATCCAGAGGATCTCCCTCACGGACTGGAGATCAGTCCTGCCATTACCTTGGCCACTAGCTGAGCCAAGTTTGCTTTTTCAGACATCTGTCCCCACAGCCCTGGCAAACACAGCCTCTAGGCTGGGTCCTCTGGAGCCATACCACAGGACCGTGCCTGCTCTCTCCTGGGAAACTGTGTCCATTCCTTTGGACACACACCTCCAGAATATGAGAAACCTCAAGGCCCCCGAGGACATCCCACTACTGGGAGGCTCCCTGGACACACAGGGGCATTCGGACACAAGCTGAGCAGCTACCTCCACGAAGGCATGCCCAAAGATGTCAACAGAGATAGAAGGTTGAGCCGGACAGGCCCTTAGGCCGTAATCTCAACTCTTGCTTTGGGTTCCAGGTGTCACTCCTCAGAGGCTTTGGTTCAAAGAACAGGATATGGGGCTTTCCTGAGGCACTGAACAGAACTCCTCTCGTCTCCACATGGGAAGCTTCCTTGTTGGAGCTGTATCAAACACCTCAGTTTGGAAAACCCTGCAGAGTCCCTGAGCCACCTCCACATACCAAGGTCTCCCAGGCCACCAAGCCACAGTAGGACTCATCTTCAGGAGAGACCATTTCAACTCTCCCCACTGGGTAGCTCACCCAGGAGCCTGCAGATTGAGCCTGCCTTGTCCTGCCTAAAGAGTGGGAATATGAGGTGGCGTTCTCAGGCATCCATGCTTAGACACCTGCTCTCGAGTCTTTCCGTATGGGGCCTCCTGGAACCATCCAGTAGGACTCGACTGTCGTGCAGAAGGAAAGCTTGAGGTTTGGAGTAGTTCACAAATCCCATCGTAGGCAAACCTCCCTGGCTTCATGAAGCCCCCACACCCTTCAGGAAGAGGCCATGCTGGACAAAAACTCTAGCCTGAGGCACGTCTCATAGTTGACATGACCTCAGTGCAGGAGATCTCGATCAGCCTCTGCAGAGTGGCCCTGCCATGCCCTCGGTCCCAAACCTCATGCTAGCTTTTGTTTTCAGACTTCCTTCCTCACACTCCTGGCAAACAAGCCCTACGGACTAGGAACTCCAGAACCACAACCCAGCCCAGTGTCTGCCCAACGGAAGAAAAACGCTTCCCTATGGGGCTCTCCAGAAAACCCAGATCATTATCAACCTGCTCCTGCCTCGACGGTCCCCGAAGTGGATATGCTGCTCTGGGCACTCATGCTCTGTCTGACACAGCCTGAAGCCAGACGTCCAGACAGACAAAGAGACAGCTGGCCGCACACCCAGCACTTCGGACACGCCATGGTCTTATGCCGTAACCTCTTCCTAACCTTGGTTTTCAGATATCTGAACCTAGACATTATATCAATTCTCCACACTGCTGGGTATCGCAAGCACAAAACAGAACTCCTCCTTCCCCATGGCTGTCAAGCTTGCTCTTGGCATGGAGTCACACCTTCAGGGTGGGAGAAACCTTCATGGCCCCTGATGCCACGCCCAAACTTGAGTGCTTCTTGGGCACAAATTCACACTGTGACCCTCAGCATGAGCCCCATGTCAAAGAAAGGCCTGTCAGGACCTGGACCAAGAGCCCGCATATGGGGCTTGCCAAGCCCCTATGCACCCAATCCTCACCAGTGTTTGAGTTTTACAGTCGCCCCACCTGTACCTGGGCTCTGCTCTGGAATCCCTTTCTTGGAGAGACACATGAGCCAGACAACACGACTCCACCCTTCCCACAAAATGACCCCAAACTCATGAGGCCCCCGCTTCATGAAGGTGCCATCATGGACACATACTCCAGCCTCTGCCAACTTCTGATCCTCAGCCTGACTTCAGATGCAGGAGATTTTGATTCAGCCTCTGCCGATTGGGCCTGCTCTGCCCTTGGCTCCAATCCTCACCCTAGCTTGTGTTTTCAGACTTCCGTCCTCACACTCCTGGCCCACAAACCCTCCCTACTGGGAATTCTGGGGCTACACTGAAGCACTCTGCCTGCCTCCCATGAGAAAAACATTGTCTATGGTGCTGCCCAGAAACCCCAAATGAGGATCAAACTGCTTGGCCCTCGGCAACACCCCAATTGCATAGGCTACCTTAAACACTGATGCTCTGTCGCAAATAGCCTGAGCCCAGACCTTCCAAAAGACACCGACACAGCTGGCTGCACACCCAGCACATTGGACCCGCCACTGCCTTAGGCCACCATCCATTCCCAACCTGGGTTTTCAGTCATCGGATCCTAGACCTTATCTCCAATCCCTGCACAGGGGGAACCTGATGCACAAGTCAGAACCCCTCCTTCCCCATGGCAAGAAACCTTGTGCTGGCCGTGAGTCAAACCTTCAGTGTAGGAGAAAACGGCAAACCTGCCGGGCCTCATGAAGCCCCCCATATCCTTCAGGGAGAGTTCATCATGGACAAAAACTCTAGCTTGAAGCACGTCTCATAGTAGATATGACCGCAATGCAGGAGATCTTGATTCAGCCTCTGCAGAGTGGCCTGCCGTGCCCTCGGTCCCAAACCTCATGCTAGCTTGTGTTTTCAGACTTCCTTCCTCACACTCCTGGCAAACAATCCCTCCAGAGTAGGATTTGCAGAACCACAAGCCAGCCCAGTTACTGCCCACCGGTAGAAAACGTTTCCTTGTGGGGCTCTCCATAAAACCCAGATGAGGATCAACCTGCTCTTGCCTCGACGGCACTCAGATTTGATAGGCTGCTCTGGGCACTAATGCTCTGCCTTTCACAGCCTGATGCCAGACGTCCAGACAGGCAAGGAGACAGCTGGCCACACACCTAGCACTTCTGACACGCCATGGTCTTATGCCGTTATCTCTTCCTAACCTTGGTTTTCAGATATCTAAACCCAGATATTATATCAATTCCCCACACAGTTGGGCATCTGAATCACAAATCAGAACTCCTTCTTCCCCATGGCTGTAAGGCTTGCTCTTGGCATGGAGTCACACCTTCAGTGTGGGAGAAACCTTCATTTCCCCTGAAACCACGCCCAAACTTGAGTGCTGCCTTGGGCACAAATTCACTCTGTGACCCTCAGCATGATCCCAATATCAAAGAAAGGCCTGTCAGGGCCTTGACCAAGAGCCCGCATATGAGGCGTGCCAAGCCCCTATACACCCAATCCTCACCAGTGTTTGAGTTTTCCAGTCTCCCTCCCGTTCCTGGGGCTCTGCTCTGGAATCACTTTCTTGGAGAGACACATGAGCCAGACAACAGGACTCCACCCTTCCCACAAAATGACCCCAAACTCCTGTTAGCTGGGACAAATCTCCAGAGAGGGATACTTGTCCACAGTCACTGAGGCCACCCCCTACAATCTACGGCTATCCTGGACGCATCCAGAGACAAAAGCCTGAAGGAATCTCGCCCTTGATTCACAAGCCAAGGAGCTCACTCTCTATCTGTACATCCAGCCTGCCATACCCTCGGCGCCACTCATAAGCTGAGTTTGTGTTTTCAGACTTCTGTGCCCACAGCCTGGACCCACACACCCTCCAGGCTAGGGCATCTGGAGCCACAGCGAAAGATTGTGCCTGCCCTCTCCAAGGAAAGTGTGCCCAATCCATTGACCACAACCCTACTGGTTAGGGAAAAGCTCCAAAGCCCCTGAGGCCATCCTGATAGTGTAGGCTGCCCTGGAATAAAAGGGGCACTCTGACACCAGCTGAGCCATTATCACCACTTAGACTCTCCGACAGTGTCCCCAGAGACAGAAGATTGAAATGGACAGGCCCTTAGGCCCTAATATGAACCTTAGCTTTAGTTTTCATGTGTCTGTCCTCAGAGGACTGGTTTCGTATACCAGCATATTAGGTTTTTCTGAGGCTCCAAACCAAACCTTTCTCGTCTCCACATGGAGTGCTTTCTTACTGGATCTGTATCAAACCCTTCTGGTCGGAGAATTCCGCAGGGCCACAGTACAACCATCACATTCCAAGGTCTCCATGGACAGAAACACACATTATGACGCATCCTCAAGAGAGGCCATTTCAACTCAGCCCGCTGGTTAGCTTGCCCCAGAGCCAGCAGATCAAACATATCTTGTCGTTAATGGCCAAAGGGAATGCGAGGCATGCTGTTCAGGGATCCATCCTTTGAACCCTCCTCTTCAGTCCTTCCGTAAGGTATGTACTGGAGCCACTCAACAGGACTCGACTGTCTTGCAGAAGGAAACCTTGTGGTTTGTGGCAACCTCCAAACTCAGCGTGGGAAAATTTCGTTGGCCTCATGAGGCACCTGCTTCATGAAGGTGCTATCAAGGGCACAATCCAACCTCAGCCAACGTCTGATCCTCAGCCTGACTTCAGATGCATGAGATATCCTTTCAGCCTTTGCAGAGTGTGCCTGCTCCCAACCTCACCCTATCTTTTGTTTTCAGACTCTACCCTAGCACTCCTGGCCCAAAAGCCCTCATGATTGGGAATTCTGGTTCCAGAACGAAGCCCTCTGCCTGCCCCCCAAAGAAAAACATTGTCTATGGCATTGCTCAGAAACCCCAAATGAAAATCAACCTGCTCAGCCCTCGGCAACACCCCAATTGCATAGGCTACCCTAAACACTATGCTCTGTCTTACATAGCCTGAGCCCAGACCTTGTGAGAGACATTGAGACAGTTGGCTTCACACCCAGCACATCGAGCCTGCCATGGGTTAGGCCATTTCATCCCTTCCCATTGACCTGGGTGTCTTCCTGGAGGTATATTCTGAGGCTGTGTCAGACTATGCATTTTTTCTGGAGCTTCCTATGGAATTGGGGTGGTATTAGGGGCCTTGCAATTTTCTCTTAATCTGGTGGGTTGGGAAACTGAGACAGGCTGACATTCCTTGGGAGAGCTGGCCCAGTGCTGTTGTGTGTTCCTGGAGGCCCCATCCTGGAGGGCATATGGGTCAGGACTCTGGGTCCAAAGTCTTCAGACACAAACTCGGGTAAGAGTTAAGCTCGAGGTGATGGCAGACCCAATCTGCAGACCCTGAGCAAAGCATCTCCAGATATGAAATTCGGACGGCTGTGAGGCAGGAGCACAGTCTTTTCTGTCTGACTTGTTTGTCTATGATGGCCACGAAATGGAGGGGTGGCCTCATGGGTCCATGTGAGATTCTACCTCTCTGGGAATTCTGCTCGGCACCCAAGAGTTTGGTGTATTTCCGGGGGATGGGAGGAGCGCAGTTTTATGAGTCAGGGATCCCGTCCAAACAGCCATTCCAGAGATGGGTCCTGGGTTCTAGAGCCTGGATCACCGCAACAAGGCTTAGGATTTGGGCCTAGGGTCCTGCTCTATGTTTTCCTGGTACAGCTCCCGAGTGTTCTTGTTGGAAATGGGTCTCATTCTGAGGGTCACAATGCCTGTTTTTGCCCAGATGCCCATGCTGAGTGGGTGTGACCTCATGGGCTATGCACTTGGCTCCCACTCTGAGGGTTGGACTGCCATCTCAACATTCAGTTTTCCTGCCATGGGGAAGGAGGGGTACTTTTTTATGCTTCAGGTTCCCCCATGGGCAGGAATTTGAGCTAAGTTCTGGGACCGGTGCCTGAATAGCCAGTTCACTTTGAGATGAGGTCCTCGGGCCAAGGCAGGACCCACCTGCAGAAAATGAGGCCTGCTTTCTGGGTGGCTGTCAGGAGCTCGGGCTCGAGCTGTGTCAGACAGAACATTCGTGGAGAGTTCGGCCTATGATATTGGGGTGCTTTTGAGAGCTGTGCAACTGGATCCTCATGGGGGATTTTTGCACAGACCCTTTCTTCACTTCTTCTATCTGGTGAGCAGGCAGATGGCTGCATTACGGCTCCAGAATATCCAAGTTGGAGGGTTTGCAGGCGAGGAGTGTGAGGACAGAAGTATGAAAACATAAGCTACGGTTACGCTCAGTGCCGAGCACATGTCTATTCCAATGTACAGCAGATGTTTCGAGATCTCCAGCACCTGGGCGAGGGGAAGATGTCTGCTCACGCTGGAGTTTGTATCCATGATGGCCAACAAATGGTGGGGAGGCCTCAAGAATTCTTGGAGGTTTTTCCAAGCTGGAGCTTGTGAGCTGCTCCAAATATCAAGGTGTCCTACTAAAGGACAGCAGAAGTCTTCTTACAGGGCTCCAGGGTCCCCCATATGGAAGATTCGATAGCAATGCTCTCTGAATGGAGGCCTGGTAAGCCAATCTCGTGTTACCATTGCAGCTGAGGAACAGGGTAAGCTTGAACCAATGACACTGATTCCAAGTTCCAAGTTATTTTCGTTGATGGAAGTTCTCAGTCTAACAGGTCCCAATGCTGCTTGGTGTCCAGGGAGACCTTAGAATGTGGTGGCGGCTCTCTGACCATTGAGGATTCTCTATCCTTAGGATTAGACCCAGTACCCAGGAGCCAGGTTTCCTTCTTGGGACAGGAGGTGTGCTCTTGTATGGCTCACGGACCACAGGTTGGACCATATGCTTGAATTTCCAGAACAGACCTCTAGGAAGAGAGACCTCAAAACATAAGCTAGGGTTCTGATGAGGTTTTAGGGCCATGGAAGTTTCAATCTTCGGACTAAGTGCCATTGGCCTGCATGTCATCCTGGAGGTAGGTGCTGAGGCTGTGTCAGGCTGTGCACTTATTCCAGAGGCCTATGATATTGGGGTGCAGTCAGGGGCCTTGCAGTTTTCTCCTAATCTGGACATTTTGGGAAACTGAGATGAGCAGGGTTTCCTCAGGAGAGCAGGGCCAGTGATGTCATGTGTTTCTCGAGGCCCCATCCTGGAGGTCATGTGTGTCAGGACTTTGGGACCAAAGACTTTAGACACAACCTCGGATAAGAGATAGGAGTGAGGTGATGGCAGTCCGAATCTGAAGACCCTGAGGGAAGCTCCTCGGGATTTGAAATTCAGGTGGCTGGGAGGGAGGAGCACAGGCTTTTCTGTCTGGATTTTGTGTCTAGGATGGCCACTAAATGGAGGGGTGACCTCATGTGTCCATGGGATATTCTTCCACTCTGGTGATTCTGCTTGGCACCCAAGAGTTTGATTTCTTTCTGGGGAAGAGGAAAAGACTGTATTCCATCTCTGGGATCCTGTCCAAACAGGGATTCCAGAGATGGGTTCTGGGTCCAGACAGTGGGAAAACTTAACCAAAGCTTCGATTTGGGATCCTGGTCCAGATCCCAAGGGGGATCTTTGGAAAGGGGTCTCATTCTGAGGGTCACAATGCCTATTTGTGCCCAGCTGCCCATCCTGTGTAGGCATGGTCTCATGGACCATGCACCTGGTTCCCACTCAGCGTTGTACAGCCATCTCAACATTCAGTTTTCTGGCCATGGGGAAGGAGGAGCACTCTTTTGTGCTTCCGAGTCCCCTATGGGCAGGAATTTGAGCTAAGTCTGGGACAGGTACCTGAATATCCAGGTTGCTTCAAGATGATGGCCTCGGGCCAAGGTTGGACCCACCTGGAGGATATGGGGTCCACTATCTGGGTGGCTGACAGGAGGTCGGGGATCAGGTGGTGTCAGATAGACAATGTATGCAGAGGTCGGTCTATTATATTGGGGTGCCATTGAGGGCCGTGCAGGAGGATCCTCATGTGGGTTTCTACGAAGACCCATAGGGCACTTCTTTCTGGTGGGCAGGCAGAAAGCTGCACTGTGGCTTCAGAATTCCCAATATGAAGGGCTTGTAGGCGAGGAGTGTGAAGACAGAAGTCTGAAAACACAAGCCACGGATAAGCTCAGTGCCGACCACAGGACCATTCCATTGTGCAGTGGTTGTTTCGAGAATTCCAGCACCTGAGTATGGGCGAGGGTCAGATGTCTGCTCACGCTGGGTTTGCATCCATGATGGTCAACGAATTGTGGGGTGGCCTCAAGAATTCTTGGAGATTTTCCCAAGCAGGACCTTGTGAGCTGCTCCAAACAGCAAGGTGTCCTACTGTGGGACAGGGGAAGTCCGCTTACAAGGCTCCAGGGTCCCCCATATAGAAAGATTCGACAGCAGAGGTCTCTGAATGGGGGCCTGGGAAGTCTTCCTTGCATGACCATTGCAGCTGAGGAACATTGCAGGCTTGATCTGCTGGTTTTTGTTCAAATTTCCAAGTGATCTAAGTTGACGGATGTTCTCAGTCTAATGAGTCACAATGCTGTTTGGTGTCCAGGGAGACCTTAGAATGTGGTGGTGAGGGTGCCTGGGTGGCTCAATGGGCTAAGCCGCTGCCTTCGGCTCAGGTCATTATCTCAGGGTCCTGGGATTGAGTCCCGCATCGGGCTCTCTGCTCAGCAGGGAGCCTGCTTCTTCCTCTCTCTCTCTCTGCCTTCCTCTATGCCTACTTGTGATCTCTGTCTGTCAAATAAATAAATAAAATCTATATAAAAAAAAAACAATGTGGTTGTGGGTCTGTGGCCATGCAGGATTTTCCTACCTGAGGGTTAGACCCAGTTCCCAGGAGCCAGGTTCCCTTCTCGGGACAGGAGGGGTTCTCTTGTATGGCTCAGGGACCACATGTCGGATCATATGTTGGATTTCAAGACCAGGCCTCTGGGCACAGAGGCCTGAATATCTAGGCTAGGGTTCTTATGAGGTTGTAGGGGCATGTCATCCTCAACCTTCGGACTTAGGGACTTTGACCTGTGAGTCTTCCTGGAGGTAGATGCTCAGGCTGTGTCAGACTGTGCATTTTTTCCAGAGTGGCCTATGAAATTGGGGTGGGCTCAGGGGCCTTGCAGGCTTTTCCTAATCTGGAGGGTTTGTGCAACCGAGACAGCAGAATTTCATCCAGAGATCAGGCCCAGTGATGTAGTGTGGTTCTGTCAGCCCCATCCTGCAGGGAATGTGGTTAAGGGCACTGGGACCAAAGTCTTCAGACACAAAATTGTGTATCAATTAGGAGGGAGGTGATGGCAGCCCCGATCTGCAGATGCTGAGGGCAGCTCCTCAGGATTTGAAATTCGTGTGGCTGGGAGGCAGGAGCAAAGGCTTTTCTGTCTGGATTGTGTCTAGGATGGCCTTGGAATGGTGGTGTGTCCTCATGTGTCCATGGAATATTCTACCTCTCTGGGGATTCTGCCCAGCACCCAAGAGTTTGGTGTCTCACTGGGAAGGAGAGAGCGTAGTTTACTGTTTCAGTGTTTCCGTCAACACAGGGATTCAAGAGATGGGTTATAGGTCCCTGTGCCTGGATAACCCTACAAAGGCTTAGTATTTGGGCCTAGAGGCTTGACTGCCTGGCTCTGTGGGGCTTTGGTTCAGCTCCCATGGAGACTTGTTGGAAATGGGTATCAGGGTAAGGGTCACAATGCCTGTTTTTGCCCAGATGCCCATCCTGAGTGGGCATTGGCTCTTGTTCCATGCACCTGGATCCCAATATGAGGGTTGGACCACCATATCAACATTTAATTTTCCTTCTATGAGGAAGGAGGAGTACTCTTTTGTGCTTCAGATTCCCCCATGCACAGTAATTTGAGCTATGTTCTGGGACTGGTACGTGAATAACCAGGTTGGTTTGAGATGAAGGACTCAGGTCAAGGCAGGTCACACCTGCCAGATATGGGTCCCGCTATCTAGGTGGCTACCAGGAGGTCGGGGCTCGAGCTGTGTCAGACAAAGCATTAGTTCACAAGGTGGCCTATGATATTGTGGTGCTATAGAGGGCTGTGCTGGTGGAACCTTATATAGAGTTTCACGCAGACCCATAGGGCACCTCTTTTTTCTGGTGGGCAGGCAGAAGGCATTGTGGCTCCCAAATTCCCAATATGGGGGACTTGAAGGCGAGGAGTGTGAGAACAGAAGGCAGAAAACACAATCTATGCTTAATCTCAGTGCCGAGAACATGGCCGTTCCAATATGCAGTGGTTTTTTCGAGATCTCCAGCATCTGAGTACAGGCGAGGGTCAGATGTCTGCTCATGATAGAGTTTGTATCTATCGTGGCCAACAAATGAAATATCCAGCACCTGAGTAAAGGTGGATTTCAGATGTTTACGCACACTGGAGTTTGTGTCTCTGATGACCGAATGGAGGAGTGGCATCAAGAGGCTGATGCATGTGAGATGCACCAAACAGCAAGGTTGTTTTTTCTACTGGACAGTTAGAGTCTGGTATGTTTTCTGCAGGGCCCCCCATGTGAAAAGTATGGGTAGCAGAGCCCTTCCACATGGATGCCTGGAAAGCACACCTCCATTGACCAATGCAGCTGAGGAACATGCAGGTTCTTTACGGTGCTTCTGGGGCGAAGCACCAAGGTCTTGAGTTGACATGGAATCTCTTGAAGATGGTTTACAATGCTGGTTTTTTTTACCAGGTAGATCTTAGAATGTGTTGGTGGCTAAGGTGCCTGCAAGATTCTCCTACCCTGAGGGTTTAACACAGGTCGAAGAGCACGGTTACCTTCTGGGGACAGGAGATGTAGTGTTTTGTGGCTCAGGGACCACATTCCATATCATAAGTTCCTATTCAAGAACAGGCCTCTGAAGACAGATGCCCGACAACCTAATCTAGGGTTCCAATGAGTCCCAGGGGCATGAGAGGTTCAATCTTCATACTTAGGAAAGTTGACTTGGGTGTCTGCCAGGATGTAGGTGATCAGGGAGTTTCAGACTGCGCACTTATGTCCAGAGTAACCTCCAATATTGGGGTGGCCACAGGGGTCTTGAATGTTTCAACCAACTCTGGAGGGTTTGGTTAACTGACATGCACAATTTCCATGGGGATGGCAAGCACAGTCCTGTGGTGTGGCTCCAGAGACTCCACCCTGGAGGGCATGTGAGCCATGGTTCTGGGAGGGAAGTCTGCAAACACAAACTCGGGTTAGGTTTAGTGGCTAGGTTATCGCAGGGCAATGTGTAGACCTGGAAGGCTACTCATCAGGAACAGTAACTGGAATGACCCGAAGGTGGAAGCACAGGCTTTTATATCTGGATTGTGTGTCTAGGGTGACCTCAGAATGTAGCTGTGGCCTCATGGGTCCATGGGAGATTTTTCCTCTAAGGATACTGGCAGCTCCCAATATTTTGATGACTTTTTGAGATGGGAAGACTGCTATTTTCGATCTTAGGTGTGCCCCAAAACAGGGATTCCAGAGATGGGCTCTGGGTCTAGGCGCCTGGAAAATCCCACCAAGGGTTGGGATTTGGGCTTATGGGCAGACCAGGCCTGCAATGCAGGATCTTGGTGGTGCAACTGAGAGGGCTTGTTTGGAAGCATGCTCAGGCTGAGCATTACAATGCCTGTTTGTGCCCAGGGTGGCCCTCAGGAGTGGGCGTGGTCCCATTGTCCATTTTCTGGCTCCCACACTGAGGGATGGACACACATTCCAATGGCCAGGTTTCCAGCCATGGGGAAGGAGGAAATATCTATTGTGCTTCATGTTCCCCCATAGGCAGGGATTACAGCAAAGGTCTGGGGACAGATGCCTGAATACCAAGGATGCATAGAGATGACAGATTTGGGCCATGGCCGTTCTCACATGCTGGATATGGGCCCCGCTCTCTGGGTGGCTGACACGAGGTCTGGGCTCAGGCTGTGTCAGACACAGCACTAGTGGCCAGAGAAGTCTATATATTGGGGTTCTCTCCAGGGCCGAGTAAATTGATCCTCATGTAGGGTTTCTGGCGAGACTCACGAAGCACTTCTTTCTGTGGGGCAGGCAGAATGCTGCCTTATGGATCCAGAATTCCCTATCAAGAGGGTTTGGGGACAAATAGGGTGAGAATGCAATTGTAAACACCAGCTATGCTTAAATTGAGTGCCAAGCGGAAGTCAGTTTCAATGTGCAGCAGCTTATACGAGATATCCAGCACCTGAGTAAGGGCAGATGTCAGATATTTGCTCACACTGGAGTTTGTGTCTAGGATGACGACTAATGGAGGGGTGGCTTCAGGAAGCAATGGAGGATTACCCACGCTTAAGATTGTGAGATGCTCCAAACAACAAGGTTTCCTTCTAATGGACAGGAGGAGTCTGTTTTTTTTTCCTCCAGGGTCCCTCAAGTGGAAGTTTGCGTAGCAGAGCCCTCCCGCATGGATGACTGGAAAGCACACGTCCAATGACCATTGCAGCTGAGGAACATGACAGGTTCGTTTTGGTGGTTCTGGTGCCAAGTACCAAGGCCTTGAGTTGACTTGGAATCTCTTACAGATGTGTCCCAAAACTGGTTTGTTACAAGGGAGTTCTTAGAATGTATTGGTGGCTATGGGCCACGCTGAGGGTTTGGCACAGGTCGATGTGCACAGTTTCCATCTTGGGAGAGGAGATGTTCTGTTTTGTGGCTCAGGGTACATATGTTGTATCCTGACTTGGTATTCAAGAACAGTCCTCTGAGGATTGATGCTTGCAACCTAATCTAGAGATCCAATGATGTCCTTGGTGCCCATCAGGTTCAATTTTCTTACTAAGGACCATTGATATGGTTGTCTGACTGGATGTAGGTGATCAGGGTGTTTCAGACTGTGCATTTGCATCCAGATCCACTTCCAATATTGGGGTGGGCTCAGGGGCCTTGCAGGTTTCTCCTAACTTGGAGGCTTTGGGGAACTGTGATGGGCACAGTTTCCTTGGGGATGGCAGGCCCAGTCCTGTGGTAAGGCTTCAGAGACCACCTCCTTGAGCATATGAGAGCCATGGTTTTGGGAGGGAAGTCTGCAAACACAAATTTGGGTCAGGGATAGTGGCAAGGTGATGGCAGGTCCAATGCCTAGACCTAGAAGGCATCACGTCAGGAACTGTAATTAGGGTGACTGAAAGCTGGTAGCACAGGCTTTTATATCTGGATTGTGTGTCCAGGATGGGCTCTGAATGTAGACGTGGTCTCATGGTTCAATGCGAGACTTTTCTTCTCTAAGGATCCTGGTGGATCTCCATAGATTGGTGGTTTTTCAGAGAAGAAAAGAGTGCTCTTTTCCATCTTAGGGGTGCTCCAAAACAGGGAAGAATGCTGTTTTCCAACTTAGGCTTATGCCAAAACAGGGATTCCAGAGACGGGCTCTGGGTCTGGGTGCCCGGATATCCCACCAAGTGTTAGGATTTGGGCCTAGGGGCATTTTAGGCCTGCAATGCAGGATCCTAATGGTGTAACAGAGAGGGCTTGTTTGAAAGCATGCTCAGGCTGAGGGTCATCATGCCTCTTTGTGCCCAGGGGGGCCCTCAGGAGAGGGCGTAGTCTCATTGGCCATATAGATGGATCCCACTTTGAGGGTTGGACACCCATTGCAACAGCCAGGCTTCCTGCAATGGAAAGAGGAGTTCTCTATTGTGCTTCAGGTTCCCCCATTGGCAGGGTTACAGGAAAGGTCTGTGGAAAGTTGCCTTAATACCAAGGATGTGTACAGATGACAGGCTAAGAATTACCAGGTAACAAAACAGCATTGTTACCCATGTTCATGACATTCCATGTAGAAATAAGCCCTTAGTACTTCGCCCCAGAGCCACCAGAATGAACTTGCCATGATCCTAAGCTGCAATGGTCAGTGGAGGTGTGGTTTCCAGGCAACCATACGGGGGTGCTCTGCTACACAAACTTTGCAATTGGCTGGGACCCTTGAGACAAAAAAACAGAATGCCCCTGTCCGGTAGAAGGAAACCTTCTGTTTGGAGCATCTCACAAGCCCCAGCGTGGGAAATTCTCCATTTCCTCTTGAAGCCACCACTCCATTTGTCAGTCATCATAGACACAAACTCCAGCATGAGCAAACATCTGACATCCGCCCTTACTCAGGTGATGGATTTCAATTCGATCGCTGCACACTGGAATTGCCTTTAGTTTGACTGAATTAAGCCATAGCTTGGGTTTACAATTCCATCCTCAGTCTACTGGTCCACAAGCCCTATTGTGAGGGAATTCTGGAGCTACAACACAATATTCTGCCTTCCCCATAGAAAGAAAAAGGGCCTGGAGAGTCTACCCAGAAACTCCATATGATGGTCAATCTTCTCGGTGCTAGACGGAACCCTGATTCATAGGCTGCCCTGGGCACTAGTGCTGTGTCTGACATAGCCGGAGCCAGGACCTAGTGTCAGCCACGGAGAGATCAGGGCCCATATCCAGCATGTGAGACCAGCTATGGCCCAAGTTTGTCTTCTCTTCTATTCTTGGTATTCAGGCATCTGTACCCACACCTTTGCTGAAATCCTTGCCATTGGGGAAACCTGTAGCACAATAGAGAACTCCTCCTTCCCCATGGAAGGTATTCTGACAGTTGGGATAGTTGCTCAACCCTCAAAGTGGAAGGCAGCTCCATGGCCAAGGAGACCATGTGCACTCATGATGGCTTCCCCGGGCACAAGCAGGCATTGTGACCTCAGCCTGAGCATGCTTTCAACCAAACGCTCTCAATTGCATCTCTGGGACCCCGAATTGCAGGCCTAGTACACACCTAGGCCCAACCCTAACACTAGTGGGATTTTACAGGGGCCCAGACACAGAGCCCATCTCTGGAATCCCTATTTTGGGGGACCCTAAGATGGAAAACAGCACTCTTCCCTTCCCCGAGATAGTCACCAAACTCATGGTAGCCACCAGGATCCTTGAGTGGAAAAATCTGCCATAGACCCATGAGAACACACCTGCATTCCGAGGCCATCCTGGACATACAATCCAGATACATATCATGTGCTATCACCTTTGAGTCATCGGATTTACAGTTCCTGACGAGCTGCCTTCCAGGTCTATGCATTGGGCCTACAATCACCTTGCCATTAACCTAAACTGAGTTTGTGTTTGCAGACTTCCTTCCTAAAACCATGGCTCACATGACCTCCAGGTTCTGCCATCTGAAGCCACACCACAAGACTGTGCCTGAGATCCTCAAGGAAACTGTGCCCATCACTTTTGCCCGATACCTTTAGATTAGGAGAAACCTGCAAGGCCCCTGAGCGCAGCCAAATAATGGAGGCCGCTCTGGGCACAAATGCACAGTCTGAGACACCCTGATCACCTCCATACAGGCAGACACCCAAGTCAATGCTCCTGAGTCAGAAGATTGAACCTGACATGCCCCGAGGACTTCATTGGCACACTAGATTAGGTTTACAGGTATCTGTCGTCAGAGGCCTGCTCTGGCATATCAACTTATGATAAAATATATAGTCCCTGAGCCACAGAACAGAATATGTCCTCCCCAAAAAGGAAGCCATGCTCCTGGAATTGTGTCATACCCTAAGGGTATTTGGATCCTGAATGGCCCCTTAGCAACCAGCACATTCTATGATATTCCTGGTAACAAACCATCATTGTGCCCCATCTTCATGAGACTCCATGTCAACTCAAGGTCTCGATATATTGCCCCAGAGCCACCAGAATGCACCTGCCATGTTCCTCAGCTGCAATGGTCAATGGAGGGGTGATTTCCAGGCATCCCTGTGGCGTTCTCTGCTACAAAACTTTCCACATGGAGAAACCAGAGAAAACAAACCAGACTTCTCCTGTCCGGTAGAAAGAAACTTTGCTATTTGGAGCATCTCACAAACCCCAGCATGGGAAATCCTCCATGGCCTCTTGACGCCACCCTTCCATTTGTGGGTAATCACAGACACAAACTCCAGTGTGAGCAAACATCTGACATCCACCCTTACTCAGGTGCTGGATATTCGAAACGGCAGCTGCACACTGGAACTGCCTTTTGCTTTTCACTGAACTTAACCATAGCTTTGTATTACTATTCTATCCTCACCACACTGCTCCACAATATCTCTTGATAGGGAATTCTGGAGCCACAACGCAGTATTCTGCCTTCCACATAGAAAGAAGAAGGACCTGTTGAGTCTGCCCAGAAACTGCACATGAGGATCAATCTACTCAGACCACGAGGCAACCCTGATTAATAGATTTCCCTGACCACTCGTGCTGTGTCTGACAGAGTCTAAGCCCCGACCTCGTGTCAGCCACCCAGAGGTGAGGGCCCATATTTAGCATGAAGATCGGCCATGGCCCTGGGCCATCATCTGTACCCATCCTTGGTATCCAGTCATCTGTCCCCCCAAACTTTGCTGGAATTCCTGACAATGGCGAACCTGAAACACAATAGAGAACACCTCCTTCCCCATGGCAGGAATATTGGCTGTTGGGATGGTTGTCCAACAGCGTGGGAGCCAGCTGCATGGCCAAGGAGACCATGCCCACTCCTGAGGGCCGACATGGGCACAGGCAGGCATGGTGATCCTCAGCCTGAGCATGTTTTCAAACAAACACTCTCAGTTGCTCCTCCAGTATCAGCATTGCAGGCCTGGTATGCCCCTAGGCCCAAATCCTAACCCTTGGTGGGATTTTCCAGGTGCCCAGACCCAGAGTCCGTCTCAGAATCCCTGTTTGGGGCACCATTAAGATGGAAAACAGCACTCTTCCCTTCCCTGAGAAAGGCACCAAACTATTGGGAGCCGCCAGGATCCTTAGAGAGAAAAAATCTCCCATGGACCCATGAAAACAAACCTGCATTCCGAGGCCATCCTGTCCACACAATCCAGAGAGAAAAGTCTTTGCTACCGCCTTCGAGTCATCCTATTTACATTTCCTGACGAGCTGCCCTCCATGTCTATGCATTGGGCCTGTGATCATCTCGACACTAACCCTAACCCCAGTTTGTGTTTGCCGACTTCTCTCCCAAAACCATGGCTTACATGCCCACCAAGATGTGGTCCCTCAAGCCACATCACAGGAAAGTTCCTGCCATCCCCAAGAAAACTGTGCCCATCAGGTTGTCCAAACCCTCCAGATTAGGAGAAACCTGCCAGGCCCCTGAACCCACCCCAATATTGGCGGTTGCTCTGGATGCAAACGTGCATTCTGAAACACCCTGAGCACCTCCATCGAGGCAGAAAGCCAAGTCAATGGTTCTGAGTCAGATGATTGAACCTGACATGCCCCTAGGACTTCACTGGAACCCTAGATTGGGTCTTCAGACATCTGTTCTCAGAGTCCTGTTCTGGAATACCAAGTTATGATACAACATGTGGTCCCTGATTCCCACAACAGAACATCTCCTGTCTCCAGAAGGAAAATGTGCTCTTGGATCTATGTCCAACTTTCAGGGTAGATGGATCCTGCATGACCCATTAGCCCCAGCACCTTCTATGATCTCCCTGGTAACAAACCAGCATTGTGACCCAACTTCCTGAGACTTGATGCCAACTCAAGGTGTTGGTACTTTGCCCAAGAGCCATGAAACGAATCTGCCATGTTCCTCAGGTACAAAGGTCAATGGACGTGTGCTTTCTAGGCATCCAAGAGGTAGTTCTCTGCTACACAAAAATTCCACATAGGGAACCCTAGAGCAAACAAATAAGACTGCTCCTGTCAGGTTGAAGGAAACCTTGGTTGTTTGGAGCATCTCACAAGCCCCAGCCTGGGAAGTCCTCCACATTCTCTTGATGCCAACCCTCCATTTGTTAGTCATCATAGACACAAATTCCAGCATGAGCAAACATCTGACATCTGCTCTTACTCAGGTGCTGGATATTCGAATCAGTCACGCACACTGGAAATACCTTTCACTTGACACTGTATTCTTGCATAGTTTGGGTTTACAATTCCATCCTCACCCTACTGGACCGCAAGTCCTCTTGAGAGGGAATTAGGGAGACAAAACGCAACATTCTGCCTTCCCCATAGAAAGAAGAAGGGCCTGGTGAGTCTGCCCAGAAACTCCCCATGAAGATCAATCTACTTGGCCCTCGAGGGAACCCCGATTTATACTTTGCGCTGGCCACTAGCGCTGTGTCTGAGAGAGCCTGAGCCCCAACCTCGTGTCAGCCACCCAGAGTGTGGGGCCCTTATCCAGCATGTGGGACTGGCCATGGCCTAGTCATCTCTACCCATCCTTGGTATTCCGGCAACTATCCCAGACCTTTGCTGGAATCCCTACCAGTGGGGGAATCTGAAGCACAATTGAGAACTCCTCCTTCCCCATGGCAGGAAGCCTGGCTGTTGCTATGGGTGCCCAACCCTCAGAAATAGAACCAGGTGCATGGCCAATGAGACAACGCCCAATCATAAGGGCCGCCTGGGCCAAAGCAGGCATTGTGTCCCTCAACCTTAGCATGCATTCAAACAAATGCTCTCAGTTGTTTCTGCAAGGTCCCGCATCGCAGGCCTGGTATGCCCTTAGGACCAAATCCTAACACTTCGTGGGATTTTCCATGCCAACATAACCAGAGCCCGTCTCTGGAATCTCTGTTTTGAAGCACCCCTATGATGGAAAACAGCAATCTTCCCTCCCCTGAGAAAACTATTAGGAGCTGCCAGGATGCGTAGAGAGGAAAAATCTCCCAGGGCTCCATAAGACCACACCTTCATTCCGAGGCCATCCTGGACACACAATCCAGATACAAGAGACTGTGCTACCACCTTCGAATCACCTGGTTTACAGTTCCAGACGAGCTGCCCTACAGACCTATGCATTGGGCCTGTGATCACCTCGCCATTAACCCTACCCCAAGTTTGTGTTTGCAGACTTCTTTCCCAAAACCATGGCTCACATGCCCTCTATGATGGGTCTCTGTAGCCACACCACAGGAAAGATCCTGCTATCCCCAATGAAACTGTGTCAATCACAGTTGCCCAAACCCTCCAGATTAGGAGAGACCTGCAAGTCCCCTGAGCCCAGTCCAATATTGGAGGCCACTCTGGACACAAATGCACAGTGTGCAACACCCTGATCACCTCCATCCAGGAAGACACCCAAGTCAATGGTCCTGAGTCAGAAGATTGGTCCCTGAACCCCACAATAGAATATCTCCTGTCCCCAGATGGAATTCGTGCTCTTCAACTTGTGTCAAGGGTCGGGGTATATGAATTATGCACAGCCCCTTAGCCCCCCGCACATTCTAAGATCTCTCTGGTAACAAACAAACAGCATTGTGATCCATCTTCATGAGATTCCATGTCACTTCAAGTCCTTGGTAATTCGCCCCAGAGCCACCAGAATGAACCTGCCATGTTCCTCACCTGATATGGTCAGTGGAGGTGTGCTTTCCAGGCATCCATGTGGGAGTGCTCTTCTACTTATTCTTTCCACATGTGGGACCCTGGAGCAAACAAACCAGACTGCCACTGACCAGTAGAAGGGAACCCTCTGTTTGGAGCATCTCGGAAGCACCAGCAGGAGAAATCCTCCATGGCCCTTGACACAACCCCTCCATTTGTCAGTCATCATAGACAAAAACTCCAGCATGAGAAAACATCTGAAATCTGCCGTTATTTAGATTCTGCATTTTCTTTTCCACCACTGCACACTGGAACTGCGTTTCACTTGACACTGAATTTAACAATAGCTTGGGTTTAGAATTCTATCCTCAGCCTCCTGGTCTGCAAGCCCTCTAGAGAGGGAATTTGGAGCCACAAGGCAACATTCTGCATTCCCACTAGAAAGAAATAGGGCCTGGTGAATCTTCCCAGAAACTCCACATGAGGATCAATCTACTTGGCACTCGATGGAACCTTGATTTATAGGCTGTCCTGGGCACTAGTACTAGTACTAGTACTAGTACTGTGTCTGACAGAGCCTGAGCCAAGACCTAGTTTCAGGCACCCAGAGATATGAGCCCATATCCAGCATGTGAGATTGGCCAGGGCCCAAGTCCATCATCTCTACCCATCCTTGGTATTCAGGCACCTGTCCCCAGACCTTTTATGTAATCCCTACCAATGGGGTAACCTAAAGCACAATAGAGAACTCCTCCTTCCCCATGGTAGGAATCCTGGCTGTTGATATGAGTGTCCAAACCTCAAAGTGGGAGCCAGCTGCATGGCCAAGGAGACAATGCCCACTCATGAGGGCTGCCCTGGGCACAAGTAGCCATTGTAACCCTCAGCTTGATCAAGCCTTCAAAAAAATGCTCTTAGTTGCACCTCCAGGATCCTGCATTGCAGGCCTGATATGCCCTTAAGCCCAAATCCTAACACATCGTGGGATGTTCCATGTGCACATACCCAGAGCCCGTCACTGGAATCCCTGTTTTGAGGCACCCCTAAGATGGAAAACAGCACTCTTCACTTCCTGAGAAAGCCACCAAACTAATGGGATCCCCCAGGATCCTTGAGAAGAAGAATCTCCCATGGTCCCATGAGTCCACACCTGTATTCCGAGGCCAGCGTGGATATGCTATCCAGATACAAGAGACTGTGCTACTGGCTTCGAGTCACCTGATTTACAGTTCCTGACGTGCTGCCCTCCAGATCTTTGGATTGGGGCTGTGAACACCTCTCCATTAACCTTATCCCGAGTTTGTGTTTGCAGATCTCTCTCTAAAAACCATAGCTCACATGTCCTCCAGGATGGGGCCCCTAGAGTCACACCACAAGACTGTGCTTGCCATCCCCAAGGAAACTGGGCCCATCACAGTTGCCCAAACCCTCCTGATTAGGAGAAACCTGGAAGGCTCCTGAGCACATCCCAATATTGGAGGCTGCTCTGGATGCAAATGCACAGTCTGAAACACCCTGATCACCTCCATCCAGGCAGACACCCAAATCAATGGTCCTGAGTCAGATAATTGAACCTGACATGGCCCTAGGACCTCATTGGAAGAGGGATTAACTTTTCAGGCACCTGTCCTCAGAGGCCTCTTCTGGAATACCAACTTATGATACAAATTATGGCCCCTGAGCCCCAGGGTGGGAAATCCTCCATGGCCTCTTGACGCCACCTCTCCATTTGTTGGTCATCGTAGACACAAACTCCAGCCTGAGCAAACATCTGACATCCGCCCATATTCAGGCGCTGATATTGGAATCAGCTGCTGCACACTGGAACTGCCTTTCGCTTTGCAATGAATTTAAGCCTAGCTTCAGACTACAATTTCATCCTCACCCTACTGGTCTGCCATATCTCTTGATAGGGAATTCTGGAGCCACAACGCAACATTCTGCCTTCTTCATAGATAGAAGGACCTGGTGAGTCTGCCCATAAACTGCACATGAAGATCAATATACTCAGCCCAGGAGGGAACCCCTATTTATAGTTTGCCCTAGCCAATAGTGCTGTGTCTGACAGAGCCTGAGCCCCTACCTCGTGTCAGCAACCCAGAGGGTGGGGCCCACATTAACCATGTGAGACCGGCCATGGCCCAGGGCTGTCATTACTACCCATCCTTGGTATTCAGGCATCTGTCCCCTAGATCTTAGCTGGAATCCCTACCAATGGGGGGACCTGAAGCACAATAGAGAATTCATCCTTCGCCATGGCAGGAATCCTGGCTTTTGGATGGGTGTCCAACCCTAGGAATGGGAACTGGCTGCATGGCTGAGTAGACATCGCCCAATCCTGATGGCCTCCGGGGCACAAGCAGGCATTGGGACCCTCAGCTTGACCATACTTTCAAAGAAACGCTCTCAGTTGCACCTCCAGGATCCCGCATTGTAGGCCTGGTATGGCCCTAGGCCTAAATATTAACCCTTGGTGGGATTTTCCAAGCACTTAGACCCAGAGCTCATCTCTGGAATGCCTGTTTTGGGGCACGCCTAAGCTGGAAAACAGTACTCATCCCTTCCCGGAGAAATCCAACAAACTATTGAGAACCGCCAGGATCCTTGAGAGGAGAAATCTCCCATGGACCCTTGAGACAACACCTGCAATAAAGGCCATTCTGGAAATTAAATCCAGATACAATTACCTGTGCTACCACCTTTGAGTTACGTGATTTACAGTTCCAGACTTGCTGCCCTCCTGGTCTATGGATTGGGACTATGATCACCTTGCCACTAACCCTAACCTAAGTTTGTGTTTGCAGACTTCTCTCTCAAAATCATGGCGCACATGTCCTCCAGGATGGGGTCTCTGGAGTCACACCACAGGACAGTTCCTGCAATCCCCAAGGAAACTGCCCATCACAGTTGTCCAAAAACCCCATATAAGGGGAAACCTGCAAGGAACCTGAGCCAACCCTAGTATTGGATGCCACTCTGGACACAAATGCACAGTCTGAAACACCCTCATCACCTGCATCCAGTCAGACACCAGAGTCAATGATCCTGAGTCAGAAGATTGAATGACATTCCCCTAGGGCCTCATTCAAACCCTTTATTAGGTTTTCAGGATTCTGTCCTCAGAGACCTGTTCTGGATTACCAATTTATGATACAACATATGGCCGCTGAGCCCCACAACAGAATATCTCCTGCCCCCAGAAGCAATCCAGGCTCTTGGGCCTGTGTCAAATCCTCAGGCTAGATGAATCCTGCATGGCCCATTAACCACCAGCACATTCTAAGATCTCCCTGGTAACAAACCAACATTTTGACCCATCTTCATGAGGTTCCATGTCCAATCCAGTCTTTATTTCTTCGCCTCAAAGCCACCAGATGCCATGTTCCTTCGCTGTCATAGTCAATGAAGGTGTGCTTTCCAGTCACCCATGTGGGAGATCTATGTTATCCGATCTTTCGACATGGGGAACCATGGAGGAAACAAATCAGACTGCCCCTGTCTCGTAGAAGGAAACCTTGCTGTTTGGAGCATCTCAAAAACACCAGATTGGGAAATCCTCCATAACCTCTTGACGCCACCCCTCCATTTTTGTGTCATCATAGACACAAACTCCAGCATGAGCAAATATCTGACATCCACCCTCACTCAAGTGCTGAATATTGGATTCAAACATTGCACACTGGAAATTCCTTTTGCTTGATACAGAATGTAACCATAGCTTAGGTTTACAATTCCATCCTCAGCCTCCTGGTCCACAAGCCCTCTTGATAGTGAATTCTAGAGCCACAAAACAGCATTCTGCCTTCCCCTTACAAACAAGAAGGGCCTGGTGAGTCTGCCCAGAAACCATACATGAGGATCAATCTGCTCGGCACTCGAGGGAACCCCAATTTATAGGCTGCCCTGGGCACTAGTGCTGTGTCTGACAGAGCCTGAGCCAAGACCTAGTGTCAGCCACCCAGTGATCGGGGCCCATATCCACGATTTGATACTGGCCATGGCCCATGTCCATCATCTTTACCCATCCTTGGTATTCAGGCCTCTGTCCCCAGACCTTTGCTGGAATCCCCGCTAATGGGGGAACCTGACGCACTATAGAGAACTCCTCTTTCCCCATGGCAGGATTCAGGCTGTTGGGATGGTTGTCCAACCCTCAAAGTGGGAGCCAGCTGCATGGCCAATGTGACCACGCCCACTCATGAGGGCCACCTGGGCATAAGCAAGTATTGTGACCCTCAGCCTGAGAATGATTTCAAACAAGACCTCTCAGTTGCACCTCCAGGATCCTGCATGCAGGCCTGGTAAGCCACTAGGCCCAAATCCTAACACTTGGTGGGATTTTCCAGGGGACCAAACCCAGAGTCCGTCTCTGGAATCCATATTTTGGGTCACCCCTAACATGAAAAACAGCACTCTTCCCTTCCCCGAAAAAGCCACCAACTATTGAGAGCCACCAGGATCCTTAGAGAGGAAAAATCTCCCATGGACCCATGAGGCCACAACTGCATTCTGAGGCCATCCTGCACACAATACAGAGAAAAAAGCCTGTGATTCTGCCTTTGAGTCACCCGATTAACAGTTCCTGAAGAGCTGCCATCCATGTCTATGCATTGGGCCTGTGATAACCTTGCCACTAACCCTAACCCAAGTTTGTGTTTTCAGACTTCCCTCCCAAAACCGTGGCTCACATGCCCTCCAGTTTGTGATAACTGGAGCCACACCACGGGATTGTACCTGTCTTCCCAAAGGAAACTGTGATTGTCACTATTAAACAAACCCTCTAGATTAGGAGAACCCTGCAAGTCCCCTAAGCCCAGCCCAATATTGGAGGCCACTCTGGACGCAAATGCACAGTCTGACACACCATATCACCTACATCCAGGCTGATATCCAAGTCAATGGTCCTCAGACAGAAGATTGAACCTGACATGCTCCTAGGATTCACTGGAACACTAGAATAGGTTTTCAGGTATCTGTACTCAGAAGGCTGTTCTGAATATCAATGTATGATACAATATGGTCACTGAGCCACACAAAAGAACATCTCCTGTCCTTAGAAGAAAGCTGTGCTCTGGACCTGTGTCAAACACTCTGGGTAGATGAATCCTTCAAGGCCCCCTGGCAACCAGCACATTCTATGATCTCCCTGACAACATACCAGCATTGTGACCCATCTTCATGAGACTCCATGACAACTCCAGCCCTTGGTACTTCGGCCCAGAGCCACCAGAATGAAACTGCCATGTTCCTCTGCTGCCATGGTCAATGTAGGTGTACTTTCCAGGCATCCAGCGGGAGTGCTCTGATACCAACTTTCCACACGGGGAACCCTGGAGGAAACAAACCAGACTCCCCTGTACGGTAAAAGGAATCTTTGCTGTATGGAGTATCTCAAGCCTGAGGGTGGGTAATCCTCCATGGCCTCTTGAGGCCACCCATCCATTTGTTGGTCATCATAGACACTAACTCCAGCGTGAGCAATCAACTGACATCTGCACTTACTCAAGTGCTGGATATTTGAATCAGCTGCTACACACTGGAATTGCCTTATGCTTGGCACTGAATTTAAAAGTAGCTTGGCGGGACGCCTGGGTGGCTCAGTTGGTTAAACAGCTGCCTTCGGCTCAGGTCATGATCCCAGCGTCCTGGGATCGAATCCCACATCAGGCTCCTTGCTCCGCAGGGAGCCTGCTTCTCCGTCTGACTCTGCCTTCCACTCTGTCTGCCTGTGCTTGCTCTCGCTCGCTCTCTGACAAATAAATAAAATCTTGAAAAAAAAAAGTAGCTTGGGTTTGCAATTCCATCCTCACCCTGGTGTTCAGTAAGCTCTCTTGATAGGGAATTCTGAAGCCACAACACAGCATTCTGCCTTCCCCATAGCAAGAAAAAACAGCCTGGAGAGACAGCCCAGAAACCCTACATGAGGATAAATCTACTCGACCCTCGAATGAACCCCATTTATAGGTTTACCTGGCCACTAGCGCTGAGTCTGACAGAACCTCGTCTCTGACCTCGTGTCAGGACCCAGAGACTGGGCTCCAACTCCAGAATGTGAGACCAGCCATGTCCCAGGGCTGTCATCTCTACCCATTCTTGATTCAGGCATCTGTCCCCAGACATTTGCTGAAATCCCTGCCAATGGGGGAACCAGAAGCACAATAGGGAAATCCTCCTTCCCCATGGCAGGAATGATGGCTCTTGGGATGGGTTTCCAGACCTCAGAGTGGTAGCCAGCTGAATGGCCAATGATAACCCGCCCACTCATGAGGGCCGCCCTGGACACAAGCAGGCATTGTGACCCCCAACATGAGCATGCTTTCAAACAAAAACTCTCTGTTGCATTCCAGAATCCAAATTTGCAGGCCTGATATGCCCCTAAGCACAAATCCTAACACCTGGTGGGATTTTTCAGGGGACCAGAAACACAGCCTGTCTCTGGAATCCCTGTTTTTGGACACCGCTAAGATGTAAAATAGCACTCTCCCCTTCGCCAAGAAAGCCACCATAGTATAGGGAGCCGCTAGGATCCTTGAGAGGAAAAATCTCCCATGGATCCATGAGACCACACCTGCATTCCGAGGCCATCCTGGACACAAAAGCCAGATACACAAGCCTGTGCTACCACCTTCAAGGCAACTAATTTATAGTTCCAGACGAGCTACCCTCCAGGTCTATGCATTGGGCCTGCGATCACCTCACCGCTAACCTTAACCCGAGTTTGTGCTTACAGACTTCTATCCCGAAACCATGGCTCATATTTCCTCCAGGATGGGGTCTCTGGAGCCACACCAAAGGACTGTGCCTGCCATCCCCAAGGAAAATGTTTCTGTCACATTTGCCTAAAACTTCGAGATAAGGAGAAACCTGCAAGGCCCCTGAGCCCACCCCAATACTGGAGGCCCCTCTGGACACAAATGTGCAGTCTGAAATACGCTGATCACCTGAATCCAGGCAGATACCCAAGTCAGTGTTTCTCAGTCAGAAGATTGAACCTGACATGCTCCTATGACCTCATTGTAACCCCTGATTAGGTTTTCAGGCATCTGTAATCAGAGACCTGTTCTGGAGTACCAACTTAAGATACAACATATGGTCCCTGATCCCCACAACAGAACATCTCCTTTCTCTAGATGGAAGCCGTGCTCTTGGAACTGTGTCAAACCCTCAGGGTAGATGAATCCTACTTGGCCCGTAGCCACCAGCAGATTCTAAGATCTCACTGGTAACAAGCCAGCATTGTGAGCCATCTTCATGAGATTCCATGTCAACTACAGGCCTTGGTACTTCACCCCAGAGCCTTCAGAAAGAACCTGTCATGTTCCTCAGCTGCAATGTTCAGTGGAAGTGTGCTTTCCAGGCATCCATGTGGGAGTGCTCTGCTACCCAAACTTTCCACATGGGGGACTCTCGAGCAAACAAATCTGACTGCCCTGTCCTGTAGAAGGAAACCTGGCTGTTTGGAGCATCTCACAAGCTCAAGTGTGGGAAATCCTCTATGACCTCCTTTCAACTCCTATCCATTTGTCGGTCATTATAGACACAAACTCCAGCTTGAGCAAACATCTGACGTCTGCGCTTACTCAGGTGCTGGATATTCGAATCAGCCGCTGCACACTGGAAATGCCATTCGCTTGTCACTGAATTTATTCATAGCTTGGGTTTACAATTCCATCCTCACCCTACTGGTCTACAAGCCCTCATGATAGGGAATTCTGCAGCCACAACACAGCATTCTACCTTCCCAATAGAAAGAAGAAGGGCCTGGTGAGTCTGCCCAGAAACTCCACATTATGATCAATCTACTTGTCCCTTGAGGGAACCCTGAATTATAGACAGCCCTGGCCCCTAGTGTTGTGTCTGACAGAGCCTAAGCCCCGACCTCGTGTCAGCCACCTAGAAGGCGGGGCCCATATCCCGCATGTTAGACTGGCCACGGAACAGAGCCGTCATCTTTACCCATCCTTGGTATTCAGGCATGTGTCCCCAGACCTTTCCTGGAATCCCTACCAATGAGGGAACCTGAATCACAATAGAGAAATCCTCATTCCCCATGGCAGGATTCCTGTAAGTTCGGAAGGGTGTCCAACACTCAGAGTGTTAGCCTACTGAATGGCCATTGAGACCACCCCCATTCCTGAGGGCCACCCTATGCAAAAGCTTGCATAGTGACCCTCAACCTGAGCATGCTTTCAAACAAACGCTCTCAGTTGTATCTCCAGGACTTGCATTGGAGGCCTGGTAAGCCCCTATGCCCAAATCATAACCCTTGGTGGGTATTTCCAGGTGCCCAGAGCCAGAGCACTTCTCTGCAATCCCTGTTATGGGACACCCTTAATATGGAAAACAGAACTCTTTCCTCTCTGAGAAAGCCACCACATTATAAGGAGCCGCCAGGATACTTGAGAGGAAATATCACCCATGGACACCTGACACCACACCTGCATTCTTAGTCCATCGTGGATACACAATCCAGATAAAAAAGCCTGTGCTACCTCCTTTGAGGCATGCGATTTACATTTCACACGGAGCTTCCCTCCAGGAGTATGCATTGGGCCTACAATCACTTCGCCACTAAACCTAACCCGCATTTGTGTTTGCAGACTTCCCTCCGAAATCCATGGCTCTCATGCCCTCCAGCATGGGGTCTTTGGAGCCACACCACAGGACTGTGCCCACCATTGCCAAGGAAACTGTGCCCATCAAATTGCCCTATCTTTCCAGATTAGGAGAAACCTGCAAGGCCCCTGAGCCCACCCCAATACTGGTTGCCACTCTGTACACAAATGCACAGTCTGGAACACCCTGATCACCTACATCTAGGCAGACTTTGAAGTCAATGATACTGAGTCAGAGGATTGAACCTGACATTCCGTTAGGATTTTATTGGAACCCTAGATTAAATTTTCAGGCATCTATCCTCAGAGGCCTGTTCTGCAATACCAAATTATGATACATTTGGTCCGTTAGCCCCACATCAGAACATCTCTGGTCCGAGAAGGAAACCATGCCCTTTGACCAGTGTCAAACCCTCAGGGTAGATGAATCCTACATGGTCCCTTAGCCACCAGCACACTGTAAGGTCTCCATGGTAACAAACCTGCATTATGACCCATCTTCATGAGACTTCATGTCAACTCCAGGCCTTGGTAATTCGCCCAAGAGCCACCAGAACAAATTGGCCATGTTTCTCAGCTGCAATTTTAATGGAGGTGTGCTTTTCAGGCATCCACGTGGGAGTGCTCTGCTACCCAAACTTTCCACATGGGGGACCCTGGAGCAAATAAACCAGACTCCCCCTGTGTGGTAGAAGGAAACTTTGCTGTTTGAAGCATCTCACAAGCCCCAGCATGTGAAATCCTCCATGGCCTCTTGACGCCACCCCTCCATTCATCGGTCATCATAGACATAAACTCCAGCATGAGGAAATGTCTGACTTTCACCTTTACTCAGGTGCTGGATATCTGGAATCAGACACTACACAATGGAACTGCCTTTTGCTTGGCACTGAATTGAACCTTAGCTTTAGTTTACAATTCCATCCTCACCCTACTGGTCCCCAAGCCCGCTTGATAGGGAATTCTGGGGCCACAACGCAGCTTTTTGCCTTCCCCTTAGAAAGAAGAAGGGCATGGTGATTATGCCCAGAAACTCTGCATGAGGATCAATCTGCTCAGCCCTTGAGGGATCCCTGATTCATACTCAGCCCTGACCACTAGTTCTGTTTCTGACAGAGCCTGAGTGCTCAATTCATGTCAGCTATTCAGAGAGTCAGGCATGTGAGACTGGCCATGTCTCAGGTCCCTCATCTCTACCCATCCTTGGTATTCAGGCATCTGTCCCCAGACATTTGCTAGAATACCTGCTAATGGGGGAACCTGAGGCACAATAGAGAATTCTTCCTTTTCCATGGCAGGAATCCTGGTAGTTGGGATGGGTGTCCTACATTAAAGTGGTAGCCAGCTGCATGGCCAAGGAGACAACTCCCACTCATAAGGGCTGCCCTAATCACATCAGGCATTGTGACACTCAGACTAGCATGCTTTCAAACAAACGCTCTCAGTTGTACCTCCAAGTCACACATTGTAGGCCTGGTACTCCCCTAGGCCCAAATCCTAATCCTGGTGGGATTTTCCAAGCACCCAGACTCACAGCCCTTCTCTGGAATCCCTTTTTGGGGAACATCTAAGATTGAAAACAGCACTCTTCCATTCAAACGAGAAAGCCACCATACTATTGGGAGCTTCCAGGATCCGTAGAGAGGAAAATACTCTCATGGAAACATTAGAACACACCTGCATTCCAAGGCTATCATGGACACACAATCCAGATACAAAAGCCAGTGCTAGTGCCTTCGAGGTACGTGATTTACAGTTCCTGACGATCTGCCCTCCAGGTCTATGCATTGGGCCTACGATCACCTCGCAACTCAACCTAATCCGAGTTTGTGATTGCAGACTTCTCTCCCAAAACCATGGCTTACATGCCCTCCACGATGGAGTCTCTGGAGCCACACCACAGGACTGTGCCTGCCACCCCCAAGGAAACCGTGCCCACAAATTTTCCTAAACCTTCAAGATTAGGAGAAACCTGCAAGGCCCCAGAGCCCACCCCAATATTGGAGGCTACTCTGTACACAAAGGCACAGTCAGAAACACCCTGATTGCCTACATATAGGCAGACACCGAAGTCAATGGTCCTGAGTCTGATGATTGAACCTGAAATTCCCCTTGGACTTCATTGGAACCCTAGATGAAGTTTTTAGGCATCTGTCCTTAGAGGCCTGTTCTGGAATTCCAACTTATGATACAACATTTGGTCCGTGAGCCCCACAACAGAACATCTCCCATACCCAGAAAGAAACCGTGTTCTTCGACCGGTGTCAAACCATCAGGATAGACTAATCATACATGGCCCCTTAGCCACCAGCACATAGTAAGATTTCCGTGGAAACAAAACTGCATTGTGACCCAACTTCATTAGAAACCAGGCCTTGGTACTTTGCCCTAGAGCAACCAGAAAGAACCTGCCATGTTCCTTAGGTGCAATGGTCAATGTAGGTGTGCTTTCCCTTATCCACGTGCGAGTACTATGCTACCCAAACTTTGCACATGGGGGAACCTGGTGTAAACAAACCAGACCTCCCCTGTCCAGTAGAAGGAAACCTTATGTTTGGATCAACTCACAGGCCTCAGCCTGTAAACTGCTCCATGGCCTCTTGATGCCACCACTCCATTGGTCGGTCATCATAGACACAAACTCCAGTCTAAGCAAACATCTGACATGCACCCTTATCCCGGTGCTGGATGTCTTGAATAAACCACTGCACATTGGAACTGCCTTCCACTTGGCACTGAATTGAACCATAGCTTGTGTTTACAATTCCATCCTCACCTGACTGGTCCCTAAGCCCTCTTGATAGGGAAATCTGGGGCCACAACGCAGCATTCTGCCTTCCCCATCGAATGAAGAAATGCCTGGTGAGTCTGCCCTGAAAACCCACATGAGGATCAATCAGGTCGGCCCTCGAGTCAACACCGATTTATAGGCTGCCATGGCCACTAGTGCCGTGTCTGACAGAGCCTGAGCTCGACTGAGTTTCAGCCACTAGAGAGCAGGCCCCATATCTAGCATTTGGGATTGCCATGGCCAAAGTATATCATCTCTACCCATCCTTGATATTCAGGCACCTGTCCCCAGACCTTGGCAGGGATCCCTGCCAATTAGGGAACTTGAAGCACAATAGAGAACTCTTCTTTCCCCATGGCAATAAACCTGGCTTTTGGGATGGGTGTTCTACCCTCAAAGGGGGAGCCAGTTACAACATCAATGACACCACACACACTCCTGAGGACTACCCTTGGCACAAACAGGCATTGTGACCCTCACCCTGAGCATGCTTTCAAAAAATCCCTCTCAGATTCACCACAATGATCCCTCATTTCAGGCCTGGTATGCCTGTAGGTTCAAATCATAAAACTTGGTGGGATTTTCGAGGTGCCCAGACCCAGAGACCATCTCTGGAATTTTTGTTTTGGTGCACCCTTCAGATGGAAAACAGCACTCATCCCTTCCCCAAAAATGTCACCAAATTATGAGGAGCCACCAGGATCCATAGAGAGGCAATGTCTCCCATGGACCCATGAGAACACACCTGCATTCCGAGGCCATCCTGGACACACAATCCGGAGAGAAAAGCCTGTGCTACTGCCTTCCATTCACCCTAATTACAGTTCCAGATGAGCTGCTCTCAAGGTATATGCATTGGGCCTGTGATCACCTCGCCACTCACCCTAATTCGAATTTGTGTTTGCAGACTTATCTACCAAAACCATGGCACACATGCCCTCCAGGATGGGGTCTCTGGATCCACACTGCAGGACTGTCCCTGCCATCCACAAGGAAACTGTTTCCATCACAGTTGCCCAAACTGTCTAGATTAGGAGAAACCTACAATGCCTCTGGGCCTACCCCAATTTCGGCGGCCGCTCTGAACACAAATGCACAGTCTGAAATACCCTGATCCCCTACATCCAGGAACACAGCCAAGTCAATGGTCCTGAGTCAGAATAATGAACCTAACATGCCCCTAGGACGTCATTGGAACCATTGATTCGGTTTTCAGACATGTGTACTCAGAGGCCTGTTCTAGAATGCGAACTTATGATACAACATGTGGTGCCTGGGCCACACAACAGAACATCTCCTGTCCCCAGAAGGAAACCGTGCCCTACAATCTGTGCAAAATCCCAGAGTAGTAGATTCCTGCACAACTACTAAGCCACCAGCACATTCTAAGATCTACCTGGTAACAAACCAGCTGTGTGGCCCATCTGCAAGAGATTCCATGTCAAATCAAGGACTTGGTACTTTGCTACAGAGACACCAGAATAAAGCTGCCATGTTCTTCAGTTGCAATGGTCAATGAAGTTGAACATTCCAGGCATCCATGCGGTAGAGCTCTGCTACCCAAACTTTCCACATGGGGGACCCTGGAGCAAATAAACCACATTCCACCTGTCCAGTAGAATGAAACCTTGCTATTTGGAGCAGCTCATGAGTCTCAACGTGAAAATCCCTACATGGCTTCTTGACGCCACCCCTCCATTTGTCAGTCATCATAGACACAAACTCCAGTGTGAGCAAATATCTGACGTCCTCCCTTACTAAGGTGCTGGATATCTCGAAAAAGCTGCTGGACACAGGAACTGCCTTCCGCTTGGCAGTGAATTGAACTGTAGCTTGTGTTTACAATTCCTTCCTCACCCGACTGGTCCCCAAGCCTTCTTGATAGCGAATTATGGAGACACAACACAGCATTCTGCCTTCCCGATAGAAACAAGTGCCTGGTGAGTCTGGCCAGAAACCCCACATGAGGATCAATCTGCTCGGCCCTATATCAGAGGGACCCTGATTTATAGGTTGCCCTGGCCACTAGTGCTGTGTCTGACAGAGCCTGAGCCCAGACCTAGTGTCAGTCACCAGAGTTTGAGCCCCACATCTAGTATTTGGGAATTCCATGGCTCAAGTATTTCATCTCTACCCATCCTTGGTATTCAGGCACCTGTCCCCAGACCTTTGCTGGAATCCCTGATAATGGGGCATCCTGAAGCACAATAGAGAACTCCTCCTTCTTCATATCAGGAAACTTGGCTGTTAGGATGGGTGTTCAACCCTGAAAGGGGGAGTCATTTACAAGTCCAGTGAGACCACACAAACTCCTCAGGGATGCCCTGGAGGCAAACAGGCCTTGTGACCCTCAGCCTGAGCATGCTTTCAAACAATCCTTCTCTGTTGCACTACCATGAACCCGCATTGCAGGCCTAATATGCCCCTAAGCCCAAATCCTAGCACTTGTTGTGATGTCCCAGATGCCATGAACCAGAGCACGTCTCTGGAATCCCTGTTTTGGGGCACCCATAAGGTGGAAAACATCACTCTCCCCTTCCCCGAAAAAGCCACCAAACTATGGAGAGCCACCAGGATCCATAGAGAGGAAAAGACTCCCATGGACCCATGAGACCACACCTGCATTCCAAGGCCATCCTGGACACACAATCCAGAGAGAAAAGCCTGTGCTACTGCCTTCCAGTCTCCCTAATTATAGTTCATGACGAGCTTCCCTCCAGGTCTATGCATTGGGCCTGTGATCACCTCGCCACTCACCCTAATTTGTATTTGTGTTTGCAGACTTCTCTCCCAAAACCATGGCTCACATGCCCACCAGAATGTGATCTCTGGAGCCACACCACAGAACTCTGGCTGCCAACCCCAAGGACACTGTGCATATCAGATTTGCCCAAACCTTCCAGATTAGGAGAAACCTGTGTGGCCCCTGAGCCCACACCAATATTGCCGGCCACTCGGGATGGAAATGCGCAGTCTGAAACACCCTTATCACCTACATCCAGGGAAATAGCCAAGTCAATGATCGTGAGATAGACGATTGAACCTAAAATGCCAGTAGGCTCTCAATGGAACCCCTTTAGGTTTTCAGGCATCTGTCCTCAGGGGCCTGTTCTGAAATACCAATCTATGACACATCATGTGGTCTCTGAGCCACACGACAGAACATCCCCTGTCCCCAGAAGAATACCATGCTCTTCGACCTGTGCCAAACCCTCAGGGTAGGAGAATCCTGCATGGCACCTTAGCAACCAGCACATTCTAAGTTCTCCCTGGTAACAAACAAGCATTGTGACCCATCTGCAAGAGATCCCATGTCAACTCAAGGCCTTGGCACTTTGTCCCAGAGCCACCAGAACGAATCTGCCATGTTCCTCAGCTGCAATTGTCAATGGAGGTGTGCTTTCCTGGCATCCATGCCGGAGAGCTCTTCTTCACAAACTTTCCACATGGGGAAACCTAGAGTAAACAAACCAGACTTCACCTACACTGTACAAAGAAATGTTACTTTTTGCAGCAGTTCACAGGCCTCAGCATGTGAACTCCTCCATGGCCTCTTTATACCACCCCTCCACTTGTCGGTCATCATAGACAAAAACTCTAGTGTGAGCAAGCATCTGACATCCACCCTTATTCCAGTGCTGGATGTCTCGAGTAAACTGCTACAAATTGGAACTGCCTTCTGCTTGGCACTGAATTGAACCATAGCTTTTGTTTACAATTCCACCCAAAACTGACTGGTTCCCAAGCTCTCGTGATTGGGAAACCTGGAGCCACAACACAGCACTCTGCCTTCCCTATTGAATGAACAAATGCCTGGGAATCTTCCCAAGAAACTCCACATGAGGATCAATCTGCTCCGCCCTCGAATCTACTCTGATATAAAGGCTGCCATGGCCACTAGCGCTGTGTCTGACAGAGCCTGAGCCCCGACCGAGTTTTAGGCCTCATATCTAGCATTTGGGATTGCTATGGCCCAAGTACGTCATCTCCACCCATCCTTGGTATTCAGGCACCTATCTCGAGACCTTGCTGGAAACCCTGCCAATGGGGCAACCTGAAGCGCAGAGGAACCTGACAGAAGAGAACTCATCCTTCCTCATGGCAGGACATTTGGCTGTTGGGTTGGGTGTCCAACTCTCTAAGAGGGAGCCAGATATATGA
The DNA here is from genome assembly GCF_964662115.1 of Mustela nivalis. Classification (NCBI taxonomy): domain Eukaryota; kingdom Metazoa; phylum Chordata; class Mammalia; order Carnivora; family Mustelidae; genus Mustela; species Mustela nivalis. The sequence goes on along the minus strand of NW_028136338.1, from coordinate 301,566 downwards.
CCAATGAGACCACTCCCACTCCTGAGGGCCGCCATGGGAGCAAACAGGCATTGTGAGACTCAGCCTGAGCAAGCTTTCAAACAATCCCTCTCAGTTGCACCATCATGATCCCGCATTGCAGGCCTCATACACCCCTAGGTGCAAATCCTAACCCTTGGTGGGAAGTCCCAGATGCCCAGAAAAAGAGCCTGTATCTGGAATCCCTGTTTTGGGGCACCCATAAGATGGAAAACTACACTCTTCCCTTCCCCAAAAAAGCCACCAAACTATGAGCTGCACAGATCCATAGAGAGGAAAAGTTTCCTATGGACCCATGAGACTATACCTGCATTCCAAGGCCATCCTGGACACACAATATAGAGAGAAAAGCCTGTGCTACTGCCTTCCAGTCACCCTAATTACTCCTGACAAGCTGCACTCCCGGTCTACTCATTGGGCCTGTGATCACCTTTCCACTAACCATAACCCACATTTGTGTTTGCAGACTTCTCTCCCAAAACCATGGCTCATATGCCCTCCAGGACAGGGTCTCTGGATCCACAACACATGACTGGGCCTGCCATCCCCAAGGAAACTGTGCCCGTCAAACCTGCCCAAACCTTCCAGTTTAGGAGAAACACGCAAGAGCCCTGAACCCGACCCAATATTGTCGGCAGCACTGGACACAAATGCCAGTCTGAAACGCCCTAATCACCTACATCCAAGCAGACAGCCATTTCAATGTTCCTGGGTCAGAAGATTGTACCTGACATGCTCCTAGGACGTCATTGGAACACTAGATTAGGTTTTCAGGCATCTGTCCTCAGGGTCCTGTTCTGAAATACCAACTTAGGATACAACATGTGGTCCCTGAGCCACACAATAGAATATCTCCTGTCCCCAGTAGGAAACCATGCCCTTCGACCTGTGCCAAACCCTCAAGATTGGAGAATCCTGCACAGCACCTTAGACACCAGCACAAACTCTAGTTTGTGCGTTGACCCATACCACAAGCTTTCCATATGCTGGACAGTCGAGTCCTGTTGAATGGCTCCAGGATGTCCCATACGGAAAGACTGGAGAGCAGGATTCGAAGGATGGATGCCTGTACAGCATACCTCACATTCCCATTGGCTCTTTGTGACAAGACATGTTTGAACTACTGGCTCTGGGGCGAGCTAACTAGGGGGCTGAATTGAAATGGACTCTCCTGCGGATGGGTCATAATGTGGGTTTGTGTGCATGGAGACCTTGGAATATTTTGGCAGCTCAGGGGCCATGAAGTATTCGCCTAACCGAAGGGTGTAATATTGCTCCAATTAAAAAGAGATCCCTATGTGGAGATGAGACAGGTTCTCTTTGGTGCCTCAGAAAAGCCCCAGATACTGGTCTTCAAACCAGTTCTCTGAGTAGAGACACCTGGAAACCAAAGCTAGGGTTCAGATTAGAGCCTAGATGCCTGTCCGTTTCAATCTTCTGTCTCTGGGGACATTGTCTGAGTATCTAAGTGGAGATAGTTGCTCAGCTGGTGTCAGAGTGCCCCTCTTAGTCCATGGCCGAGGCATGGCCTTGGAGACCTTATTGGATTCTCCTAATCTCTAGGGTTGTGGCCAATGGATTGGGTACAGTTTTCTTGGAGAGGACTGGCACAGTCCTTCAGTGTGTCTCCATAGGCCCTAGCCTGGAGGGTGTGTGGGTCCGGGCTGTGGGCACAGAAGTCTGAAAACACAAACTCGGCTTGGGTTTGGAGCCGAGAGCATGGCAGGATGGACCCACAGACCGTGAGAGGAGATCCTCAGCTTATGAAAGAAGGGCAAATGGGAGGCAGTCACGCAAGCTTTTGTCTTTGGATGTTTTGTCTCCCATAGCCGTGGAATGTAGGGGTGACCTCAGGGGCTATGGAAGAGTCTCCCTCTCTGAGGAGTTGGTCCAGCTCTTAAGATTTTGGGGACATTTTGTGGGAAGGGTGGAGTCCTGCTGTCTGGCTCAGGTGTTCTTCCAGGAGAGGGACTCCAGATCACAGTCCTGGGTTCGAGCAAATGGAATACTCGAGCTCCTGTGAAGATTGGGATCATAGGGGCTTGGCAAGCCCCATATGCGGGCTCTTGGTCGAGGCCCTGAGAGACCTTACTTCGACATGGGGCCCATGCTGATGGTCCCAATGCGAGTTTGTACCCAAGGAGGCACTCAAGTTTAGGCTTGGCCTCAGGGGCCATGAAGGTTTCTCCTACACTGAAGGTATGACTCCATGCCAACAGCAAGTTTTCCAGCCATGGGGAAGGAGAAGATCTGATTTGTGCTTCAGTTACCCACGTTTGCCAGGATTTGATATAATATCTAGGGTCAGATGTCTGAAAACCCAGGTTGGGAAGAGATGACGGCATAAGGCCATGGCCTGTCTGATGTGCTTAGTGTGCAGCCAGCTGTTTCCTTGTCTGTCGGGACGTCAGGCTGTGTCAGACAGAGCATTACTGACCAGGGTAGCCTTTCCAGTTAGGGTGCGGTCGAGGCCAGAGCAGGTTGGTTCTCATTTGTGGTTTCTGGAGAGCCCCATAGGGCAACGTTTTTCTTCTGGTGGGCAGGCAGAAATCTGTGTTGTGGTTCTGGAATTCCCAGTCTGGAGGGCTTGTTTGCCAGGAGTGTGAAGAGGGAAGTCTGAAAACACAAGCTAGCGTTAGGTTTGGGGCCGAGGGCATGGCAGGCCCACTCTGCAGAGACTGAATCAAGATCTCCTGCATCTGAGGTCAGGGCGAGTATCAGACGTTGCCTCAGGTTGGAGTTTGTGTCCATTATGGCCCCTTCCTGAAGGGGGTGGGGGCGTCATGAGGCCAGGGAGGTTTCCCAACGCTGGGAGTTATGAGCTGCCCCAAACATCAAGGTTTCCTCTGTAGGACAGTCGAGTACTATGAGATGGTTCTAGGATGACCCCTACAGAAAGACTCGAGAGAAGGGGTCTAAGCATGAATGTCTGCAAATGCCACCTCACATTCCCACTGGCTGCTTGGGGCAAGGCAGGCTCAATCTGCAGGCTCTTGGGCGGTTTTCTCAGAGGGCTGAGTTGAAATGGACTCTCCTGAGGATGAGTCATACTGTGGGTTGGTGGCCATGGAGACCTTGGAATGTGGCGGTGGCTCAGGGACTCTGCAGGTTTCTCCAAACCGAAGGGTTTGACACAGCTCCAACAATGAAGCTTCCCATGTGGACACGATAGTTGTTCTGTTTGGTGTCTCAGGAAAGCCCCAGATGCTGGTCTTCAAACCCAGGCCTCTGAGGAGTGACACCTGGAAACCAAAGCAAGAGTTCAGATTAGGGCCCAGGGGCCTGTCTGGTTCAATCTACTGTCTCTGCCGACATCTGTCTGTGTTTCTGCATGGAGGTAGTTGTTCAGCTAGTGTCAGGATGCCTTTGTCCAGAGAGGCTTATAGTAGTGGGATGTCCTCGGGGGCCTTGATGTTTCTCCTATTCTGTGGGGTTATGGGCAATGGAATGGGCATAGTCTCCTTGGAGAGAGCAGGACAGTCCTGTGGTGTGGCTCCAGAGGCCCCAGCCTGGCGGCTGTGTGGGCCAGGGCTGTGGGGACAGACATCCAAAAACACAAACTCGGCTGAGGTTTGGGGCTGAGGTTATGGCAGGAGTGATCTACATTCCGTGAGGGGAGCTCATTGTGATTAGAAAGTAAGGCGAGTGAGAGGCGGTCGTTCAGGCTTATGTCTCTGGATGTTGTATTCATGATGGTCATTTAATGTAAGCATGGTCTCATGGGCCATGGAAGTCTCCCTCTCTGGTGATTTGTCCGGCTCCCAAGAGATTGGGGTCATTTTGTGGGAAGGGAGGAGTCCTGTTTTCTGCCTCATGTGTCCCCACAATAGAGGGATTCTAGAGCAGAGCACTGGGTACATACAACTGGAATACCCACCCTCTGGTTAGGCCTGGGGTCCTATGGGCATGGCAAGCCCATATGCAGATTCTTGGTCCAGCCACTGAGAGACGTTACTTGAATAGTGGACTCATGCTGAGGGTCACAATGTGTGTTTGTGCCCAAGGTGGTCCTCAATATTGGGCGGGACCTCATTGAGCTTGCAGGTTTCTCCTACAGTGAACCTTGGACATGCCAACCTCAGGGTTTCTTGCCATGGGGAAGGAGGAGTTTTGATTTCTGCATCACGTTCACCTCTGGGCACTAATTGGAGATAAGGTCTAGGTTCTGAAGCCTGAAAACCGAGGTTTGGAAGAGATGACGACCTAAGGCCATGGCGGGTCCGATGTGTTCAGTTTGGGGCCAGCTTTCTAGGTGTCGTTCAGGAGGTCTGCACTCAGGCTGTGCCAGACAGGGCATTCGTGCCCAGATACGCTGTATAATTGGGGTACAGTTGAGTGACATGCAGAAGATAATTATTTGGGGTTTCTCCGTAGCCCCATAAGGCAAAGTCTTTCTTCTGGAGGGCAGGCAGAGTGCTGCATTCTGGCTCCGGAACTGCCAACCTGGAGGCCTTGCGGCCAGGAATGCAAGGATGTAAGTCTGAGAACTGAAGCTTTGCTTTGATTTCAGGGCGAGAAATGGCAGGCACACTCTGCAGAGCTGAATTTAGATTTCATGCATCTGAGGTCAGGGCGAGGTTCATATATTGGCTCAGGTTGGAGTTTCTGTCCATGATGGCCCCTTCATGAAGGGGGGTCATCACACCGCCATTGGTGTTTTCCCATGATGGCAGTAGTGAGATGCTCCAAACCACAAGGATTTTCTGCGGGTCAGTTGAAACCTGTTGGATGGCTCCAGGGCATCCCATATGGAACAATTGCAGAGCAGGGTTCTAAGGATGGATGCCTGGGCATCCGGCCTTGCATTCCAATTGTCTCCTAGCGAAATGGCACGTTTGATTGCTGCCTATGTTGTAGCAGCCGAGGGGGCTGAGTTGAAATGCATTCTCCTGAGGATCGGTCATAATGTGGGATTGTGTCCATGGAGACCTTGGAATGGGGCAGTGGCACCAGGGCTCTGAAGGATGCTCCTAACCAGAGGTTTTGACACAGCTCCAAGAAGCATTTTTCCCATGGGGAAACAAGATTTGTTCTCATTGGTGCTTCAGTAACCCCCAATATGCTGGTATTGGAAACCAGAACTCTGAGGAGAGATGCCTGGAAACCAAGGCAATGGATCTGATTAGGGCCTGGGGCCTGTCTGGTTTAATCTTCTTCTCTCGGTTCATCTGTCTATGGGATTGAGTGGAGGTAGTTCCTCAGCTGGTGTCAGATTGCCCCTATTTGTCCTGGGCAGTCTACACTATTGGGATGGCCACTTTGACTTTGGAGGTTTCTCCTAATTTGCAAGTTTGTGGCCAATGAAATGGGCAGAATTCCTTTGGGGAGGGAAGGCACAATCCTGAGGTGTGGCTCTAGGGGCTCAAGCATGGAGGGTGTGTGGGTCAGAGCTGTGGGGACAGAAGTCTGAAAACAGAAACTCGTCTTAGGTTTGGGGACATAGGTATGGGAGGCCCGATCTACAGACCTTGAGCAGAACTCTTCAGGATATGAACAAAGAGTGAGTGTGAGGCACTTGCTCAGGCTTTTGACTCTGGATTTTGTGTCACTGATGGCCGTGGAATGTAGGGGCGTCCTCATGGACCATGGGTGAGAGTTCCTCTATGGGGATTTGGATGATCCCAATATTTTGGGGTCATTCCGTGGGATGGGAGGAGTCCATTCTGTTTTTTTTTTTTTTTTTTTTTTTTTTTACCTCAGGTGTGCCACTAAAGAGGGATTCCAGAGCAGAACCCTGGGAAGGGGCGACTGGACAACCCGAACTCTGTATAAGATTGGGGGCCTAAGGGCATGGCAATCCCCATATGGGGTACCTTGGTCCAGCCACTGAGAGGTCTTACTTGAGTACAGTGCTCACACTGAGGGTCACAATGCATGTTTGTGCCCAATGTAGGCATCAAGCATGGGCGGGGACTCATGGGCCATGCTTGATTCTCCTACACTGAACTTTGGACAACATACGAACCACAAGGTTTCTTTCCATGGGGAAGGAGGAATTCTGATTTCTGCATCATGTTCACCCCTGGGCAGTGACTGGAGATAAGATCTAAGTTCTGAATCCAGAAAATCTAGGTTGGGATGAGATGATAACCTAAGGTCATGGAGGGTCCGATGTGCTGAGTGTGCGGTCAGCTTTCTGGGTGTTGTCAGGAGGTATGGATTCAGGCTGTGTCAGACAGTGCATTAGTGCCCAGGTTAGAATGTATAATTTGGGTACAGTTGAGTTCCATGTAGGTTCATCCTCATTTATTGTGTCAGGGAAGCTCACTGGGGCAACATTTTTCTTCTGGTGGGCAGGCAGAGTGCAGCATTGTGGGTCCAGAATTGCCAAACTTGAGGGCGTCGGGACCAGAAGTGTGAGGACGTAAGTCTGAGATCATAAGCTAAACTTAAGTTTCAGGGCGAGGGCACGGCAGGCACCCTCTGCAGATCCGAATCAAAATCTCATTCATCTGAAGTCAGGACGAGGATCAGACTTAGGCGCAGGTTGCAGTTTCTGTCCATGATGGCCCCTTCATCAAAGGGGTGGAATCTCGAGGCCATGGAGGTTTTCCCACGTTGGGAGTTGTGGGATGCTCCAAACTGCAAGGATTCCTTCTGCGGGAAAATTGAGAACTGTTGGATGGCTCCAGGACATCCCATATGGAATGACTCCAGAGCCGGGTTCTAAGGATGGATGCCTGAGCAGACTGCCTCTTACACCAATTGTCTCCCTGCCACAAGACAGGTACGATCTGATGGCTATGCAGGAGCAATCGTGGGAGCTGAGTTGAAATGGACTCTCCTGAAGATGGGTCTTAATGTGTGTTTGTGTCCATGAGGACGTTGGAATGGGGTGGTGGCCCCAGGGCTCTAAAGGATTCTAACCGGAGATTTTGAAACAACTCGAAAGAGCAAGTTTTCCATGTGGAGACAAGATTTGTTCTAATTGGTGCCTCAGGAAACCCACATATGCTGGTATTAGAACCAGGCCTCTGAGGAGAGATACATAGAAACCACAGCAATGCATCCAATTAGGTCCTAGGAGCCTCTCTGGTTCAATCTTCTTCTCTGTCGACATCTGTCTATTTTATGAAATGGAGGTAGTTGCTCAGCTGGTGTCAGACCGCTCCTGTTTGTCCGGGCGGCCTACACTATAGGGATGGCCTCGGGGACTTTGGAGGTTTCTCCTAAATTGTATGATTATGGACAATGGCATGGGCAGAATTCCTGTGGAGTGGGCAGGCACAGACCTGATGTGTGGCTCCAAGGGCCCAGCCTTGAGGGTGTGTGGGCAAGGACTGTGGGGACAGATGTCTGAAAACACAAACTCAGCTTAGCTTTGGGGACGTAGGTATGGCAGGTCCGATTTACAGACTATGAGGAGAACTTTTTGGGATATGAATAAAGGGTGAAAGTGTGACACTTGTCAGGCTTTTGCCCCTGGATTTTGTGTCAATGATGGCTGTGGAATGTCAAGGAGTCCTCATGGGCCATGGAAGAGTCTTTCTCTCTGTGGATTTGGCCAGATCCCAATTGTTTTGGGTTAATCTGTGGGATTCAGTTTTGTTAACTAAGGTGTCCCACCAAAAGAGGGATTCCAGAGCAGAGCCCTGGACAACAAGAAATCTAACTAAAAATACGGGCCTAGGGGCATGGCAAGCCCAATATGCCTTCTAATGGTCCAGCCACTGAGAGGCCTTCATTGAGGACAGAACTCATGCTGAGGGTCACAATGCGTGTTTATGCCCTCGTGGTACTCAAGCATGGTGGGGACTCATGGTGCATGCTTGTTTCTCCTACACTGAATGATAGTCAACATGTCAACCACATGAGTTCTTGCCATGGGGAAGTATTAATTCTGATTTCTGCATATCATTCACCCCTGGGCAGTGATTGGAGATAAGGTCTAGGTTGTGAAGTCTGAAAACCGAGGTTGGGATGAGATGACGACCTAAGACCATGTTGGGTCCGATATGCTCAGCGTGGAGCCAGCTGTCTGGGTGTTGGTCGGGAGGTCCAAGCTTGGGCTGTGTCAGACAGGGCCTTAGTGCCCAGGGTAGATTGTATAATTGGGGTACAACTGAGTGCCGTGCAGGTTGATCTTTATTTGGCATTTCTGGGTAGCCCCAAGGGCAATGTTTTTCTTCTGGAGAACAGGCAGAGTGCTGCATTGTGGCTCCGGAATTTCCAAAGTGGATGCCTTGTGGACGGGGAGTGTGAGGACGGAAGTCTGAGAACACATGTTAGGCGTAGGTTCTGGGCGAGGGCACGGCAGGCACCCTCTGCAGATCTGAATCGGGATATCATGAATCTGAAGTCAGGGCGAGGTTCAAACCTAGGCTTAGGTTTGAATTTCTGTCCATTCTGGCCACTTTATGAAGGGGACAGCATCTCCAGTCCATGGAGGTTTACCCACAATGGAAGTTGTGAGATGCTCCAAACAACAAAGATTCCTTCTGATCAACAATTGAGACCTTTTGTATCACTCCAGTACATACCATACAGAATGACACCAGAGCAGGGATCTAAGGATGGATGCATGGGAAGCCCGCCTCACATTGCAGTTGTCTCCTAGCAAATAGACAGGTTTGATATGCTGGCTCTGTCAGAGCAACCAAGGGGGCTGAGTTGAAATGGACTCTCCTGAGGATGGATGCTAATGTGGGTTTGTGTCCATGGAGACCTTGGAATGGGGCGTTGGTGCATGGGCCCTGAAGGATTCTCCTAACCGGAGGTTTTGAGACATCTCCAAAGGACAAGTTTCCCATGTGGAGACGAGATTTGTTCTGATTGGTGCCTCAGGAAACCCCCATATACTGTTATTGGAATATAGGCCTCTGAAGAGAAATAACTGGAAACCAAAGCAATGGCTCCGTTTAGAGCCTAGGGGCCTGTCCGGTTGAATCTTCTTCTCTGTGTACATCCATCTAAGGTATTAGTGGAGTTAGATGCTCAGCTGGTGTCAGATGGCCCTTGTTTGTCCCAGGCGGCCTACACTATTGTGAAGGCCTTGGGGACTTTGGAGGTTTCTCCTAATTTTATGATTATGGACAATGGAATGGGCAGAATTCCCGTGGAGAGGGAAGGCACAGTTTTGATGTGGCTCCAGGGGCCCCAGCCTGCAGGGTGTGTGCACCAGGACTGTGGAGACAGAAGTCTAAAACACAAACTCAGCTTAGGTTTGGGGACGTAGGTATGGCAGGCCCGATCTACAGACCGTGAGGAGAATTCTTCCAGATATGAAGAAAGAGAGATTGTGAGGCACTTGTTCAGGCTTTTGTTTCTGGATTTTGTGTCAACGATGGGCGTGGAATGTCCGGGAGGCCTCATGGGCCATGGACGAGTCTTCCGCTCTGTGGATTTGGCCCGATTCCAATTGTTTTGGGTCAAACTGTGGGATGGGAGGAGTCCTTTCAGTTTTGTTACCTCAGGTGTCCCACCAAAAGAGGGATTCCAAAGCCGAGCCCTGGGGAGGGGAGACTGGACAACCAGAAATCTGGTTAAAAATTGGGGCCTAGGGGCATGACAAGCCCAATATGCTGTCTTTTGGTCCAGCCACTGAGAGGCCTTACTTGAGAACTGGGCTCACGTTGAGGGTCAGAATGCATGTTTGTGAACGACTTGGTCCTCAAGCAACTGCAGGGCCTCATGGGCCACACTGGTTTCAACTACATTTTACGTTGGACAACAGGCCAACCACAAGGTTTCTTGCCATGGGGAAGGAGTTCTGATTCCTGCATCATGTTCAACCCTGGGTGGTGACTGGAGATAAGGTTTAGGTTCTGAAGCCTGAAAACCGAGGTTGGAAAGAGATGATGACCTAAGGCCATGGCGGGTCTGATGTGCTCAGTGTGTGGCTAGCTGGGTGGGTGCGAGCCAGGAGGTTCAGTCTCAGGCTGTGCCAGAAAGGGCAGTAGTGCCCAGGGCAGCCTGTATAATTGGGGTCCAGTCAAGTGGCATGCAGGTTGATCCTCATTTGGGGAATCTGGGTAGCCCCAGAGGGCAAAGTTTTTCTTCCGGAAAGCAGGCAGAGTGCTGCCTTGTAGTTCTGGAATTGCCAAACTGGAGGGCTTGTGGGCCAGGAATGTGAGGATGGAAGTTGAGAACACAAACTAGACTTACGTTTCTGGGCAAGGGCACGGCAGGCACACTCTGCAGAGCTGAATCAAGATGTCCTGCATCTGAAGTCAGGGCGAGGATCAGATGATCGCTCAGGTTGGAGCTTCTGTCCCTGATGGCCCCTTCATGAAGCGCAGGGGGCGGGATCACGAGGCCATGGAGGTTTTCCCACGATGGGAGTTGTGAGATGCTCCAAACAGTAAAGATTCTTCTGCGGGACTATTGAGACCTGTTGGTTGGCTCCAGGACTTCCCATACAGCATCATTCTGAGAATGGTTCTAAGTATGGATGGCTGGGAAGCCTGCCTCTCCTTCCAATCATCTCCTAGCGACAAGACGGGTTAGATCTGCTGGATCAGGGGGAGCAACTGAGGGGGCTGAGTTGAAATGGACTCTCCTGTGGATAGGTCCTAATGTGGGTGTGTCTACATGGAGACCTTGGAATGAGGCGCTGGCACCGGGAACATGAAATGTCCTTCTAACCAGAGGCTTTGAGAGAGCTCCAACATGCAAGTTTCCCATGTGTAAACGAGATTTGTTCTGATGGGTGCCTCAGGAAAAGCCCTCAGCTGGTATTGGAAACCAGGCTTTTGAAGAGACATGCCTGTAAACCAAAGCTATGGATCCCATTATGGCCTGGGGTCCTGTCTGGTCAATCTTCTTCTCTGGGGACATCCATCTATGGTATGAGTGGAGGTAGATGCTCAGCTGGTGTCAGACGGCCCTTTTTTGTCCCGGACAACCTACACCATTGGTATGGCCTCAGGGAATTTGGAGGTTTCTTCTAATTTGTATAGTTTTGGATAATGGAATGGGCAGAATTCCCATGGATTGGTAAGGCACAGTCCTAATGTGTGGTTCCAGGGGCCCAGCCTGGAGGGTGTGTGGCCCAGGACTTTGAGGACAGAACTCAAAAAACACAAACTCAGCTTAGGTTTGGGGACGTAGGTATGGCACGGCCGAACTACAAATCATGAGAAGAACTCTTCAGGATATGAAGAAAGAGCGAGTCTGAGGCGCTTGCTTAGGCTTTTGTCTCTGGATTTTGTATCAGCGATGGCCGTGGAATGTCGGGGAGGCCTCATGAGCCATGGACGAATCTTCCTCTCTGTGGATTTGGCCCTATCCCAATTCTTTTTCGTGAATCTGTGGAATGGGAGGACTCCTTTAAGGTTTGTTACCTGAGGTGTCCCACCAAAAGAGGAATTCCAAAGCAGAGCCCTGGGCAAGAGTGAAGAGACAACCCGAACTTGGTTAAAAATTGGGGTCTAGGGGCATGGCAAGCCCAATATGCTCTTTCTTCATGCAGCCACTGAGAGGCCTTGCCTGAGGACCGGGCTCAGGCTGAGGGTCACAATGTGTGTTTGAGACCAATGTGGCCCTCAAGCGTGGCCTGGGTCTCATGTGCCACACTGGTTTCAACTACACTGAAAGTTGGACAACATGCCAACCACGAGGTTTCTTGCCAAGGGAACGAGTTCGGATTTCTGCAACATTTTCAAACCTGGGCAGTGATTGGAGATAAGGTCAAGGTTCTGAAGCCTGGAAACCGAGGTTGGGTAGAGATGACGACCTATGGCCATGGCGGGTCCGATGTGCTCAGTGTGTGGCCAGCTGTCTGGGTGGGGCCAGGAGTTCCAGGCTCAGGCTGTGTCAGAATGGGCAATTGTGCCCACTTCAGCCTATATATTTGGTGTACAGCCAAATGGCGTGCAGGTTGATCCTCATTTGGGGTTTCTGGGTAGCCCCAGAGGGCAATGTTCTTCTTCCAGGGAGCAGGCAGAGTGCCGCATTGTACTTCTGGATTGCCAAACTGGAGTGCTTATGGGCCGGTAGTCTGAGGACGGAACTCCGAGAACACAAGCAAGGCTTAGGTTTTATGTGTGAGGACATGGCAGGCACAATCTACAGACCTGAATCGAGATCTCTTGCACCTGAAGTCAGGTTGAGCATCAGACGATGCCTCAGGTTTGACTTTCTGTCCCTGATGGCCCCTTCATAAAGGGGGGGAATCACGAGGCCGTGGGGGTTTTCCCACCATGGGAGTTGTGAGAAGCTCCAAACTGCAAAGATTCTACTGTGGGACAATTGAGACCAGTTGGTTGGCTCCAGGCCAACGATTCTGAGCAGGGTTCTAAGGATGGATGGCTGGGTAGCCCACCTCGCATTCCAATATTCTCCTAGCTACAAGACAGGCTAGATCTGTTGGATCTCGGGGAGCAACCGAGGAGGCTGAGTTTAAATGGACTCTCCTGTGGATGGGTCCTAATATGTTTTTGTGTCTATGGAGACTGTGGCATTAAGCGGTGGCACTAGGGCCCTGAAGGCTTCTCCTAAACAGAGGTTTGACACAGGTCCACCATGCAAGTTTCCCATGTGTAGAGGAGATTTGTTCTGATGGGTGAGTCAAGAAACAGCCATATTCTGGTATTGAAATCCAGGCCTCTGAGGAGAGATGCCTGGAAACCAAAGCAATGGATCCGATTAGTGCCTAGGGGCCTGTTGGTTTCTTTTTACCTCGGGCGACATCTATCTATGGGTCAGAGTGCAGGTAGATGCTCAGATGAACTCAGATTGCCCGTGTTTGTCCTTGGAAGCCAACACTATGGGATGGCCTCAGGGAATTTAAAGGTTTATACTTTTAGTTGCGTTGTCGCCATTGGAATGGGCTCACACAATTCCCTTGCGAGGGCAAGAACAGTCCTCCGGTTTGGCTTCAGGGGCCTGAGCCTATAGGGTGTGTAGGCCAGGGCTGTTTGGACAGTTGTCTGAAAACACAAACTCGACTTCTGTTTCGGGTCATAGGTAGGGCAGGACTGATCTACAGACCATGAGGAGAACATTTCGGTATATGAAAAAAGGGCGAGTGTGAGGCTATTGCTCATGTTTTTGTCTCTGCATATCATGTCACTCATGGTCGTGAAATTTCCGGGTGACTTCATGGGAAATGGACGAGTCTTACTCTCTGGTGGTTTGGCCCCTTCCAAAGAGGTTGGGGTCATTCTGTGGGATGGAAGAAGTCGTTTTTTTCTGTTGTTGTTGCTTTGTTTTGTTTCATTTTTTAACCTCCGTTGTCCCACCACATGAGGAATTCCAGAGTAGAGCTCTGGGGAGGGGTGACTGAACAACCAGAAATCTGGTTAAAAATTGGGGCCTAGGGCTATGTCAAGCCCATTATGACATCTAGTGATCCAGGCTCTGAGAGGACTTACTAGAGGACAGGACTCACCCTGAGGGTCACAATGCATATTTATGCCCTCGTCGCACTCAAGAATAGGTGGGCCTCAGGGTGAATGCTAGTTTCTCCTACAATGAACGTTGGACAACATGCCAACCACAAGGTTTCTTGCCATGTGTAAGGAGAAGTTCTGAGTTCTGCATCACACTCACCCCCAGGCAGAGATAAAGTCTAGTTTCTGAGGCCTGAAAACTGAGGTAGGGAAGAGATTAGGACCTAAGGCCATGGCGGGTCTGATGTGCTCAGTGTGCGGTCAGCTGTCTGGGTGTTGGTCAGGAAGTCCGGGCTCAGGTTGTGTCAGACAGTGCATTAGTGCCCAGGTTAGACTATATAATTCGGGCAAAGTCGAGTACCGTGTAGGTTTATCTTCATATAAGGTGCCTTGGCAGCTCTTTAGGCAATATTTTTTTTCCAGAAAGCAGGCCATGTGCTTAATTGTGGGACCGGATTTACCAATCATGAGGGCTTTGAGGCCAGGAGAGTGAGGTCGGAATTCTGAGAACAAAAGTTATACTTGGGCTAAGGGCAAGGGCACGGCAGGTACCCCCTGCAGATCTGAACCAATATCTCATCCATTTCAAGTCAGGGAGAGAATTAAACTTTGGCTTAGGTTGGAGTTTCTGTGCCTGACGGCTCCTTCATGAAGGGAGCGGAATCTCGTGTCCATGGAGTTTTTCCCACGTGGGAGTTGTGGGTTGCCCCCTTCAAGAATTCCTTCTGCGGGACAATTGAGACCTTTGGGCAGCTCCAGGACATCCCATATGGAGTGACTCCATAGCACCGTTCGAGGGAGGATGCCTGGGAAGCCAGCCTCGCATTCCAATTGTCTCCTAGCAACAAGCCAGTTTAGATCTGATGGCTCTGCGGGAGCAACCGGGGTGACTGACTTGAAATGGACTTTCCTCAGGATGGGCCCTAATGTGTCTTTGTGTCCATGGGGCCTTGGAATGGGGCCGTGGCACCGGGACCCTGAAGTATTCTCCTAAGCTTTTGACAGAGCTCGATGCACATGTTTCCTTGTGGAGACGAGATTTGTTCTGATTGCTACCTCAGGAAAACACCTATGCTGGTATTGGAATCCAGGCTTTTGAGGAGACATGCCTCTCACCAAAGCAATGGATCCGATTGGCCAGGGTCCTGTCTGGTTCAATCTTCTTCTCTGGGGACATCCATCTATGGTATGAGTGGAGGTTGATGCTCAGCTGCTATCAGACCGCGCTTGTATGTCACGGGCGACATGCCCTATTGGGATGGCCTCAGGGATTTGGAGGGTTCTCCTAATTTTACGGTTTTGGACAATGGAATGGGCAGAGTTCCCATGGATTGGGTAGGCACACTCCTTATGTGTGGCTCCAGGGACCGCAGCCTGGAGGGTGTGTGGCCCAGGACTTTGAGGACAGAAGTCTGAAAACATAAACTCAGCTTAGGTTTGGAGACGTAGGTATGGCAGGCCCGATCTATAAACCATGAGAAGAACTCTTCAGGATATGAAGAAAGAGCGAGTCTGAGGTGCTTGTTCAGTCTTTTGTCTCTACATTCGGTATCAGCGATGGCCGTGGATTGTCTGGGAAACCTCATGGGCCATGGACGAATCTTCCTCTCTGTGGAATTGGCCCGATCCCAATTCTTTTTCGTCAATCTGTGGAATGGGAGGTCTCCTTTCAGGTTGGTTACCTTAGGTGTCCCGCCAAAAGAGGAATTCCAAAGAAGAGCCCTGGGGAAAAGCGAAGGGACAACCCGAATTATGGGTAAAATTTGGGGCCTAGGGGCATGGCAAGCCCAATATGCTGTCTCTTCATCCAGCCACTGAGAGGCCTTACCTGAGGACTGGGATCAGGCTGAGGGTCACAATGTGTGTTTGTGACCAATGTGGCCCATAAACATGGGCGGGGCCTCATGGGCCAAACTGGTTTCAACTACACTGAATATTGGAAAACATGCCAACCACATGGTTTCTAGCCACGGGGAAGGAGTTGTGATTTCTGCATCACTTACAAGCCTGGGCAGTGATTGGAGATAAGGTCTAGGTTCTGAAACTTGACAACCGAGGTTGGGAAGAGATGACGACCTAAGGACATGGCTCGTCCGGCGTGCTCAGTGTTCGACCAGCTTTCTGGGTGGGGCCAGGAAGTCCAGGCTCAGGCTGTGTCAGAAAGGGCAATAGTGCCTAGGTCAGCCTATATATTTGGGGTACAGTCGAATGGCATGCAGGTTGATCCTCATTTGGAGTTTCTGGGTAGCCCCACAGGGCTATGTTTTTCTTCCTGAAGGCTGGCAGAGTGCCTCATTATAGTTCTGGTTTGCAAACTGGAGGGCTTGTGGGCCAGTAGTCTGAAGACGGAAATCTGATAACACAAGCTAGGCTTAGGTTTCTGGGTGAGGACAAGGCAGGAACAATCTACAGAGCTGAATCGAGATCTCGTGCTTCTGAAGTCAGGGTGAGGATCAGAAGATCGCTCAGGTTGGTGTTTCTGTCCCTGATGGCCCCTTCATGAAGGGGCGGGGTCTCGAGTTCATGGGGGTTTTCCCACGATGTTAGTTGTGAGAAGGTCCAAACTGCAAAGATTCTTGTGCAGGACAATTGAGACATGTTGGTTGGCTCCAGGGCAACGATTCCGAGCAGGGTTCTAAGGATGGATGCCTGGGTAGACCACCTTGCATTCCAATTGTGTCCTAGCAACAAGACAGGTTATATCTGCTGCATCTGGGCGAGCAATCTGGATCTGGGTTGAAATGGACTCTCCTGTGGATGGATCCTAATATGTTTTTGTGTCTATGGAGACCTTGGAATGTAGCGGTGGCACTGGGGTCCTGAAGGGTTTTTTCAAACAGAGGCTTTGACACAGCTCCAACGTGCAAGTTTCCCATATGTAGATGAGATTTGTTCTGACAGATGAGTCAGGAAACAGCCATATGCTGGTATTGAAATCCAGGCCTCTGAGGAGAGATGACTGGATACCACAGCAATGGATCCGAATAGTGCCTAGGGGCCTGTTCGTACATTTTTACCTCTGGGGACATCAGTCTATGCGTCTGAGAGCATGTAGGTGCTCAGATGGGCTCAGATTGCCCCTGTTTGTCCTGGGAAGCCACCACTATTGGGATGGCCTCAGGGAGTTTGCAGGTTTATCCTATTAGTAGGTTGTGGCCATTGGAATGGGCACATACAATTCCCTTGTAGAGGGCAAGTACAATCCTCAGGTTTGGCTCCAGGGGCCTGAGCCTGTAGGGTGTGTAGGCAGAGTTGTTTGGACAGTCTGAAAACACAAACGCGGCTTATGTTTCAGGTCATAGGTATGGCAGGATTGATCTACAGACCATGAGGAGAACTCTTCGGGATATGAATAAGGGGCGAGTGTGAGGCTCGTGCTCAAGTTTTTGTCTCTGGATATCGTGTCACTCATGGTCGTGAAATTTCCTGGTGACTTCATGGGAAATGGACGAGTCTTACACTCAGGGGGTTTGGCCCCGTCCAAGGAGTTTTGGGTCATTCTGGGGATGGAAGAAGTCCGTTTTGTTGTTGTTGTTGATTTGCCTTGTTTTGTTTTTTAACCTCAGGTGTCCCACCAAATGGGGGATTCCAGAGTAGAGCCCTGGGGAGGGCCGACCGGACAACAAGAAATGTGGTTAAAAATTGTGGCCTAGGGACATGTCAAGCCCATTATGACATCTAATGGTCGAGCCACTGAGAAGACTTACTAGTGCACAGGACTCACGCTGAGGGTCACAATGCGTGTTTATGCCCACTTCGCAAACAAGAATGGGCAGGGCCTCATGGTGAATCCTGGTTTCTCGTACACTGAACGTTGGACAACATGCCAACCACAAGGTTTCTTGCCATGGGTAAGGAAGAGTTCTGATTTCTGCATCACAGGCACCCCTGGGCAGTGATTGGAGATAAGGTCTAGGTTCTGAAGGGTAAAAACTGAGGTAGGAAAGAGATGATGACCTAAGGCCATGGCGGGTCTGAGGTGCTCAGTGTGCGGTCAGCTGTCTGGGTGTTGGTCAGGAGATCCGGGCTCAGGTTGTGTCAGAGAGTGCATTAGTGCCCAGTTTAGACTATATACTTTGGGTACAGTCGAGTGCCATGTAGATTTATCCTCATATAAGTTGTCTGGGCAGCTCATTAGGCAAAATTTGTTTGTTAGAGGGCAGGCAGAGTGCTTCATTGTCGGTCCGGAATTTTAAACTTGAGGGATTCGTGTCCAGGAGTGTGAGGACGGAAGTCTGAGAACACAAGCTAGACTTGGGTTTCAGGGCGAGGACACGGCAGGTACCACTGTAGATCTGAACCTATATCTCATGCATCTGAAGTCAGGGCGAGGATCAGACGTTGTCTCACGTTGGAGTTTCTGTGCATGACGGACCCTTCATGAAGGGAGCGGAATCTCAAGGCCATGGAGTTTTTCCCACGTTGGGAGTTGTGGGATGCCTACTTCAAGGATTCCTTCTGCGGGACAATTGAGACCTGTTGGGCAGCTTCAGGATATCCCATATGGAATGACTCCAGGGCATTGTTCGAGGTTGGATGCCTGGGAAGCCGGCCTCGCATTCCAATTGTCTCCCAGCAACAAGACAGTTTAGATCTGATGGCTTAGCGGGAGAAACCGGGGTGGCTGACTTGAAATGGACTTTCCTGAGGATGGGTCCTAATGTGTGTTTGTGTCCATGAGGGCCTTAAAATGGGGCGGTGGCACCGAGACCCTGAAGTATTCTCCTAAGCTTTTGACATAGCTCGATGCACAAGGTTCCTTGTGGAGACGAGATTTGTTTTGATGGGTGCCTCAGGAAAACCTCTATGCTGGTATTGGAATCCAGGCTTTTGAGGAGACATGCCTGTAATCCAAAGCAATGTATCCAATTATGGCCTAGGGTCCTGTCTGGTTCAGTCTTCTTCTCAGGGGACATCCATCTATGGTATGAGTGGAGGTAGATGCTCAGCTGGTATCAGACCGCCCTTGTTTGTCCCGGGCGACCTGCACTATTGGGATGGCCTCAGCGATTTGTAGGGTTCTCCAAATTTTACTGTTTTGGACAATGGCATCGGCAGAATTCCCATGGATTGGGTAGGCACACTCCTTATGTGTGGCTCCAGGGACCGCAGCCTGGAGGGTGTGTGGCCCAGACTTTGAGGACAGAAGTCTGAAAACACAAACTCAGCTTAGGTTTGGGGACGTAGGTAAGGCAGGCCCGATGTATAAACCATGAGAAGAACTCTTCCGGATATGAAGAAAGAGTGAGTCTGAGGGGCTTGCTCAGGCTTTTGTCTCTGGATTTTGTATCAGAGATGGCCGTGGAATGTCGGGGAGGCCTCATGGGCCATGGACGAATCTTCCTCTCTGTGGATTTGGCCCGATCCCAATTGTTTTTCGTCAATCTGTGGAATGGAAGGACTCCTTTCAGGTTTGTTACCTCAGGTGTCCCGCCAAAAGAAGAATTCCAAAGAAGAGCCCTGGGGAAAAGTGAAGGGAGAACCCGAACTATGGGTAAAATTTGGGGCCTAGAGGCATGACATGCCCAATATGCTATCTCTTCATCCAGCCACTGAGAGGCCTTATTGAGGACTGGGATCAGGGTGAGGGTCACAATGTGTGGTTTTGACCAATGTGGCCCGCAAACATGAGCGGGGCCTCATGGGCCACCCTGGTTTCAACTACACTGAACGTTGGACAACATGCCAACCACATGGTTTCTTGCCACGGGGAAGGAGTTGTGATTTCTGCATCACTTTCAAGCCTGGGCAGTGATTGGAGATAAGGTCTAGGTTCTGAAACTTGACAATTGAGGTTGGGAAGAGATGACGACCTAAGACCATGGCGTGTCCGATGTGCTCAGTGAGCGGCCAGCTTTCTGTGTGGGGCCAGGTAATCCAGGCTCAGGCTGTGTCAAAAAGGGCAATAGTGCCCAGGTCAGCCTATATATTTGGGGTACAGTCGTATGGCGTGCAGGTTGATCCTCTTTTGGAGTTTCTGGGTAGCCCCAGAGGGCAATGTTTTTCTTCCTGAGGGCAGGAAGAGTGCTGCATTATAGTTCTGGTTTTCAAACTGGAGGCTTGTGGGCCAGTAGTCTGAGGAAGGAAATCTGAGAACAAGCTAGGCTTAGGTTTCTGGGTGAGGACAAGGCAGGAACAATCTACAGACCTGAATCGAGATCTCGTGCTTATGATGTCAGGGCGAGGATCAGAAGATCGCTCAGGTTGGAGTTTCTGTCCCTGATGGCCCTTCATGAAGGGGTGGGGGGGTCATGAGGCCGTGGGGGTTTTCCCACGATGTTAGTTGTGAGAAGCTCCAAACTGCAAAGATTCTTCTGCAGGACAATTGAGACCTGTTGGTTGGCTCCAGGGCAACGATTCCGAGCAGGGTTCTAAGGATAGATGGCTGGGTAGCCCACCTCGCATTCCAATTGTGTCCTAGAAACAAGACAGGTTAGATCTGCTGGATCTGGGGGAGCAACCCAGGAGGCTGAGTTGAAATAAACTCTCCTGTGGATGGGTCCTAATGTCTTTTTGTGTCTATGGAGACCTTGGAATGTAGCGGTGGCACTGGGGTCCTGAAGGGTTTTTCCAAACAGAGGCTTTGACACAGCTCCAACGTGCAAGTTTCCCATATGTAGATGAGATGTTTTCTGATGGGTGAGTCAAGAAACAACCATACGCTGGTATTGAAATCCAGGCCTCTGAGGAGAGATGACTGGATACCACAGCAATGGATCCGAATAGTGCCTAGGGCCCTTTTGTTCCTTTTTACCTCTGGGGACATCAGTCTATGCGTCTGAGTGCAGGTAGGTGCTCAGATGAGCTCAGATTGCCCCTGTTTGTCCTGGGAAGCCACCACTATTGGGATGGCCTCAGGGAGTTTGCAGGTTTATCCTATTAGTAGGTTGTGGCCATTGGAATGGGCACATACAATTCCCTTGTAGAGGGCAAGTACAATCCTCAGGTTTGGCTCCAGGGGCCTGAGCCTGTAGGGTGTGTAGGCAGAGTTGTTTGGACAGTCTGAAAACACAAACGCGGCTTATGTTTCAGGTCATAGGTATTGCAGGATTGATCTACAGACCATGAGGAGAACTCTTCGGGATATGAATAAGGGGCGAGTGTGAGGCTCGTGCTCAAGTTTTTGTCTCTGGATATCGTGTCACTCATGGTCGTGAAATTTCCTGGTGACTTCATGGGAAATTGACGAGTCTTACACTCAGGGGGTTTGGCCCCGTCCAAGGAGTTTTGGGTCATTCTGGGGATGGAAGAAGTCCGTTTTGTTGTTGTTGTTGATTTGCCTTGTTTTGTTTTTTAACCTCAGGTGTCCCACCAAATGGGGGATTCCAGAGTAGAGCCCTGGGGAGGGCCGACCGGACAACAAGAAATGTGGTTAAAAATTGTGGCCTAGGGACATGTCAAGCCCATTATGACATCTAATGGTCGAGCCACTGAGAAGACTTACTAGTGCACAGGACTCACGCTGAGGGTCACAATGCGTGTTTATGCCCACTTCGCAAACAAGAATGGGCAGGGCCTCATGGTGAATCCTGGTTTCTCGTACACTGAACGTTGGACAACATGCCAACCACAAGGTTTCTTGCCATGGGTAAGGAAGAGTTCTGATTTCTGCATCACAGGCACCCCTGGGCAGTGATTGGAGATAAGGTCTAGGTTCTGAAGGGTAAAAACTGAGGTAGGAAAGAGATGATGACCTAAGGCCATGGCGGGTCTGAGGTGCTCAGTGTGCGGTCAGCTGTCTGGGTGTTGGTCAGGAGATCCGGGCTCAGGTTGTGTCAGAGAGTGCATTAGTGCCCAGTTTAGACTATATACTTTGGGTACAGTCGAGTGCCATGTAGATTTATCCTCATATAAGTTGTCTGGGCAGCTCATTAGGCAAAATTTGTTTGTTAGAGGGCAGGCAGAGTGCTTCATTGTCGGTCCGGAATTTTAAACTTGAGGGATTCGTGTCCAGGAGTGTGAGGACGGAAGTCTGAGAACACAAGCTAGACTTGGGTTTCAGGGCGAGGACACGGCAGGTACCACTGTAGATCTGAACCTATATCTCATGCATCTGAAGTCAGGGCGAGGATCAGACGTTGTCTCACGTTGGAGTTTCTGTGCATGACGGACCCTTCATGAAGGGAGCGGAATCTCAAGGCCATGGAGTTTTTCCCACGTTGGGAGTTGTGGGATGCCTACTTCAAGGATTCCTTCTGCGGGACAATTGAGACCTGTTGGGCAGCTTCAGGATATCCCATATGGAATGACTCCAGGGCATTGTTCGAGGTTGGATGCCTGGGAAGCCGGCCTCGCATTCCAATTGTCTCCCAGCAACAAGACAGTTTAGATCTGATGGCTTAGCGGGAGAAACCGGGGTGGCTGACTTGAAATGGACTTTCCTGAGGATGGGTCCTAATGTGTGTTTGTGTCCATGAGGGCCTTAAAATGGGGCGGTGGCACCGAGACCCTGAAGTATTCTCCTAAGCTTTTGACATAGCTCGATGCACAAGGTTCCTTGTGGAGACGAGATTTGTTTTGATGGGTGCCTCAGGAAAACCTCTATGCTGGTATTGGAATCCAGGCTTTTGAGGAGACATGCCTGTAATCCAAAGCAATGTATCCAATTATGGCCTAGGGTCCTGTCTGGTTCAGTCTTCTTCTCAGGGGACATCCATCTATGGTATGAGTGGAGGTAGATGCTCAGCTGGTATCAGACCGCCCTTGTTTGTCCCGGGCGACCTGCACTATTGGGATGGCCTCAGCGATTTGGAGGGTTCTCCAAATTTTACTGTTTTGGACAATGGCATCGGCAGAATTCCCATGGATTGGGTAGGCACACTCCTTATGTGTGGCTCCAGGGACCGCAGCCTGGAGGGTGTGTGGCCCAGACTTTGAGGACAGAAGTCTGAAAACACAAACTCAGCTTAGGTTTGGGGACGTAGGTAAGGCAGGCCCGATGTATAAACCATGAGAAGAACTCTTCCGGATATGAAGAAAGAGTGAGTCTGAGGGGCTTGCTCAGGCTTTTGTCTCTGGATTTTGTATCAGAGATGGCCGTGGAATGTCGGGGAGGCCTCATGGGCCATGGACGAATCTTCCTCTCTGTGGATTTGGCCCGATCCCAATTGTTTTTCGTCAATCTGTGGAATGGAAGGACTCCTTTCAGGTTTGTTACCTCAGGTGTCCCGCCAAAAGAAGAATTCCAAAGAAGAGCCCTGGGGAAAAGTGAAGGGAGAACCCGAACTATGGGTAAAATTTGGGGCCTAGAGGCATGACATGCCCAATATGCTATCTCTTCATCCAGCCACTGAGAGGCCTTATTGAGGACTGGGATCAGGGTGAGGGTCACAATGTGTGGTTTTGACCAATGTGGCCCGCAAACATGAGCGGGGCCTCATGGGCCACCCTGGTTTCAACTACACTGAACGTTGGACAACATGCCAACCACATGGTTTCTTGCCACGGGGAAGGAGTTGTGATTTCTGCATCACTTTCAAGCCTGGGCAGTGATTGGAGATAAGGTCTAGGTTCTGAAACTTGACAATTGAGGTTGGAAAGAGATGACGACCTAAGACCATGGCGTGTCCGATGTGCTCAGTGAGCGGCCAGCTTTCTGTGTGGGGCCAGGTAATCCAGGCTCAGGCTGTGTCAAAAAGGGCAATAGTGCCCAGGTCAGCCTATATATTTGGGGTACAGTCGTATGGCGTGCAGGTTGATCCTCTTTTGGAGTTTCTGGGTAGCCCCAGAGGGCAATGTTTTTCTTCCTGAGGGCAGGAAGAGTGCTGCATTATAGTTCTGGTTTTCAAACTGGAGGCTTGTGGGCCAGTAGTCTGAGGAAGGAAATCTGAGAACAAGCTAGGCTTAGGTTTCTGGGTGAGGACAAGGCAGGAACAATCTACAGACCTGAATCGAGATCTCGTGCTTATGATGTCAGGGCGAGGATCAGAAGATCGCTCAGGTTGGAGTTTCTGTCCCTGATGGCCCTTCATGAAGGGGTGGGGGGGTCATGAGGCCGTGGGGGTTTTCCCACGATGTTAGTTGTGAGAAGCTCCAAACTGCAAAGATTCTTCTGCAGGACAATTGAGACCTGTTGGTTGGCTCCAGGGCAACGATTCCGAGCAGGGTTCTAAGGATAGATGGCTGGGTAGCCCACCTCGCATTCCAATTGTGTCCTAGAAACAAGACAGGTTAGATCTGCTGGATCTGGGGGAGCAACCCAGGAGGCTGAGTTGAAATAAACTCTCCTGTGGATGGGTCCTAATGTCTTTTTGTGTCTATGGAGACCTTGGAATGTAGCGGTGGCACTGGGGTCCTGAAGGGTTTTTCCAAACAGAGGCTTTGACACAGCTCCAACGTGCAAGTTTCCCATATGTAGATGAGATGTTTTCTGATGGGTGAGTCAAGAAACAACCATACGCTGGTATTGAAATCCAGGCCTCTGAGGAGAGATGACTGGATACCACAGCAATGGATCCGAATAGTGCCTAGGGCCCTTTTGTTCCTTTTTACCTCTGGGGACATCAGTCTATGCGTCTGAGTGCAGGTAGGTGCTCAGATGAGCTCAGATTGCCCCTGTTTGTCCTGGGAAGCCACCACTATTGGGATGGCCTCAGGCAGTTTGGAGGTTTATCCTATTAGTAGGGTTGTGGCCATTGGAATGGGCACATACAATTCCCTTGGAGAGGGCAAGTACAGTCCTCAGGTTTGGCTCCAGGGGCCTTAGCCTGTAGGGTGTGTAGGCAGAGCTGTTTGGACAGTTGTCTGAAAACACAAACGCGGCTTATGTTTCGGGTCATAGGTATGGCAGGACTGATCTACAGACCATGAGGAGAACTCTTCAGGATATGAAAAAAGGGCGAGTGTGAGGCTCGTGCTCAAGTTTTTGTCTCTGGATATCGTGTCACTCATGGTCGTGAAATTTCCAGGTGACTTCATGGGAAATGGACGAGTCTTACTCTCTGGGGTTTTGCCCCGTCCCAAGAGTTTTGGGTCATTCTGGGGATGGAAGAAGTCCGTTTTGTTGTTGTTGTTGTTGATTTGCTTTGTTTTGTTTTTTAACCTCAGGTGTCTCACCAAATGAGGTATTCCAGAGTAGAGCCCTGGGGAGGGCCGACCGGACAACCAGAAATCTGGTTAAAAATTGTGGCCTAGGGACATGTCAAGCCCATTATGACATCTAATGGTCGAGCCACTGAGAGGACTTACTAGAGCACAGGACTCACGCTGAGGGTCACAATGCGTGTTTATGCCCTCTTCGCACTCAAGAATTGGCGGGGCCTCCGGGTGAATGCTGGTTTCTCCTACACTGAACGTTGGACATCATGCCAACCACAAGGTTTCTTGCCATGGGTAAGGACAAGGTCTGATTTCTGCATCACAGGCACCCCTGGGCAGTGGTTGGAGATCAGGTCTAGGTTCTGAAGCCTGAAAAACCGCAGTTGGGAAGAGATGATAACCTAAGGCCATGGCGGTTCTGATGTGCTCAGTGTGCGGTCAGCTTTCTCGGTGTTGGTCAGGAGGTCCGAGCTCAGGTTGTGTCAGACAGTGCATTAGTGCCCAGGTTAGACTATATACTTTGGGTATAGTCGAATGCCATGTAGATTTATCCTCATATAAGGTGCCTGGGCAGCTCATTAGGCCAAATTTTTTTTCTAGAGGGCAGGCAGTGTGCTGCATTGTGGGTCTGGAATTGCGAAACTTCCGGGCTTCGGGGCCTGGAGTGTGAGGACGGAAGTCTGAGAACACAAGCTAGACTTTGGTTTCAGGGCCAGGGCACGGCAGGTACCCCTGTAGATCTGAACCTATATCTCATGCATCTGAAGTCAGGGCGAGGATCAGAAGTTGGCTCAGGTTGGATTTTCTGTGCATGACGGCCCCTTCATGAAGGGAGCGGAATCTCGAGGCCATGGAGGTTTTCCCACGTTGGGAGTTGTGGGATGCCCCCTTCAAGGATTCCTTCTGCGGGACAATTGAGACTTGTTGGGCAGCTCCAGGACATCCCATATGGAATGACTCCAGGGCACCGTTCGAGGATGGATGCCTGGGAAGCCCGCCTCGCATTCCAATTGTCTCCTAGCAACAAGACAGTTTAGATCTGATGGCTTAGCGGGAGAAACCGGGGTGGCTGACTTGAAATGGACTTTCCTGAGGATGGGTCCTAATGTGTGTTTGTGTCCATGAGGGCCTTAAAATGGGGCGGTGGCACCGGGACCCTGAAGTATTCTCCTAAGCTTTTGACATAGCTCGATGCACAAGGTTCCTTGTGGAGACGAGATTTGTTTTGATGGGTGCCTCAGGAAAACCTCTATGCTGGTATTGGTATCCAGGCTTTTGAGGAGACATGCCTGTAATCCAAAGCAATGTATCCGATTATGGCCTAAGGTCCTGTCTGGTTCAATCTTCTTCTCAGGGGACATCCATCTATGGTATGAGTGGAGGTAGATGCTCAGCTGGTATCAGACCGCCCTTGTTTGTCCCGGGCGACCTGCACTATTGGGATGGCCTCAGGGATTTGGAGGGTTCTCCAAATTTTACTGTTTTGGACAATGGCATCGGCAGAATTCCCATGGATTGGGTAGGCACAGTCCTAATGTGTGACTCCAGGGGCCCCAGCCTGGAGGGTGTGTGGCCCAGGACTTTGAGGACAGAAGTCTGAAAACACAAACTCAGCTTAGGTTTGGGGACGTAGGTATGGCAGGCCCGATGTATAAACCATGAGAAGAACTCTTCCGGATATGAAGAAAGAGCGAGTCTGAGGCGCTTGCTCAGGCTTTTGTCTCTGGATTTTGTATCAGAGATGGCCGTGGAATGTCGGGGAGGCCTCATGGGCCATGGACGAATCTTCCTCTCTGTGGATTTGGCCCGATCCCAATTGTTTTTCGTCAAACTGTGGAATGGGAGGACTCCTTTCAGGTTTGTTACCTCAGGTGTCCCGCCAAAAGAGGAATTCCAAAGAAGAGCCCTGGGGAAAAGTGAAGGGAGAACCCGAACTATGGGTAAAATTTGGGGCCTAGGGGCATGTCAAGCACAATATGCTATCTCTTCATCCAGCCACTGAGAGGCCTTATTGAGGACTGGGATCAGGGTGAGGGTCACAATGTGTGGTTTTGACCAATGTGGCCCGCAAACATGAGCGGGGCCTCATGGGCCACCCTGGTTTCAACTACACTGAACGTTGGACAACATGCCAACCACATGGTTTCTTGCCACGGGGAAGGAGTTGTGATTTCTGCATCACTTTCAAGCCTGGGCAGTGATTGGAGATAAGGTCTAGGTTCTGAAACTTGACAACCGAGGTTGGGAATAGATGACGACCTAAGACCATGGCGGGTCCGATGTGCTCAGTGAGCGGCCAGCTTTCTGTGTGGGGCCAGGTAATCCAGGCTCAGGCTGTGTCAAAAAGGGCAATAGTGCCCAGGTCAGCCTATATATTTGGGGTACAGTCGTATGGCGTGCAGGTTGATCCTCTTTTGGAGTTTCTGGGTAGCCCCAGAGGGCAATGTTTTTCTTCCTGAGGGCAGGAAGAGTGCTGCATTATAGTTCTGGTTTTCAAACTGGAGGCTTGTGGGCCAGTAGTCTGAGGAAGGAAATCTGAGAACAAGCTAGGCTTAGGTTTCTGGGTGAGGACAAGGCAGGAACAATCTACAGACCTGAATCGAGATCTCGTGCTTATGATGTCAGGGCGAGGATCAGAAGATCGCTCAGGTTGGAGTTTCTGTCCCTGATGGCCCTTCATGAAGGGGTGGGGGGGTCATGAGGCCGTGGGGGTTTTCCCACGATGTTAGTTGTGAGAAGCTCCAAACTGCAAAGATTCTTCTGCAGGACAATTGAGACCTGTTGGTTGGCTCCAGGGCAACGATTCCGAGCAGGGTTCTAAGGATAGATGGCTGGGTAGCCCACCTCGCATTCCAATTGTGTCCTAGAAACAAGACAGGTTAGATCTGCTGGATCTGGGGGAGCAACCCAGGAGGCTGAGTTGAAATAAACTCTCCTGTGGATGGGTCCTAATGTCTTTTTGTGTCTATGGAGACCTTGGAATGTAGCGGTGGCACTGGGGTCCTGAAGGGTTTTTCCAAACAGAGGCTTTGACACAGCTCCAACGTGCAAGTTTCCCATATGTAGATGAGATGTTTTCTGATGGGTGAGTCAAGAAACAGCCATACGCTGGTATTGAAATCCAGGCCTCTGAGGAGAGATGACTGGATACCACAGCAATGGATCCGAATAGTGCCTAGGGGCCTGTTCATTCCTTTTTACCTCTGGGGACATCAGTCTATGCGTCTGAGTGCAGGTAGGTGCTCAGATGAGCTCAGATTGCCCCTGTTTGTCCTGGGAAGCCACCACTATTGGGATGGCCTCAGGCAGTTTGGAGGTTTATCCTATTAGTAGGGTTGTGGCCATTGGAATGGGCACATACAATTCCCTTGGAGAGGGCAAGTACAGTCCTCAGGTTTGGCTCCAGGGGCCTTAGCCTGTAGGGTGTGTAGGCAGAGCTGTTTGGACAGTTGTCTGAAAACACAAACGCGGCTTATGTTTCGGGTCATAGGTATGGCAGGACTGATCTACAGACCATGAGGAGAACTCTTCAGGATATGAAAAAAGGGCGAGTGTGAGGCTCGTGCTCAAGTTTTTGTCTCTGGATATCGTGTCACTCATGGTCGTGAAATTTCCAGGTGACTTCATGGGAAATGGACGAGTCTTACTCTCTGGGGTTTTGCCCCGTCCCAAGAGTTTTGGGTCATTCTGGGGATGGAAGAAGTCCGTTTTGTTGTTGTTGTTGTTGATTTGCTTTGTTTTGTTTTTTAACCTCAGGTGTCTCACCAAATGAGGTATTCCAGAGTAGAGCCCTGGGGAGGGCCGACCGGACAACCAGAAATCTGGTTAAAAATTGTGGCCTAGGGACATGTCAAGCCCATTATGACATCTAATGGTCGAGCCACTGAGAGGACTTACTAGAGCACAGGACTCACGCTGAGGGTCACAATGCGTGTTTATGCCCTCTTCGCACTCAAGAATTGGCGGGGTCTCCGGGTGAATGCTGGTTTCTCCTACACTGAACGTTGGACAACATGACAACCACAAGGTTTCTTGCCATGGGTAAGGACAAGGTCTGATTTCTGCATCACAGGCACCCCTGGGCAGTGGTTGGAGATCAGGTCTAGGTTCTGAAGCCTGAAAAACCGCAGTTGGGAAGAGATGATAACCTAAGGCCATGGCGGTTCTGATGTGCTCAGTGTGCGGTCAGCTTTCTCGGTGTTGGTCAGGAGGTCCGAGCTCAGGTTGTGTCAGACAGTGCATTAGTGCCCAGGTTAGACTATATACTTTGGGTATAGTCGAATGCCATGTAGATTTATCCTCATATAAGGTGCCTGGGCAGCTCATTAACCAAACTTTTTTTTCTAGAGGGCAGGCAGAGTGCTGCATTGTGGGTCTGGAATTGCGAAACTTCCGGGCTTCAGGGCCTGGAGTGTGAGGACGGAAGTCTGAGAACACAAGCTAGACTTTGGTTTCAGGGCCAGGGCACGGCAGGTACCCCTGTAGATCTGAACCTATATCTCATGCATCTGAAGTCAGGGCGAGGATCAGAAGTTGGCTCAGGTTGGATTTTCTGTGCATGACGGCCCCTTCATGAAGGGAGCGGAATCTCGAGGCCATGGAGGTTTTCCCACGTTGGGAGTTGTGGGATGCCCCCTTCAAGGATTCCTTCTGCGGGACAATTGAGACTTGTTGGGCAGCTCCAGGACATCCCATATGGAATGACTCCAGGGCACCGTTCGAGGATGGATGCCTGGGAAGCCCGCCTCGCATTCCAATTGTCTCCTAGCAACAAGACAGTTTAGATCTGATGGCTTAGCGGGAGAAACCGGGGTGGCTGACTTGAAATGGACTTTCCTGAGGATGGGTCCTAATGTGTGTTTGTGTCCATGAGGGCCTTAAAATGGGGCGGTGGCACCGGGACCCTGAAGTATTCTCCTAAGCTTTTGACATAGCTCGATGCACAAGGTTCCTTGTGGAGACGAGATTTGTTTTGATGGGTGCCTCAGGAAAACCTCTATGCTGGTATTGGTATCCAGGCTTTTGAGGAGACATGCCTGTAATCCAAAGCAATGTATCCGATTATGGCCTAAGGTCCTGTCTGGTTCAATCTTCTTCTCAGGGGACATCCATCTATGGTATGAGTGGAGGTAGATGCTCAGCTGGTATCAGACCGCCCTTGTTTGTCCCGGGCGACCTGCACTATTGGGATGGCCTCAGGGATTTGGAGGGTTCTCCAAATTTTACTGTTTTGGACAATGGCATCGGCAGAATTCCCATGGATTGGGTAGGCACAGTCCTAATGTGTGACTCCAGGGGCCCCAGCCTGGAGGGTGTGTGGCCCAGGACTTTGAGGACAGAAGTCTGAAAACACAAACTCAGCTTAGGTTTGGGGACGTAGGTATGGCAGGCCCGATGTATAAACCATGAGAAGAACTCTTCCGGATATGAAGAAAGAGCGAGTCTGAGGCGCTTGCTCAGGCTTTTGTCTCTGGATTTTGTATCAGAGATGGCCGTGGAATGTCGGGGAGGCCTCATGGGCCATGGACGAATCTTCCTCTCTGTGGATTTGGCTCGATCCCAATTGTTTTTCGTCAATCTGTGGAATGGGAGGACTCCTTTCAGGTTTGTTACCTCAGGTGTCCCGCCAAAAGAGGAATTCCAAAGAAGAGCCCTGGGGAAAAGTGAAGGGAGAACCCGAACTATGGGTAAAATTTGGGGCCTAGGGGCATGGCATGCCCAATATGCTATCTCTTCATCCAGCCACTGAGAGGCCTTATTGAGGACTGGGATCAGGGTGAGGGTCACAATGTGTGGTTTTGACCAATGTGGCCCACAAACATGAGCGGGGCCTCATGGGCCACCCTGGTTTCAACTACACTGAACGTTGGACAACATGCCAACCACATGGTTTCTTGCCACGGGGAAGGAGTTGTGTTTTCTGCATCACTTTCAAGCCTGAGCAGTGATTGGAGATAAGGTCTAGGTTCTGAAACTTGACAACCGAGGTTGGGAAGAGATGACGACCTAAGACCATGGCGGGTCCGATGTGCTCAGTGAGCGGCCAGCTTTCTGTGTGGGGCCAGGTAATCCAGGCTCAGGCTGTGTCAAAAAGGGCAATAGTGCCCAGGTCAGCCTATATATTTGGGGTACAGTCGTATGGCGTGCAGGTTGATCCTCTTTTGGAGTTTCTGGGTAGCCCCAGAGGGCAATGTTTTTCTTCCTGAGGGCAGGAAGAGTGCTGCAATATAGTTCTGGTTTTCAAACTGGAGGCTTGTGGGCCAGTAGTCTGAGGAAGGAAATCTGAGAACAAGCTAGGCTTAGGTTTCTGGGTGAGGACAAGGCAGGAACAATCTACAGACCTGAATCGAGATCTCGTGCTTATGATGTCAGGGCGAGGATCAGTAGATCGCTCAGGTTGGTGTTTCTGTCCCTGATGGCCCTTCATGAAGGGGTGGGGTGGTCATGAGGCCGTGGGGGTTTTCCCACGATGTTAGTTGTGAGAAGCTCCAAACTGCAAAGATTCTTCTGCAGGACAATTGAGTCCTGTTGGTTGGCTCCAGGGCAACGATTCCGAGCAGGGTTCTAAGGATGGATGGCTGGGTAGCCCACCTCGCATTCCAATTGTGTCCTAGCAACAAGACAGGTAGATCTGCTGGATCTGGGGGAGCAACCCAGGAGGCTGAGTTGAAATGGACTCTCCTGTGGATGGATCCTAATATGTTTTTGTGTCTATGGAGATCTTGGAATGAAGCGGTGGCACTGGGGCCCTAAGGGTTTTTTCAAACAGAGGCTTTGACACAGCTCCAACGTGCAAGTTTCCCATATGTAAATGAGATTTGTTCTGAGGGATGAGTCAGGAAACAGCAATAAGCTGGTATTGAAATCCAGGCCTCTGAGGAGAGATGACTGGATAGCACAACAATGAATCCAAATAGTGCCTAGGGGCCTGTTCTTACCTTTTTACCTCTGGGGACATCAGTCTATGCATCTGAGTGCATGTAGGTGTCAGATGGGCTCAGATTGCTCCTGTTTGTCCTGGAGAGCCACCCCTATTGGGATGGCCTCAGGGAGTTTGGAGGTTTATCCTATTAGTAGGTTGTGGCCATTGGAATGGGCACATACAATTCCCTTGGAGAGGGCAAGTACAGTCCTCAGGTTTGGCTCCAGGGGCCTTAGCCTGTAGGGTGTGTAGGCAGAGCTGTTTGGACAGTTGTCTGAAAACACAAACGCGGCTTATGTTTCGGGTAATAGGTATGGCAGTATTGATCTACAGACCATGAGGAGAACTCTTCGGGATATGAAAAAAGGGCGAGTGTCAGGCTCTTGCTCAAGATTTTGTCTCTGGATATCGTGTCACTCATGGTCATCAAATTTCCGGTTGACTTCATGGGAAATGGACGAGTCTTACTCTCTGGTGGTTTGTCCCCATCGCAAGATTTTTGGGTCATTCTGTGGGATGGAAGAAGTCCGTTTTGTTGTTGTTGTGATTTGCCTTGTTTTGTTTTTTAACCTCAGGTGTCCCACCAAATGAGGTATTCCAGAGTAGAGCCCTGGGGAGGGCCGACTGGACAACCAGAAATCTGATTACAAATTTGGGCCTAGGGACATGTCAAGCCCATTATGACATCTAATGGTCGAGCGACTGAGAGGACTTACTAGAGGACAGGACTCACACTGAGGGTCACAATGCGTGTTTATGCCCACTTCGCAAACAAGAATGGGCGGGGCCTCATGGTGAATCCTGGTTTCTCCTACACTGAACGTTGGACAACCTGCCAATGACAAGATTTCTTGCCATGGGTAAGGAAGAGTTCTGATTTCTGCATCACAGTCACCCCTGGGCAGTGATTGGAGATAAGGTCTAGATTCTGAAGCCTGAAAACAGAGGTAGGGAAGAGATGATAACCTAAGGCCATGGCGGGTCTGATGTGCTCAGTGTGCCGTCAGCTGTCTGGGTGTTGGTCAGGAGGTCCGGGCTCAGGTTGTGTCAGACAGTGCATTAGTGCCCCCGTAGACTATATAATTTGGGTAAAGTCGAGTGCCATGTAGATTTATCCTCATATAAGTTGTCTGGGCAGCTCATTAGGCAAAATTTGTTTTCTAGAGGGCAGGCAGAGTGCTTCATTGTCGGTCCAGAATTGCCAAACTTGAGGGCTTCGTGTCCAGGAGTGTGAGGACAGAAGTCTGAGAACACAAGCTAGACTTGTGTATCAGGGCGAGGACACGGCAGGGACCACTGTAGATCTGAACCAATATCTCATGCATCTGAAGTCAGGGCGAGGATCAGACGTTGTCTCACGTTGTAGTTTATGTGCATGACGGCCCCTTCATGAAGAGAGCGAAATCTCGAGGCCATGTAGGTTTTCCCACGTTGGGTGTTGTGGGATGCCCCCTTCAAGGATACCTTCTGCGGGACAATTGAGACCTGTTGGGCAGCTTCAGGACATCCCATATGGAATGACTCCAGGGCACCATTCGAGAATGGATGACTGGGAAGCAGGCCTCGCATTCCAATTTTCTCCTAGCAACAAGAGAGTTTAGATCTGATGGCTCTGCGTGAGCAACAGGAGTGACTGACTTGAAATGGACTTTCCTGAGGATGGGTCCTAATGTGTGTTTGTGTCCATGAGGGCCTTAAAATGGGGCGGTGGCACCGGGGCCCTGAAGTATTCTCCTAAGCTTTTGACATAGCTCAATGCACAAGGTTCCTTGTGGAGACGAGATTTGTTCTAATGGGTGCCTCAGAAAAACCCCTATGCTGGTATTGGAATCCAGGCTTTTGAGGAGACATGCCTGTAAACCAAAGCAATGTATCCGATTATGGCCTAGGGTCCTGTCTGGTTCAATCTGCTTCTCAGGGGACATCCATCTATGGTATGAGTAGAGGTAGATGCTCAGCTGGTATCAGACCGCCCTTGTTTGTCCCGGGCGACCTGCACTATTGGGATGGCCTCAGGGATTTGGAGGGTTCTCCTAATTTTACGGTTTTGGACCATGGAATGGGGAGAATTCCCATGGATTGGGTAGACACAGTCCTAATGTGTGACACCTGGGGACCCAGCCTGGAATGTGTGTGGCCCAGGACTTTGGGGACAGAAGTCTGAAAACACAAACTCAGCTTAGCTTTGGGGAGGTAGGTATGGCAGGCCCGATCTATAAATCATGAGAAGAACTCTTCCGGATATAAAGAAAGAGCGAGTCTGAGGCACTTGCTCAGGCTTTTGTCTCTGGATTTTGTATCAGAGATGGCCGTGGAATGTCGGGGAAGCCTCATGGGCCATGGACGAATCTTTCTCTCTGGGGATTTGGTCTGATCCCAATTGCTTTTCATCAATCTGTGGAATGGGAGGACTCTTTTCAGGTTTGTTACCTCAGGTGTCTCGCCAAAAGAGGAATTCCAAAGATGAGCCCTGGGGAAAAGTGAAGGGAGAACCGAACTATGGGTAAAATTTGGGGCCTAGGGGCATGGCAAGCCGAATATGCTGACTCTTCATCCAGCCACTGAGAGGCCTTACCTGAGGCCTGGGATCAGGCTGAGGGACACAATGTGTGTTTGTGACCAATGTGGCCCATAAACATGGGCGGGGCATCATGGGCCACACTGGTTTCAACTACACTGAACGTTGGAAAAACATGCCAACCACTAGGTTTCTTGCCAAGGCGAAGGAGAAGTTCTGATTCTTGTATCACGTTCACTCCTGAGCAGTGAGTGCAGATAAGGTCTAGGTTCTGAAGGTGAAAACTGAGGTTGTGTAGAGTTGATGGCCTAAAGCCATTGTGGGTGTGATATGCTCTGTTTATGGCCAGCTGTCTGGGTGTTGGACTGGAAATCTGCCCTCAGGCTGTTTCAGACAGGGCTTTAGTGCACAGGCTAGACTGTATAATTGGGGTATGGTCGAGTGGCATGCAGGTTGTTACTCATTTGGCTTTTCTGGTTAGGCCTATAGGGCAACATTTTTCTTCTGGAGGACAGGCAGAGTGCTGCATTGTGTCTCCAGAATTGCCAAACTGGAGGGGTGTGGCCAGGATTGTGAGGAAGGAAGTCTGAAAACACAAGCTAGCACGAGTTTTGCGGCCAAGAGCATGGCAGGCCCACTCTGCAGAGGCTGAATCGAGATCTCCTGCAGGTGAGGTCAGGGCGAGTATCAGATGTTGCCTCAAGCTGGAGTATGTGTCCATGACGGCCCCTTCCTGAAGGGGGTGGGGGCGTCATGAGGCCAGGGAGGTTTCCCTACGCTGGGAGTTGTGAGATGCTCCAAACTTCAAAGTTTCCTTCTTCAGGACAGTCGAGTACTATTGGATGGTTCCAGGATGCCCCATACAGAAAGACTCGAGAGCAGGGCCCTAAGCATGGATGCCGAGAAACGCCAACTCACCTTCCCATTGCCTGGTCGAGACAAGGCACGCTCAATCTGCGGGCTTTTGGGTGAGCTACCCAGAAGGCTGAGTTTAAATGGACTCTCCTGAGGATGAGTCATAATGTGGGTTGGTGGCCAAGGAGACCTTGGAATGTGGCAGTAGCTAAGGGACTCTGCAGGATTCTCCAACCCGAAGGGCTTGACACAACTCCAACAAGGAAGCTTCCTATGTGGAGATGAGAGGTCTTCTGTCTGGTGCCTCAGGAAAGCCCCGTATGCTGGTCTTCGAACCCAGGCCTCTGAGAAGTGATACCTGGACACCAAAGCAAGAGTTCATAATAGGGCCTAGGGGCCTGTCTGGTTCGATCTTCTTTCTCTGCGGATATCTGTCTGTGTGTCTGCGTGGAGGTAGTAGTTGCTCATCTTGTGTCATAATGCCAGTATTTGTCCAGTGCGGCTTGTGGTAGTGGGATGTCCTTGGGGACCTTGAGGTTTCTACTATTTTGTAGAGTTGTGGCCAATGGAATGGGCAGTTTCTTAGGAGAGAGCAGGCACAGTTCTGTGGTGTGGCACCAGAGACCCCAGCCTGGAGGCTGTGTGGGCCATGGCTGTGCAGACAGACATCCAAAAACCCTAACTCAGCTCAGGTTTGGGGCCGAGGTTACGGCAGGCCTGATCTACAGTCCATGAGGGGAGCTCCTCTGGATATGAAAGAAGGGTGAGAGGGAGGCAGTCTCTCAGGCTTTTGTCTCTGGATGTTTTGTCCACAATGGCCGTTTAATGTAGGAGTTGCCTCATGGGTCGTAAAAGTCTCCCTCTCTGGTAGTTTGTCCAGCCCCCAAGAATTTGGGGTCATTCTGTGGGAAGGGAAATGTCCTGTTTTCTGCTTCATGTGTGCCCCCTGTTGAGGGAATCTAGTGCATAGCAGTGGGTACTGACAACTGGAATACTCGCCCTCTGGTTTAGCCTGGGGGCCTATGGATATGACAAGCCCCATATGCAGGATCTTGGTCCAGCCACTGAGAGGCGTTACTTTAATACGGGACTCACGCTGCAGGTCACAATGTATGTCTGTGCCCTAGGCGGCCCTCAAGCACTGGCGTGGCCTTTCGGACAATGCAGGTTTTCCCACATTGAACGTTGGACAACATGCCAACCACAAGGTTTCTGGCCATGGGGAAGGAGGAATTCTAATTTCTGCATCACGTTCACCCCTGGGCAGTGATTGGAGATAAGGTCTAGGTTCTGAAGCCTGAAAACCGAGGTTGGGAAGAGATGACGACCTACAACCATAGCGGGTCCTATGTGTCCAGGTTGGGGCCAGCTGTCTGGGTGTCGTTTTGGATGTCTTGTCTCAGGCTGTGCCAGACAGGGCATTAGTATACAGGGTAGGCTGTATAATTGCTTTACAATCAAGTGGCATGCATTAGAAAATCATTTGGGGTATCTTATTAGCAGCATAGGGCAAAGTTTTTCTTCTGGAGGGCAGGCAGAGTGCTGCATTGTGGCATCGGAATTCCCAAACTGGAGGGCTTGTGGGCCAGGAGAGTGAGGACGGAAGTCTGAGAACACAAGCTAGGCTTAGGTTTCGGGGCAAGGACATGGCAGGCACACTCTGCAGAGCTGAATTGACAACTCATGCCTCTGAAGTCAGGTCGAGGATCAGACTTTGGCTCAGGTTTGAGTTTCTGTCCATGTTGGCCCCTTCAGGAAGGGGGGACATTATGAGCCCATGGGGGTTTTCCCACTATTGGAGTTGTGAGATGCTCCAAACCGCAAGGATTCCTTCTGTGGGACAATTAAGATTTGTTGGATGGCTCCAGGACGTCTTATAAGGTATTTTTCCAGAAAAGAGTTCTAAGTATGAATGCCTGGGCAGCCAGCCTCACATTCCAATTGTCTCCTAGCAACAAGAAACGTTTGATCTGCTGGCTTGGGGTAGCAACAGAGGGGGCTGAGTTGAAATGGACTTTCCTGAGGATGATCTTAATGTTGGTTTGAGTCCATGGAGACCTTGGTATGGGGTAGTGGCACCAGGGCCCTGAAGGATTCTCCTAACCAGAGGTTATGACAAAGCTCCAATGAGCAAGTTTTCCATGGGGAGACGAGATTTGTTCTTATTGGTGCCTCAGGAAACCACCATATGCTGGTATTGGAAACGAGGCCACTGAGGAGAGATGCCTGGAAACCAAAGCAATGGATCTGATTAGGGCCTAGGGGCCTGTCCGGTTCAATATTCTTCTCTGGGGACATCTGTTGTCTGAGTGGAGGTAGTTGTTCAGCTGGTTTGAGATCACCCCTGTTTGTCCTGGGCGGCCTACACTATT
The DNA here is from genome assembly GCF_964662115.1 of Mustela nivalis. NCBI lineage: Eukaryota > Metazoa > Chordata > Mammalia > Carnivora > Mustelidae > Mustela > Mustela nivalis. The sequence continues at coordinate 264,513 of NW_028136338.1, read as the reverse complement.
AAGATGGCCTAGGTGACTTTGGAGGTTTTTCCTCATTTGCAAGGTTGTGGCCAATGGAATGGGAAGAATTCCCTTGAAAGGGAAGCACAGTCCTGAGGTGTGGCTCCAAGGACCCAATTGCGGAGCATGTTTGGTCCAGGGCTATTTGGACAAAAGTCTGAAAACACAAACTCCACTTAGGTTGGGGGATGTAAGTATGGCCGACCCGATCTATAGACCGTGAGGAGAACTCTTCGGGATATGAACAAAAGGCGAATGTGAGGTGCTGGCTCAGGCTTTTTTTTTTTTTACTGGAATTGTGTCACCGATTGCCATGGAATGTCGGGGTGTCCTCATGGGTCATCGATGAGGCTCCCTTTCTCGGGATTTGACCCGATACGAAGAGTTTGGGGTCATTCTGTGGGAAGGGATGAGGCCTTTCTTGTTTTTTTGTTTATTTTTTTAGTACTATTATTTTTTTTTTACCTAAGGTGGACCACCAAAAGAGGGATCAAAGAGCAGAGTCCTGGCGAGGGGCGACTGGACAACCAGACCTCTGGTTAACATTGGGACCTAAGAACATGGCAAGCCCCATATGTGGGCTCTTGGTCCAGACACTGAGAGGCCTTCCTTGAGGATAGGTCTCACACTGAGTTTCACAATGTGTTTTTGTGCCCAAGGAGCCACTCAAGTCAGGGCGTGGCCTAATGTACCATGCTGGTTTCTCCTACACTGAACGTTGCACAATATGGCAACCACAAGTTTTCTGGCCATGGGGAAGAAGGAGTTCTAATTTCTGCAACACTTTCACTCCTGGACTGTGATTGGATTTAAGGTCTAGGTTCTGAAGCCTGAAAACTGAGGTTGGGAAGAGATGAAGACCTAAGGCCATGGTGTGGCTGATGTGCTCAGTGTTCGGCCAGCTGTTGAGTGTGGGTTGGGAGGTGCAGGCTCAGGCTGTGGCAGACAGGGAATTAGTGTCCAGGCTAGACTGTATCATTGGGGTGCAGTCGAGTTTCGTGCAGGATGGTACTCATTTGTGGTTACTGGGTAGCCCCAAAGGGCAACATTTTTCTTCTGGAGGGAAGACACAGTGCCACATAGTGGCTCCAGAATTCCCAAACTGGAAGGCTTGTGGGCCAGGAGTGTGAGAAAAAAATTCTGAGAACACAAGCCAGACTTAGATTTCGGGGTGAGGGGACGGCAGGCACCCTCTGCAGAGATGATTCGAGATCCCGTATGCCTGAAGACAGAGCTAGGATCAGACGTTGGCTTACGTCGGAGTTTCTGTCCATGACGGTCCCTTCATGAAGGGGACGGTGTCACGAGGACATGGAGGTTTTCCCACGATGGGAATTGTGAGATGCTCCAAACCGCAATGATTCCTTCTGTGGGACAGTCGAGACATGTTGGATGGCTCCAGGACATCCCATAAGGAAGTTATCCAGAGTAGGGTTCTAAGGATGGATGCCTGGGCAGCCTGCCTCCCATTCCAGGTGTCTCATAGAGCCAAGGCAAGTTCGATCTGCTGGATCTAGGGGAGCAACCGAGGCGGGTGTGTTGAAATGGGTGAGATGAGGATGGGTCATAATGTGCATTTGTGTCCATGGAGACCTTGGAATGGGGTGCTTGATCCGTGGCCTTGAGGAATGTTCATAACCGGAGATTTTGATGGGCTCTAAAGAGTACGTTTCCTATGTAGAGAAGAGAATTGTTTTGATGAGTGCCTAAGGAATCTCCCATATGCTGGTATGGGAAACCAGGCCTCTGAGGAGAGATGAATGGAAACAAAAGCAATCGAGATGATTAGGGCCTAGGTGCCTGTCCGGTTCAATCTCTTTCCTGAGGATACGTGTCTAAGGATCTGAGGGGATGTAGTTGCTCAGCTTGTGTCAGATCGCCCCTGTTTGTCCTGGGTAGCCTATAATATTGGGATGGCTTCCGGACTTTGGAGTTTCTCCTAATCTATAGGTTTGTGGCCAATGGAATGGGCAGAAATCTCCTGGAGAGGGCAGGCACAGTTCTGAGTTTGGCTCTAGGGGCCCAGCCTTGAGGCTGTGTGGGCCAGGCCTGTGGGGACAAAAGTCTGAAAACACAAACTCCGCTTAGGATTGGGGACATAGGTATGGCACGCCCAATCTACAGACTGTGATAACACTTAGGGATATGAAAAAGGGTGAGTTTGAAGTGCTTGCTCAGGTTTTGTCTCTGGATTTGTGTCAACAATGTGGGTGGAATGCTGGCGTGGCCTCATGGGTTGTGGATGGCTTTCCTTCTCTGAGGATTTGACCCAATCCCAAGAGTTTGGGTACATTCTGTGGGATGGGAGGAGTCTTTTCTGTTTTTTATTTTATTTTATTTTATATTTTATTTTATGTACCTCAAGTGTCCCAATAAAAGAGGGATTCCAGAGCAGAGTCCTTGGGAGGGACAACTGGATATCCCCACCTCTGTTTAAGTTTGGGGGCCTAGGGGCATGGAAAGTCCAATAGGCGGGCTCTTGATTCAGACACTGAGAGGCCTTCCTTGAGGACAGGGCTCATGCTGAGGTTCACAATGCCTATTTGTGCCCAACAAGGCCCTCAAGCATGGGAAGTGCCTCATGGGCCACGCTAGATTATTCTACACTGAACGTTGGAGAATATGCCAACCACAAGGTTTCCAGCCATGGCGAAGGAAGAGTTGTGATTTCTGCATCACGTTCACCCCTGGACAGTGTTTGGAGTTTAGGTCTAGGTTCTGAAACCCGAAAACTGAGGTTGGAAGAGATGAAGACCTAAGGACCTGATGGGTCCAATGAGCTCAGTGTGCAGCCAGCTGTTGAGCGTAGGTCTAGAGGTGTGGGCTCATGCTGTGTCAGACAAGGCATTAGACAGGGTAGACTGCATATTTGGGGTGCAGTCGAGTGGCGTTCAGTTGATCCTTATTCGGGTTTCTAGGTAGCTCCATAAGGCAACGTTTTTCTTCTGGAGGGCAGGCAGTGTGCTGCATTATGGCCCAGTATTGCCAATCTGTAGGGCTTTTGGGGCAGGGGTGTGAGGACGGTAGTCTGAGAACACAAGCTAGGCTTAGTTTTGGGGGTGAGTGCACAGAAGGCACACTCTGCAGAGCTGAATCAAGATCTCATGCACCTGAAGTCAGGGCGAATATCAGACGTTTGCTCAGGTTGGAGTTTCTGTCCATGATGGCCCCTTTATAAAGTGGAGCGTCTCAAGAGGCCATGTAGATTTTCCCACAATGGGAGTTGTGAGATGCTCCAGACTGCAAAGATTCCTTCTGTGGGACACTTGAGACCTGCTGGATGGCTCTAGGATGTCCCATGTGGAACGACTCCAGAGTAGGGTTCTAAGGATGGATGCCTGGGCAGCCCGCCTCCCATTCTAGTTGTCTCCTAGCAACAAGGCAGGTTTGATCTGCAGGCCCTGGGGGAGAAACCAAAGGGGTTGAGTTGACATGGACTCTCCCGACAATAGATCATAATGTGGGTTTAAGTCCATGGAGACCTTGGAATGGGGCGCTTGATCCGGGGCCCTGAAAGATTCTCCTAAACAGAGGTTTTTATAGAGCTCCAAAGAGTACATTTCCTATGTGGAGATGAGATTTTTCTGATGAGTGCCTCAGTAATCCCCCGTATTCTGGTATTGGAAACCAGGCCTCTGAGGAGAGATGCCTGGAAACAAAAGCAATGGATCCGATTAGAGCCTAAGTGCCTGTCAAGTTCAATCTTATTCTATGGGGATATCAGTCTCTGGGTCTGAGTGGAGGTAGTTTCCTAACTTGTGAGAGATCATCCCTGTTTGTCCTGGGCAGCCAACACTATTGGGATGGCCTTGGGGAGTTTGGAGGATTCTCCTAATCTATAGGGTTGTGGCCAATGGAAATGGCAGAATTCCCCTGGAGAGGGAAGCCACAGTCCTGAGGTGTGTCTCCAGGGGCCCCAGCTTGGATGGTGTGTGGGCCAGGACTGTGGGGACAGAAGTCTCAAAAACACAAACTCAGCTTAGGTTTGGGGATGTATGTATTAAGGCTCGATCTACAGACCGTGAGAATTTTCCGGGCTATGAACAAAGGGCGAGTATGTGGCGCTTGCTCAGGGTTTTGTCTCCGGATTTTGTGTCAACAGTGGCCGTGGAATATCGGGGTGTCATCAAGGGCCATGGACAATTCTTTCTCTGGTGATTTGGCCTGATCCCAAGGGGTTGGGATCATTCTGTGGATGGGAAGAGTCCTTTCTGTATTTTTTTTTTTTTTTTTACCTCAGGTGTTCCACCAAAGAGGAATTCCAGAGTAGAGCCCTGAGTAGGGGTGACTAGACATCTCGAACTCTGGTTGAGATTGGGGGACTAGGGGCTTGGCAAGCCCCATATGTGGGCTGTTGTTCCAGTCACTAAGAGGCTTTACATGAGGATAGGGTTCACGCTGAGGGTCACAATGTGTGTTTGTGCAAATTGTGGCCCTCAGGGATAGGTGGGGCCTCATAGCCCATGCTGCTTTCTCCTACAATGAACATTGGACAACATGCCAACCACTAGGTTTCTTGCCAAGGCGAAGGAGAAGTTCTGATTCTTGCATCACGTTCACTCCTGAGCAGTGAGTGGAGATAATGTCTAGGTTCTGAAGGTGAAAACTGAGGTTGGGTAGAGATGATGGCCTAAAGCCATTGTGGGTGTGATATGCTCTGTGTACGGCCAGCTGTCTGGGTGTTGGACTGGAGGTCTGCCCTCAGGCTGTGTCAGACAGGGCTTTAGTGCACAGGCTAGACTGTATAATTGGGGTATGGTCGAGTGGCATGCAGGTTGTTACTCATTTGGCGTTTCTGGTTAGCCCTATAGGGCAACATTTTTCTTCTGGAGGGCAGGCAGAGTGCTGCATTGTGTCTCCAGAATTGCCAAACTGGAGGGGTGTGGCCAGGATTGTGAGGAAGGAAGTCTGAAAACACAAGCTAGCACGATTTTTGGGACCAAGAGCATGGCAGGTCCACTCTGCAGAGGCTGAATCGAGATCTCCTGCAGTGAGGTCAGGGCGAGTATCAGATGTTGCCTCAAGCTGGAGTTTGTGTCTATGACGGCCCCTTCCTGAAGGGGGTGGGGGCGTCATGAGGCCAGGGAGGTTTCCCTACACTGGGAGTTGTGAGCTGCTCCAAACGTCAAAGTTTCCTTCTTCAGGACAGTCGAGTACTATTGGATGGTCCCTTGATGCCCCATACAGAAAGACTCGAGAGCAGGGGCCTAAGCATGGATGCCGAGAAACGCCAACTCACCTTCCCATTGCCTGGTCGAGACAAGGCACGCTCAATCTGCGGGCTCTTGGGTGAGATACCCAGAAGGCTGAGTTTAAATGGACTCTCCTGAGGATGAGTCATAATGTGGTTTAGTGGCCATGGAGACCTTGGAATGTGGCAGTAGCTAAGGGACTCTGCAGGATTCTCCAACCCGAAGGGCTTGACACAACTCCAACAAGGAAGCTTCCCAGGTGGAGATGAGAGATCTTCTGTCTGGTGCCTCAGGAAAGCCCCGTATGCTGGTCTTCGAAACCAGGCCTCTGAGGAGTGATACCTGGACACCAAAGCAAGAGTTTATAATAGGGCCTAAGGGCCTGTCTGGTTCAATCTTCTTTCTCTGCGGATATCTGTCTGTGTGTCTGCATGGAGGTAGTAGTTGCTCAGCTTGTGTCATAATGCCCCTATTTGTCCAGTGCGGCTTGCGGTAGTGGGATGTCCTTGGGGACCTTGAGGTTTCTACTATTTTGTAGAGTTGTGGCCAATGGAATGGGCAGTTTCTTAGGAGAGAGCAGGCACAGTTCTGTGGTGTGGCTCCAGAGACCCCATCCTGGAGGCCGTGTGGGCCATGGCTGTGCAGACAGACATCCAAAATCCCTAACTCAGCTCAGGTTTGGGGCCGAGGTTACGGCAGGCCTGATCTACAGTCCATGAGGGGAGCTCCTCTGGATATGAAAGAAGGGTGAGAGGGAGGCAGTCGCTCAGGCTTTTGTCTCTGGATGTTTTGTCCACAATGGCCGTTTAATGTAGGAGTTGCCTCATGGGTCGTAGAAGTCTCCCTCTCTGGTAGTTTGTTCAGCCCCCAAGAGTTTGGGGTCATTCTGTGGGAAGGGAAGTGTCCTGTTTTCTGCTTCATGTGTCCCCCCTGTAGAGAGAATCTAGCGCATAGCAGTGGGTACTGACAACTGGAATACTCGCCCTCTGGTTAAGCCTGGGGGCCTATGGATATGACAAGCCCCATATGCAAGATCTTGGTCCAGCCACTGAGAGGCGTTACTTTAATACGGGACTCACGCTGCAGGTCACAATGCATGTCTGTGCCCTAGGCGGCCCTCAAGCACTGGCGTGGCCTTTCGGACAATGCAGAATTTCCCACATTGAACGTTGGACAACATGCCAACCACAAGGTTTCTGGCCATGGGGAAGGAGGAATTCTAATTTCTGCATCACGTTCACCCCTGGGCAGTGATTGGAGATAAGGTCTAGGTTCTGAAGCCTGAAAACCGAGGTTGGGAAGAGATGACGACCTACAGCCATAGCGGGTCCTATGTGACCATGTTGGGGCCAGCTGTCTGGGTATCGTTTGGGATGTCTTGTCTCAGGCTGTGCCAGACAGGGCATTAATATACAGGGTAGGCTGTATAATTGCTTTACAATCGAGTGGCATGCATTAGAAAATCATTTGGGGTTTCTTATTAGCAGCATAGGGCAAAGTTTTTCTTCTGGAGGGCAGGCAGAGTGCTGCATTGTGGCTTCGGAATTCCCAAACTGGAGGGCTTGTGGGCCAGGAGAGTGAGGACGGAAGTCTGAGAACACAAGCTAGGCTTAGGTTTCGGGGCAAGGACATGGCAGGCACACTCTGCAGAGCTGAATTGACAACTCATGCCTCTGAAGTCAGGTCGAGGATCAGACTTTGGCTCAGGGTTGAGTTTCTGTCCATGTTGGCCCCTTCATGAAGGGGGGACATTATGAGCCCATGGGGGCTTTCCCACTATTGGAGTTGTGAGATGCTCCAAACCGCAAGGATTCCTTCTGTGGGACAATTAAGATTTGTTGGATGGCTCCAGGACGTCTTATGAGGTATTTTTCCAGAACAGGGTTCTAAGTATGGATGCCTGGGCAGCCAGCCTCACATTCCAATTGTCTCCTAGCAACAAGAAACGTTTGATCTGCTGGCTTGGGGTAGCAACAGAGGGGGCTGAGTTGAAATGGACTTTCCTGAGGATGGTCTTAATGTTGGTTTGAGTCCATGGAGACCTTGGTATGGGGCAGTGGCACCAGGGCCCTGAAGAATTCTCCTCACCAGAGTTTATGACAAAGCTCCAATGAGCAAGTTTTCCATGGGGAGACGAGATTTGTTCTTATTGGTGCCTCAGGAAACCACCATATGCTGGTATTGGAAACGAGGCCTCTGAGGAGAGATGCCTAAAAACCAAAGCAATGGATCTGACTAGGGCCTAGGGGCCTGTCCGGTTCAATATTCTTCTCTGGGGACATCTGTTGTCTGAGTGGAGGTAGTTGCTCAGCTGATTTGAGATCACCCCTGTTTGTCCTGGGCGGCCTACACTAATGGGATGGCCTAGGTGACTTTGGAGGTTTTTCCTAATTTGCAAGGTTGTGGCCAATGGAATGGGAAGAATTCCCTTGAAAGGGAAGCACAGTCCTGAGGTGTGGCTCCAGGGACACAAGTGTGGAGCGTGTGTGGTCCAGGGCTATTTGGACAAAAGTCTGAAAACACAAACTCCACTTAGGTTGGGGGATGTAGGTATGGCCGGCCCGAACTATAGACCGTGAGGAGAACTCATCGGGATATGAACAAAGGGCGAATGTGAGGTGCTGGCTCATGCTTTTTTTTTTTTTTTTTTCTGGAAATCTGTCACCGATTGCCATGGAATGTCGGGGTGTCCTCATGGGCCATCGATGAGGCTCCTTTTCTGGGGATTTGACCTGATCCCAAGAGTTTGGGGTCATTCTGTGTGAAGGGAGGAGGCCTTTCTTTTTTTTTGTTTACTTTATTATTATTATTATTATTATTTTACCTAAGGTGGACCACCAAAAGAGGGATTCCAGAGCAGAGTCCTGGGGAGGGGCGACTGTACACCAGACCTCTGGTTAACATTGGGACCTAAGAACATGGCAAGCCCCATATGTGGGCTCTTGGTCCAGACACTGAGAGGCCTTCCTTGAGGATAGGTCTCACACTGAGTTTCACAATGTGTTTTTGTGCCCAAGGAGCCCCTCAAGTCAGGGCGTGGCCTAATGTACCATGCTGGTTTCTCCTACACGGAACGTTGGACAATATGGCAACCACAAGTTTTCTGGCCATGGGGAAGAAGGAGTTCTAATTTCTACAACACTTTCACTCCTGGACTGTGATTGGATTTAAGGTCTAGGTTCTGAAGCCTGAAAACTGAGGTTGGAAAGAGATGAAGACCTAAGGCCATGGTGTGTCTGATGTGCTCAGTGTTCGGCCAGCTGTTGAGTGTGGATTGGGAGGTGCAGGCTCAGGCTGTGGCAGACAGGGAATTAGTGCCCAGGCTAGACTGTATCATTGGGGTGCAGTCGAGTTTCGTGCAGGATGGTACTCATTTGTGGTTACTGGGTAGCCCCAAAGGGCAACATTTTTCTTCTGGAGGGAAGACACAGTGCCACATAGTGGCTCCAGAATTCCCAAACTGGAAGGCTTGTGGGCCAGGAGTGTGAGAAAAAAATTCTGAGAACACAAGCCAGACTTAGATTTCAGGGTGAGGGGACGGCAGGCACCCTCTGCAGAGATGATTCGAGATCCCGTATGCCTGAAGACAGAGCTAGAATCAGACGTTGGCTTACGTCGGAGTTTCTGTCCATGTCGGCCCCTTCATGAAGGGGACGGTGTCGCGAGGACATGGAGGTTTTCCCACGATGGGAATTGTGAGATGCTCCAAACCGCAATGATTCCTTCTGTGGGACAGTCGAGACCTGTGGGATGGCTCCAGGACATCCCATAAGGAAGTTATCCAGAGCAGGGTTCTAAGGATCGATGCCTGGGCAGCCTGCCTCCCATTCCAGGTGTCTCATAGCGCCAAGGCAAGTTTGCCTGCTGGATCTAGGGGAGCAACCGAGGCAGGTGTGTTGAAATGGGTGAGTTGAGGATGGGTCATAATGTGCATTTGTGTCGATGTCGACCTTGGAATGGGGTGCTTGATCCGGGGCCTTGAGGGATGTTCATAACCGGAGGTTTTGATGGCCTCTAAAGAGTACGTTTCCTATGTAGAGAAGAGAATTGTTTTGATGAGTGCCTAAGGAATCTCCCATATGCTGGTATTGGAAACCAGGCCTCTGAGGAGAGATGAATGGAAACAAAAGCAATCGAGATGAATAGGCCCTAGGTGCCTGTCCGGTTCAATCTCTTTCCTGAGGATACGTGTCTAAGGATCTGAGGGGATGTAGTTGCTCAGCTTGTGTCAGATCGCCCCTGTTTGTCCAGGGCAGCCTATAATATTGGGATGGCCTCAGGACTTTGGAGTTTCTCCTAATCTATAGGGTTGTGGCCAATGGAATGGGCAGAAATCCCCTGGAGAGGGCAAACACAGTTCTGAGTTTGGCTCTAGGGGCCCAGCCTTGAGGCTGTGTGCGCCAGGCCTGTGGGGACAAAAGTCTGAAAACACAAACTCCGCTTAGGATTGGGGACATAGGTATGGCACGCCCAATCTACAGATCATGATAACACTTAGGGATATGAAAAAGGGTGAGTTTGAAGTGCTTGCTCAGGTTTTGTCTCTGGATTTGTGTCAACAATGTGGGTGGAATGCTGGCGTGGCCTCATGTGTTGTAGATGGCTTTCCTTCTCTGAGGATTTGACCCAATCCCAAGAGTTTGGGTACATTCTGTGGGATGGGGGGAGTCTTTTCTGTTTTTTATTTTATTTTATTTTATATTTTATTTTATGTACCTCAAGTGTCCCAATAAAAGAGGGATTCCAGAGCAGAGTCCTTGGGAGGGACAACTGGATATCCCCACCTCTGTTTAAGTTTGGGGGCCTAGGGGCATGGAAAGTCCAATAGGCGGGCTCTTGATTCAGACACTGAGAGGCCTTCCTTGAGGACAGGGCTCATGCTGAGGTTCACAATGCCTATTTGTGCCCAACAAGGCCCTCAAGCATGGGAAGTGCCTCATGGGCCACGCTAGATTATTCTACACTGAACGTTGGAGAATATGCCAACCACAAGGTTTCCAGCCATGGCGAAGGAAGAGTTGTGATTTCTGCATCACGTTCACCCCTGGACAGTGTTTGGAGTTTAGGTCTAGGTTCTGAAACCCGAAAACTGAGGTTGGAAGAGATGAAGACCTAAGGACCTGATGGGTCCAATGAGCTCAGTGTGCAGCCAGCTGTTGAGCGTAGGTCTGGAGGTGTGGGCTCATGCTGTGTTAGACAAGGCATTAGACAGGGTAGACTGCATATTTGGGGTGCAGTCGAGTGGCGTTCAGTTGATCCTTATTCGGGTTTCTAGGTAGCTCCATAAGGCAACGTTTTTCTTCTGGAGGGCAGGCAGTGTGCTGCATTATGGCCCCAGTATTGCCAATCTGTAGGGCTTTTGGGGCAGGGTGTGAGGACGGTAGTCTGAGAACACAAGCTAGGCTTAGTTTTGGGGGTGAGTGCACAGAAGGCACACTCTGCAGAGCTGAATCAAGATCTCATGCACCTGAAGTCAGGGCGAATATCAGACGTTTGCTCAGGTTGGAGTTTCTGTCCATGATGGCCCCTTTATAAAGTGGAGCGTCTCAAGAGGCCATGTAGATTTTCCCACAATGGGAGTTGTGAGATGCTCCAGACTGCAAAGATTCCTTCTGTGGGACACTTGAGACCTGCTGGATGGCTCTAGGATGTCCCATGTGGAACGACTCCAGAGTAGGGTTCTAAGGATGGATGCCTGGGCAGCCCGCCTCCCATTCTAGTTGTCTCCTAGCAACAAGGCAGGTTTGATCTGCAGGCCCTGGGGGAGAAACCAAAGGGGATGAGTTGACATGGACTCTCCCGACAATAGATCATAATGTGGGTTTAAGTCCATGGAGACCTTGGAATGGGGCGCTTGATCCGGGGCCCTGAAAGATTCTCCTAAACAGAGGTTTTTATAGAGCTCCAAAGAGTACATTTCCTATGTGGAGATGAGATTTTTCTGATGAGTGCCTCAGTAATCCCCCGTATTCTGGTATTGGAAACCAGGCCTCTGAGGAGAGATGCCTGGAAACAAAAGCAATGGATCCGATTAGAGCCTAAGTGCCTGTCAAGTTCAATCTTATTCTATGGGGATATCTGTCTCTGGGTCTGAGTGGAGGTAGTTTCCTAACTTGTGAAAGATCATCCCTGTTTGTCCTGGGCAGCCAACACTATTGGATTGGCCTTGGGGAGTTTGGAGGATTCTCCTAATCTATAGGGTTGTGGCCAATAGAAATGGAAGAATTCCCCTGGAGAGGGAAGCCACAGTCCTGAGGTGTGTCTCCAGGGGCCCCAGCTTGGATGGTGTGTGGGCCAGGACTGTGGGGACAGAAGTCTGAAAACACAAACTCAGCTTAGGTTTGGGGATGTATGTATGAAGGCTCGATCTACAGACCGTGAGAATTTTCTGGGCTATGAACAAAGGGCGAGTATGTGGCGCTTGCTCAGGGTTTTGTCTCCGGATTTTGTGTCAACAGTGGCCGTGGAATATCGGGGTGTCATCAAGGGCCATGGACAATTCTTTCTCTGGTGATTTGGCCTGATCCCAAGGGGTTGGGATCATTCTGTGGATGGGAAGAGTCCTTTCTGTATTTTTTTTTTTTTTACCTCAGGTGTTCCACCAAAGAGGAATTCCAGAGTAGAGCCCTGAGTAGGGGTGACTAGACATCTCGAACTCTGGTTGAGATTGGGGGACTAGGGGCTTGGCAAGCCCCATATGTGGGCTGTTGTTCCAGTCACTAAGAGGCTTTACATGACGATAGGGTTCACGCTGAGGGTCACAATGTGTGTTTGTGCAAATTGTGGCCCTCAGGGATAGGTGGGGCCTCATAGTCCATGCTGCTTTCTCCTACAATGAACATTGGACAACATGCCAACCACTAGGTTTCTTGCCAAGGCGAAGGAGAAGTTCTGATTCTTGCATCACGTTCACTCCTGAGCAGTGAGTGGAGATAATGTCTAGGTTCTGAAGGTGAAAACTGAGGTTGGGTAGAGATGATGGCCTAAAGCCATTGTGGGTGTGATATGCTCTGTGTACGGCCAGCTGTCTGGGTGTTGGACTGGAGGTCTGCCCTCAGGCTGTGTCAGACAGGGCTTTAGTGCACAGGCTAGACTGTATAATTGGGGTATGGTCGAGTGGCATGCAGGTTGTTACTCATTTGGCGTTTCTGGTTAGCCCTATAGGGCAACATTTTTCTTCTGGAGGGCAGGCAGAGTGCTGCATTGTGTCTCCAGAATTGCCAAACTGGAGGGGTGTGGCCAGGATTGTGAGGAAGGAAGTCTGAAAACACAAGCTAGCACGATTTTTGGGACCAAGAGCATGGCAGGTCCACTCTGCAGAGGCTGAATCGAGATCTCCTGCAGTGAGGTCAGGGCGAGTATCAGATGTTGCCTCAAGCTGGAGTTTGTGTCTATGACGGCCCCTTCCTGAAGGGGGTGGGGGCGTCATGAGGCCAGGGAGGTTTCCCTACACTGGGAGTTGTGAGCTGCTCCAAACGTCAAAGTTTCCTTCTTCAGGACAGTCGAGTACTATTGGATGGTCCCTTGATGCCCCATACAGAAAGACTCGAGAGCAGGGGCCTAAGCATGGATGCCGAGAAACGCCAACTCACCTTCCCATTGCCTGGTCGAGACAAGGCACGCTCAATCTGCGGGCTCTTGGGTGAGATACCCAGAAGGCTGAGTTTAAATGGACTCTCCTGAGGATGAGTCATAATGTGGTTTAGTGGCCATGGAGACCTTGGAATGTGGCAGTAGCTAAGGGACTCTGCAGGATTCTCCAACCCGAAGGGCTTGACACAACTCCAACAAGGAAGCTTCCCAGGTGGAGATGAGAGATCTTCTGTCTGGTGCCTCAGGAAAGCCCCGTATGCTGGTCTTCGAAACCAGGCCTCTGAGGAGTGATACCTGGACACCAAAGCAAGAGTTTATAATAGGGCCTAAGGGCCTGTCTGGTTCAATCTTCTTTCTCTGCGGATATCTGTCTGTGTGTCTGCATGGAGGTAGTAGTTGCTCAGCTTGTGTCATAATGCCCCTATTTGTCCAGTGCGGCTTGCGGTAGTGGGATGTCCTTGGGGACCTTGAGGTTTCTACTATTTTGTAGAGTTGTGGCCAATGGAATGGGCAGTTTCTTAGGAGAGAGCAGGCACAGTTCTGTGGTGTGGCTCCAGAGACCCCATCCTGGAGGCCGTGTGGGCCATGGCTGTGCAGACAGACATCCAAAATCCCTAACTCAGCTCAGGTTTGGGGCCGAGGTTACGGCAGGCCTGATCTACAGTCCATGAGGGGAGCTCCTCTGGATATGAAAGAAGGGTGAGAGGGAGGCAGTCGCTCAGGCTTTTGTCTCTGGATGTTTTGTCCACAATGGCCGTTTAATGTAGGAGTTGCCTCATGGGTCGTAGAAGTCTCCCTCTCTGGTAGTTTGTTCAGCCCCCAAGAGTTTGGGGTCATTCTGTGGGAAGGGAAGTGTCCTGTTTTCTGCTTCATGTGTCCCCCCTGTAGAGAGAATCTAGCGCATAGCAGTGGGTACTGACAACTGGAATACTCGCCCTCTGGTTAAGCCTGGGGGCCTATGGATATGACAAGCCCCATATGCAAGATCTTGGTCCAGCCACTGAGAGGCGTTACTTTAATACGGGACTCACGCTGCAGGTCACAATGCATGTCTGTGCCCTAGGCGGCCCTCAAGCACTGGCGTGGCCTTTCGGACAATGCAGAATTTCCCACATTGAACGTTGGACAACATGCCAACCACAAGGTTTCTGGCCATGGGGAAGGAGGAATTCTAATTTCTGCATCACGTTCACCCCTGGGCAGTGATTGGAGATAAGGTCTAGGTTCTGAAGCCTGAAAACCGAGGTTGGGAAGAGATGACGACCTACAGCCATAGCGGGTCCTATGTGACCATGTTGGGGCCAGCTGTCTGGGTATCGTTTGGGATGTCTTGTCTCAGGCTGTGCCAGACAGGGCATTAATATACAGGGTAGGCTGTATAATTGCTTTACAATCGAGTGGCATGCATTAGAAAATCATTTGGGGTTTCTTATTAGCAGCATAGGGCAAAGTTTTTCTTCTGGAGGGCAGGCAGAGTGCTGCATTGTGGCTTCGGAATTCCCAAACTGGAGGGCTTGTGGGCCAGGAGAGTGAGGACGGAAGTCTGAGAACACAAGCTAGGCTTAGGTTTCGGGGCAAGGACATGGCAGGCACACTCTGCAGAGCTGAATTGACAACTCATGCCTCTGAAGTCAGGTCGAGGATCAGACTTTGGCTCAGGGTTGAGTTTCTGTCCATGTTGGCCCCTTCATGAAGGGGGGACATTATGAGCCCATGGGGGCTTTCCCACTATTGGAGTTGTGAGATGCTCCAAACCGCAAGGATTCCTTCTGTGGGACAATTAAGATTTGTTGGATGGCTCCAGGACGTCTTATGAGGTATTTTTCCAGAACAGGGTTCTAAGTATGGATGCCTGGGCAGCCAGCCTCACATTCCAATTGTCTCCTAGCAACAAGAAACGTTTGATCTGCTGGCTTGGGGTAGCAACAGAGGGGGCTGAGTTGAAATGGACTTTCCTGAGGATGGTCTTAATGTTGGTTTGAGTCCATGGAGACCTTGGTATGGGGCAGTGGCACCAGGGCCCTGAAGAATTCTCCTCACCAGAGTTTATGACAAAGCTCCAATGAGCAAGTTTTCCATGGGGAGACGAGATTTGTTCTTATTGGTGCCTCAGGAAACCACCATATGCTGGTATTGGAAACGAGGCCTCTGAGGAGAGATGCCTAAAAACCAAAGCAATGGATCTGACTAGGGCCTAGGGGCCTGTCCGGTTCAATATTCTTCTCTGGGGACATCTGTTGTCTGAGTGGAGGTAGTTGCTCAGCTGATTTGAGATCACCCCTGTTTGTCCTGGGCGGCCTACACTAATGGGATGGCCTAGGTGACTTTGGAGGTTTTTCCTAATTTGCAAGGTTGTGGCCAATGGAATGGGAAGAATTCCCTTGAAAGGGAAGCACAGTCCTGAGGTGTGGCTCCAGGGACACAAGTGTGGAGCGTGTGTGGTCCAGGGCTATTTGGACAAAAGTCTGAAAACACAAACTCCACTTAGGTTGGGGGATGTAGGTATGGCCGGCCCGAACTATAGACCGTGAGGAGAACTCATCGGGATATGAACAAAGGGCGAATGTGAGGTGCTGGCTCATGCTTTTTTTTTTTTTTTTTTCTGGAAATCTGTCACCGATTGCCATGGAATGTCGGGGTGTCCTCATGGGCCATCGATGAGGCTCCTTTTCTGGGGATTTGACCTGATCCCAAGAGTTTGGGGTCATTCTGTGTGAAGGGAGGAGGCCTTTCTTTTTTTTTGTTTACTTTATTATTATTATTATTATTATTTTACCTAAGGTGGACCACCAAAAGAGGGATTCCAGAGCAGAGTCCTGGGGAGGGGCGACTGTACACCAGACCTCTGGTTAACATTGGGACCTAAGAACATGGCAAGCCCCATATGTGGGCTCTTGGTCCAGACACTGAGAGGCCTTCCTTGAGGATAGGTCTCACACTGAGTTTCACAATGTGTTTTTGTGCCCAAGGAGCCCCTCAAGTCAGGGCGTGGCCTAATGTACCATGCTGGTTTCTCCTACACGGAACGTTGGACAATATGGCAACCACAAGTTTTCTGGCCATGGGGAAGAAGGAGTTCTAATTTCTACAACACTTTCACTCCTGGACTGTGATTGGATTTAAGGTCTAGGTTCTGAAGCCTGAAAACTGAGGTTGGAAAGAGATGAAGACCTAAGGCCATGGTGTGTCTGATGTGCTCAGTGTTCGGCCAGCTGTTGAGTGTGGATTGGGAGGTGCAGGCTCAGGCTGTGGCAGACAGGGAATTAGTGCCCAGGCTAGACTGTATCATTGGGGTGCAGTCGAGTTTCGTGCAGGATGGTACTCATTTGTGGTTACTGGGTAGCCCCAAAGGGCAACATTTTTCTTCTGGAGGGAAGACACAGTGCCACATAGTGGCTCCAGAATTCCCAAACTGGAAGGCTTGTGGGCCAGGAGTGTGAGAAAAAAATTCTGAGAACACAAGCCAGACTTAGATTTCAGGGTGAGGGGACGGCAGGCACCCTCTGCAGAGATGATTCGAGATCCCGTATGCCTGAAGACAGAGCTAGAATCAGACGTTGGCTTACGTCGGAGTTTCTGTCCATGTCGGCCCCTTCATGAAGGGGACGGTGTCGCGAGGACATGGAGGTTTTCCCACGATGGGAATTGTGAGATGCTCCAAACCGCAATGATTCCTTCTGTGGGACAGTCGAGACCTGTGGGATGGCTCCAGGACATCCCATAAGGAAGTTATCCAGAGCAGGGTTCTAAGGATCGATGCCTGGGCAGCCTGCCTCCCATTCCAGGTGTCTCATAGCGCCAAGGCAAGTTTGCCTGCTGGATCTAGGGGAGCAACCGAGGCAGGTGTGTTGAAATGGGTGAGTTGAGGATGGGTCATAATGTGCATTTGTGTCGATGTCGACCTTGGAATGGGGTGCTTGATCCGGGGCCTTGAGGGATGTTCATAACCGGAGGTTTTGATGGCCTCTAAAGAGTACGTTTCCTATGTAGAGAAGAGAATTGTTTTGATGAGTGCCTAAGGAATCTCCCATATGCTGGTATTGGAAACCAGGCCTCTGAGGAGAGATGAATGGAAACAAAAGCAATCGAGATGAATAGGCCCTAGGTGCCTGTCCGGTTCAATCTCTTTCCTGAGGATACGTGTCTAAGGATCTGAGGGGATGTAGTTGCTCAGCTTGTGTCAGATCGCCCCTGTTTGTCCAGGGCAGCCTATAATATTGGGATGGCCTCAGGACTTTGGAGTTTCTCCTAATCTATAGGGTTGTGGCCAATGGAATGGGCAGAAATCCCCTGGAGAGGGCAAACACAGTTCTGAGTTTGGCTCTAGGGGCCCAGCCTTGAGGCTGTGTGCGCCAGGCCTGTGGGGACAAAAGTCTGAAAACACAAACTCCGCTTAGGATTGGGGACATAGGTATGGCACGCCCAATCTACAGATCATGATAACACTTAGGGATATGAAAAAGGGTGAGTTTGAAGTGCTTGCTCAGGTTTTGTCTCTGGATTTGTGTCAACAATGTGGGTGGAATGCTGGCGTGGCCTCATGTGTTGTAGATGGCTTTCCTTCTCTGAGGATTTGACCCAATCCCAAGAGTTTGGGTACATTCTGTGGGATGGGGGGAGTCTTTTCTGTTTTTTATTTTATTTTATTTTATATTTTATTTTATGTACCTCAAGTGTCCCAATAAAAGAGGGATTCCAGAGCAGAGTCCTTGGGAGGGACAACTGGATATCCCCACCTCTGTTTAAGTTTGGGGGCCTAGGGGCATGGAAAGTCCAATAGGCGGGCTCTTGATTCAGACACTGAGAGGCCTTCCTTGAGGACAGGGCTCATGCTGAGGTTCACAATGCCTATTTGTGCCCAACAAGGCCCTCAAGCATGGGAAGTGCCTCATGGGCCACGCTAGATTATTCTACACTGAACGTTGGAGAATATGCCAACCACAAGGTTTCCAGCCATGGCGAAGGAAGAGTTGTGATTTCTGCATCACGTTCACCCCTGGACAGTGTTTGGAGTTTAGGTCTAGGTTCTGAAACCCGAAAACTGAGGTTGGAAGAGATGAAGACCTAAGGACCTGATGGGTCCAATGAGCTCAGTGTGCAGCCAGCTGTTGAGCGTAGGTCTGGAGGTGTGGGCTCATGCTGTGTTAGACAAGGCATTAGACAGGGTAGACTGCATATTTGGGGTGCAGTCGAGTGGCGTTCAGTTGATCCTTATTCGGGTTTCTAGGTAGCTCCATAAGGCAACGTTTTTCTTCTGGAGGGCAGGCAGTGTGCTGCATTATGGCCCCAGTATTGCCAATCTGTAGGGCTTTTGGGGCAGGGTGTGAGGACGGTAGTCTGAGAACACAAGCTAGGCTTAGTTTTGGGGGTGAGTGCACAGAAGGCACACTCTGCAGAGCTGAATCAAGATCTCATGCACCTGAAGTCAGGGCGAATATCAGACGTTTGCTCAGGTTGGAGTTTCTGTCCATGATGGCCCCTTTATAAAGTGGAGCGTCTCAAGAGGCCATGTAGATTTTCCCACAATGGGAGTTGTGAGATGCTCCAGACTGCAAAGATTCCTTCTGTGGGACACTTGAGACCTGCTGGATGGCTCTAGGATGTCCCATGTGGAACGACTCCAGAGTAGGGTTCTAAGGATGGATGCCTGGGCAGCCCGCCTCCCATTCTAGTTGTCTCCTAGCAACAAGGCAGGTTTGATCTGCAGGCCCTGGGGGAGAAACCAAAGGGGATGAGTTGACATGGACTCTCCCGACAATAGATCATAATGTGGGTTTAAGTCCATGGAGACCTTGGAATGGGGCGCTTGATCCGGGGCCCTGAAAGATTCTCCTAAACAGAGGTTTTTATAGAGCTCCAAAGAGTACATTTCCTATGTGGAGATGAGATTTTTCTGATGAGTGCCTCAGTAATCCCCCGTATTCTGGTATTGGAAACCAGGCCTCTGAGGAGAGATGCCTGGAAACAAAAGCAATGGATCCGATTAGAGCCTAAGTGCCTGTCAAGTTCAATCTTATTCTATGGGGATATCTGTCTCTGGGTCTGAGTGGAGGTAGTTTCCTAACTTGTGAAAGATCATCCCTGTTTGTCCTGGGCAGCCAACACTATTGGATTGGCCTTGGGGAGTTTGGAGGATTCTCCTAATCTATAGGGTTGTGGCCAATAGAAATGGCAGAATTCCCCTGGAGAGGGAAGCCACAGTCCTGAGGTGTGTCTCCAGGGGCCCCAGCTTGGATGGTGTGTGGGCCAGGACTGTGGGGACAGAAGTCTGAAAACACAAACTCAGCTTAGGTTTGGGGATGTATGTATGAAGGCTCGATCTACAGACCGTGAGAATTTTCTGGGCTATGAACAAAGGGCGAGTATGTGGCGCTTGCTCAGGGTTTTGTCTCCGGATTTTGTGTCAACAGTGGCCGTGGAATATCGGGGTGTCATCAAGGGCCATGGACAATTCTTTCTCTGGTGATTTGGCCTGATCCCAAGGGGTTGGGATCATTCTGTGGATGGGAAGAGTCCTTTCTGTATTTTTTTTTTTTTTTACCTCAGGTGTTCCACCAAAGAGGAATTCCAGAGTAGAGCCCTGAGTAGGGGTGACTAGACATCTCGAACTCTGGTTGAGATTGGGGGACTAGGGGCTTGGCAAGCCCCATATGTGGGCTGTTGTTCCAGTCACTAAGAGGCTTTACATGAGGATAGGGTTCACGCTGAGGGTCACAATGTGTGTTTGTGCAAATTGTGGCCCTCAGGGATAGGTGGGGCCTCATAGTCCATGCTGCTTTCTCCTACAATGAACATTGGACAACATGCCAACCACTAGGTTTCTTGCCAAGGCGAAGGAGAAGTTCTGATTCTTGCATCACGTTCACTCCTGAGCAGTGAGTGGAGATAATGTCTAGGTTCTGAAGGTGAAAACTGAGGTTGGGTAGAGATGATGGCCTAAAGCCATTGTGGGTGTGATATGCTCTGTGTACGGCCAGCTGTCTGGGTGTTGGACTGGAGGTCTGCCCTCAGGCTGTGTCAGACAGGGCTTTAGTGCACAGGCTAGACTGTATAATTGGGGTATGGTCGAGTGGCATGCAGGTTGTTACTCATTTGGCGTTTCTGGTTAGCCCTATAGGGCAACATTTTTCTTCTGGAGGGCAGGCAGAGTGCTGCATTGTGTCTCCAGAATTGCCAAACTGGAGGGGTGTGGCCAGGATTGTGAGGAAGGAAGTCTGAAAACACAAGCTAGCACGAGTTTTGGGACCAAGAGCATGGCAGGTCCACTCTGCAGAGGCTGAATCGAGATCTCCTGCAGTGAGGTCAGGGCGAGTATCAGATGTTGCCTCAAGCTGGAGTTTGTGTCTATGACGGCCCTTACATGAAGGGGGTGGGGGCGTCATGAGGCCAGGGAGGTTTCCCTTCACTGGGAGTTGTGAGCTGCTCCAAACGTCAAAGTTTCCTTCTTCAGGACAGTCGAGTACTATTGGATGGTTCCAGGATGCCCCATACAGAAAGACTCGAGAGCAGGGGCCTAAGCATGGATGCCGAGAAACGCCAACTCACCTTCCCATTGCCTGGTCGAGACAAGGCACGCTCAATCTGCGGGCTCTTGGGTGAGATACCCAGAAGGCTGAGTTTAAATGGACTCTCCTGAGGATGAGTCATAATGTGGTTTAGTGGCCATGGAGACCTTGGAATGTGGCAGTAGCTAAGGGACTCTGCAGGATTCTCCAACCCGAAGGGCTTGACACAACTCCAACAAGGAAGCTTCCCAGGTGGAGATGAGAGATCTTCTGTCTGGTGCCTCAGGAAAGCCCCGTATGCTGGTCTTCGAACCCAGGCCTCTGAGGAGTGATACCTGGACACCAAAGCAAGAGTTCATAATAGGGCCCAAGGGCCTGTCTGGTTCAATCTTCTTTCTCTGCGGATATCTGTCTGTGTGTCTGCATGGAGGTAGTAGTTGCTCAGCTTGTGTCATAATGCCCCTATTTGTCCAGTGCGGCTTGCGGTAGTGGGATGTCCTTGGGGACCTTGAGGTTTCTACTATTTTGTAGAGTTGTGGCCAATGGAATGGGCAGTTTCTTAGGAGAGAGCAGGCACAGTTCTGTGGTGTGGCTCCAGAGACCCCAGCCTGGAGGCTGTGTGGGCCAAGACTGTGCAGACAGACATCCAAAAACCCTAACTCAGCTCAGGTTTGGGGCCAAGGATACGGCAGGCCTGATCTACAGTCCATGAGGGGAGTTCCTCTGGATATGAAAGAAGGGTGAGAGGGAGGCAGTCGCTCAGGCTTTTGTCTCTGGATGTTTTGTCCACAATGGCGGTTAAATGTAGGAGTTGCCTCATGGGTCGTAGAAGTCTCCCTCTCTGGTACTTTGTCCAGCCCCCAAGTGTTTGGGGTCATTCTGTGGGAAGGGAAGTGTCCTGTTTTCTGCCTCATGTGTCCCCCCAGTAGAGGGATTCTTGAGCATAGCAGTGGGTACTGACAATTGGAATACTCGCCCTCTGGTTAAGCCTGGGGGCCTATGGATATGACAAGCCCCATATGCAGGATCTTGGTCCAGCCACTGAGAGGCGTTACTTTAATACGGGACTCACGCTGCAGGTCACAATGCATGTCTGTGCCCTAGGCGGCCCTAAAGCACTGGCGTGGCCTTTCGGACAATGCAGGTTTTCCCACATTGAACGCTGGACAACATGCCAACCGCAAGGTTTCTGGCCATGGGGAAGGAGGAATTCTAATTTCTGCATCACGTTCACCCCTGGGCAGTGATTGGAGATAAGGTCTAGGTTCTGAAGCCTGAAAACCAAGGTTGGGAAGAGATGACGACCTACAGCCATAGCGGGTCCTATGTGTCCATGTTGGGGCCAGCTGTCTGGGTGTCGTTTGGGATGTCTTGTCTCAGGCTGTGCCAGACAGGGCATTAGAATACAGGGTGGGCTGTATAATTGCTTTACAATCGAGTGGCATGCATTAGAAAATCATTTGGGGTTTCTTATTAGCAGCATAGGGCAAAGTTTTTCTTCTGGAGGGCAGGCAGAGTGCGGCATTGTGGCTTCGGAATTCCCAATCTGGAGGGCTTTTGGGCCAGGAGAGTGAGGACGGAAGTCTGAGAACACAAGCTAGGCTTAGGTTTCGGGGCAAGGACATGGCAGGCACACTCTGCAGAGCTGAATTGAGATCTCATGCGTCTGAAGTCAGGTCGAGGTTCAGACTTTGGCTCAGGTTTGAGTTTCTGTCCATGTGGGCCCCTTCAGGAAGGGGGGGCATTATAAGGCCATGGGGGTTTTCCCACTATTGGAGTTGTGAGATGCTCCAAACCGCAAGGATTCCTTCTGTGGGACAATTAAGATTTGTTGGATGGCTCCAGGACGTCTTATAAGGTATTTTTCCAGAACAGGGTTCTAAGTATGGATGCCTGGGCAGCCAGCCTCACATTCCAATTGTCTCCTAGCAACAAGAAACGTTTGATCTGCTGGCTTGGGGTAGCAACAGAGGGGGCTGAGTTGAAATGGACTTTCTTGAGGATGGTCTTAATGTTGGTTTGAGTCCATGGAGACCTTGGTATGGGGCAGTGGCACCAGGGCCCTGATGATTCTCCTAACCAGAGGTTATGACAAAGCTCCAATGAGCAAGATTTCCATGGGGAGACGAGATTTGTTATTAATGGTGCCTCAGGAAACCACCATATGCTTGTATTGGAAACGAGGCCTCTGAGGAGAGATGCCTGGAAACCAAAGCAATGGATCTGATTAGGGCCTAGGGGCTCTCCGGTTCAATATTCTTTTCTGGGGACATCTGTTGTCTGAGTGGAGGTAGTTGCTCAGGTGGTTTGAGATCACCCCTGTTTGTCTTGGTCGGCCTAAACTATTGGGATGGCCTCGGTGACTTTGGAGGTTTTTCCTTTTTGGCAAGGTTGTGGCCAATGGAATGGGAAGAATTCCCTTGAAAGGGAAGCACAGTCCTGAGGTGTGGCTCCAGGGACCCAAGTGTGGAGCGTGTGTGGTCCAGGGCTATTTGGACAAAAGTCTGAAAACACAAACTCCACTTAGGTTGGGGGATGTAGGTATGGCCGGCCCGATCTATAGACCGTGAGGAGAACTCTTCGGTATATGAACAAAGGGCGAATGTGAGGTGCTTGCTCATGCTTTTTTTTTTTTCTGGAAATCTGTCACCGATTGCCATGGAATGTCGGGGTGTCCTCATGGGCCGTCGATGAGGCTCCCTTTCTGGGGATTTGACCTGATCCCAAGAGTTTGGGGTCATTCTGTAGGAAGGGAGGAGGCCTTTCTGGTTTTTTTGTTTATTTTTTGTTTATTTTTTTTTTTTTACCTCAGGTGGACCACCAAAATAGGGATTCCAGAGCAGAGTCGTGGGTGGGGGCAACTGGACAACCAGACCTCTGGTTAACATTGGGACCTAAGAACATGGCAATCCCCATATGTGGGCTCTTGGTCCAGACACTGAGAGGCCTTCCTTGAGGATAGGTCTCACACTGAGTTTCACAATGTGTTTTTGTGCCCAAGGAGCCCCTCAAGTCAGCGCGTGGCCTAATGTACCATGCTGGTTTCTCCTACACTGAACGTTGCACAATATGGCAACCACAAGTTTTCTGGCCATGGGGAAGAAGGAGTTCTAATTTCTGCAACACTTTCACTCTTGGACTGTGATTGGATTTAAGGTCTAGGTTCTGAAGCCTGAAATCTGAGGTTGGGAAGAGATGAAGACCTAAGGCCATGGTGTGTCTGATGTGCTCAGTGTTCGGCCAGCTGTTGAGTGTGGGTTGGGAGGTGCAGGCTCAGGCTGTGGCAGACAGGGAATTAGTGCCCAGGCTAGACTGTATCATTGGGGTGCAGTCGAGTTTCGTGCAGGATGGTACTCATTTGTGGTTACTGGGTATCCCCAGAAGGCAACGTTTTTCTTCTGGAGGGAAGACACAGTGCCATATAGTGGCTCCAGAATCCCAAACTGGAAGGCTTGTGGGCCAGGAGTGTGAGGAAAAAATTCTGAGAACACAAGCCAGACTTAGATTTCGGGGTGAGGGGACGGCAGGCACCCTCTGCAGAGATGATTCGAGATCCTGTATACCTGAAGACAGAGCTAGGATCAGACGTTGGCTTAGGTCGAAGTTTCTGTCCATGACGGCCCCTTCATGAAGGGGAGGGTGTCACGAGGACATGGAGGTTTTTCCACGATGGGAATTGTGAGATGCTCCAAACCGCAATGATTCCTTCTGTGGGACAGTCGAGACCTTTTGGATGGCTCCAGGACATCCCATAAGGAAGTTATCCAGAGCAGGGTTCTAAGGATGGATGCCTGGGCAGCCTGCCTCCCATTCCAGGTGTCTCATAGCGCCAAGGCAAGTTCGATATGCTGGATCTAGTGGAGCAACCGAGGCGGGTGTGTTGAAATGGGTGAGTTGAGGATGGGTCATAATGTGCATTTGTGTCCATGTAGACCTTGGAATGGGGTGCTTGATCCGGCGCCTTGAGGGATGTTCATAACCGGAGGTTTTGATGGAGCTCTAAAGAGTATGTTTCCTATGTAGAGAAGAGAATTGTTTTGATGAGTGCCTAAGGAATCTCCCATATGCTGGTATTGGAAACCAGGCCTCTGAGGAGAGATGACTGGAATCAAAAGCAATGGATCTGATTAGGGCCTAAGTGCCTGTCCAGTTCAATCTTATTCTATGGGGATATCTGTCTCTGGGTCTGAGTGGAGGTAGTTTCCTAACTTGTGAAAGATCATCCCTGTGTGTCCTGGGCAGCCAACATTATTCGGATGGCCTGGGGGAGTTTGGCGGATTCTCCTAATCTATTGGGTTGTGGCAAATGGAAATGCAGAATTCCCCTGGAGAGGGAAGCCACAGTCCTGAGGTGTGGCTCCAGGGGCCCCAGCTTGGATGGTGTGTGGGCCAGGCCTGTGGGGACAGAAGTCTGAAAACACAAACTCAGTTTAGTTTTGGGGATGTATGTATGAAGGCTCGATCTACAGACCGTGAGAATTTTCTGGGCTATGAACAAAGGGCGAGTATGTGGCGCTTGCTCAGGCTTTTGTCTCTGGATTTTGTGTCAACGGTGGCCGTGGAATGTCGGAGTGTCCTCAAGGGCCATGGACAATTCTTTCTCTGGTGATTTGGCCTGATCCCAAGTGGTTGGGATCATTCTGTGGATGGGAAGAGTCCTTTATGTATTTTTTTTTTTACCTCAGTTCTCCCACCAAAGAGGGATTCCAGAGTAGAGCCCTGAGTAGGTGTGACTAGACATCTCGAACTCTGGTTGAGATTGGGGGACTAGGGGCTTGGCAAGCCCCATATGTGGGCTGTTGTTCCAGTGACTAAGAGGCTTTACATGAGGATAGGGCTCACGCTGAGGGTCACAATGTGTGTTTGTGCAAATTGTGGCCCTCAGGGATAGGTGGGGCCTCATAGTCTATGCTGCTTTCTCCTACAATGAACATTGGACAACATGCCAACCACTAGGTTTCTTGCCAAGGCGAAGGAGAAGTTCTGATTCTTGCATCACGTTCACTCCTGAGCAGTGAGTGGAGATAAGGTCTAGGTTATGAAGGTGAAAACTGAGGTTGGGTAGAGATGATGGCCTAAAGCCATTGTGGGTGTGATATGCTCTGTGTACGGCCAGCTGTCTGGGTGTTGGACTGGAGGTCTGCCCTCAGGCTGTGTCAGACAGGGCTTTAGTGCACAGGCTAGACTGTATAATTGGGGTGTGGTCGAGTGGCATGCAGGTTGTTACTCATTTGGTGTTTCCGGTTAGCCCTATAGGGCAACATTTTTCTTCTGGAGGGCAGGCAGAGTGCTGCATTGTGTCTCCAGAATTTCCAAACTGGAGGGGTGTGGCCAGGATTGTGAGGAAGGAAGTCTGAAAACACAAGCTAGCACGAGTTTTGGGGCCAAGAGCATGGCAGGCCCACTCTGCAGAGGCTGAATCGAGATCTCCTGCAGGTGAGGTCAGGGCGAGTATCAGATGTTGCCTCAAGCTGGAGTTTGTGTCCATGACGGCCCATTCCTGAAGGGGGTGGGGGCGTCATGAGGCCAGGGAGGTTTCCCTACGCTGGGAGTTGTGAGCTGCTCCAAACTTCAAAGTTTCCTTCTTCAGGACAGTCGAGTACTATTGGATGGTTCCAGGATGCCCCATACAGAAAGACTCGAGTGTAGGGGCCTAAGCATGGATGCCGAGACACGCAAACTCACCTTCCCATTGCCTGGTCGAGACAAGGCACGCTCAATCTGCGCGCTCTTGGGTGAGCTACCCAGAAGGCTGAGTTTAAATGGACTCTCCTGAGGATGTGTCATAATGTGGTTGGTGGCCATGGAGACCCTGGCATTTGGCAGTAGCTAAGGGACTCTGCAGGATTCTCCAACCCGAAGGGCTTGACACAACTCCAACAAGGAAGCTTCCCAGGTGGAGATGAGAGATCTTCTGTCTGGTGCCTCAGGAAAGCCCCGTATGCTGGTCTTCAAACCCAGGCCTCTAAGGAGTGATACCTGGACACCAAAGCAAGAGTTCATAATAGGGCCTAGGGGCCTGTCTGGTTCAATCTTCTGTCTCTGCGGATATCTGTCTGTGTGTCTGCATGTAGGTAGTAGTTGCTCAGCTTGTGTCATAATGCCCCTATTTGTCCAGTGCGGCTTGTGGTAGTGGGATGTCCTTGGGGACCTTGAGGTTTCTACTATTTTGTAGAGTTGTGGCCAATGGAATGGGCAGTTTCTTAGGAGAGAGCAGGCACAGTTCTGTGGTGTGGCTCCAGAGACCCCAGCCTGGAGGCTGTGTGGGCCATGGCTGTGCAGACAGACATCCAAAAACCCTAACTCAGCTCAGGTTTGGGGCCGAGGTTACGGCAGGCCTGATCTACAGTCCATGAGGGGAGTTCCTCTGGATATGAAATAAGGGGGAGAGGGAGGCAGTCGCTCAGGCTTTTGTCTCTGGATGTTTTGTCCACAATGGACGTTTAATGTAGGAGTTGCCTCATGGGTCGTAGAAGTCTCCCTCTCTGGTAGTTTGTCCAGCCCCCAAGAGTTTGGGGTCATTCTGTGGGAAGGGAAGTGTCCTGTTTTCTGCTTCATGTGTCCCCCCGTAGAGGGATTATAGAGCATAGCAGTGGGTACTGACAACTGGAATACTCGCCCTCTGGTTAAGCTTGGGGGCCTATGGATATGACAAGCCCCATATGCAGGATCTTGGTCCAGCCACTGAAAGGCGTTACTTTAACACGGGACTCACGCTGCAGGTCACAATGCATGTCTGTGCCCTAGGCGGCCCTCAAGCACTGGCGTGGCCTTTCGGACAATGCAGGTTTTCCCACATTGAACGTTGGACAACATGCCAACCACAAGGTTTCTGGCCATGGGGAAGGAGGAATTCTAATTTCTGCATCACGTTCACCCCTGGGCAGTGATTGGAGATAAGGTCTAGGTTCTGAAGCCTGAAAACCGAGGTTGGGAAGAGATGACGACCTACAGCCATAGCGGGTCCTATGTGACCAGGTTGGGGCCAGCTGTCTGGGTGTCGTTTGGGATGTCTTGTCTCAGGCTGTGCCAGACAGGGCATTAGAATACAGGGTGGGCTGTATAATTGCTTTACCATCGAGTGGCATGCATTAGAAAATCATTTGGGGTTTCTTATTAGCAGCATAGGGCAAAGTTTTTCTTCTGGAGGGCAGGCAGAGTGCGGCATTGTGGCTTCGGAATTCCCAATCTGGAGGGCTTTTGGGCCAGGAGAGTGAGGACGGAAGTCTGAGAACACAAGCTAGGCTTAGGTTTCGGGGCAAGGACATGGCAGGCACACTCTGCAGAGCTGAATTGAGATCTCATGCGTCTGAAGTCAGGTCGAGGTTCAGACTTTGGCTCAGGTTTGAGTTTCTGTCCATGTGGGCCCCTTCAGGAAGGGGGGGCATTATAAGGCCATGGGGGTTTTCCCACTATTGGAGTTGTGAGATGCTCCAAACCGCAAGGATTCCTTCTGTGGGACAATTAAGATTTGTTGGATGGCTCCAGGACGTCTTATAAGGTATTTTTCCAGAACAGGGTTCTAAGTATGGATGCCTGGGCAGCCAGCCTCACATTCCAATTGTCTCCTAGCAACAAGAAACGTTTGATCTGCTGGCTTGGGGTAGCAACAGAGGGGGCTGAGTTGAAATGGACTTTCTTGAGGATGGTCTTAATGTTGGTTTGAGTCCATGGAGACCTTGGTATGGGGCAGTGGCACCAGGGCCCTGATGATTCTCCTAACCAGAGGTTATGACAAAGCTCCAATGAGCAAGATTTCCATGGGGAGACGAGATTTGTTATTAATGGTGCCTCAGGAAACCACCATATGCTTGTATTGGAAACGAGGCCTCTGAGGAGAGATGCCTGGAAACCAAAGCAATGGATCTGATTAGGGCCTAGGGGCTCTCCGGTTCAATATTCTTTTCTGGGGACATCTGTTGTCTGAGTGGAGGTAGTTGCTCAGGTGGTTTGAGATCACCCCTGTTTGTCTTGGTCGGCCTAAACTATTGGGATGGCCTCGGTGACTTTGGAGGTTTTTCCTTTTTGGCAAGGTTGTGGCCAATGGAATGGGAAGAATTCCCTTGAAAGGGAAGCACAGTCCTGAGGTGTGGCTCCAGGGACCCAAGTGTGGAGCGTGTGTGGTCCAGGGCTATTTGGACAAAAGTCTGAAAACACAAACTCCACTTAGGTTGGGGGATGTAGGTATGGCCGGCCCGATCTATAGACCGTGAGGAGAACTCTTCGGTATATGAACAAAGGGCGAATGTGAGGTGCTTGCTCATGCTTTTTTTTTTTTCTGGAAATCTGTCACCGATTGCCATGGAATGTCGGGGTGTCCTCATGGGCCGTCGATGAGGCTCCCTTTCTGGGGATTTGACCTGATCCCAAGAGTTTGGGGTCATTCTGTAGGAAGGGAGGAGGCCTTTCTGGTTTTTTTGTTTATTTTTTGTTTATTTTTTTTTTTTTACCTCAGGTGGACCACCAAAATAGGGATTCCAGAGCAGAGTCGTGGGTGGGGGCAACTGGACAACCAGACCTCTGGTTAACATTGGGACCTAAGAACATGGCAATCCCCATATGTGGGCTCTTGGTCCAGACACTGAGAGGCCTTCCTTGAGGATAGGTCTCACACTGAGTTTCACAATGTGTTTTTGTGCCCAAGGAGCCCCTCAAGTCAGCGCGTGGCCTAATGTACCATGCTGGTTTCTCCTACACTGAACGTTGCACAATATGGCAACCACAAGTTTTCTGGCCATGGGGAAGAAGGAGTTCTAATTTCTGCAACACTTTCACTCTTGGACTGTGATTGGATTTAAGGTCTAGGTTCTGAAGCCTGAAATCTGAGGTTGGGAAGAGATGAAGACCTAAGGCCATGGTGTGTCTGATGTGCTCAGTGTTCGGCCAGCTGTTGAGTGTGGGTTGGGAGGTGCAGGCTCAGGCTGTGGCAGACAGGGAATTAGTGCCCAGGCTAGACTGTATCATTGGGGTGCAGTCGAGTTTCGTGCAGGATGGTACTCATTTGTGGTTACTGGGTATCCCCAGAGGGCAACGTTTTTCTTCTGGAGGGAAGACACAGTGCCATATAGTGGCTCCAGAATCCCAAACTGGAAGGCTTGTGGGCCAGGAGTGTGAGGAAAAAATTCTGAGAACACAAGCCAGACTTAGATTTCGGGGTGAGGGGACGGCAGGCACCCTCTGCCGAGATGATTCGAGATCCTGTATACCTGAAGACAGAGCTAGGATCAGACGTTGGCTTAGGTCGAAGTTTCTGTCCATGACGGCCCCTTCATGAAGGGGAGGGTGTCACGAGGACATGGAGGTTTTTCCACGATGGGAATTGTGAGATGCTCCAAACCGCAATGATTCTTTCTGTGGGACAGTCGAGACCTTTTGGATGGCTCCAGGACATCCCATAAGGAAGTTATCCAGAGCAGGGTTCTAAGGATGGATGCCTGGGCAGCCTGCCTCCCATTCCAGGTGTCTCATAGCGCCAAGGCAAGTTCGATATGCTGGATCTAGTGGAGCAACCGAGGCGGGTGTGTTGAAATGGGTGAGTTGAGGATGGGTCATAATGTGCATTTGTGTCCATGTAGACCTTGGAATGGGGTGCTTGATCCGGCGCCTTGAGGCATGTTCATAACCGGAGGTTTTGATGGAGCTCTAAAGAGTATGTTTCCTATGTAGAGAAGAGAATTGTTTTGATGAGTGCCTAAGGAATCTCCCATATGCTGGTATTGGAAACCAGGCCTCTGAGGAGAGATGACTGGAATCAAAAGCAATGGATCTGATTAGGGCCTAAGTGCCTGTCCAGTTCAATCTTATTCTATGGGGATATCTGTCTCTGGGTCTGAGTGGAGGTAGTTTCCTAACTTGTGAAAGATCATCCCTGTGTGTCCTGGGCAGCCAACATTATTCGGATGGCCTGGGGGAGTTTGGCGGATTCTCCTAATCTATTGGGTTGTGGCAAATGGAAATGCAGAATTCCCCTGGAGAGGGAAGCCACAGTCCTGAGGTGTGGCTCCAGGGGCCCCAGCTTGGATGGTGTGTGGGCCAGGCCTGTGGGGACAGAAGTCTGAAAACACAAACTCAGTTTAGTTTTGGGGATGTATGTATGAAGGCTCGATCTACAGACCGTGAGAATTTTCTGGGCTATGAACAAAGGGCGAGTATGTGGCGCTTGCTCAGGCTTTTGTCTCTGGATTTTGTGTCAACGGTGGCCGTGGAATGTCGGAGTGTCCTCAAGGGCCATGGACAATTCTTTCTCTGGTGATTTGGCCTGATCCCAAGTGGTTGGGATCATTCTGTGGATGGGAAGAGTCCTTTATGTATTTTTTTTTTTACCTCAGTTCTCCCACCAAAGAGGGATTCCAGAGTAGAGCCCTGAGTAGGTGTGACTAGACATCTCGAACTCTGGTTGAGATTGGGGGACTAGGGGCTTGGCAAGCCCCATATGTGGGCTGTTGTTCCAGTGACTAAGAGGCTTTACATGAGGATAGGGCTCACGCTGAGGGTCACAATGTGTGTTTGTGCAAATTGTGGCCCTCAGGGATAGGTGGGGCCTCATAGTCTATGCTGCTTTCTCCTACAATGAACATTGGACAACATGCCAACCACTAGGTTTCTTGCCAAGGCGAAGGAGAAGTTCTGATTCTTGCATCACGTTCACTCCTGAGCAGTGAGTGGAGATAAGGTCTAGGTTATGAAGGTGAAAACTGAGGTTGGGTAGAGATGATGGCCTAAAGCCATTGTGGGTGTGATATGCTCTGTGTACGGCCAGCTGTCTGGGTGTTGGACTGGAGGTCTGCCCTCAGGCTGTGTCAGACAGGGCTTTAGTGCACAGGCTAGACTGTATAATTGGGGTGTGGTCGAGTGGCATGCAGGTTGTTACTCATTTGGTGTTTCCGGTTAGCCCTATAGGGCAACATTTTTCTTCTGGAGGGCAGGCAGAGTGCTGCATTGTGTCTCCAGAATTTCCAAACTGGAGGGGTGTGGCCAGGATTGTGAGGAAGGAAGTCTGAAAACACAAGCTAGCACGAGTTTTGGGGCCAAGAGCATGGCAGGCCCACTCTGCAGAGGCTGAATCGAGATCTCCTGCAGGTGAGGTCAGGGCGAGTATCAGATGTTGCCTCAAGCTGGAGTTTGTGTCCATGACGGCCCATTCCTGAAGGGGGTGGGGGCGTCATGAGGCCAGGGAGGTTTCCCTACGCTGGGAGTTGTGAGCTGCTCCAAACTTCAAAGTTTCCTTCTTCAGGACAGTCGAGTACTATTGGATGGTTCCAGGATGCCCCATACAGAAAGACTCGAGTGTAGGGGCCTAAGCATGGATGCCGAGACACGCAAACTCACCTTCCCATTGCCTGGTCGAGACAAGGCACGCTCAATCTGCGCGCTCTTGGGTGAGCTACCCAGAAGGCTGAGTTTAAATGGACTCTCCTGAGGATGTGTCATAATGTGGTTGGTGGCCATGGAGACCCTGGCATTTGGCAGTAGTTAAGGGACTCTGCAGGATTCTCCAACCCGAAGGGCTTGACACAACTCCAACAAGGAAGCTTCCCAGGTGGAGATGAGAGATCTTCTGTCTGGTGCCTCAGGAAAGCCCCGTATGCTGGTCTTCAAACCCAGGCCTCTAAGGAGTGATACCTGGACACCAAAGCAAGAGTTCATAATAGGGCCTAGGGGCCTGTCTGGTTCAATCTTCTGTCTCTGCGGATATCTGTCTGTGTGTCTGCATGTAGGTAGTAGTTGCTCAGCTTGTGTCATAATGCCCCTATTTGTCCAGTGCGGCTTGTGGTAGTGGGATGTCCTTGGGGACCTTGAGGTTTCTACTATTTTGTAGAGTTGTGGCCAATGGAATGGGCAGTTTCTTAGGAGAGAGCAGGCACAGTTCTGTGGTGTGGCTCCAGAGACCCCAGCCTGGAGGCTGTGTGGGCCATGGCTGTGCAGACAGACATCCAAAAACCCTAACTCAGCTCAGGTTTGGGGCCGAGGTTACGGCAGGCCTGATCTACAGTCCATGAGGGGAGTTCCTCTGGATATGAAATAAGGGGGAGAGGGAGGCAGTCGCTCAGGCTTTTGTCTCTGGATGTTTTGTCCACAATGGACGTTTAATGTAGGAGTTGCCTCATGGGTCGTAGAAGTCTCCCTCTCTGGTAGTTTGTCCAGCCCCCAAGAGTTTGGGGTCATTCTGTGGGAAGGGAAGTGTCCTGTTTTCTGCTTCATGTGTCCCCCCGTAGAGGGATTATAGAGCATAGCAGTGGGTACTGACAACTGGAATACTCGCCCTCTGGTTAAGCTTGGGGGCCTATGGATATGACAAGCCCCATATGCAGGATCTTGGTCCAGCCACTGAAAGGCGTTACTTTAACATGGGACTCACGCTGCAGGTCACAATGCATGTCTGTGCCCTAGGCGGCCCTCAAGCACTGGCGTGGCCTTTCGGACAATGCAGGTTTTCCCACATTGAACGTTGGACAACATGCCAACCACAAGGTTTCTGGCCATGGGGAAGGAGGAATTCTAATTTCTGCATCACGTTCACCCCTGGGCAGTGATTGGAGATAAGGTCTAGGTTCTGAAGCCTGAAAACCGAGGTTGGGAAGAGATGACGGCCTACAGCCATACCGGGTCCAATGTGTCCAGGTTGGGGCCAGCTGTCTGGGTGTCGTTTGGGATGTCTTGTCTCAGGCTGTGCCAGACAGGGCATTAGAATACAGGGTGGGCTGTATAATTGCTTTACCATCGAGTGGCATGCATTAGAAAATCATTTGGGGTTTCTTATTAGCAGCATAGGGCAAAGTTTTTCTTCTGGAGGGCAGGCAGAGTGCTGCATTGTGGCTTTGGAAATCCCAAACTGGAGGGCTTGTGGGCCAGGAGAGTGAGGACGGAAGCTGAGAACACAAGCTAGGCTTAGGTTTCGGGGCAAGGACATGGCAGGCACACTCTGCAGAGATGAATTGAGATCTCATGCGTCTGAAGTCAGTCGGGGTTCAGATTACCTCAGGGTTGAGTTTCTGTCCATGTTGGCCCCTTCAAGAAGAGGGGGGATTATGAGGCCATGGGGTTTTGCCACTATTGGAGTTGTGAGATGCTCCAAACCGCAAGGATTCCTTCTGTGGGACAATTAAGATTTGTTGGATGGCTCCAGGACGTCTTATAAGGTATTTTTCCAGAACAGGGTTCTAAGTATGGATGCCTGGGCAGCCAGCCTCACATTCCAATTGTCTCCTAGCAACAAGAAACGTTTGATCTGCTGGCTTGGGGTAGCAACAGAGGGGGCTGAGTTGAAATGGACTTTCCTGAGGATGGTCTTAATGTTGGTTTGAGTCCATGTAGACCTTGGTATGGGGCAGTGGCACCAGGGCCCTGAAGGATTCTCCTAACCAGAGGTTATGACAAAGCTCCAATGAGCAAGTTTTCCATGGGGAGACAAGTTTTGTTCTTATTGGTGCCTCAGGAAACCACCATATGCTGGTATTGGAAACGAGGCCTCTGAGAAGAGATGCCTGGAAACCAAAGCAATGGATCTGATTAGGGCCTAGGGGCCTGTCCGGTTCAATATTTTTCTCTGGGGACATCTCTTGTCTGAGTGCAGGTAGTTGCTCAGCTGGTTTGAGATCACCCCTGTTTGTCCTGGGCGTCCTACACTATTGGGATGGCCTCGGTGACTTTGGAGGTTTTTCCTAATTTGCAAGGTTGTGGCCAATGGAATGGGAA
The DNA here is from genome assembly GCF_964662115.1 of Mustela nivalis. NCBI lineage: Eukaryota > Metazoa > Chordata > Mammalia > Carnivora > Mustelidae > Mustela > Mustela nivalis. Next base: position 230,528 of record NW_028136338.1, on the reverse strand, counting down.
GAATTCCCTTGAAAGGGAAGCACAGTCCTGAGGTGTGGCTCCAGGGACCCAAGTGTGGAGCGTGTGTGGTCCAGGGCTATTTGGACAAAAGTCTGAAAACACAAACTCCACTTACTTTGGAGGATGTATGTATGGCCGGCCCGATCTATAGACCGTGAGGAGAACTCTTCGGGATATGAACAAAGGGCGAATGTGAGGTGCTTGCTCATGCTTTTTTTTTTTTTTTTTTTCTGGAAATGTGTCACCAATTGCCATGAAATGTCGGGGTGTCCTCATGGGCCTCGATGAGGCTCCCTTTCTGGGGATTTAACCCGATCTCAAGGGTTTGGGGTCATTCTGTTGGAAGGGAGGAGGCCTTTCTGGTTTTTTTGTTTATTTATTTTTGTTTATTTGTTTTTTTTTTTTACCTCAGGTGGACCACCAAATGAGGGATTCCAGAGCAGAGTCGTGGGTGGGGGCAACTGGACAACCAGACCTCTGGTTAACATTGGGACCTAAGAACATGGCAAGCCCCATATGTGGGCTCTTGGTCCAGACACTGAGAGGCTTTCCTTGAGGATAGGTCTCACACTGAGTTTCACAATGTGTTTTTGAGCCCAAGGAGCCCCTCAAGGTAGGGCGTGGCCTAATGTACCATGCTGGTTTCTCCTACACTGAACATTGCACAATATGGCAACCACAAGTTTTCTGGCCATGGGGAGGAAGGAGTTCTAATTTCTGCAACACTTTCACTCCTGTACTATGATTGGATTTAAGGTCTAGGTTCTGAAGCCTGAAAACCGAGTTTGGGAAGATATGACGACCTACAGCCATAGCGGGTCCTATGTGTCCAGGTTGGGGCCAGCTGTCTGGGTGTCGTTTGGGATGTCTTGTCTCAGGCTGTGCCAGACAGGGCATTAGTATACAGGGTAGGCTGTATAATTCCTTTACCATCGAGTGACATGCATTAGAAAATCATTTGGGGTTTCTTATTAGCAGCATAGGGCAAAGTTTTTCTTCTGGAGGGCAGGCAGAGTGCTGCATTGTGGCTTCGGAATTCCCAAACTGGAGGGCTTGTGGGCCAGGAGAGTGAGGACGGAAGCTGAGAACACAAGCTGGGCTTAGGTTTCGGGGCAAGGGCATGGCAGGCACACTCTGCAGAGCTGAATTGAGATCTCATGCGTCTGAAGGTAGGTCGAGGATCAGACTTTGGCTCAGGTTTGCGTTTCTTTCCATTTTGGCCCCTTCAAGAAGAGGGGGGATTATGAGGCCATGGGGGTTTTGCCACTATTGGAGTTGTGAGATGCTCCAAACCGCAAGGTTTCCTTCTGTGGGACAATTAAGATTTGTTGGATGGCTCCAGGACGTCCTATAAGGTATTTTTCCAGAACAGGGTTCTACGTATGGATGCCTGGGCAGCAGCCTCACATTCCAATTGTCTCCTAGCAACAAGAAACGTTTGATCTGCTGGCTTGGGGTAGCAACAGAGGGGGCTGAGTTGAATGGACTTTCCTGAGTATGGCCTTAATGTTGGTTTGAGTCCATGGAGACCTTGGTATGGGGCAGTGGCACCAGGGCCCTGAAGGATTCTCCTAACCAGAGGTTATGACAAAGCTCCAATGAGCAAGTTTTCCATGGGGAGACGAGATTTGTTCTTATTGGTGCCTCAGGAAACCACCATATGCTGGTATTGGAAACGAGGCCTCTGAGGAGAGATGCCTGGAAACCAAAGCAATGGATTTGATTAGGGCCTACAGGCCTGTCCGGTTCAATATTTTTTCTGGGGACATCTGTTGTCTGAGTGGAGGTAGTTGCTCAGGTGGTTTGAGATCACCCCTGTTTGTCCTGGTCGGCCTAAACTATTGGGATGGCCTCGGTGACTTTGGAGGTTTTTCCTTTTTTCAAGGTTGTGGCCAATGGAATGGGAAGAATTCCCTTGAAAGGGAAGCACAGTCCTGAGGTGTGGCTCCAGGGACACAAGTGTGGAGCGTGTGTGGTCCAGGGCTATTTGGACAAAAGTCTGAAAACACAAACTCCACTTAGGTTGTGGGATGTAGGTATGGCCGTCCCCGATCTATAGACCGTGAGGAGACCTCTTCGGGATATGAACAAAGAGCGAATGTGATGTGCATGCTCATGCTTTTTTTTTTTTTCTGGAAATGTGTCACCGATTGCCATGGAATGTCGGGGGATCCTCATGGGCCATCGATGAGGCTCCCTTTCTGGGGATTTGACCCGATCCCAAGAGTTTGGGGACATTCTGTCAGAAGGGAGGAGGTCTTTCTGTTTTTTTTTTTTTTTTTTTTTTCCTCAGGTGGACCACCAAAAGAGGCATTCCAGAGCAGGGTCCTGGGAAGTGGCGACTGGACAACCAGACCTCTGGTTAACATTGGGACCTAAGAACATGGCAAGCCCCTTATGTGGGCTCTTGGTCCAGGCACTGAGAGGCCTTCCTTGAGGATAGTTCTCACACTGAGTTTCACAATGTGTTTTTGTGCCCAAGGAGCCCCTCAAGTCAGGGCGTGGCCTAATGTACCATGCTGGTTTCTCCTACACTGAACGTTGCACAATATGGCAACCACAAGTTTTCTGGCCATGGGGAAGAAGGAGTTCTAATTTCTGCAACAATTTCACTCCTGGACTGTGATTGGATTTAAGGTCTAGGTTCTGAAGCCTGAAAACTGAGGTTGGGAAGAGATGAAGCCCTAAGGCCATGGTGTGTCTGATGTGCTCAGTGTTCGGCCAGCTGTTGAGTGTGGGTTGGGAGGTGCAGGCTCAGGCTGTGGCAGACAGCGAATTAGTGTCCAGGCTAGACTGTATCATTGGGGTGCAGTCGAGTTTCGTGCAGGATGGTACTCATTTGTGGTTACTGGGTAGCCCCAGAGGGCAACGTTTTTCTTCTGGAGGGAAGACACAGTGTCACATACTGGCTCCAGAATTCCCAAACTGGAAGGCTTGTGGGCCAGGAGTGTGAGAAAAAAATTCTGAGAACACAAGCCAGACTTAGATTTTGGTGTGAAGGGACGGCAGGCACCCTCTGCAGAGATGATTCGAGATCCCTTATACCTGAAGACAGAGCTAGGATCAGACGTTGGCTTAGGTCGGAGTTTCTGTCCATGACGGCCCCTTCATGAATGGGAGGGTGTCACGAGGACATGGAGGTTTTCCCACGATTTGAATTGTGAGATGCTCCAAACCGCAATGATTCCTTCTGTGGGACAGGTGAGACCGGTGGATGGCTCCAGGACATCCCATAAGGAAGTTATACAGAGCAGGGTTCTAAGGATGGATGCCTGAGCAGCCTGCCTCCCATTCCAGGTGTCTTATAGATCCAAGGCAAGTTCGATCTGCCTGATCTAGTGGAGCAACCGATCGGGTGTGTTGAAATGGGTGAGTTGAGGATGGGTCATAATGTGCATTTGTGTCCATGGAGACCTTGGAATGGGGTCTTGATCCGGGTCCTTGAGGGATGTTCATAACCGGAGGTTTTGATGGAGCTCTAAAGAGTATGTTTCCTATGTAGAGAAGAGAATTGTTTTGATGAGTGCCTAAGGAATCTCCCATATGCTGGTATTGGAAACCAGGCCTCTGAGGAGAGATGACTGGAAACAAAAGCAATGGATATGATTAGAGCCTAGGTGCCTGTCCGGTTCAATCTCTTTGCTGGGGATTCGTGTCTAAGTATCTGAGGTGAGGTAGTTGCTCAGATTGTGTCAGATCGCCCCTGTTTGTCCTGGGCGAACTATAATATTGGAATGGCCTCGGGACTTTGGAGTTTCTCCTAATCTATAGGGTTGTGGTCAATGGAATGGGCAGAAATCCACTGGAGAGGGCAGGCAAAGTTCTGAGTTTGGCTCTAGGGGCCCAACCTTGAGGGTGTGTGGGCCAGGCCTGTGGAGCAAAAATCTGAAAACACAAACTCCGCTTAGGATTGGGGACATAGTTATGGCACGCCCAATCTACAGACCGTGATAACACTTCAGGATATGAAAAAGTGTGAGTTTGAGGAGCTTGCTCAGATTTTGTCTCTGGATTTGTGTCAACAATGTGGGTGGAATGCTGGCGTGGCCTCATGGGTTGTGGACGGCTTTCCTTCTCTGAGGATTTGACCCAATCCCAAGAGTTTGTGTATGTTCTGTGGGATGTGAGGAGTCCTTTCTTTTTTTTTATTTTATTTTATTTTATTTTTTGTACCTCAAGTGTCCCAATAAAGGAGGGATTCCAGAGCAGAGTCCTCGGGAGGGACAACTGGACAACCCCACCTCTGTTTTAGTTTGGGGGCCTAGGGGCATGGCAAGTCCAATATGTGGGCTCTTGATTCAGACACTGAGAGGCCTTCCTTGAGGACAGGGCTCATGCTGAGGGTCACAATGCCTATTTGTGCCAACAAGGCCCTCAAGCATGGGAAGGGCCTCATGGGCCACGCTTGATTCTCCGACACTGAACGTTGGAGAATATGCCAACCACAAGGTTTCTGGCCATGGCGAAGGAAGAGTTGTGACTTCTGCATCACGTTCACCCCGGGACAGTGTTTGGAGTTTAGGTCTAGGTTCTGAAACCCGAAAACCGAGGTTGGGAAGAGATGAAGACCTAAGGACCTGTTGGGTCCAATGAGCTCAGTGTGCGGCCAGCTGTTGAGCGTAGGTCTGGAGGTGTGGGCTCATGCTGTGTCAGAAAAGGCATTAGACAGGGTAGACTGAATATTTGGGGTGCAGTCGAGTGGCGTTCAATTGATCCTCATTCGGGTCTCTAGGTAGTTCCATAAGGCAACGTTTTTTCTCTGGGAGGGCAGGCAGAGTGCTGCATTGTGGCCCCAGTATTGCCAAACTGTAGGGCTTTTGGGCCAGGGGTGTGAGGACTGTAGTCTGAGAACACAAGCTAGGCTTAGTTTTTGGGGTGAGGGCACAGAAGGCACACTCTGCAGAGCTGAATCATGATCTCATGCACCTGAAGTCAGGGCGAATATCAGACGTTTGCTCAGGTTGGAGTTTCTGTCCATGATGGCCACTTTATAAAGTGGAGCGTCTCAAGAGGCCATGTAGATTTTCCCACAATGGGAGTTCTGAGATTCTCCAGAATGCAAAGATTCCTTCTGTGGGACACTTGAGACCTGTTGGATGGCTCTAGGATGTCCCATATGGAATGACTCCAGAGTAGGGTTCTAAGGATTGATGCCTAGGCAGCCCACCTCCCATTCTAGTTGTCTCCTAGCGACAAGGCAGGTTTGATCTGCAGGCCCTGGGGGAGAAACCAAGGGGGTTGAGTTGACATGGACTCTCCCGAGGATAGATCATAATGTGGGTTTAAGTCCATGGAGACCTTGGAATGGGGCGCTTGATCTGGGGCCCTGAAAGATTCTCCTAAACAGAGGTTTTTATAGAGCTCCAAAGAGTACATTTCCTATGTGGAGACGAGATTTTTCTGATGAGTGCCTCAGTAATCCCCCTATGCTGGTATTGGAAACCAGGCCTCTGAGGAGAGATGCCTGGAAACAAAAGCAATGGATCTGATTAGGGCCTAAGTGCCTGTCCAGTTCAATCTTATTCTATGGGGATATCTGTCTCTGGGTCTGAGTGGAGGTAGTTTCCTAACTTGTGAAAGATCATCCCTGTTTGTCCTGGGCAGCCAACACTATTCGGATGGCCTCGGGGAGCTTGGAGGTTTCTCCTAATCTATAAGGTTGTGGCCAATGGAAATGGCAGAATTCCCCTGGAGAGGGAAGCCACAGTCCTGAGGTGTGGCTCCAGGGGCCCCAGCTTGGATGGTGTGTGGGCCAGTACTGTGGGGACACAAGTCTGAAAACACAAACTCAGCTTAGGTTTGGGGATGTATGTATGAAGGCTCGATCTACAGACCGTGAGAATTTTCCGGGCTATGAACAAAGGGCGAGTATGTGGCGCTTGCTCAGGCTTGTCTCTGGCTTTTGTGTCAACGGTGGCCGTGGAATGTCGGGGTGTCCTCAAGGGCCATGGACAATTCTTTCTCTGGTGATTTGGCCTGATCCCAAGGGGTTGGGATCATTCTGTGGATGGGAAAATTCCTTTCTGTATTTTTTTTTTACCTCAGGTGTCCCACCAAAGAGGGATTCCAGAGCAGAGCCCTGAGTCGGGTGACTAGACTTCTCGAACTCTGGTTGAGATTGGGTGACTAGGGGCTTGGCAAGCCCCATATGTGGGCTGTTGTTCCAGTCACTAAGAGGCTTCACATGAGAATAGGGCTCACGCTGAGGGTCACAATATGTGTTTGTGCAAATTGTGGCCCTCAGGGATAGGTGGGACCTCATAGTCCATGCTGCTTTCTCCTACAATGAACGTTGGACAACATGCCAACCACTAGGTTTCTTGCCATGGCGAAGGAGAAGTTCTGATTCTTGCATCACGTTCACTCCTGAGCAGTGAGTGTAGATAAGGTCTAGGTTATGAAGGTGAAAATTGAGGTTGGGTAGAGATGATGGCCTAAAGCCATTGTGGGTATGATATGCTCAGTGTACGGCCAGCTGTCCTGGTGTTGGACTGGAGGTCTGCCCTCAGGCTGTGTCAGACAGGGCTTTAGTGCACAGGCTAGACTGTATAATTGGGGTATGGTCGAGTGGCATGCAGGTTGTTACTCATTTGGCGTTTCTGGTTAGCCCTATAGGGCAACATTTTTCTTCTGGAGGCCAGGCAGAGTGCTGCATTGTGTCTCCAGAATTGCCAAACTGGAGGGGTGTGGCCAGGATTCTGAGGACGGAAGTCTGAGAACACAAGATAGGCTTAGGTTTCAAGACGAGGGCCCAGCAGGCACACTCTCAAGTGCTGAATCGAGATCTCATGCTTCTGAATTCAGGGCGAGGATCAGACTTTGGCTTAGGATGGAGTTTCTGTCCATGATGGCCCATTTATGAAGGTTTGGGGCATCATAAGGAAATGGAGGTTTTCTCACAGTGTTATTGTGTGATGCTTCAAACCACAAGGATTCATTCTGCGAGACAGTCAAGACAGGTTGGTTGGATTCAAGACGTCCCATAAAGAAGTTCTCCAGAGCAGGGTTCTAAGGATGGATGCCTGGGCAGCCCGCCTCCCATTCTAACTGTCTCCTAGTGACAAGGAAGGTTTGATCTGCTGGCTCTGGGTGAGCAGCCGAGGGGGCTGATTTGAAATGGACTCTCCTGAGAATGGTTCATAATGTAAGTTTGTGTCCTTGGAGACCTTGGGATTGGGCCATGGTGCCAGCACCCTGAAGGATCCTCCTAACCTGAGGTATTGACACAGCTCCAAAGAGCAAGTTTCCCATGTGGAGATGAGATCTGTTCTGATTGTTTCCTTAGGAAACCCCCATATTCTGATATTGGAAACCAGGCCTCTGAGGAGAGATACCTAGAAACCAAGCAATGCATCAGAAGTTGGCTCAAGTTGGAGTTTCTGTCTATGATGGCCCCTTTATAGAGGGGAGCATCTCATGAGGCCATGTAGGTTTTCCCACGATAGGAGTTGTGAGATGCTCCAATCTGCAAGGATTCCTTCTGTGGGACAGTCAAGACCTTTTGGAAGGCTCCAGGACATCCCATATGGAACGGCGCCAGAGCAGGATTCCATGGATGGATGCCTAGAGAGTCTGCTTTGCATTCCAGTTGTCTCCTAGCGACAAGGCAGGTTTGATATTCTGCCTCTGGGGGAGTAATCGACGGGGCTGAGTTGAAATGTACTCTCCTGCCGAATGGTCATAATGCGGGTATGTGTCCATGGAGACCTTGGAATAGGGCGGTTGCTCCGGCTACCTGAAGGTTTCTCCTAACTGGAGGCTTTTACAGAGCTCCAAAGGATAAGTTTCCCATGTGAAGACAAGATTTGTTCTGATTGGTATCTCTGGAATCCCCCATATGCTGGTATTGGAAAACAGGCCACTGAGGAGAGATGCTTAGAAAAAAAAGCGATGGAACCAATTACATTCTAGGGGCCAGTCCAGTTTAATCTTCTTCTCTTGGGTTATCTGTCTACGGGTGAGTTGACGTCGTTGCTCAGCTTGTGAGAGATCGCCCTTCTTTGTCCTGGGTGGCCTACACTATTGGAATGGCCTCTGGGACTTTGGAGGTTTCTCCTTATCTGTAGGGTTGTGGCCAATGGAATGGGAAGAATTTCCTTGGAGAGGGCAGGCACAGTCCTGAGGTGTGGCTCCAGGGGCCTCAGTCTGGAGGGTGTGTGGGACAGGGATGTCAGGATAGAAGTCTGAAAACACAAACTCGGCTTAGGGTGGGGACGTAGGTATGGCAGGCCCAATCTACAGACTATGAGGAGAATTTTTTGGGCTATGTCCTAAGGGTGAGTGTGAACGCTTGCTGAAGCTTATGTCTCTGGATTTTGTGTCAATAGTGGCCGTGGAATATCGGGCTGGCCTCATGGGCCATGGACGAGTCTTTCTCTCTGGACCCCAATCACTTGGGATGGCCCAATCCCAAGTGATTGGGGTCATTCTGTGAGTGGGAGGAGTCCTTTCTGTGTTTATTTACCTCAAATGTCCCACCAAAGAGGGATTCCAGAGCAGAGCCCTGAGTAGGGGTGACTAGATGTCTCTACCTCTGGTTAAGATTGGGTGACTTGGGGCATGGCAGGCCCCATATGCGGGCTCATGGTCCAGCCACTGAGAGGCTTTACTTGAGGACAGGGCTCAAACTGAGGGTCCCAATGTGTGTTTGAGCCCACCGCAGCTCTTAAGCATAGGCAGGGCCTCAGGGACCCTACACTACCCTCAGGGGCCCTACTACTACCCCTGTAGGCCCTACAGGGGTCCTACACTGAACGTTGGACAAGATGCCAACCACAAGATTCTGGCGAGAGGGAAGGAGGAGTTCTGATTTCTGCATCACGTTCACCCATGGGAAGTGAGTAGAGATAAGGTCTAGGATTCTGTAGCCTGAAAACCGAAGTTGGAAAGAGATGGCGACCTAAGGCCATGGCGGTTCAGATGTTCTCAGTGTACTGCAAGCTGTCTGGGTGTCGGTTGGGAATTCAGGCCTCAGGTTATGTCAGACAGGGCATTAGTGCACAGGCTAGACTATATAATTGGTGTACAGTTGAGTGACGTGCAGGTTTATCCTCATTTGAGGTTTCTGGGTAGACCCATAGGGCAATATTTTTCTTCTAGAGGGCAGGCAGAGTGCAGCACTGTGTCATCGGAAATCCCAAAATAGAGGGCGTGTGGTCCAGGAGAGTGAGGACGGAAGTCGGAGAACACTAGCTACGCTTAGGTTTTGGGGTGAGGGCACAGCAGGTACACTCTGAAGAGCTGAATCAAGATCTCGTGCATCTGAAGTCAAGGCGAAGATCAGCTGTTGGCTCAGGTTGGAGTTTCTTTCCATGATCTGCCTTCATGAAGATTGGGGGCATCATGTGACCTTGGAAGCTTTCCATGATATGAGTTGTTAGGTGGTCCATGCACAAGGACTCCTGTGGGACAGTCGAGACCTGTTGGATGGCTCAAGGATGTCCCATAAGGAGTGACGCGAGAGCAGGGTTCTAAGGATGGATGCCTGAAGAGCCCAACTTGCATTTCAATTGTCTCCTAGCGATGAGGCAGGTTCAATCTGCTGGCTCTGGAGTAGCAACCGAGGGGGGTTAGTTGAAATGGACTCTCCTGAGGATGGGTCATAATTTGGGATTGTGTCCATGGAGATATTCAAATGGGGCAGTGGCTCCAGTGACCTGAAGTTTTCTCCTAACTGGAGGTTATGACACAGCTCCATAGAGCAAGATTCCCATGTGGAGACGAGATTTTTTCTGATAGGTAGCTCTGGAAACCCCCTTATGCTGGTATTGGAATCCAGGCCTCTGAGGAGAGATGCCTGAAAACAAAAGCAATGGATCCAATTAGGGCCTAGGTGCCTGTCTTGTTCAATATTCTTTTCGATGGATATCTGTCTAAGGTTCTGATTGGAGGTAGTGGCTCAGCTTGTGCCAGAGGGTCCCTGTATGTCCAGTACATCCTACACTATTGGGATGGCCTCAGAGATTTTGGATGATTCTCCTAATCTGTCAGGTTGTGCCACATGAATGAGCAGAATTCCCTTGGAGAGGGCAGGCACAGTCCTGAGGTGTGGCTCCATGGGGCCCAGCCTTTAGAATGTGTGGGTGAGGACAATGGAGACAGAAGTCTGAAAACACAAACTAGGCTTAGGTTTGGGGACATAGGTATGGCAGGCCCGATCTACAGACCTTGAGAATTTTGGGGGCTCTGAACAAAGGGCAAGTGGGTGGCGCTTTTTCAGGTTTTTGTCTCCGGATTTTGTGTCAATGGTGGCCATGGAATGTCAGGCTGGCCTCATCGACCATGGACGAGTATTTCTCTCTGTGGATTTGGCCAGATTCCAAGTGTTTGGGGTCATTCTTTGGATGGTAGGAGTCCTTACTTTTTTTTTTTTCTTTATCTTGGTTTTTTTTTTTTTTTTACCTTATGTGTCCCACCAAAGAGGGATTCCAGAAAAGAGCTCTGAATAAGGTTGACTAGACTTCTCAAGCTCTGGCTAGGATTGGGGGAGTAGGGGCATGGCAAGTCCCATATGCAGGCTCTTGGTCCAGCCCCGGAGAGGCTTTACTTGAGGCCAGGGTTCATGCTTAGGGTCCTAATGTGTGTTTGTGCCCATTGCAGCCCTCAAGCATGTCTGAGGCCTCATGGGCCATGCTGGGTTCTCATATACTGAACGTTGGACAACATGCCAACCACAAGGTTTCTGGTCATGGGGAAGGTGAAGTTCTGATTGCTGCATCACGTACATCACTTAGTTGTGAGTGGAGATAATGTCTAGGTTCTGAAGCCTGAAGACCAAGGTTGGGAAGAGATGATGACCTAAGGCCATGGCATGTTCGATGTGTTCAGTGTGAGGCCAGGTGTCTGGGTGTCGGTCACGAGGTCTGGGGTCAGGCTGTGTCAGACAGGGCATTAGTGCCCAGGCTAGACTGTATAATTGGGGTACAGTCTAGAGAATTGCAGGTTGATCCTCATTTGATGTTTCTGGGTAGACCCCTAGGGCAAAGTCTCTCTTCTGGAGGGCAGGCAGAGTGCTGCATTTTGTCTCCAGAATTCCCAAAGTGGAAGGCTTGTGGGCCAGGAGGGTGAGGACGGAAGTCTGAGAACGTGAGCTGGCTTAGGTTTTGGGGCGAGGGCAAGGCAGGCACACTCTGCAGAGCTGAATTGAGATCTCATGCATCTGAAGTCAGGGCGAGGATCAGACGGGAGTTTCTGTCCATGATGTCCTCTACCTGAAGGTGGAGGCATCACAAGGCCATGGAGGTTTTCCCACGGTGCGAGTGTGTGATGCTGCAAACCACAAGGATTCCTTCTGCAGGACAGTTGAGACCTGTTGAATGGATCAAGGACACCCCATTAGGAATTTCTCCAGAGCAGAGTTCTAACAACGGATACCTGGGCAACGAACTCGCATTCCAATTGTCTCCTAGTGACAAAGCAGGTTTGATCTGCTGGCACTGGGTGAGCAACCGCCAGGTTTGAGTTGAAATGGACTCTCCTGAGGATGGGTCATAATGTGGGATTGTGTCCATTGAGACATTGGAATGGGGCGGTGGCTCCAGTGACGTGAAATTTTCTCCTACCTGGAGGTTTTGACACAGTTCCATATAGCATGATTCCCATGTGGCATGCGATTTGTTCTGATTGGTAGCTCCAGAAACCCCCATGTGCTGGTATTGGAATCCAGGCCTCTGAGGAGAGATACGTGAAAACAAAAGCAATGGATCCGTTTAGGGCCTAGGTGCCTGTCCTGTTCAATCTTCTTTTCTATGGATATCTATCTACAGGTCTGATTGGAGGAAGTGGCTCAGCTTGTGGCAGATGGTCCCTGTTTGTCCCGGACATTCTACAATATTGGGGTGGCCTCGGGGACTTCGGATGTTTCTCCTAATCTGTCAGGTTGTGCCAAAGGAATGAGCAGAATTCCCATGGAGAGGGCAGGCACAGTCCTGAGGTGTGGCTCCATGGGGCCAAGCCTTGAGGGTGTGTGGGCCAGGACAATGGAGACAGAAGTCTGAAAACACAAACGTGGCTTAGGTTTGGGGACATAGGTATGGCAGGCCCGATCTACAGACCGTGAGAATTTTTCAGGCTTTGAACAAAGGGCGAGTGTGTGGCGCTTTTTCAGGCTTTTGTCTCCGGATTTTGTGTCAATGGTGGCCGTGGAATGTCAGGATGGCCTCATCAGCCATGGACGAGTATTTCTCTCTGTGAATTTGGCCCAATTCCAAGTGTTTGCGGTCATTCTTTGGACGGTAGGAGTCCTTTCTCTATTTTTTTTTTTAACCTCATGTGTCCCACCAAGGAGGGATTCTAGAGAAGAGATCTGAGTAGGGGTGACTAGACTTCTCAAGCACTGGTTAAGGCTTGGGGAGTAGGGGCATGGTAATCTCCATATGTGGGCTCTTGGTCCAGCCCCGGAGAGGCTTTACTTGAGGCCAGGGATCATGCTTAGGATCCTAATGTGTGTTTGTGCCCATCGCAGCCCTCAAGCATGTCTGAGGCCTCATGGGCCATGCTGGTTTCTCCTACACTGCACGTTGGACAACATGCCAACCACAGGGTTTCTGGTCATGGGGAAGGAGGAGTTCTGATTTCTGCATCACGTACACGGCATGGCAGTGAGTAGAGATAAGGTCTAGATTCTGAAGCCTGAAAACCGAGGTTGGTAAGAGATGACAACCTAAGGCCATGGTGGGTCCGATGCACTTAGTGTGCGGCCAGATGTCTGTGTCCATCATGAGGTCTGGGCTCAGGCTGTGTCAGGCAGGGCATTAGTCCCCAGGCTAGACTGTATAATTGGGGTACAGTCGAGTGATGTGAAGGTTGGTCCTCATTTGGGGTTTCTGGTTGGCCCCATAGGGCAAAGATTTTCTTCTGGAGGGCAGGCAGAGTGCTGCATTCTGGCTCCAGAATTGCCAACTTCAGGGCTTGTGGGCCAGGTGTTTTAGGACAGAAGTCTGAGAACACAAGTTCAGCTTAGAATTCGCAGCGGTGACATGGCAGGCACACTCTACAGACCTGAAATGAGATCTCGTGCATCTGAAGTCAGGGCGAGGATCAGATGTTGGCTTAGGTTGGAGTTTCTGTACATGATGTCCCCTTCATGAAGGTGGGGGGGGCATCAGGAAACCATGGAAGATTTCCAACTTTGTGAGTGTGTGATGCTCCAAACCACAAGGATTCCGTCAGCGGGACAGTCAGGACCTTTTGGATGGATCAAGGACGTCCCATAAGAAATGCTCCAAAGCACAGTTCTAATGATGGATGCCTGGGCAGTCCAACTTGCATTCCAGTTGTGTCCTAGTGAAAAGGAGGATTTGATCTGCTGTCACTGGGGGAACAACCGAGGGGGCTGAATTGAAATGGAATCTCATGAGGATCAGTCGATGTGGATTTGTGTCCATGGATCCCTTGGAATGGGGCAGTGGCTCTGTTGCCCTGAAGAATTCTCCTAACCTGTGGTTTTGATGCAGCTCCAAAGAGCAAGTTTCCCATGTAGAGACGAGATTTGTTCTGAAACCCCCACAACCTGGTATTGGAAACCAAGCATCTGGGGAACAATGCCTGGAATCCAAAGCAATGGATCTGATTACGGTCTAGGGGCCTGTCCTTTTCAATATTCTCCTCTGAGTGTCTCTGTCTAAGATTCAGAATGGAGGTCACTGCTCAGCTTGTGTCAGATCACCCATGTTTGTTGGGGGAGGCCAACACTATTGGACTGGTCTTGGGAATTGGAGGTTTCTCCTAATCTGTAAGGGTGTGGCAAATGAAACGGGCAGAGTTCCCTTGGAGAGCACTGGCACAGTCCTTAGGTGTGACACCACCTTTCTGGGTGTCATCCAGGAGGTCCAGGCTCAGGCTGTGTCAGACAGGGCATTAGTGCCAAGCTTAGACTGTATAATTGGAGTAAAGTTGAGTGGCATGCAGGTTGATCCTCATTTGGCGTTTCTGGGTAGCCCCAGGGGCAACGTTTTTCTTCTGGAGGGAAGAAAGTGTGCTGCATTGTGGCGACGGAATTCTCACACTGGAGGGCTTGTGGGCCAGAATTGTGAGGAAGGAAGTGTGAGAACACAAGCTAGGCTTAGGTTTTGGGTCAAGATCATGGCAGGCACACTCTGTAGAGCTAAATCTAAATCTCATGCATCTGAAGTCAGGGCGAGGATCAGACGTAGGCTCAGGTTGAAGTTTCTGTTCAGGATGGCCCCTTCATGATGGTGGGGGGCATCATGGGGCTATGGAGACTTTCCCACGATTGGCATTGTATGTTGCTCCAATCGGCAAGGATTCCTTCTACGGGACAGTCGAGACCGGTCAGATTGCTCCAGGACGTCCCATGCGGAACCACGGCAGTGCAGGGTTCTAAGGATGGATTCCTGGAGTGCCCGCCTCACATTCCTATTGTCTCCTAGTGACAAGGCAGGTTCGATCTGCTTCTTTTGGGGAGCAACCAAAGGGGATGTGTTGAAATGGACTCGCCTGCGGATGGGTCATAATGTGGGTTTGTGTCCATGGAGACCTTGGAATGGGGTGTTGGCTGCTGGGACCTGAAGGTTTCCCTTAACTGGAGGTTGTGACACAGCTCCAAAATGCATGTTTCCCATGTGGAAATGAGATTTGTTCAGACTGGTACCTCCAGAAGAACACATATGCTGGTATTGGAAACCAGGCCTCTGAGGAGAGATGCCTGGAATCAAAAGCAATGGATCTGATTAGGTCCTAGGTGCCTGCCCGGTTCAATCTTCTTCTCTGGGGTTATCTGTCTATGGGTCTGAGTTGAGGTAGTTGTTCATCTTGGGACAGATCACCCTGTTTGCCCTGAGTGGCCAACACTATTGGGATGGCCTCAGGGACGTTGGAGTGTTCTCCTAATCTTTAGGGTTGTGGCCAATGGAATGGGCAGAATTTGCTTGGAGAAGGCAGGCACAGTCCTGAGGCATGGCTCCAGGGGCCCCAGCCTGGAGGGTGTGTGGGCCAGGACAGTGGGGACAGAAATCTGAAAACCCAAACTCAGCTTAGGTTTGGGGACGTAGGTATGACAGGGCTGATCTATAGACCGTGAGGAGAATTTTTCAGGCTATGAACAAAGGGCAAGTGTGAGGCATATCTCCAGGCTTTTGTCTCTAGATTTTGTGTCAATGGTGGCCATGGAATGACGGGATGGCCTCTTTGGCCATGGATGATTCTTTCTCTTTTAAGATTTGGTCAGATCCCAAGTTTTGGGGCTCATTCAGGGGATGGAGGAGACCCTTCGATATTTTTTTCCTCAGGGGTTCCAGAGCAGAGACCTGAATAGGGGTGACTAGAACTCTCAACCTCTCATTAATATTGGGGGACTAGGGATGGCAATGCGGGTTCTTGGTCCAGACCCTGAGAGGCTTTACTTGAGGACAAGGCTCACACTGAGGGTCCCAATGTGTTTGTGCCCATTGCGGTTCTCAAGCATGGGCGGGGACTCATGGGCTACACTGGATTCTCCTACACTGAACGTTGGAAAACATGCCAACCACAAGGTTTCTTGCCTTGAGGAAGAAGGAGTTTCATTTCTGCATCACGTTCACCCCTGGGTAGTGAGTATATATAAGGTCTAGGTTCTGAAGCCTGAAAACCAAGGTTGGGAAGAGATGATGACCTAAAGCCATGGCGGGTCTGATGTGCTCAGTGTACAGCCAGCTGTCTGGGTGTCGGTTGGGAATTCAGACCTCAGGCTGTTCAAGACAGGGCATTAACGCCAAAGCGAAACTGTATAATTGGGGTAGAGTCAAGTGGCATGCAGGTTGATCCTCATTTGGTGTTTCTGGTTAGCCCCATAGGACAACGTTTCTCTTCTGGAGGGCTGTCAGAGTGCTGCATTGTGTCTCTCCAGAATTCCCTAACTGGAGGGCTGGTGGGCTCGGAGTGTGAGGACGAAGTCTGAGAACAATAGCTAGGTTTTGCTTCGGGGCAGGGTTTCGGCAGGCACACTCTGCAGAGTTGAATCAAGATTTCGTGCATCTGAAGTCAGGGCGAGGATTAGACGTTGGCTCAGGTTGGAGTTTCTGTCCAAGATGGCTCTTTCATGAAGGGGACGGTGCACCACGAGGCCACAGAGCTTTTCCCATGATGGGAGTTGTGAGGTGCTCCAAAGCGCAAGGATTCCTTCTGCAGGACAGCTGTGACCTGTTGGATGGCTCCAGGACGTCCCATATGGAATTACTTCAGAGTAGTTTTCTACAGATGGATGCCTAGCCAGCCCGCCTCACATTCCAATTGTCTCCTAGTGACAAGATAGGTTCGATCTGCTGGCTCTAGGGGAGCACCCAAGGGCACTGAGTTGAAATAGACTCTCCTGCAGATGGGTCCTAATGTGGGATTGTGTCCATGGAGACCTTGGAATGAGGTGGTGGCACCGGGGCCCTGAAGGATTTTCCTAGGCGGAGGTTTTGACACAGCTTGAAAGAGCACGTTTCCCATGTGGAGAAGACATTTGTTCTGACTGATGACTCAGGAAACCCCCATATGGTGGTATTGAAAACCAGGCCTCTGAGGTTCTGACATAGCTCCACGAGCAAGTTTCCAATGTGCTGACAAGACTTGCTCTGAAGGGGCCTCTGGAAACCCCATAGGCTGGTATTGGAAACCAGGCCTCTGAGAAGAGATGCCTGGAAACCAAAGCAATGGATCTGATTAGGGCCTAGGGGCCTGTCCAGTTCAGTGTTCTTCTCTGGGGACATCTGTCTCCGAGTTGGTGTGGAGCCAGTTGCTCAGCTAGTGTCAGATCACCCCTGTTTGTTCCAAGCGGCCTACAATATTGGTATGGTCCCAGGGACATTGGATATTTCTCCTGATTTATATGGTTGTGGCCAATGGAATATGAAGAATTCCCTTTGAGAGGGCAGGAAGAATCCTGAGGTGTGGTTCCAGTGGCCCTAGCCTGGAGGGTGTGTGTTTTCAGACAACTGTCCAAACAGCCCTGGCCTACACAACCTACAGGCTCAGGCCCCTGGAGCCAAACCTGAGGACTGTACTTGCCCTCTCCAAGGGAATTGTGTGTGCCCATTCGAATGGCCACAACCCTTCTAATAGGATAAAACTCCAAAGTCCCTGATTCATCTCAATAGTGGTGACTTCCCAGGAAAAACAGGGGCAATCTGAGCCCAACTGAGCACCTACCTGCACTCAGACCCATAGACAGATGTCCCCAGAGGTAAAAAGGAAAGAACACACCCCTAGGCACTAAT
Organism: Mustela nivalis; assembly: GCF_964662115.1. Classification (NCBI taxonomy): domain Eukaryota; kingdom Metazoa; phylum Chordata; class Mammalia; order Carnivora; family Mustelidae; genus Mustela; species Mustela nivalis. Next base: position 213,330 of record NW_028136338.1, on the reverse strand, counting down.
CAGATCCATTGCTTTGGTTTTCAGGCATCTCTCCTCAGAGGCCTGGATTTCAAAAGCAGCATATAGCTGTTTCTTGACCCACACATCAGAAAACATCTCATCTACACATGGGAAACTTGCACGTTGGGGCTGTGTCAAAGCCTCTGTTTAGGAGAACCCTTTAGGGTGCCAGTGCCTCCGCTTCATTCCAAGGTCTCCATAGACACAAAAGCACGTTAGGACCCATCCCCAGGGGTGTCCATTTCAACTCAGCGTCCTCGGTTGCTCCCCACAGATCCAGGAGATCTAACCTGTCTTGTTGCTAGGAGACAATTGGAATGCGAGGTGGGCTACCCAGCCATCCATCCTTAGAACCCTGCTCAGAATCATTGCCCTGGAGCCAAACAACAGGTCTCAATATTCCTGCAGAAGACTCTCTGCAGTTTGGAGCTTCTCACAACTCCCATCGTGGGAAAACCCCCATGGCCTCGTGATGCCCCCGCCCATTCATGAAGGGGCCATCAGGGACAGAAACTCCAACCTGAGCGATCCTCTGATCCTCGCCCTGACTTCAGAAGCACGAGATCTCGATTCAGGTCTGTAGATTGTGCGTGCCATGGCCTCACCCCGAAACCTAAGCCTAGCTTGTGTTCTCAGACTTTTGTCGTCAGACTACTGGCCCACAAGCCCTCCAGTTTGGCAATCCAGAACTACAATGCAGCACTCTGCCGGCCCTCCAGAAGAAAAACATTGTCCTCTGGTGCTACCCAGTAATCCCAAATGAGGATCAACCTGCACCGACCTTGGCTGTACCCCAAATACATAGGCTGACCAGGGCACTAATGCCCTTTCTGACACAGCCTGAGCCTGGACCCCCTGGCCCCTCCCAGACAGCTGGCCGCACACTGAGCACATCGAGCCGCCATGGCCTTAGGTCGTCATCTCTTCCCAACATCAGTTTTCAGGTTTCAGAACCTAGACCTTATCTCCAATCACTGCCCAGGATTGAAGGTGATGCAGAAATCAGAACTCCTTCCCCATGGCAAGAAACCTTGTGGTTGGCATGTGTAGTGTAGTTGAAACCAGTGTGGCCCATGAAGCCCCGCCCATGCTCGCGGGCCACATTGGTCACAAACACACATTGTGACGCTCAGGCTGAGCCCAGTCCTCAAGTAATGCCACTCAGTGGCTGGATGAAGAGATATCATATTGGGCTTGCCATGCCCCTAGGCCCCAATTTTTAACCATAGTTCGGGTTGTCCCTTCAGTCTTCCCCACGGCTTGGCTTTGGAATTCCTCTTTTGGTGGGACACCTGAGGTAACAAAACTGAAATGAGTCCTCCCATCCCACAGATTGACGAAAAGCAATTGGGAATCGGGCCAAATCCTCAGAGAGGAAGATTCGTCCATGGCCCATGAGGCGTCCCCGACATTCCACGGCCATCGCTGATACAAAATCCAGAGACAAAAGCCTGAGCAAGAGCCTGAGACTCGCACTTTCTTCATATCCTGAAGAGTTCTTCTCATGGTTTGTAGATCGGGCCTGCCATACCTACGTCCCCAAACCTAAGCTGAGTTTGTGTTTTCAGACTTCTGTCCTCAAAGTCTTGGGCCACACACCCTCCAGGCTGGGACCCTGGAGCCACACATTAGGACTGTGCCTACCAATCCATGGGAATTCTGCCAATTCCATGGTCCAAAATCGTACAAATTAGGAGAAATCTCCAAAGTCCCTGAGGCCATCCCAATAGTGTAGGTCGCCCGGAACAAACAAGGGCTGTCTGACACCAGCTGATAATCGACCTCCACTCATACCATAGATGGATGTCCCCAGAGAAGAAGATTGAACCAGACAGGACCCTAGGCCATAATAGGATCCATTGCTTTGGGTTACAGGCATGTGTCCTCAAAAGCCTGATTCCAATACGAGCATAGGGGTTTTCCCGAGGCACCCATCAGAACTCATCTCGTCTCCACAAGGATACCTGTGCATGGGAGCCATGTCCAAAGCTTAGGAGAGTACTTCAGGGTCCCGGGGCCACCGCCCCATTCCAAGGCCCTCATGGACACAAAAACGCATTAGGACCCATCCTCAGGAAAGTCCATTTCAACTCAGCCAGCCCGGTTGCTCCCGCAGAGCCATCAGATCTAAACTGTCTTGTTGCTAGGAGACAATTGGAATGCGAGGAGGGCTTCCCAGGCATCCATCCGCGAACGGGGCTCTGGAGTCATTCCATATGGGATGTCCTGGAGCTGTCCAACAGGTCTCAATGGTCCCGCAGAAGGAATCCATGAAGGGGGCATCCCACAACTCCCAACGTGGGAAAACCTCAATGGCCTCGAGATTCCGCTCCCTTCATTAAGCGGCCGTCATGCTCAGAAACTCCAACCTGAGCCAACGTCTGATCCTTGCCCTGATTTCAGATGCATGAGATATTGGTTCAGATCTGCAGGGGGTACCTGCCGTGCCCTCGCCCTGAAACCCAAGTCTAGCTTGTCTTCTCAGACTTCCGTCCTCACACTCCTGGCCCCGAATCCCTCAAGTTTGGCAATTCCGGACCCACAATGCAGCACTCTGCCTGCCCTCTAGAAAAAAAATTATTGCCTCATGAGCTGCCCAGGCACCTTAAATGAGGGTAAACCTACACAGCACTCGACTTTACCCAAATTATATAGTCTAACCTGGGCACTAATTCACTGTCGAACACAACCTGAGGCCGGATCTCCTGACCAACACCCAGAAAGCTGACCGCACACTGAGCACATAAAACCCGCCATGGCCTTAGGTCATTTCTCTTCCCTACCTCAGTTTTCAGGCTTCAGAACCGAGACCTTATCTCCAATCACTTCCCAGGGGTGAGTGTGATGCAGAAATCAGAACTCCTCCTTACCCATGGCAAGAACCCTGTGGTTGGCACGTTGTCCAACGTTCAGTGTAGGAGAAACCAGCATTCACCCTGAGGCCCCGCCCATTCTTGAGTGCGACGAGGGCATACACACGCATTGTGACCCTCAGCATGAGTCCTGTCCTCTAGTAAGTCCTCTCAGTTGCTGGACCATTAGATGTCATAATGGGCTTGACATGTTCCTAGGCCCCAATTTTTAACGAAATTTCTGATGGTCCAGTCGCCCCTCCCCAGGGCTCTACTCTGGAATCGCTCATTTGGTCGGACACCTGCGGATGAAAAAAAAAAAAAACAAGAATAAAAAAAAAAAAACGGACTTCTTCCAGCCCACAGAATGACCCCAAACTCTTTGGACGGGGCCAAACCACCAGAGAGTAAGACTCGTCCATTTCCCATGAAGTCACCCAGAAATTCCACGACCATGAGTGACACGATATCCAGAGACAAAAACTTGAGCAGGAGCCTCACACTCGCCCTTCTTTCAAATCCCGAAGAGTTCTCCTCATGGTCTGTAGATCAATCCTGCCATACCTATGACTCGAAACATAAGCCGAGTTTGTGTTTTCAGACAACTGTCCAAACAGCCCTGGCCAACACAACCTACAGGCTCAGGCCCCTGGAGCCAAACCTGAGGACTGTACTTGCCCTCTCCAAGGGAATTGTGTGTGCCCATTCCAATGGCCACAACCCTTCTAATAGGATAAACCTCCAAAGTCCCTGATCCATCTCAATAGTGGTGGCTTCCCAGGAACAACAGGGGCAATCTGAGCACAACTGAGCACCTACCTGCACTCAGACCCATAGACAGATGTACCCAGAGTTAAAAAGGAAAGAACAGGCCCCTAGGCACTAATCAGATCCATTGCTTTGGTTTCCAGGCATCTCTCCTCAGAGGCCTGGATTTCAAAAGCAGCATATAGCTGTTTCTTGACTCACCCATCAGAAAACATCTCATCTACACATGGGAAACTTGCACGTTGGAGCTGTGTCAAAGCCTCTGTTTAGGAGAACCCTTTAGGGCCCCAGTGCCACCGCTTCATTCCAAGGTCTCCATAGACACAAAAGCACGTTAGGACCCATCCCCAGGGGTGTCCATTTCAACTCAGCGTCCTCGGTTGCTCCCCACCGATCCAGGAGATCTAACCTGTCTTGTTACTAGGAGACAATTGGAATGCGAGGTGGGCTACCCAGCCATCCATCCTTAGAACCCTGCTCAGAATCATTGGCCTGGAGCCAAACAACAGGTCTCAATTGTCCTGCAGAAGACTCTCTGCAGTTTGGAGCTTCTCACAACTCCCATCGTGGGAAAACCCCCATGGCCTCGTGATGCCCCCGCCCATTCATGAAGGGGCCATCAGGGACAGAAACTCCAACCTGAGCGATCCTCTGATCCTCGCCCTGACTTCAGATGCACGAGATCTCGATTCAGGTCTGTAGATTGTGCGTGCCATGGCCTCACCCCGAAACCTAAGCCTAGCTTGTGTTCTCAGACTTTTGTTGTCAGACTACTGGCCCACAAGCCCTCCAGTTTGGCAATCCAGAACTACAATTCAGCACACTGCCGGCCCTCCAGAAGAAAAACATTGTCCTCTGGTGCTACCCATTAATCCCAAATGAGGATCAACCTGCACCGACCTTGGCTGTACCCCAAATACATAGGCTGACCAGGGCACTAATGCCCTTTCTGACACAGCCTGAGCCTGGACCCCCTGGCCCCTCCCAGACAGCTGGCCGCACACTGAGCACATCGAGCCGCCATGGCCTTAGGTCGTCATCTCTTCCCAACATCAGTTTTCAGGTTTCAGAACCTAGACCTTATATCCAATCACTGCCCAGGGTTGAAGGTGATGCAGAAATCAGAACTCCTTCCCCATGGCAAGAAACCTTGTGGTTGGCATGTGTAGTGTAGTTGAAACCAGTGTGGCCCATGAGGCCCCGCCCATGCTCGCGGGCCACATTGGTCACAAACACACATTGTGACGCTCAGGCTGAGCCCAGTCCTCAAGTAATGCCACTCAGTGGCTGGATGAAGAGATATCATATTGGGCTTGCCATGCCCCTAGGCCCCAATTTTTAACCATAGTTCGGGTTGTCCCTTCAGTCTTCCCCACGGCTTGGCTTTGGAATTCCTCTTTTGGTTGGACACCTGAGGTAACAAAACTGAAATGAGTCCTCCCATCCCACAGATTGACGAAAAGCAATTGGGAATCGGGCCAAATCCTCAGAGAGGAAGATTCGTCCATGGCCCATGAGGCGTCCCCGACATTCCACGTCCATCGCTGATACAAAATCCAGAGACAAAAACCTGAGCAAGAGCCTCAGACTCGCACTTTCTTCAAATTCTGAAGAGTTCTTCTCATGGTTTGTAGATCGGGCCTGCCATACCTACGTCCCCAAACCTAAGCTGAGTTTGTGTTTTCAGACTTCTGTCCTCAAAGTCTTGGGCCACACACCCTCCAGGCTGGGACCCTGGAGCCACACATTAGGACTGTGCCTACCAATCCATGGGAATTCTGCCCATTCCATGGTCCAAAATCGTACAAATTAGGAGAAATCTCCAAAGTCCCTGAGGCCATCCCAATAGTGTAGGTCGCCCGGAACAAACAAGGGCTGTCTGAACCAGCTGATAATCGACCTCCTCTCATACCATAGATGGATGTCCCCAGAGAAGAAGATTGAACCAGACAGGATCCTAGGCCATAATAGGATCCATTGCTATGGGTTACAGGCATGTGTCCTCAAAAGCCTGATTCCAATACGAGCATAGGGGTTTTCCTGAGGCACCCATCAGAACTCATCTCGTCTCCACAAGGAAACCTGTGCATGGGAGCCATGTCCAAAGCTTAGGAGAGTACTTCAGGGTCCCGGTGCCACCACCCCATTCCAAGGCCCTCATGGACACAAACATACATTAGGACCCATCCTCAGGAAAGTCCATTTCAACTCAGCCACCCCGGTTGCTCCCGCAGAGCCATCAGATCTAAACTGTCTTGTTGCTAGGAGACAATTGGAATGCGAGGCGGGCTTCCCAGGCATCCATCCGTGAACGGTGCTCTAGAGTCATTCCATATGGGATGTCCTGGAGCTGTCCAACAGGTCTCAATTGTCCCGCAGAAGGAATCCATGAAGGGGGCATCCCACAACTCCCAACGTGGGAAAACCTCCATGGCCTCGAGATTCCGCTGCCTTCATGAAGCGGCCGTCATGCTCAGAAACTCCAACCTGAGCCAACGTCTGATCCTTGCCCTGATTTCAGATGCATGAGATATTGGTTCAGATCTGCAGGGGGTACCTGCCGTGCCGTCGCCCTGAAACCCAAGTCTAGCTTGTCTTCTCAGACTTCCGTCCTCACACTCCTGGCCCCGAAGCCCTCAAGTTTGGCAATTCCAGACCCACAATGCAGCATCTGCCTGCCCTCTAGAAAAAAAATTATTGCCTCATGAGCTGCCCAGGCACCTTAAATGAGGGTAAACCTACACAGCACTCGACTTTACCCAAATTATATAGTCTAACCTGGGCACTAATCCACTGTCGAACACAACCTGAGGCCGCATCTCCTGACCAACACCCAGAAAGCTGACCGCACACTGAGCACATATAACCCGCCATGGCCTTAGGTCATTTCTCTTCCCTACCTCAGTTTTCAGGCTTCAGAACCGAGACCTTATCTCCAATCACTTCCCAGGGGTGAGTCTGATGCAGAAATCAGAACTCCTCCTTACCCATGGCAAGAACCCTGTGGTTGGCACGATGTCCAACGTTCAGTGTAGGAGAAACCAGCATTCACCCTGAGGCCCCGCCCATTCTTGAGTGCGACGAGGGCATACACACGCATTGTGACCCTCAGCATGAGTCCTGTCCTCTAGTAAGTCCTCTCAGTTGCTGGACCATTAGATGTCATAATGGGCTTGACATGTCCCTAGGCCCCAATTTTTAACGAAATTTCTGATGGTCCAGTCGCCCCTCCCCAGGGCTCTACTAGGGAATCCCTCATTTGGTGGGACACCTGAGGATAAAAAAGAAAAAAACAAGAATAAAAAAAAAAAAAACGGACTTCTTCCAGCCCACAGAATGACCCCAAACTCTTTGGACGGGGCCAAACCACCAGAGAGTAAGACTCGTCCATTTCCCATGAAGTCACCCAGAAATTCCACGACCATGAGTGACACGATATCCAGAGACAAAAACTTGAGCAGGAGCCTCACACTCGCCCTTCTTTCAATTCCCGAAGAGTTCTCCTCATGGTCTGTAGATCAGTCCTGCCATACCCTTGACTCGAAAAATAAGCCGAGTTTGTGTTTTCAGACAACTGTCCAAACAGCCCTGGCCAACACAACCTACAGGCTCAGGCCCCTGGAGCCAAACCTGAGGACTGTACTTGCCCTCTCCAAGGGAATTGTGTGTGCCCATTCCAATGGCCAGAACCCTTCTAATAGGATAAACCTCCAAAGTCCCTGATCCATCTCAATAGTGGTGGCTTCCCAGGAATAACAGGGGCAATCTGAGCCCAACTGAGCACCTACCTGCACTCAGACCCATAGACAGATGTCCCCAGAGGTAAAAAGGAAAGAACAGGCCCCTAGGCACTAATCAGATCCATTGCTTTGGTTTCCAGGCATCTCTCCTCAGAGGCCTGGATTTCAAAAGCAGCATATAGCTGTTTCTTGACTCACCCATCAGAAAACATCTCATCTACACATGGGAAACTTGCACGTTGGAGCTGTGTCAAAGCCTCTGTTTAGGAGAACCCTTTAGGGCCCCAGTGCCACCGCTTCATTCCAAGGTCTCCATAGACACAAAAGCACGTTAGGACCCATCCCCAGGGGTGTCCATTTCAACTCAGCGTCCTCGGTTGCTCCCCACAGATCCAGGAGATCTAACCTGTCTTGTTGCTAAGAGATAATTGGAATGCGAGGAGGGCTACCCAGCCATACATCCTTAGAACCCTGCTCAGAATCATTGGCCTGGAGCCAAACAACAGGTCCCAATTGTCCTGCAGAAGACTCTCTGCAGTTTGGAGCTTCTCACAACTCCCATCGTGGGAAAACCCCCATGGCCTCGTGATGCCCGTCCCATTCATGAAGGGGCCATCAGGGACAGAAACTCCAACCTGAGCGATCGTCTGATCCTCGCCCTGACTTCAGATGCACGAGATCTCGATTCAGGTCTGTAGATTGTGCGTGCCATGGCCTCACCCAGAAACCTAAGCCTAGCTTTTGTTCTCAGACTTTTGTCCTCAGACTACTGGCCCACAAGCCCTCCAGTTTGGCAATCCAGAACTACAATGCAGCACTCTGCCGGCCCTCCAGAAGAAAAACATTGTCCTCTGGTGCTACCAAGTAATCCCAAATGAGGATCAACCTGCACCGACCTTGGCTGTACCCCAAATACATAGGCTGACCAGGGCACTAATGCCCTTTCTGACACAGCCTGAGCCAGGACCCCCTGGCCCCTCCCAGAAAGCTGGCCGCACACTGAGCACATCGAGCCACCATGGCCTTAGGTCGTCATCTCTTCCCAACATCAGTTTTCAGGTTTCAGAACCTAGACCTTATCTCCAATCACTGCCCAGGGTTGAAGGTGATGCAGAAATCAGAACTCCTTCCCCATGGCAAGAAACCTTGTGGTTGGCATGTTGTCCAACGTTCAGTGTAGTTGAAACCAGTGTGGCCCATGAGGCCCCGCCCATGCTCGCGGGCCACATTGGTCACAAACACACATTGTGACGCCCAGTCCTCAAGTAAGGCCACTCAGTGGCTGGATGAAGAGATATCATATTGGGCTTGCCATGCCCCTAGGCCCCAATTTTTAACCATAGTTCGGGTTGTCCCTTCAGTCTTCCCCACGGCTTGGCTTTGGAATTCCTCTTTTGGTTGGACACCTGAGGTAACAAAACTGAAATGAGTCCTCCCATCCCACAGATTGACGAAAAGCAATTGAAATCGGGCCAAATCCTCAGAGAGGAAGATTCGTCCATGGCCCATGAGGCGTCCCCGACATTCCACGGCCATCGCTGATACAAAATCCAGAGACAAAAGCCTGAGCAAGAGCCTGAGACTCGCACTTTCTTCTATTCCTGAAAGTTCTTCTCATGGTTTGTAGATCGGGCCTGCCATACCTACGTCCCCAAACCTAAGCTGAGTTTGTGTTTTCAGACTTCTGTCCTCAAAGTCTTGGGCCACACACCCTCCAGGCTGGGACCCTGGAGCCACACATTAGGACTGTGCCTACCAATCCATGGGAATTCTGCCCATTCCATGGTCCAAAATCGTACAAATTAGGAGAAATCTCCAAAGTCCCTGAGGCCATCCCAATAGTGTAGGTCGCCCGGAACAAACAAGGGCTGTCTGACACCAGCTGATAATCGACCTCCACTCATACCATAGATGGATGTCCCCAGAGAAGAAGATTGAACCAGACAGGACCCTAGGCCATAATAGGATCCATTGCTATGGGTTCAGGCATGTGTCCTCAAAAGCCTGATTCCAATACGAGCATAGGGGTTTTCCTGAGGCACCCATCAGAACTCATCTCGTCTCCACAAGGATACCTGTGCATGGGAGCCATGTCCAAAGCTTAGGAGAGTACTTCAGGGTCCCGGGGCCACCGCCCCATTCCAAGGCCCTCATGGACACAAAAACGCATTAGGACCCATCCTCAGGAAAGTCCATTTCAACTCAGCCAGCCCGGTTGCTCCCGCAGAGCCATCAGATCTAAACTGTCTTGTTGCTAGGAGACAATTGGAATGCGAGGAGGGCTTCCCAGGCATCCATCCTCGAACGGTGCCCTGGAGTCATTCCATATGGGATGTCCTGGAGCTGTCCAACAGGTCTCAATCGTCCCGCAGAAGGAATCCATGAAGGGGGCATCCCACAACTCCCAACGTGGGAAAACCTCCATGGCCTCGAGATTCCGCTCCCTTCATGAAGCGGCCGTCATGCTCAGAAACTCCAACCTGAGCCAACGTCTGATCCTCGCCCTGACTTCAGATGCATGAGATATTGGTTCAGATCTGCAGGGTGTGCCTGCCGTGCCCTCGCCCTGAAACCCAAGTCTAGCTTGTCTTCTCAGACTTCCGTCCTCACACTCCTGGCCCCAAAGCCCTCAAGTTTGGCAATTCCGGACCCACAATGCAGCACTCTGCCTGCCCTCTAGAAAAAAAAATTATTGCCTCATGAGCTGCCCAGGCACCTTAAATGAGGGTAAACCTACACAGCACTCGACTTTACCCAAATTATATAGTCTAACCTGGGCACTAATGCACTGTCGAACACAACCTGAGCCCGACCTCCTGACCAACACCCAGAAAGCTGACCGCACACTGAGCACATAAAACCCGCCATGGCCTTAGGTCATCATCTCTTCCCTACCTCAGTTTTCAGGCTTCAGAACCGAGACCTTATCTCCAATCACTTCCCAGGGGTGAGTGTGATGCAGAAATCAGAACTCCTCCTTACCCATGGCAAGAACCCTGTGGTTGGCACGTTGTCCAACGTTCAGTGTAGGAGAAACCAGCATTCACCCTGAGGCCCCGCCCATTCTTGAGTACGATGAGGGCATACACACGCATTGTGACCCTCAGCATGAGTCCTGTCCTCTAGTAAGTCCTCTCAGTTGCTGGCCCATTAGATGTCATAATGGGCTTGACATGTCCCTAGGCCCCAATTTTTAACCAAATTTCTGATGGTCCAGTTGCCCCTCCCCAGGGCTCTATTCTGGAATCCCACATTTGGTGGGACACCTGCGGATGAAAAAAAATAAACAAGAATAAAAAAAAAAAACGGACTTCTTCCAGCCCACAGAATGACCCCAAACTCTTTGGACGGGGCCAAACCACCAGAGAGTAAGACTCGTCCATTTCCCATGAAGTCACCCAGAAATTCCACGACCATGAGTGACACGATATCCAGAGACAAAAACTTGAGCAGGAGCCTCACACTCGCCCTTCTTTCAAATCCCGAAGAGTTCTCCTCATGGTCTGTAGATCAATCCTGCCATACCTATGACTCGAAACATAAGCCGAGTTTGTGTTTTCAGACAACTGTCCAAACAGCCCTGGCCAACACAACCTACAGGCTCAGGCCCCTGGAGCCAAACCTGAGGACTGTACTTGCCCTCTCCAAGGGAATTGTGTGTGCCCATTCCAATTCCACAACCCTTCTAATAGGATAAACCTCCAAAGTCCCTGATCCATCTCAATAGTGGTGGCTTCCCAGGAACAACAGGGGCAATCTGAGCCCAACTGAGCACCTACCTGCACTCAGACCCATAGACAGATGTACCCAGAGTTAAAAAGGAAAAAACAGGCCCCTAGGCACTAATCAGATCCATTGCTTTGGTTTCCAGGCATCTCTCCTCAGAGGCCTGGATTTCAAAAGCAGCATATAGCTGTTTCTTGACTCACCCATCAGAAAACATCTCATCTACACATGGGAAACTTGCACGTTGGAGCTGTGTCAAAGCCTCTGTTTAGGAGAACCCTTTAGGGCCCCAGTGCCACCGCTTCATTCCAAGGTCTCCATAGACACAAAAGCACGTTAGGACCCATCCCCAGGGGTGTCCATTTCAACTCAGCGTCCTCGGTGGCTCCCCACAGATCCAGGAGATCTAACCTGTCTTGTTGCTAGGAGACAATTGGAATGCGAGGTGGGCTACCCAGCCATCCATCCTTAGAACCCTGCTCAGAATCATTGGCCTGGGGCCAAACAACAGGTCTCAATTTTCCTGCAGAAGACTCTCTGCAGTTTGAAGCTTCTCACAACTCCCATCGTGGGAAAACCCCCATGGCCTCGTGATGCCCCCGCCCATTCATGAAGGGGCCATCAGGGACAGAAACTCCAACCTGAGCGATCCTCTGATCCTCGCCCTGACTTCAGATGCACGAGATCTCGATTCAGGTCTGTAGATTGTGCGTGCCATGGCCTCACCCCGAAACCTAAGCCTAGCTTGTGTTCTCAGACTTTTGTTGTCAGACTACTGGCCCACAAGCCCTCCAGTTTGGCAATCCAGAACTACAATGCAGCACTCTGCCGGCCCTCCAGAAGAAAAACATTGTCCTCTGGTGCTACCCAGTAATCCCAAATGAGGATCAACCTGCACCGACCTTGGCTGTACCCCAAATACATAGGCTGACCAGGGCACTAATGCCCTTTCTGACACAGCCTGAGCCTGGACCCCCTGGCCCCTCCCAGACAGCTGGCCGCACACTGAGCACATCGAGTCGCCATGGCCTTAGGTCGTCATCTCTTCCCAACATCAGTTTTCAGGTTTCAGAACCTAGACCTTATCTCCAATCACTGCCCAGGGTTGAAGGTGATGCAGAAATCAGAACTCCTTCCCCATGGCAAGAAACCTTGTGGTTGGCATGTTGTCCAACGTTCAGTGTAGTTGAAACCAGTGTGGCCCATGAGGCCCCGCCAATGCTCGCGGGCCACATTGGTCACAAACACACATTGTGACGCTCAGGCTGAGCCCAGTCCTCAAGTAAGGCCACTCAGTGGCTGGATGAAGAGATAGCATATTGGGCTTGCCATGCCCCTAGGCCCCAATTTTTAACCATAGTTCGGGTTGTCCCTTCAGTCTTCCCCACGGCTTGGCTTTGGAATTCCTCTTTTGGTGGGACACCTGAGGTAACAAAACTGAAATGAGTCCTCCCATCCCACAGATTGACGAATAGTAATTGGGAATCGGGCCAAATCCTCAGAGAGGCAGATTCGTCCATGGCCCATGAGGCCTCCCCGACATTCCACGGCCATCGCTGATACAAAATCCAGAGACAAAAGCTTGAGCAAGCACCTCAGACTCGCACTTTCTTCATATCTTGAAGAGTTCTTCTCATGGTTTGTAGATCGGGCCTGCCATACCTACGTCCCCAAACCTAAGCTGAGTTTGTGTTTTCAGACTTCTGTCCTCAAAGTCTTGGGCCACACACCCTCCAAGCTGGCCCTTGGAGCCACACATTAGGACTGTGCCTACCAATCCATGGGAATTCTGCCCATTCCATGGTCCAAAATCATACAAATTAGGAGAAATCTCCAAAGTCCCTGAGGCCATCCCAATAGTGTAGGTCGCCCGGAACAAACAAGGGCTGTCTGACACCAGCTGATAATCGACCTCCACTCATACCATAGATGGATGTCCCCAGAGAAGAAGATTGAACCAGACAGGACCCTAGGCCATAATAGGATCCATTGCTTTGGGTTACAGTCATGTGTCCTCAAAAGCCTGATCCAATACGAGCATAGGGGTTTTCCTGAGGCACCCATCAGAACTCATCTCGTCTCCACAAGGAAACCTGTGCATGGGAGCCATGTCCAAAGCTTAGGAGAGTACTTCAGAGTCCCGGGGCCACCGCCCCATTCCAAGGCCCTCATGGACACAAAAACGCATTAGGACCCATCCTCAGGAAGTCCATTTCAACTCAGCCAGCCCGGTTGCTCCCGCAGAGCCATCAGATCTAAACTGTCTTGTTGCTAGGAGACAATTGGAATGCGAGGCGGGCTTCCCAGGCATCCATCCGCGAACGGGGCTCTGGAGTCATTCCATATGGGATGTCCTGGAGCTGTCCAACAGGTCTCAATTGTCCCGCAGAAGGAATCCATGAAGGGGGCATCCCACAACTCCCAACGTGGGAAAACCTCAATGGCCTCGAGATTCCGCTCCCTTCATGAAGCGGCCGTCATGCTCAGAAACTCCAACCTGAGCCAACGTCTGATCCTTGCCCTGGTTTCAGATGCATGAGATATTGGTTCAGATCTGCAGGGGGTACCTGCCGTGCCCTCGCCCTGAAACCCAAGTCTAGCTTGTCTTCTCAGACTTCCGTCCTCACACTCCTGGCCCCGAAGCCCTCAAGTTTGGCAATTCCGGACCCACAATGCAGCACTCTGCCTGCCCTCTAGAAAAAAAAATTACTGCCTCATGAGCTGCCCAGGCACCTTAAATGAGGGTGAACCTACACAGCACTCGACTTTACCCAAATTATATAGTCTAACCTGGGCACTAATGCACTGTCGAACACAACCTGAGCCCGGACCTCCTGACCAACACCCAGAAAGCTGACCGCACACTGAGCACATAAAACCCGCCATGGCCTTAGGTCATTTCTCTTCCCCACCTCTGTTTTCAGGCTTCAGAACCGAGACCTTATCTCCAATCACTTCCCAGGGGTGAGTGTGATGCAGAAATCAGAACTCCTCCTTACCCATGGCAAGAACCCTGTGGTTGGCACGTTGTCCGACGTTCAGTGTAGGAGAAACCAGCATTCACCCTGAGGCCCCGCCCATTCTTGAGTGTGACGAGGGCATACACACGCATTGTGATCCTCAGCATGAGTCCTGTCCTCTAGTAAGTACACTCAGTTGCTGGACCATTAGATGTCATAATGGGCTTGACATGTCCCTAGGCCCCAATTTTTAACCAAATTTCCGATGGTCCATTCGCCCCTCCCCAGGGCTCTACTCTGGAATCGCTCATTTGGTGGGACACCTGAGGATAAAAAAGAAAAAAACAAGAATAAAAAAAAAACGGACTTCTTCCAGCCCACAGAATGACCCCATACTCTTTGGACGGGGCCAAACCACCAGAGAGTAAGACTCGTCCATTTCCCATGAAGTCACCCAGAAATTCCACGACCATGAGTGACACGATATCCAGAGACAAAAACTTGAGCAGGAGCCTCACACTCGCCCTTCTTTCAAATCCCGAAGAGTTCTCCTCATGGTCTGTAGATCAGTCCTGCCATACCTATGACCCGAAACATAAGCCGAGTTTGTGTTTTCAGACAACTGTCCAAACAGACCTGGCCTACACAACCTACAGGCTCAGGCCCCTGGAGCCAAACCTGAGGACTGTACTTGCCCTCTCCAAGGGAATTGTGTGTGCCCATTCCAATGGCCACTACCCTTCTAATAGGATAAACCTCCAAAGTCCCTGATCCATCTCAATAGTGGTGGCTTCCCAGGAACAACAGGGGCAATCTGAGCCCAACTGAGCACCTACCTGCACTCAGACCCATAGACAGATGTCGCCAGAGGTAAAAAGGAAAGAACAGGCCCCTAGGCACTAATCAGATCCATTGCTTTGTTTTCCAGGCATCTCTCCTCAGAGGCCTGGATTTCAAAAGCAGCATATAGCTGTTTCTTGACTCACCCATCAGAAAACCTCTCATCTACACATGGGAAACTTGCACGTTGGAGCTGTGTCAAAGCCTCTGTTTAGGAGAACCCTTTAGGGCCCCAGTGCCACCGCTTCATTCCAAGGTCTCCATAGACACAAAAGCACGTTAGGACCCATCCCCAGGGGTTTCCATTTCAAATCAGCGGCCTCGGTTGCTCCCCACAGATCCAGGAGATCTAACCTGTCATGTTGCTAGGAGACAATTGGAATGCGAGGTGGGCTACCCAGCCATCCGTACTTAGAACCCTGCTCAGAATCATTGGCCTGGAGCCAAACAACAGGTCTCAATTGTCCTGAAGAAGACTCTCTGCAGTTTGGAGCTTCTCACAACTCCCATCGTGGGAAAACACCCATGGCCCCGTGATGCCCCCACCATTCATGAAGGGGCCATCAGGGACAGAAACTCCAACCTGAGCGATCGTCTGATCATCGCGCTGACTTCAGATGCACGAGACCTCGATTCAGGTCTGTAGATTGTGCGTGCCATGGCCTCACCCAGAAACATAAGCTTAGCTTGTGTTCTCAGACTTTTGTCGTCAGACTACTGGCCCACAAGCCCTCCAGTTTGGCAATCCAGAACTACAATGCAGCACTCTGCCGGCTCTGCAAAAGAAAAACATTGTCTTCTGGGGCTACCCAGTAACCCCAAATGAGGATCAACCTGCACCGACCTTGGCTGTACCCCAAATACATAGGCTGACCTGGGCACTAATGCCCTTTCTGACACAGCCTGAACCTGGAACCTGGCCCCTCCCAGACAGCTGGCCGCACACTGAGCACATCGAGCCGCCATGGCATTAGGTCGTCATTTCTTCCCAACATCAGTTTTCAGGTTTCAGAACCTAGACCTTATCTCCAATCACTGCCCAGGGTTGAAGGTGATGCAGAAATCAGAACTCCTTCCCCATGGCAAGAAACCTTGTGGTTGGCATGTTGTCCAACGTTCATTGTAGTTGAAACCAGGGTGGCCCATGAGGCCCCGCCCATGCTCGCGGGCCACATTGGTCACAAACACAGATTGTGACGCTCAGGCTGAGCCCAGTCCTCAAGTAAGGCCACTCAGTGGCTGGATGAAGAGATATCATATTGGGCTTGCCATGCCCCTAGGCCCCAATTTTTAACCATAGTTCGGGTTGTCCCTTCAGTCTTCCCCACGGCTTGGCTTTGGAATTCCTCTTTTGGTGGGACACCTGAGGTAACAAAACTGAAATGAGTCCTCCCATCCCACAGATTGACGAAAAGCAATTGAAATCGGGCCAAATCCTCAGAGAGGAAGATTCGTCCATGGCCCATGAGGCGTCCCCGACATTCCACGGCCATCGCTGATACAAAATCCAGAGACAAAAGCCTGAGCAAGAGCCTGAGACTCGCACTTTCTTCTATTCCTGAAAGTTCTTCTCATGGTTTGTAGATCGGGCCTGCCATACCTACGTCCCCAAACCTAAGCTGAGTTTGTGTTTTCAGACTTCTGTCCTCAAAGTCTTGGGCCACACACCCTCCAGGCTGGGACCCTGGAGCCACACATTAGGACTGTGCCTACCAATCCATGGGAATTCTGCCCATTCCATGGTCCAAAATCGTACAAATTAGGAGAAATCTCCAAAGTCCCTGAGGCCATCCCAATAGTGTAGGTCGCCCGGAACAAACAAGGGCTGTCTGACACCAGCTGATAATCGACCTCCACTCATACCATAGATGGATGTCCCCAGAGAAGAAGATTGAACCAGACAGGACCCTAGGCCATAATAGGATCCATTGCTATGGGTTCAGGCATGTGTCCTCAAAAGCCTGATTCCAATACGAGCATAGGGGTTTTCCTGAGGCACCCATCAGAACTCATCTCGTCTCCACAAGGATACCTGTGCATGGGAGCCATGTCCAAAGCTTAGGAGAGTACTTCAGGGTCCCGGGGCCACCGCCCCATTCCAAGGCCCTCATGGACACAAAAACGCATTAGGACCCATCCTCAGGAAAGTCCATTTCAACTCAGCCAGCCCGGTTGCTCCCGCAGAGCCATCAGATCTAAACTGTCTTGTTGCTAGGAGACAATTGGAATGCGAGGAGGGCTTCCCAGGCATCCATCCTCGAACGGTGCCCTGGAGTCATTCCATATGGGATGTCCTGGAGCTGTCCAACAGGTCTCAATCGTCCCGCAGAAGGAATCCATGAAGGGGGCATCCCACAACTCCCAACGTGGGAAAACCTCCATGGCCTCGAGATTCCGCTCCCTTCATGAAGCGGCCGTCATGCTCAGAAACTCCAACCTGAGCCAACGTCTGATCCTCGCCCTGACTTCAGATGCATGAGATATTGGTTCAGATCTGCAGGGTGTGCCTGCCGTGCCCTCGCCCTGAAACCCAAGTCTAGCTTGTCTTCTCAGACTTCCGTCCTCACACTCCTGGCCCCAAAGCCCTCAAGTTTGGCAATTCCGGACCCACAATGCAGCACTCTGCCTGCCCTCTAGAAAAAAAAATTATTGCCTCATGAGCTGCCCAGGCACCTTAAATGAGGGTAAACCTACACAGCACTCGACTTTACCCAAATTATATAGTCTAACCTGGGCACTAATGCACTGTCGAACACAACCTGAGCCCGACCTCCTGACCAACACCCAGAAAGCTGACCGCACACTGAGCACATAAAACCCGCCATGGCCTTAGGTCATCATCTCTTCCCTACCTCAGTTTTCAGGCTTCAGAACCGAGACCTTATCTCCAATCACTTCCCAGGGGTGAGTGTGATGCAGAAATCAGAACTCCTCCTTACCCATGGCAAGAACCCTGTGGTTGGCACGTTGTCCAACGTTCAGTGTAGGAGAAACCAGCATTCACCCTGAGGCCCCGCCCATTCTTGAGTACGATGAGGGCATACACACGCATTGTGACCCTCAGCATGAGTCCTGTCCTCTAGTAAGTCCTCTCAGTTGCTGGCCCATTAGATGTCATAATGGGCTTGACATGTCCCTAGGCCCCAATTTTTAACCAAATTTCTGATGGTCCAGTTGCCCCTCCCCAGGGCTCTATTCTGGAATCCCACATTTGGTGGGACACCTGCGGATGAAAAAAAATAAACAAGAATAAAAAAAAAAAACGGACTTCTTCCAGCCCACAGA
The DNA here is from genome assembly GCF_964662115.1 of Mustela nivalis. Classification (NCBI taxonomy): domain Eukaryota; kingdom Metazoa; phylum Chordata; class Mammalia; order Carnivora; family Mustelidae; genus Mustela; species Mustela nivalis. The sequence continues at coordinate 195,159 of NW_028136338.1, read as the reverse complement.
ATGACCCCAAACTCTTTGGACGGGGCCAAACCACCAGAGAGTAAGACTCGTCCATTTCCCATGAAGTCACCCAGAAATTCCACGACCATGAGTGACACGATATCCAGAGACAAAAACTTGAGCAGGAGCCTCACACTCGCCCTTCTTTCAAATCCCGAAGAGTTCTCCTCATGGTCTGTAGATCAATCCTGCCATACCTATGACTCGAAACATAAGCCGAGTTTGTGTTTTCAGACAACTGTCCAAACAGCCCTGGCCAACACAACCTACAGGCTCAGGCCCCTGGAGCCAAACCTGAGGACTGTACTTGCCCTCTCCAAGGGAATTGTGTGTGCCCATTCCAATTCCACAACCCTTCTAATAGGATAAACCTCCAAAGTCCCTGATCCATCTCAATAGTGGTGGCTTCCCAGGAACAACAGGGGCAATCTGAGCCCAACTGAGCACCTACCTGCACTCAGACCCATAGACAGATGTACCCAGAGTTAAAAAGGAAAAAACAGGCCCCTAGGCACTAATCAGATCCATTGCTTTGGTTTCCAGGCATCTCTCCTCAGAGGCCTGGATTTCAAAAGCAGCATATAGCTGTTTCTTGACTCACCCATCAGAAAACATCTCATCTACACATGGGAAACTTGCACGTTGGAGCTGTGTCAAAGCCTCTGTTTAGGAGAACCCTTTAGGGCCCCAGTGCCACCGCTTCATTCCAAGGTCTCCATAGACACAAAAGCACGTTAGGACCCATCCCCAGGGGTGTCCATTTCAACTCAGCGTCCTCGGTGGCTCCCCACAGATCCAGGAGATCTAACCTGTCTTGTTGCTAGGAGACAATTGGAATGCGAGGTGGGCTACCCAGCCATCCATCCTTAGAACCCTGCTCAGAATCATTGGCCTGGGGCCAAACAACAGGTCTCAATTTTCCTGCAGAAGACTCTCTGCAGTTTGAAGCTTCTCACAACTCCCATCGTGGGAAAACCCCCATGGCCTCGTGATGCCCCCGCCCATTCATGAAGGGGCCATCAGGGACAGAAACTCCAACCTGAGCGATCCTCTGATCCTCGCCCTGACTTCAGATGCACGAGATCTCGATTCAGGTCTGTAGATTGTGCGTGCCATGGCCTCACCCCGAAACCTAAGCCTAGCTTGTGTTCTCAGACTTTTGTTGTCAGACTACTGGCCCACAAGCCCTCCAGTTTGGCAATCCAGAACTACAATGCAGCACTCTGCCGGCCCTCCAGAAGAAAAACATTGTCCTCTGGTGCTACCCAGTAATCCCAAATGAGGATCAACCTGCACCGACCTTGGCTGTACCCCAAATACATAGGCTGACCAGGGCACTAATGCCCTTTCTGACACAGCCTGAGCCTGGACCCCCTGGCCCCTCCCAGACAGCTGGCCGCACACTGAGCACATCGAGTCGCCATGGCCTTAGGTCGTCATCTCTTCCCAACATCAGTTTTCAGGTTTCAGAACCTAGACCTTATCTCCAATCACTGCCCAGGGTTGAAGGTGATGCAGAAATCAGAACTCCTTCCCCATGGCAAGAAACCTTGTGGTTGGCATGTTGTCCAACGTTCAGTGTAGTTGAAACCAGTGTGGCCCATGAGGCCCCGCCAATGCTCGCGGGCCACATTGGTCACAAACACACATTGTGACGCTCAGGCTGAGCCCAGTCCTCAAGTAAGGCCACTCAGTGGCTGGATGAAGAGATAGCATATTGGGCTTGCCATGCCCCTAGGCCCCAATTTTTAACCATAGTTCGGGTTGTCCCTTCAGTCTTCCCCACGGCTTGGCTTTGGAATTCCTCTTTTGGTGGGACACCTGAGGTAACAAAACTGAAATGAGTCCTCCCATCCCACAGATTGACGAATAGTAATTGGGAATCGGGCCAAATCCTCAGAGAGGCAGATTCGTCCATGGCCCATGAGGCCTCCCCGACATTCCACGGCCATCGCTGATACAAAATCCAGAGACAAAAGCTTGAGCAAGCACCTCAGACTCGCACTTTCTTCATATCTTGAAGAGTTCTTCTCATGGTTTGTAGATCGGGCCTGCCATACCTACGTCCCCAAACCTAAGCTGAGTTTGTGTTTTCAGACTTCTGTCCTCAAAGTCTTGGGCCACACACCCTCCAAGCTGGCCCTTGGAGCCACACATTAGGACTGTGCCTACCAATCCATGGGAATTCTGCCCATTCCATGGTCCAAAATCATACAAATTAGGAGAAATCTCCAAAGTCCCTGAGGCCATCCCAATAGTGTAGGTCGCCCGGAACAAACAAGGGCTGTCTGACACCAGCTGATAATCGACCTCCACTCATACCATAGATGGATGTCCCCAGAGAAGAAGATTGAACCAGACAGGACCCTAGGCCATAATAGGATCCATTGCTTTGGGTTACAGTCATGTGTCCTCAAAAGCCTGATCCAATACGAGCATAGGGGTTTTCCTGAGGCACCCATCAGAACTCATCTCGTCTCCACAAGGAAACCTGTGCATGGGAGCCATGTCCAAAGCTTAGGAGAGTACTTCAGAGTCCCGGGGCCACCGCCCCATTCCAAGGCCCTCATGGACACAAAAACGCATTAGGACCCATCCTCAGGAAGTCCATTTCAACTCAGCCAGCCCGGTTGCTCCCGCAGAGCCATCAGATCTAAACTGTCTTGTTGCTAGGAGACAATTGGAATGCGAGGCGGGCTTCCCAGGCATCCATCCGCGAACGGGGCTCTGGAGTCATTCCATATGGGATGTCCTGGAGCTGTCCAACAGGTCTCAATTGTCCCGCAGAAGGAATCCATGAAGGGGGCATCCCACAACTCCCAACGTGGGAAAACCTCAATGGCCTCGAGATTCCGCTCCCTTCATGAAGCGGCCGTCATGCTCAGAAACTCCAACCTGAGCCAACGTCTGATCCTTGCCCTGGTTTCAGATGCATGAGATATTGGTTCAGATCTGCAGGGGGTACCTGCCGTGCCCTCGCCCTGAAACCCAAGTCTAGCTTGTCTTCTCAGACTTCCGTCCTCACACTCCTGGCCCCGAAGCCCTCAAGTTTGGCAATTCCGGACCCACAATGCAGCACTCTGCCTGCCCTCTAGAAAAAAAAATTACTGCCTCATGAGCTGCCCAGGCACCTTAAATGAGGGTGAACCTACACAGCACTCGACTTTACCCAAATTATATAGTCTAACCTGGGCACTAATGCACTGTCGAACACAACCTGAGCCCGGACCTCCTGACCAACACCCAGAAAGCTGACCGCACACTGAGCACATAAAACCCGCCATGGCCTTAGGTCATTTCTCTTCCCCACCTCTGTTTTCAGGCTTCAGAACCGAGACCTTATCTCCAATCACTTCCCAGGGGTGAGTGTGATGCAGAAATCAGAACTCCTCCTTACCCATGGCAAGAACCCTGTGGTTGGCACGTTGTCCGACGTTCAGTGTAGGAGAAACCAGCATTCACCCTGAGGCCCCGCCCATTCTTGAGTGTGACGAGGGCATACACACGCATTGTGATCCTCAGCATGAGTCCTGTCCTCTAGTAAGTACACTCAGTTGCTGGACCATTAGATGTCATAATGGGCTTGACATGTCCCTAGGCCCCAATTTTTAACCAAATTTCCGATGGTCCATTCGCCCCTCCCCAGGGCTCTACTCTGGAATCGCTCATTTGGTGGGACACCTGAGGATAAAAAAGAAAAAAACAAGAATAAAAAAAAAACGGACTTCTTCCAGCCCACAGAATGACCCCATACTCTTTGGACGGGGCCAAACCACCAGAGAGTAAGACTCGTCCATTTCCCATGAAGTCACCCAGAAATTCCACGACCATGAGTGACACGATATCCAGAGACAAAAACTTGAGCAGGAGCCTCACACTCGCCCTTCTTTCAAATCCCGAAGAGTTCTCCTCATGGTCTGTAGATCAGTCCTGCCATACCTATGACCCGAAACATAAGCCGAGTTTGTGTTTTCAGACAACTGTCCAAACAGACCTGGCCTACACAACCTACAGGCTCAGGCCCCTGGAGCCAAACCTGAGGACTGTACTTGCCCTCTCCAAGGGAATTGTGTGTGCCCATTCCAATGGCCACTACCCTTCTAATAGGATAAACCTCCAAAGTCCCTGATCCATCTCAATAGTGGTGGCTTCCCAGGAACAACAGGGGCAATCTGAGCCCAACTGAGCACCTACCTGCACTCAGACCCATAGACAGATGTCGCCAGAGGTAAAAAGGAAAGAACAGGCCCCTAGGCACTAATCAGATCCATTGCTTTGTTTTCCAGGCATCTCTCCTCAGAGGCCTGGATTTCAAAAGCAGCATATAGCTGTTTCTTGACTCACCCATCAGAAAACCTCTCATCTACACATGGGAAACTTGCACGTTGGAGCTGTGTCAAAGCCTCTGTTTAGGAGAACCCTTTAGGGCCCCAGTGCCACCGCTTCATTCCAAGGTCTCCATAGACACAAAAGCACGTTAGGACCCATCCCCAGGGGTTTCCATTTCAAATCAGCGGCCTCGGTTGCTCCCCACAGATCCAGGAGATCTAACCTGTCATGTTGCTAGGAGACAATTGGAATGCGAGGTGGGCTACCCAGCCATCCGTACTTAGAACCCTGCTCAGAATCATTGGCCTGGAGCCAAACAACAGGTCTCAATTGTCCTGAAGAAGACTCTCTGCAGTTTGGAGCTTCTCACAACTCCCATCGTGGGAAAACACCCATGGCCCCGTGATGCCCCCACCATTCATGAAGGGGCCATCAGGGACAGAAACTCCAACCTGAGCGATCGTCTGATCATCGCGCTGACTTCAGATGCACGAGACCTCGATTCAGGTCTGTAGATTGTGCGTGCCATGGCCTCACCCAGAAACATAAGCTTAGCTTGTGTTCTCAGACTTTTGTCGTCAGACTACTGGCCCACAAGCCCTCCAGTTTGGCAATCCAGAACTACAATGCAGCACTCTGCCGGCTCTGCAAAAGAAAAACATTGTCTTCTGGGGCTACCCAGTAACCCCAAATGAGGATCAACCTGCACCGACCTTGGCTGTACCCCAAATACATAGGCTGACCTGGGCACTAATGCCCTTTCTGACACAGCCTGAACCTGGAACCTGGCCCCTCCCAGACAGCTGGCCGCACACTGAGCACATCGAGCCGCCATGGCATTAGGTCGTCATTTCTTCCCAACATCAGTTTTCAGGTTTCAGAACCTAGACCTTATCTCCAATCACTGCCCAGGGTTGAAGGTGATGCAGAAATCAGAACTCCTTCCCCATGGCAAGAAACCTTGTGGTTGGCATGTTGTCCAACGTTCATTGTAGTTGAAACCAGGGTGGCCCATGAGGCCCCGCCCATGCTCGCGGGCCACATTGGTCACAAACACACATTGTGACGCTCAGGCTGAGCCCAGTCCTCAAGTAAGGCCACTCAGTGGCTGGATGAAGAGATATCATATTGGGCTTGCCATGCCCCTAGGCCCCAATTTTTAACCATAGTTCGGGTTGTCCCTTCAGTCTTCCCCACGGCTTGGCTTTGGAATTCCTCTTTTGGTGGGACACCTGAGGTAACAAAACTGAAATGAGTCCTCCCATCCCACAGATTGACGAAAAGCAATTGAAATCGGGCCAAATCCTCAGAGAGGAAGATTCGTCCATGGCCCATGAGGCGTCCCCGACATTCCACGGCCATCGGTGATACAAAATCCAGAGACAAAAGCCTGAGCAAGAGCCTGAGACTCGCACTTTCTTCTATTCCTGAAAGTTCTTCTCATGGTTTGTAGATCGGGCCTGCCATACCTACGTCCCCAAACCTAAGCTGAGTTTGTGTTTTCAGACTTCTGTCCTCAAAGTCTTGGGCCACACACCCTCCAGGCTGGGACCCTGGAGCCACACATTAGGACTGTGCCTACCAATCCATGGGAATTCTGCCCATTCCATGGTCCAAAATCGTACAAATTAGGAGAAATCTCCAAAGTCCCTGAGGCCATCCCAATAGTGTAGGTCGCCCGGAACAAACAAGGGCTGTCTGACACCAGCTGATAATCGACCTCCACTCATACCATAGATGGATGTCCCCAGAGAAGAAGATTGAACCAGACAGGACCCTAGGCCATAATAGGATCCATTGCTATGGGTTCAGGCATGTGTCCTCAAAAGCCTGATTCCAATACGAGCATAGGGGTTTTCCTGAGGCACCCATCAGAACTCATCTCGTCTCCACAAGGATACCTGTGCATGGGAGCCATGTCCAAAGCTTAGGAGAGTACTTCAGGGTCCCGGGGCCACCGCCCCATTCCAAGGCCCTCATGGACACAAAAACGCATTAGGACCCATCCTCAGGAAAGTCCATTTCAACTCAGCCAGCCCGGTTGCTCCCGCAGAGCCATCAGATCTAAACTGTCTTGTTGCTAGGAGACAATTGGAATGCGAGGAGGGCTTCCCAGGCATCCATCCTCGAACGGTGCCCTGGAGTCATTCCATATGGGATGTCCTGGAGCTGTCCAACAGGTCTCAATCGTCCCGCAGAAGGAATCCATGAAGGGGGCATCCCACAACTCCCAACGTGGGAAAACCTCCATGGCCTCGAGATTCCGCTCCCTTCATGAAGCGGCCGTCATGCTCAGAAACTCCAACCTGAGCCAACGTCTGATCCTCGCCCTGACTTCAGATGCATGAGATATTGGTTCAGATCTGCAGGGTGTGCCTGCCGTGCCCTCGCCCTGAAACCCAAGTCTAGCTTGTCTTCTCAGACTTCCGTCCTCACACTCCTGGCCCCAAAGCCCTCAAGTTTGGCAATTCCGGACCCACAATGCAGCACTCTGCCTGCCCTCTAGAAAAAAAAATTATTGCCTCATGAGCTGCCCAGGCACCTTAAATGAGGGTAAACCTACACAGCACTCGACTTTACCCAAATTATATAGTCTAACCTGGGCACTAATGCACTGTCGAACACAACCTGAGCCCGACCTCCTGACCAACACCCAGAAAGCTGACCGCACACTGAGCACATAAAACCCGCCATGGCCTTAGGTCATCATCTCTTCCCTACCTCAGTTTTCAGGCTTCAGAACCGAGACCTTATCTCCAATCACTTCCCAGGGGTGAGTGTGATGCAGAAATCAGAACTCCTCCTTACCCATGGCAAGAACCCTGTGGTTGGCACGTTGTCCAACGTTCAGTGTAGGAGAAACCAGCATTCACCCTGAGGCCCCGCCCATTCTTGAGTACGATGAGGGCATACACACGCATTGTGACCCTCAGCATGAGTCCTGTCCTCTAGTAAGTCCTCTCAGTTGCTGGCCCATTAGATGTCATAATGGGCTTGACATGTCCCTAGGCCCCAATTTTTAACCAAATTTCTGATGGTCCAGTTGCCCCTCCCCAGGGCTCTATTCTGGAATCCCACATTTGGTGGGACACCTGCGGATGAAAAAAAATAAACAAGAATAAAAAAAAAAAACGGACTTCTTCCAGCCCACAGAATGACCCCAAACTCTTTGGACGGGGCCAAACCACCAGAGAGTAAGACTCGTCCATTTCCCATGAAGTCACCCAGAAATTCCACGACCATGAGTGACACGATATCCAGAGACAAAAACTTGAGCAGGAGCCTCACACTCGCCCTTCTTTCAAATCCCGAAGAGTTCTCCTCATGGTCTGTAGATCAATCCTGCCATACCTATGACTCGAAACATAAGCCGAGTTTGTGTTTTCAGACAACTGTCCAAACAGCCCTGGCCAACACAACCTACAGGCTCAGGCCCCTGGAGCCAAACCTGAGGACTGTACTTGCCCTCTCCAAGGGAATTGTGTGTGCCCATTCCAATTCCACAACCCTTCTAATAGGATAAACCTCCAAAGTCCCTGATCCATCTCAATAGTGGTGGCTTCCCAGGAACAACAGGGGCAATCTGAGCCCAACTGAGCACCTACCTGCACTCAGACCCATAGACAGATGTACCCAGAGTTAAAAAGGAAAAAACAGGCCCCTAGGCACTAATCAGATCCATTGCTTTGGTTTCCAGGCATCTCTCCTCAGAGGCCTGGATTTCAAAAGCAGCATATAGCTGTTTCTTGACTCACCCATCAGAAAACATCTCATCTACACATGGGAAACTTGCACGTTGGAGCTGTGTCAAAGCCTCTGTTTAGGAGAACCCTTTAGGGCCCCAGTGCCACCGCTTCATTCCAAGGTCTCCATAGACACAAAAGCACGTTAGGACCCATCCCCAGGGGTGTCCATTTCAACTCAGCGTCCTCGGTGGCTCCCCACAGATCCAGGAGATCTAACCTGTCTTGTTGCTAGGAGACAATTGGAATGCGAGGTGGGCTACCCAGCCATCCATCCTTAGAACCCTGCTCAGAATCATTGGCCTGGGGCCAAACAACAGGTCTCAATTTTCCTGCAGAAGACTCTCTGCAGTTTGAAGCTTCTCACAACTCCCATCGTGGGAAAACCCCCATGGCCTCGTGATGCCCCCGCCCATTCATGAAGGGGCCATCAGGGACAGAAACTCCAACCTGAGCGATCCTCTGATCCTCGCCCTGACTTCAGATGCACGAGATCTCGATTCAGGTCTGTAGATTGTGCGTGCCATGGCCTCACCCCGAAACCTAAGCCTAGCTTGTGTTCTCAGACTTTTGTTGTCAGACTACTGGCCCACAAGCCCTCCAGTTTGGCAATCCAGAACTACAATGCAGCACTCTGCCGGCCCTCCAGAAGAAAAACATTGTCCTCTGGTGCTACCCAGTAATCCCAAATGAGGATCAACCTGCACCGACCTTGGCTGTACCCCAAATACATAGGCTGACCAGGGCACTAATGCCCTTTCTGACACAGCCTGAGCCTGGACCCCCTGGCCCCTCCCAGACAGCTGGCCGCACACTGAGCACATCGAGTCGCCATGGCCTTAGGTCGTCATCTCTTCCCAACATCAGTTTTCAGGTTTCAGAACCTAGACCTTATCTCCAATCACTGCCCAGGGTTGAAGGTGATGCAGAAATCAGAACTCCTTCCCCATGGCAAGAAACCTTGTGGTTGGCATGTTGTCCAACGTTCAGTGTAGTTGAAACCAGTGTGGCCCATGAGGCCCCGCCAATGCTCGCGGGCCACATTGGTCACAAACACACATTGTGACGCTCAGGCTGAGCCCAGTCCTCAAGTAAGGCCACTCAGTGGCTGGATGAAGAGATAGCATATTGGGCTTGCCATGCCCCTAGGCCCCAATTTTTAACCATAGTTCGGGTTGTCCCTTCAGTCTTCCCCACGGCTTGGCTTTGGAATTCCTCTTTTGGTGGGACACCTGAGGTAACAAAACTGAAATGAGTCCTCCCATCCCACAGATTGACGAATAGTAATTGGGAATCGGGCCAAATCCTCAGAGAGGCAGATTCGTCCATGGCCCATGAGGCCTCCCCGACATTCCACGGCCATCGCTGATACAAAATCCAGAGACAAAAGCTTGAGCAAGCACCTCAGACTCGCACTTTCTTCATATCTTGAAGAGTTCTTCTTATGGTTTGTAGATCGGGCCTGCCATACCTACGTCCCCAAACCTAAGCTGAGTTTGTGTTTTCAGACTTCTGTCCTCAAAGTCTTGGGCCACACACCCTCCAAGCTGGCCCTTGGAGCCACACATTAGGACTGTGCCTACCAATCCATGGGAATTCTGCCCATTCCATGGTCCAAAATCATACAAATTAGGAGAAATCTCCAAAGTCCCTGAGGCCATCCCAATAGTGTAGGTCGCCCGGAACAAACAAGGGCTGTCTGACACCAGCTGATAATCGACCTCCACTCATACCATAGATGGATGTCCCCAGAGAAGAAGATTGAACCAGACAGGACCCTAGGCCATAATAGGATCCATTGCTTTGGGTTACAGTCATGTGTCCTCAAAAGCCTGATCCAATACGAGCATAGGGGTTTTCCTGAGGCACCCATCAGAACTCATCTCGTCTCCACAAGGAAACCTGTGCATGGGAGCCATGTCCAAAGCTTAGGAGAGTACTTCAGAGTCCCGGGGCCACCGCCCCATTCCAAGGCCCTCATGGACACAAAAACGCATTAGGACCCATCCTCAGGAAGTCCATTTCAACTCAGCCAGCCCGGTTGCTCCCGCAGAGCAATCAGATCTAAACTGTCTTGTTGCTAGGAGACAATTGGAATGCGAGGCGGGCTTCCCAGGCATCCATCCGCGAACGGGGCTCTGGAGTCATTCCATATGGGATGTCCTGGAGCTGTCCAACAGGTCTCAATTGTCCCGCAGAAGGAATCCATGAAGGGGGCATCCCACAACTCCCAACGTGGGAAAACCTCAATGGCCTCGAGATTCCGCTCCCTTCATGAAGCGGCCGTCATGCTCAGAAACTCCAACCTGAGCCAACGTCTGATCCTTGCCCTGGTTTCAGATGCATGAGATATTGGTTCAGATCTGCAGGGGGTACCTGCCGTGCCCTCGCCCTGAAACCCAAGTCTAGCTTGTCTTCTCAGACTTCCGTCCTCACACTCCTGGCCCCGAAGCCCTCAAGTTTGGCAATTCCGGACCCACAATGCAGCACTCTGCCTGCCCTCTAGAAAAAAAAATTACTGCCTCATGAGCTGCCCAGGCACCTTAAATGAGGGTGAACCTACACAGCACTCGACTTTACCCAAATTATATAGTCTAACCTGGGCACTAATGCACTGTCGAACACAACCTGAGCCCGGACCTCCTGACCAACACCCAGAAAGCTGACCGCACACTGAGCACATAAAACCCGCCATGGCCTTAGGTCATTTCTCTTCCCCACCTCTGTTTTCAGGCTTCAGAACCGAGACCTTATCTCCAATCACTTCCCAGGGGTGAGTGTGATGCAGAAATCAGAACTCCTCCTTACCCATGGCAAGAACCCTGTGGTTGGCACGTTGTCCGACGTTCAGTGTAGGAGAAACCAGCATTCACCCTGAGGCCCCGCCCATTCTTGAGTGTGACGAGGGCATACACACGCATTGTGATCCTCAGCATGAGTCCTGTCCTCTAGTAAGTACACTCAGTTGCTGGACCATTAGATGTCATAATGGGCTTGACATGTCCCTAGGCCCCAATTTTTAACCAAATTTCCGATGGTCCATTCGCCCCTCCCCAGGGCTCTACTCTGGAATCGCTCATTTGGTGGGACACCTGAGGATAAAAAAGAAAAAAACAAGAATAAAAAAAAAACGGACTTCTTCCAGCCCACAGAATGACCCCATACTCTTTGGACGGGGCCAAACCACCAGAGAGTAAGACTCGTCCATTTCCCATGAAGTCACCCAGAAATTCCACGACCATGAGTGACACGATATCCAGAGACAAAAACTTGAGCAGGAGCCTCACACTCGCCCTTCTTTCAAATCCCGAAGAGTTCTCCTCATGGTCTGTAGATCAGTCCTGCCATACCTATGACCCGAAACATAAGCCGAGTTTGTGTTTTCAGACAACTGTCCAAACAGACCTGGCCTACACAACCTACAGGCTCAGGCCCCTGGAGCCAAACCTGAGGACTGTACTTGCCCTCTCCAAGGGAATTGTGTGTGCCCATTCCAATGGCCACTACCCTTCTAATAGGATAAACCTCCAAAGTCCCTGATCCATCTCAATAGTGGTGGCTTCCCAGGAACAACAGGGGCAATCTGAGCCCAACTGAGCACCTACCTGCACTCAGACCCATAGACAGATGTCGCCAGAGGTAAAAAGGAAAGAACAGGCCCCTAGGCACTAATCAGATCCATTGCTTTGTTTTCCAGGCATCTCTCCTCAGAGGCCTGGATTTCAAAAGCAGCATATAGCTGTTTCTTGACTCACCCATCAGAAAACCTCTCATCTACACATGGGAAACTTGCACGTTGGAGCTGTGTCAAAGCCTCTGTTTAGGAGAACCCTTTAGGGCCCCAGTGCCACCGCTTCATTCCAAGGTCTCCATAGACACAAAAGCACGTTAGGACCCATCCCCAGGGGTTTCCATTTCAAATCAGCGGCCTCGGTTGCTCCCCACAGATCCAGGAGATCTAACCTGTCATGTTGCTAGGAGACAATTGGAATGCGAGGTGGGCTACCCAGCCATCCGTACTTAGAACCCTGCTCAGAATCATTGGCCTGGAGCCAAACAACAGGTCTCAATTGTCCTGAAGAAGACTCTCTGCAGTTTGGAGCTTCTCACAACTCCCATCGTGGGAAAACACCCATGGCCCCGTGATGCCCCCACCATTCATGAAGGGGCCATCAGGGACAGAAACTCCAACCTGAGCGATCGTCTGATCATCGCGCTGACTTCAGATGCACGAGACCTCGATTCAGGTCTGTAGATTGTGCGTGCCATGGCCTCACCCAGAAACATAAGCTTAGCTTGTGTTCTCAGACTTTTGTCGTCAGACTACTGGCCCACAAGCCCTCCAGTTTGGCAATCCAGAACTACAATGCAGCACTCTGCCGGCTCTGCAAAAGAAAAACATTGTCTTCTGGGGCTACCCAGTAACCCCAAATGAGGATCAACCTGCACCGACCTTGGCTGTACCCCAAATACATAGGCTGACCTGGGCACTAATGCCCTTTCTGACACAGCCTGAACCTGGAACCTGGCCCCTCCCAGACAGCTGGCCGCACACTGAGCACATCGAGCCGCCATGGCATTAGGTCGTCATTTCTTCCCAACATCAGTTTTCAGGTTTCAGAACCTAGACCTTATCTCCAATCACTGCCCAGGGTTGAAGGTGATGCAGAAATCAGAACTCCTTCCCCATGGCAAGAAACCTTGTGGTTGGCATGTTGTCCAACGTTCATTGTAGTTGAAACCAGGGTGGCCCATGAGGCCCCGCCCATGCTCGCGGGCCACATTGGTCACAAACACACATTGTGACGCTCAGGCTGAGCCCAGTCCTCAAGTAAGGCCACTCAGTGGCTGGATGAAGAGATATCATATTGGGCTTGCCATGCCCCTAGGCCCCAATTTTTAACCATAGTTCGGGTTGTCCCTTCAGTCTTCCCCACGGCTTGGCTTTGGAATTCCTCTTTTGGTGGGACACCTGAGGTAACAAAACTGAAATGAGTCCTCCCATCCCACATATTGACGAAAAGCAATTAGGAATCGGGCCAAATCCTCAGAGAGGAAGATTCGTCCATGGCCCATGAGGCGTCCCCGATATTCCACGGCCATCGGTGATACAAAATCCAGAGACAAAAGCCTGAGCAAGCGCCTCAGACTCGCACTTTCTTCATATCCTGAAGAGTTCTTCTCATGGTTTGTAGATCGGGCCTGCCATACCTACGTCCCCAAACCTAAGCTGAGTTTGTGTCTTCAGACTTCTGTCCTCAAAGTATTGGGCCACACACCCTCCAGGCTGGGCCTCTGGAGCCACACATTAGGACTGTGCCTACCAATCCATGGGAATTCTGCCCATTCCATGGTCCAAAATCGTACAAATTAGGAGAAACCTCCAAAGTCCCTGGGCCATCCCAATAGTGTAGGTCGCCCGGAACAAACAAGGGCTGTCTGACTCCAGCTGATAATCGACCTCCACTCATACCATAGATTGATGTTCACAGAGAAGAAGATTGAACCAGACAGGACCCTAGGCCATAATAGGATCCATTGCTTTGGGTCACAGGCATGTGTCCTCAAAATTCTGATTCCAATACGAGCATAGGTGTTTTCCTGAGGCACCCATCAGAACTCATCTCGTCTCCACAAGGAAACCTGTGCATGGGAGCCATGTCCAAAGCTTAGGAGAGTACTTCAGGGTCCCGGTGCCACCGCACCATTCCAAGGCCCTCATGGACACAAAAACACATTAGGACCCATCCTCAGGAAAGTCCATTTCAACTCAGCCACCCCGGTTGCTCCCGCAGAGCCATCAGATCTAAACTGTCTTGTTGCTAGGAGACAATTGGAATGCGAGACGGGCTTCCCAGGCATCCATCCGCGAACGGTGCTCTGGAGTCATTCCATATGGGATGTCCTGGAGCTGTCCAACAAGTCTCAATTGTCCCGCAGAAGGAATCCTTGAAGGGGGCATCCCACAACTCCCAACGTGGGAAAACCTCAATGGCCTCGAGATTCCGCTCCCTTCATGAAGCGGCCGTCATGCTCAGAAACTCCAACCTGAGCCAACGTCTGATCCTCGCCCTGACTTCAGATGCATGAGATATTTGTTCAGATCTGCAGGGGGTACCTGCCGTGCCCTCGCCCTGAAACCCAAGTCTAGCTTGTCTTCTCAGACTTCCGTCCTCACACTCCTGGCCCCGAAGCCCTCAAGTTTGGCAATTCCGGACCCACAATGCAGCACTCTGCCTGCCCTCTAGAAAAAAAATTACTGCCTCATGAGCTGCCCAGGCACCTTAAATGAGGGTAAACCTACACAGTACTCGACTTTACCCAAATTATATAGTCTAACCAGGGCACTAATGCACTGTCGAACACAACCTGAGCCCGGACCTCCTGACCAACACCCAGAAAGCTGACCGCACACTGAGCACATAAAACCCGCCATGGCCTTAGGTCATCATCTCTTCCCTACCTCAGTTTTCAGGCTTCAGAACCGAGACCTTATCTCCAATCACTGCCCAGGGATGAGTGTGATGCAGAAATCATAACTCCTCCTTACCCATGGCAAGAAACCTTGTGGTTGGCACGCTGTCCAACGTTCAGTGTAGGAGAAACCAGCATTCACCCTGAGGCCCCGCCCATTCTTGAGTGCAGCAAGGACATACACACGCATTGTGACCCTCAGCACGAATTCTGTCCTCTAGTAAGTCCTCTCAGTGGCTGGACCATTAGATGTCATAATGGGCTTGACATGTCCCTAGGCCCCAATTTTTAACCAGATTTCTGATTGTCCAGTCGCCCCTCCCCAGGGCTCTACTCTGGAAACCCTCATTTGGTGGGACACCTGAGGTTAAAAAAGAAAAAAAACAACAACAACAACAAAAAAAAAAAACGGACTTCTTCCAGCCCACAGAATGACCCCAAACTCTTTGGACGGGGCCAAACCACCAGAGAGTAAGACTCGTCCATTTCCCATGAAGTCACCCAGAAATTCCACGACCATGAGTGACACGATATCCAGAGACAAAAACTTGAGCTGGAGCCTCACACTCGCCCTTCTTTCAAATCTCGAAGAGTTCTCCTCATGGTCTGTAGATCAGTCCTGCCATACCTATGACCCGAAACATAAGCCACGTTTGTGTTTTCAGACAACTGTCCAAACAGCCCTGGCCTACACAACCTACAGGCTCAAGCCCCTGGAGCCAAACCTGAGGACTGTACTTGCCCTCTCCAAGGGAATTGTGTGTGCCCATTCCAATGGCCACAACCCTTCTAATAGGATAAACCACCAAAGTCCCTGATCCATCTCAATAGTGGTGGCTTCCCAGGAAAACAGGGGCAATCTGAGCCCAACTGAGCACCTACCTGCACTCAGACCCATAGACAGATGTCCCCAGAGTTAAAAAGGAAAGAACAGGCCCCTAGGCACTAATCAGATCCATTGCTTTGGTTTCCAGGCATCTCTCCTCAGAGGCCTGGATTTCAAAAGCAGCATATAGCTGTTTCTTGACTCACCCATCAGAAAACATCACATCTACACATGGGAAACTTGCACGTTGGAGCTCTGTCAAAGGCTCTGTTTAGGAGAACCCTTTAGGGCCCCAATGGCACCGCTTCATTCCAAGGTCTCCATAGACACAAAAGCACGTTAGGACCCATCCCCAGGGGTGTCCATTTCAACTCAGCGTCCTCGGTTGCTCCCCACAGATCCAGGAGATCTAACCTGTCATGTTGCTAGGAGACAATTGGTATGCGAGGTGGGCTACCCAGCTATCCGTCCTTAGAACCCTGCTCAGAATCATTGGCCTGGAGCCAAACAACAGGTCTCAATTGTCCTGCAGAATACTCTCTGCAGTTTGGAGCTTCTCACAACTCCCATCGTGGGAAAACACCCATGGCCTCGTGATGCCCTGCCCATTCATGAAGGGGCCATCAGGGTCAGAAACTCCAACCTGAGCGATCGTCTGATCCTCGCGCTGAATTCAGATGCACGAGACCTCGATTCAGGTCTGTAGATTGTGCGTGCCATGGCCTCACCCAGAAACAAAAGCTTAGCTTGTTTTCTCAGACTTTTGTCGTCATACTACTGGCCCACATGCGCTCCAGTTTGGCAATCCAGAACTACAATGCAGCACTCTGCCGGCTCTGCAGAAGAAAAACATTGTCTTCTGGGGCTACCCAGTAACCCCAAATGAGGATCAACCTGCACCGACCTTGGCTGTACCCCAAATACATAGGCTGACCAGGGCACTAATGCCCTTTCTGACACAGCCTGAGCCTGGACCCCCTGGCCCCTCCCAGACAGCTGGCCGCACACTGAGCACATCGAGCCGCCATGACTTTAGGTCATCATTTCTTCCCAACATCAGTTTTCAGGTTTCAGAACCTAGACCTTATCTCCAATCACTGCCCAGGGTTGAAGGTGATGCAGAAATCAGAACTCCTTCCCCATGGCAAGAAACCTTGTGGTTGGCATGTTGTCCAACGTTCAGTGTAGTTGAAACCAGTGTGGCCCATGAGGCCCCGCCCATGCTCGCGGGCCACATTGGTCACAAACACACATTGTGACGCTCAGGCTGAGCCCAGTCCTCAAGTAAGGCCACTCAGTGGCTGGATGAAGAGATAGCATATTGGGCTTGCCATGCCCCTAGGCCCCAATTTTTAACCATAGTTCGGGTTGTCCCTTCAGTCTTCCCCACGGCTTTGCTATGGAATTCCTCTTTTGGTGGGACACCTGAGGTAACAAAACTAAAATGAGTCCTCCCATCCCACAGTTTGAGGAAAAGCAATTGGTTTGGCCAAATCCTCAGAGAGGAAGATTCGTCCATGGCCCATGAGGCCTCCCCGACATTCCACGGCCATCACTGATACATAATCCCGAGACAAAAGCCTGAGCAAGCGCCTCAGACTCGCACTTTCTTCATATCCTGAAGAGTTCTTCTCATGGTTTGTAGATCGGGCCTGCCATACCTACGTCCCCAAACCTAAGCTGAGTTTTTGTTTTCAGACTTCTGTCCTCAAAGTATTGGGCCACACACCCTCCAGCCTGGGCCCCTGGAGCCACACATTCGGACTGTGCCTACCAAACCATGGGAATTTTGCCCATTCCATGGTCCAAAATCGTACAAATTAGGAGAAACCACAAAGTCCCTGAGGCCATCCCAATAGTGTAGGTCGCCCGGAACAAACAAGGGCTGTCTAACGCCAGCTGATAATCGACCTCCACTCATACCATAGATGGATGTCTCCAGAGAAGAAGATTGAACCAGACAGGACCCTAGGCCATAATAGGATCCATTGCTTTGGGTTACAGGCATGTGTCCTCAAAAGCCTGATTCCTATACGAGCATAGGGTTTTTCTGAAGGCACCCAAAAGAACACATCTCGTCTCCACAAGGAAACCTGTGCATGGGAGCCATGTCCAAAGCTTAGGAGAGTACTTCAGGGTCCCGGTGCCACCACCCCATTCCAAGGCCCTCATGGACACAAACATACATTAGGACCCATCCTCAGGAAAGTCCATTTCAACTCAGCCACCCCGGTTGCTCCCGCAGAGCCATCATATCTAAACTGTCTTGCTGTTAGGAGACAATTGGAAAGCGAGGCGGGCTTCCCAGGTATCCATCCGCGAACGGTGCTCTGGAGTCATTCCATATGTGATGTCCTGGAGCTGTCCAACAGGTCTCAATTGTCCCGCAGAAGGAATCCTTGAAGGGGGCATCCCACAACTCCCAATGTGGGAAAACCTCAATGGCCTCGAGATTCAGCTCCCTTCATGAAGCGGCCGTCATGCTCAGAAACTCCAACCTGAGCCAACGTCTGATCCACGCCCTACTTCAGATGCATGAGATATTGGTTCAGATCTGCAGGGGGTACCTGCCGTGCCCTCGCCCTGAAACCCAAGTCTGGCTTGTCTTCTCAGACTTCCGTCCTCACACTCCTGGACCCGAAGCCCTCAAGTTTGGCAATTCCGGACCCACACTGCAGCAGTCTGCCTGCCCTCTAGAAAAAAACTTATTGCCTCATGAGCTGCCCAGGCACCTTAAATGAGGGTAAACCTACACAGCACTCGACTTTACCCAAGATATATAGTCTAACCTGGGCACTAATGCACTGTCGAACACAACCTGAGCCCGGACCTCCTGACCAACACCCAGAAAGCTGACCGCACACTGAGCACATAAAACCCGCCATGGCCTTAGGTCATCATCTCTTCCCTACCTCAGTTTTCAGGCTTCAGAACCGAGACCTTATCTCCAATCACTGCCCAGGGTTGAGTGTGATGCTGAAATCAGAACTCCTCCTTACCCATGGCAAGAACTCTTTTGGTTGGCACGTTGTCCAACGTTCAATGTAGGAGAAACCAGCATTCACCCTGAGGCCCCGCCCATTCTTGAGTGCGACGAGGGCATACACACGCATTGTGACCATCAGCATGAGTCTTGTCCTCTAGTAAGATCTCTCAGTGGCTGGACCATTAGATGTCATAATGGGCTTGACATGTCCCTAGGCCCCAAATTTAACCAGATTTCTGATTGTCCAGTCGCCCCTCCCAGTGCGCTACTCTGGAATCCATCATTTGGTTGGACACCTGAGGTTAAAAAAGAAAACAACAACAAGAACAAAAAAAAACGGACTTCTTCCAGCCCACAGAATGACCCCAAACTCTTTGGACGGGGCCAAACCCCCAGAGCGTAAGACTCGTCCATTTCCCATGAAGTCACCCAGAAATTCCACGAGCATGAGTGACACGATATCCAGAGACAAAAACTTGAGCAGGAGCCTCACACTCGCTCTTCTTTCAAATCCCGAAGAGATCTCCTCATGGTCTGTAGATCAGTCCTGCCATACCTATGACCCGAAACATAAGCCGAGTTTGTGTTTTCAGACAACTGTCCAAACATCTCTGGCCTACACAACCTACAGGCTCAGGCCCCTGGAGCCAAACCTGAGGACTGTACTTGCCCTCTCCAAGGGAATTGTGTGTGCCCATTCCAATGGCCACAACCCTTCTAATAGGATAAACCTCCAAAGTCCCTGATCCATCTCAATAGTGGTGGCTTCCCAGGAATAACAGGGGCAATCTGAGCCCAACTGAGCACCTACCTACACTCAGACCCATAACAGATATCTCCAGAGGTAAAAAGGAAAGAACAGGCCCCTAGGCACTAATCAGATCCATTGCTTTGGTTTCCAGGCATCTCTCCTCAGAGGCCTGGATTTCAAAAGCAGCATATAGCTGTTTCTTGACTCACCCATCAGAAAACATCTCATCTACACATGGGAAACTTGCACGTTGGAGCTGTGTCAAAGCCTCTGTTTAGGAGAACCCTTTAGGGCCCCAGTGCCACCGCTTCATTCCAAGGTCTCCATAGACACAAAGCACATTAGGACCCATCCCCAGGGGTGTCCATTTCAACTCAGCGTCCTCGGTTGCTCCCCACAGATCCAGGAGATCTAACCTGTCTTGTTGCTAGGAGACAATTGGAATGCGAGGTGGGCTACTCAGCCATCCATCCTTAGAACCCTGCTCAGAATCATTGGCCTGGAGCCAAACAACAGGTCTCAATTGTCCTGCGGAAGACTCTCTGCTGTTTGGAGCTTCTCACAACTCCCATCGTGGGTAAACACCCATGGCCTCATGATGCCACCCCCATTCATGAAGGGGCCATCAGGGTCAGAAACTCCAACCTGTGCGATCCTCTGATCCTCGCCCTGACTTCAGATGCACGAGATCTCGATTCAGGTCTGTAGATTGTGCCTGCCATGGCCTCACCCAGAAACCTAAGCCTAGCTTGTGTTCTCAGACTTTTGTTGTCAGACTACTGGCCCACAAGCCCTCCAGTTTGGCAATCCAGAACTACAATGCAGCACTCTGCCGGACCCCCAGAAGAAAAACATTGTCCTCTGGGGCTACCCAGTAACCCCAAATGAGGATCAACCTGCACCGACCTTGGTGTACCCCAAATACATAGGCTGACCAGGGCACTAATGCCCTTTCTAAAACAGCCTGAGCCTGGACCCCTGGACCCTCCCAGACAGCTGGCCGCACACTGAGCACATCGAGCCGCCATGGCCTTAGGTCGTCATCTCTTCCCAACCTCGGTTTTAAGGTTTCAGATCCTAGGCCATATATCCAATCACTGCCCAGGGTTGAAGGTGATGCAGAAATCAGAACTCCTTCCCCATGGCAAGAAACCTTGTGGTTGGCATGTTGTCCAACGTTCAGTGTAGTTGAAACCAGTGTGGCCATGAGGCCCCGCCCATGCTCATGGGCCACATTGGTCACAAACACACATTGTGACGCTCAGGCTGAGCCCAATCTTCACGTAAGGCCACTCAGTGACTGGATGAAGAGATAGCATATTGGGCTTGCCATGCCCCTAGGCCCCAATTTTTAACCATAGTTCGGGTTGTCCCTTTAGTCTTCCCGACGGCTTGGCTTTGGAATTCCTCTTTTGGTGGGACACCTGAGATAACAAACCTGAAATGAGTCCTCCCATCCCACAGATTGACGAAAAGTAATTGGGAATCCGGCCAAATCCTCAGAGAGGAAGATTCGTCCATGGCCCATGAGGCCTCCCCGACATTCCACGGCCATTGCTGATACAAAATCCAGAGACAAAAGCCTGAGCAAGCGCCTCAGACTCGCACTTTCTTCATATCCTGAAGATTTCTTCTCATGGTTTGTCGATCGGGCCTGCCGTACCTACGTCCCCAAACCTAAGCTGAGTTTGTGTTTTCTGACTTCTGTCCCCAAAGTCTTGGGCCACACACCCTCCAGCCTGGGCCCCTGGAGCCACACATTAGGACTGTGCCTACCAATCCATGGGAATTCTGCCCATTCCATGGTCCAAAATCGTACAAATTAGGAGAAACCTCCAAAGTCCCTGAGGCCATCCCGATAGTGTAGGTCGCCCAGAACAAACAAGGGCTGTCTGACACCAGCTGATAATCGACCTCCACTCATACCATAGATGGATGTCTCCAGAGAAGAAGATTGAACCAGACAGGACCCTAGGCCATAATAGGATCCATTGCTTTGGGTTACAGGCATGTGTCCTCAAAAGCCTGATTCCAATACGAGCATAGGTGTTTTCCTGAGGCACCCATTAGAACTCATCTCGTCTCCACAAGGAAACCTGTGCATGGGAGCCATGTCCAAAGCTTAGGAGAGTACTTCAGGATCCCGGTGCCTTCACCCCATTCCAAGGCCCTCATGGACGCAAAAACACATTAGGACCCATCCTCAGGAAAGTCCATTTCAACTCAGCCACCCCGGTTGCTCCCGCAGAGCCATCAGATCTAAACTGTCTTGTTGCTAGGAGACAATTGGAATGCGAGGCGGTCTTCCCAGGCATCCATCCGCGAACGGGGCTCTGGAGTCATTCCATATGGGATGTCCTGGAGCTGTCCAACAGGTCTCAATTGTCCCGCAGAAGGAATCCTTGAAGGGGGCATCCCACAACTCCCAACGTGGGAAAACCTCAATGGCCTCGAGATTCCGCTCCCTTCATGAAGCGGCCGTCATGCTCAGAAACTCCAACCTGAGCCAACGTCTGATCCTCGTCCTGACTTCAGATGCATGAGATATTTGTTCAGATCTGCAGGGGGAACCTGCCGTGCCCTCGCCCTGAAACCCGAGTCTAGCTTGTCTTCTCAGACTTCAGTCCTCACACTCCTGGCCCCGAAGCCCTCAAGTTTGGCAATTCCGGACCCACAATGCAGCACTCTGCCTGCCCTCTAGAAAAAAATTACTGCCTCATGAGCTGCCCAGGCACCATAAATGAGGGTAAACCTACACAGCATTCGACTTTACCCAAATTATATAGTCTAACCTGGGCACTAATGCACTGTCGAACACAACCTGAGCCCGGACCTCCTGACCAACACCCAGAACGCTGACCGCACACTGAGCACAAAAAACCCGCCATGGCCTTAGGTCATCATCTCTTCCTTACCTCAGTTTTCAGGCTTCAGAACTGAGACCTTATCTCCAATCACTGCCCAGGGGTGAGTGTGATGTAGAAATCAGAACTCGTCTTTACCCATGGCAAGAACCCTTGTGGTTGGCACGTTGCCCAACGTTCAGAGTAGAAGAAACCAGCATTCACCCTGAGGCCCCGCCCATTCTTGAGTGCGACGAGGGCATACACAAACATTGTGACCCTCAGCTTGAGTCCTGTAGTCTAGTAAGTCCTCTCAGTGTTGGACCATTAGATGTCATAATGGGCTTGACATGTCCCTAGGCCCCAATTTTTAACCAGATTTCTGATTGTCCAGTCGCCCCTCCCCAGGGCTCTACTCTGGAATCCCTCATTTGGTGGGACACCGGAGGTTAAAAAAGAAAAACAACAACAAAAAAAAAAAAAAAACAGGCTTCTTCCAGCCCAAAGAATGACCCCAAACTCTTTGGACGGGGCCAAACCACCAGAAAGTACGACTCGTCCATTTCCCATGAAGTCACCCAGAAATTCCACGACCATGAGTGACATGATATCCAGAGACAAAAACTTGAGCAGGAGCCTCACACTTGCCCTTCTTTCAAATCCTGAAGAGTTCTCCTCATGGTCTGTAGATCAGTCCTGCCATACCTATGACCCGAAACATAAGCCGAGTTTGTGTTTTCAGAGAACTGACCAAACAGCCCTGGCCTACACAACCTACAGGCTCAGGCCCCTGGACACAAAACTGAGGACTGTACTTGCCCTCTCAAAGGGAATTGTGTGTGCCCATTCCAATGGCCACAAACCTTCTAATAGGATAAACCTACAAAGTCCCTGATCCATCTCAATAGTGGTGGCTTCCCAGGAAAAACAGGGGCAATCTGAGCCCAACTGAGCACCTACCTGCACTCAGACCCATAGACAGATGTCCCCAGAGGTAAAAAGAAAAGAACAGGCCCTTAGGCACTAATCAGATCCATTGATTTGGTGTCCAGGCATCTCTCCTCTGAGGCCTTGATTTCAAAAGCAGCATTAGCTGTTTCGTGACTCACCCATCAGAAAACCTCTCATCTACACATGAGAAACTTGCACGTTGGAGCTGTGTCAAAGCCTCTGTTTAGGAGAACCCTTTAGGACCCTGTGCCACCGCTTCATTCCAAGGTCTCCATAGACACAAAAGCACGTTAGGACCCATCCCCAGGGGTGTCCATTTCAACACAGCGTCCTCGGTTGCTCCCCACAGATCCAGGAGATCTAACCTGTCTTGTTGCTAGGAGACAATTGGAATGCGAGGTGGGCTACCCAGCCATCCATCCTTAGAACCCTGCTCAGAATCATTGGCCTGGAGCCAAACAACAGGTCTCAATTGTCCTGCAGAAGACTCTCTGCAGTTTGGAGCTTCTCACAACTCCCATCGTTGGAAAGCCCCATGGCCTCGTGATGACCCCCCATTTATGAAGGGGCCATCAGGGACAGAAACTCCAACCTGAGCGATCGTCTGATCCTCGCCCTGACTTCAGATGCACGAGATCTCGATTCAGGTCTGTAGATTGTGCCTGCCATGGCCTCACCCAGAAACCTAAGCCTAGCTTGTGTTCTCAGACTTTTGTCGTCAGACTACTGGCCCACAAGCCCTCCAGTTTGGCAATCCAGAACTACAATGCAGCACTCTGCCGGCCCTCCAGAAGAAAAACTTTGTCCTCTGGGGATACCCAGTAACCCCTAATGAGGATCAACCTGCACCGACCTTGGCTGTACCCCAAATACATAGGCTGACCAGGGCACTAATGCCCTTTCTGACACAGCCTGATCCTGGACCCCCTGGCCCCTCCCAGACAGCTGTCCGCACACTGAGCACATCGAGCCGCCATGGCCTTAGGTCGTCATCTCTTCCCAACCTCAGTTTTCAGGATTCAGAACCTAGACCTTATCTCCAATCACTGCCCAGGGTTGAAGGTGATGCAGAAATCAGAACTCCTTCCCCATGGCAAGAAACCTTGTGGTTGGCATGTTGTCCAACGTTCAGTGTAGTTGAAACCAGTGTGGCCCATGAGGCCCCGCCCATGCTCGCGGGCCACAGTGTTCACAAACACACATTGTGACCCTCAGGCTGAGCCCAGTCCTCAAGTAAGGCCCCTCAGTGGCTGGATGAAGAGATAGCATATTGTGCTTGCCATGCCCGTAGGCCCCAATTTTTAACCATAGTTCGGGTTGTCCCTTCAGTCTTCCCCACGGCTTTGCTTTGGAATTCCTCTTTTGGTGGGACACCTGAGGTAACAAACCTGAAAGGAGACCACCCATCCCACAGATTGACGAAAAGCAATTGGGAATCGGGCCAAATCCTCAGAGAGGAAGATTCGTCCATGGCCCATGAGGCATCCCCGACATTCCACGGAGATCGCTGATACAAATTCCAGAGACAAATGCCTGAGCAAGCGCCTCAGACTCACTCTATATTCAAATCTTCATGAGTTCTTCTCATGGTTTGTAGATTGGGCCTGCCATACCGATGTCCCCAAAGAAAGCTGAGTTTGAGTATCGGAATCACAATCAGAACTCTGCCTTCCACATGGCTGTAATGCTTGTTCTTCACATGGAGTCATACCTTCATGTGGGGAACCCTTCATGGCCCCTGATGCCACGCCCAAACATGAGTGCTGCTTGGGCACAAATTCACACTGTGACCCTAGCATGAGCCCCATGACAAAGAAAGGCCTGTCAGGTTCGGGACGAAGGTCCTGCATATAGTCCTTGCCATGCACATAATCACCCAGGACTAACTAGATGGTGTGTATTCCAGTTGAGGGAACCCACTGCTGTGCTCTAGAGTCCCTCTCCTGGGAGGTCCTTTGTGGCAGAAAACAGTACTCTTCACTTCCCACAGAATGAACCCAAACACTTGGGAGCTTGGACAATCCCCCGAGAGGAAGGCTCTTCCTCGGACCCTGAGGCAACCCCTACCCTGACCGGACACTGTGAACGCAACACCCAGAGACAAAAGTCTGAGCGACTGCCTCCAACTTGCCCTCCTTTGATATCCAGAGGATGTCCCCTCACGGACTGGAGATCAGGCCTGCCATTACCTTGGCCCCTACCTGAGCCAAGTTTGCTCTTTCAGACATCAGTCCCCAGAGCCCTGGCAAACACAGCCTCTAGGCTGGGTCCTCTGGAGCCATACCACAGGACTGTGCCTGCTCTCTCCTGGGAAACTGTGTCCATTCCTTTGGCCACACACCTCCAGAATATGAGAAACCTCAAGGCCCCCGAGGTCATCCCACTACTGGGAACCTCCCTGGACACACAGGGGCATTCGACCACAAGCTGAGCAGCTACCTCCACGAAGGCATGCACACAGATGTCAACAGAGATAGAACGTTGAGCCGGACAGGCCCTTAGGCCCTAATCTCAACTCTTGCTTTGGGTTCCAGGTGTTACTCCTCAGAGGCTTTGGTTCGAAGAACAGGATATGGGGCTTTCCTGAGGCACTGAACAGAACTCCTCTCGTCTCCACATGGGAAGCTTCCTTGTTGGGGCTGTGACAAACGCCTCAGTTTGGAAAACCCTGCAGAATCCCCGAGCACCTCCACATTCCAAGGTCTCCCAGGCCACCAAGCCACAGTAGAACTCATCTTCAGGAGAGTCCATTTCAACCCTCCCCTCTAGGTAGCTCACCCAGGAGCCTGCAGATTGAGCCTGACTTGTCCTGACTAAACAGTGGGAATATGAGGTGGCATTCCCAGGCATCCATGCTTTGACACCTGCTCTCGAGTCTTTCATTATGTGGCCTCCTGGAACAATCCAATAGGACTCGACTGTCGAGAAGAAGGAAATCTTGAGGTTTGGAGTAGTTCACAAATCCCATCGTAGGCAAACCTCCTGGCTTCATGAAGCCCCCACACCCTTCAGGAAGAGGACATGCTGGACAAAAACTCTAGCCTGAGGCACGTCTCATAGTTGACATGACCTCAGTGCAGGAGATCTCGATTCAGCCTCTGCAGAGTGGGCCTGCCGTGCCCTCGGTCCCAAACCTCATGCTAGCTTGTGTTTTCAGACTTCCTTCCTCACACTCCTGGCAAACAAGCCCTCCAGACTAGGAATTCCAGAACCAAAACCCAGCCCAGTGTCTGCCCAACGGAAGAAAAACGTTTCCCTGTGGGGCTCTCCAGAAAACCCAGATGAGGATCAACCTGCTCGGGCCTCGACGGTACCCGAACTGGATAGGCTGCTCTGGGCACTCATGCTCTGCCTGACACAGCCTGAAGCCAGACGTCCAGACAGACAAGGAGACAGCTGGCCGCACACCCAGCACTTCGGACACGCCATGGTCTTATGCCGTCACCTCTTCCTAACCTTGGTTATCAGATATCTGAACCTAGACATCATATCAATTCTCCACACAGATGGGTATCGCAAGCACAAAACAGAAATCCTGCTTCCCCATGGCTGTAAAGCTTGCTCTTGGCATGGAGTAACACCTTCAGGGTGGGAGAAACCTTCATGGCCCCTGATGCCACGCCCAAACGTGAGTGCTGATTGGGAACAAATTCACACTGTGACCCTCAGCATGAGCCCCATGTCAAAGAAAGGCCTCTCAGGGCCTGGACAAAGAGCGCGCATATGGGGCTTGCCAAGCCCCTATGCACCCAATCCTCACCACGGTTTGAATTTTCCAGTCGCCCCGCCCGTACCTGGGGCTCTGCTCTGGAATCCCTTTCTTGGAGAGACGCATGAGCCAGACAACACGACTCCACCCTTCCCACAAAATGACCCCAATCTTGGGAGCTGGGACAAATCCCCAGAGAGGGATAGTCGTCCACAGTCCCTGAGGCCACCCCTCAAATCCACGGCTATCCCGGACACAACATCCAGAGACAAAAGCATGTTGGAACGCCTCCCACTCGCTCTTGTTTCAGAGGCCCAGGAGCTCCATCTCGGGCTGTACCTCCGGCCTGCCATACCCTAGGCGCCACTCATAAGCTGAGTTTGTGTATTCAGACTTCTGTGCCCACAGCCTGGACCCACACACCTCCAGGCTAGGGCCTCTAGGGCCACAGCGAAAGATTGTGCCTGCCCTCTCCAAGGAAAGTGTGCCCAATCCATTGACCACAACCCTATGGGTTAGGGAAAAGCTCCAAGGCACCTGAGGCCATCAATAGTGTAGGCCCCCCTGGACTAAGTGGGGCTCTCTGACACCAGCGGAGCAACTATGTCCACTCAGACTCTCAGACAGTGTCCCCAGAGACAGAAGGTTGAAATGGACAGGCCCCCAGGCCCTAATCTGAACCTTAGCTTTGGTTTCCATGTTTCCGTTCTCAGAGGACTGTTTTCGTAGATCAGCACATGGGGCTTTTCTGAGGCACCAAAACAAACCTCTCTCATCTCCACATGGGCAGCTTTCTTACTGGGATGTATCAAACACTTCAGGTAGGAGAGTTCCGCAGGGCCACTGAACAACCTGCACATTCCAAGGTCTCCATGGACCCAAACGCACATTATGACGCATCCTCAGGAGAGGCCATTTCAACTCAGCCCCCTGGGTCGCGTGTTCCAGAGACAGCAGATCAAACATATCTTGTCGCTAATAGCCAATGGGAATGCGAGGCATGCTGTACAGGTTTCCATCCTTCGAACCCTGCTCTCCAGTCCTTCCATATGGTATGTCCTGGAGCCATGCAACAGGACTCGAATGTCCCGCAGAAGGAAACCTTGTGGTTTGCGGCAACCTCCAAACTCAGCATGGGAAAACTTCCTTGGCCTCATGAGGCCCCCACTTCATGAAGGTGCCATCATGGACACATACTCCAGCCTCAGCCAACGTCTGATCCTCAGCCTGACTTCAGATGCAGGAGATTTTGATTCAGCCTCTGCAGAGTGGGCCTGCTCTGCCCTTGGCTCCAATCCTCACACTAGCTTGTGTTTTCAGACTTCCGTCCTCACACTCCTGGCCCACAAACCCTCCCTACTGGGAATTCTGGGGCCACAATGAAGCACTGTGCCTGCCTCCCAGGAGAAAAACCTTGTCTATGGCGCTGCCCAGAAACCCCAAATGAGGATCAAACTGCTTGGCCCTCGGCAACACCCCAATTGCATAGGCTACCTTAAACAGTGATGCTCTGTCGCAAATAGCCTGAGCCCAGACCTTCCAACAGACACCGGCACAGCTGGCTGGACACCCAGCACATTGGACCCGCCACTGCCTTAGGCCACCATCCATTCCCAACCTGGGTTTTCAGTCATCGGAACCTAGACCTTATCTCCAATCCCTGCACTGGGGGGAACCTGATGCACAGGTCAGAACCCCTCCTTTCCCATGGCAAGAAACCTTGCTGCTGGCAGTGAGTCAAACCTTCAGTGTAGGAGAAAACGGCATGGCCCATGAGGCCACGCCCAAGCGTGAGGGCCGCCGTGGGCACAAACACACATTGTGACCCTCAGCGTGAGTACCTTATTCAAGTAACGCCTCTCAGTGACTGGACCAAGAGCCCGCATATGTGGCTTGCCATGCCCATAGGCACCCAGGACTAACTAGATGGTGTGTATTCCAGTTGAGGGAACCCACTGCTGTGCTCTAGAGTCCCTCTCCTGGGGGGTCCCCTGTGGCAGAAAACAGTACTCTTCATTCCCACAGAATGAACACAAACACTTGGGAGCTTGGACAATCCCCCGAGAGGAAGGCTCTTCCTTGGCCTCTGAGAAAACCCCTACCCTGACCGGACACTGTAAATGCAACACCCAGAGACAAAAGCCTGAGTGACTGCCTCCCACTTGCCCTACTTTGATTTCCAGAGGATCTCCCCTCACGGACTAGAGATCAGGCCTGCCATTACATTGGCCCCTAGCTGAGCCAAGTTTGCTTTTTCAGACATCTGTCCCCACAGCCCTGGCAAACACAGCCTCAAGGCTGGGTCCTCTGGAGCCATAGCACAGGACCGTGCCTGCTCTCTTCTGGGAAACTGTGTCCATTCCTTTGGCCACACACCTCCAGAATATGAGAAACCTCAAGGCCTCCGAGGACATCCCACTACTGGGAGCCTCACTGGACTCACAGGGGCATTCGGACACAAGCTGAGCAGCTAATTCCATGAATGCATGCACACAGATGTCAACAGAGATAGAAGGTTGAGCCGGACAGGCCTTTAGGCTATAGTCTCAACTCTTGCTTTGGTTTCCAGGTGTCACTCCTCAGAGGCTTTGGTTCGAAGAACAGGGTATGGGGCTTTCCTGAGGCACGGAACAGAACTCCTCTCGTCTCCACATGGGAAGTTTCCTTGTTGGAGCCGTGTCAAACACCTCATGTTGGAGAATCCTGCAGAGTCCCTGAGCCACCTCCACATTCCAAGGTCTCCCAGGCCACCAAGCCACAGTAGGACTGATCTTCAGGAGAGTCCATTTCAACTCTCCCCTCTGGGTAGCTCACCCAGGAGCCCGCAGATTGAGCCTGCCTTGTCCTGACTAAAGAGTGTGAATATGAGGTGTCGTTCCCAGGCATCCATGCTTAGACACCTGCTCTCGAGTCTTTCCATATGGGGCCTCTTGGAACCATCCAATAGGACTCGACTGTCGTGCAGAAGGTAACCTTCAGTTTTGGAGCAGTTCACAAATCCCATCGTAGGCAAAACTTTCTGGCCTCATGAATCCCCCACACCCTTCAGGAAGAGGCCATGCTGGACAAGAACTCTAGCCTGAGGCACGTCTCATAGTTGACATGACCTCAGTGCAGGAGATCTCGATTCAGCCTCTGCAGAGTGGACCTGCCGTGCCCTCGGTCCCAAACCTCATGCTAGCTTGTGTTTTCAGACTTCCTTCCTCACAGTCCTAGCAAACAAGCCCTCCGGACTAGGAACTCCGGAACCAAAACCCAGCCCAGTGTCTGCCCAACGGAAGAAAAACGTTTCCCTGTGGGGCTCTCCAGAAAACCCAGATGAGGATCAACCTGCTCGGGCCTCGACGGTACCCGAACTGGATAGGCTGCTCTGGGCACTCATGCTCTGCCTGACACAGCCTGAAGCCAGACGTCCAGACAGACAAGGAGACAGCTGGCCGCACACCCAGCACTTCGGACACGCCATGGTCTTATGCCGTCACCTCATCCTAAGCTTGGTTTTCAGATATCTGAACCTAGACATTATATCAATTCTCCACACAGCTGGGTATAGCAAGCACAAAACAGAACTCCTCCTTCCCCATGGCTGTCAAGCTTGCTCTTGGCATGGAGTCACACCTTCAGGGTGGGAGAAACCTTCATGGCCCCTGATGCCACGCCCAAACGTGAGTGCTGCTTGGGCACAAATTCACACTGTGACCCTCAGCATGAGCCCCATGTCAAAGAAAGGCCTGTCAGGGCCTGGACCAAGAGCCCACATATGGGGCTTGCCAAGCCCCTATGCACCCAGTCCTCACCACGGTTTGAATTTTCCAGTCGCCCCGCCCGTACCTGGAGCTCTGCTCTGGAATCCCTTTCTTGGAGAGACCCATGAGCCAGACAACACGACTCCACCCTTCCCACAAAATGACCCCAAACTCTTGGGAGCTGGGACAAATCCCCAGAGAGGGATACTCGTCCACAGTACCTGAGGCCACCGCTCCAATCCACGGCTATCCCGGACACAACATCCAGAGACAAAAGCCTGAAGGAACGCCTCCCACTCGCCCTTGTTTCAGAGGCCCAGGAGCTCCCTCTCGGGCTGTACATCCGGCCTGCCATACCCTAGGCGCCACTCCTAAGCTGAGTTTGTGTATTCAGACTTCTGTGCCCACAGCCTGGACCCACACAACATCCAGGCTAGGGCCTCTGGACCAAACAGCGAAAGATTGTGCCTGCCCTCTCCAAGGAAAGTGTGCCCAATCCATTGACCACAACCCTACAGGTTAGGGAAAAGCTCCAAGGTCCCTGAGTCCATCAATAGTATAGGCCACCCTGGACTAAGAGGGGCTCTCTGACACCAGCGGAGCAACTATCTCCACTTAGACTCTCACACAGTGTCCCCAGAGACAGAAGGTTGAAATGGACAGGCCCCCAGGCCCTAATCTAAACCTTAGCTTTGGTTTCCATGTTTCCGTTCTCAGAGGACTGTTTTCGTCGACCAGCACATGGGGCTTTTCTGAGGCACCAAACCAAACATATCTCATCTCCACATGGGCAGCTTTCTTACTGGGATGTATCAAACACTTCAGGTAGGAGAGTTCCGCAGGGCCACTGAACAACCAGCACATTCCAAGGTCTCCATGGACCCAAACGCAAAATATGACGCATCCTCAGGAGAGGCCATTTCAACTCAGCCCCCTGGGTCGCGTGTTCCAGAGGCAGCAGATCAAACATATCTTGTCGCTAATAGCCAATGGGAATGCGAGGCATGCAGTACAGGGATCCATCCTTCGAACCCTGCTCTCCAGTCCTTCCATATGGTATGTCCTGGAGCCATGCAACAGGACTCAAATGTCCCGCAGAAGGAAACCTTGTGGTTTGGGGCAACCTCCAAACTCAGCATGGGAAAACTTCCTTGGCCTCATGAGGCCCCCACTTCATGAAGGTGCCATCATGGACACATACTCCAGCCTCAGCCAACGTCTGATCCTCAGCCTGACTTCAGATGCAGGAGATTTTGATTCAGCCTCTGCAGAGTGGGCCTGCTCTGCCCTTGGCTCCAATCCTCACACTAGCTTGTGTTTTCAGACTTCCGTCCTCACACTCCTGGCCCACAAAACCTCCCTACTGGGAATTCTGGGGCCACAATGAAGCACTGTGCCTGCCTCCCAGGAGAAAAACCTTGTCTATGGCGCTGCGCAGAAACCCCAAATGAGGATCAAACTGCTTGGCCCTCGGCAACACCCCAATTGCATAGGCTACCTTAAACAGTGATGCTCTGTCGCAAATAGCCTGAGCCCAGACCTTCCAACAGACACCGACACAGCTGGCTGCACACCCAGCACATTGGACCCGCCACTGCCTTAGGCCACCATCCATTCCCAACCTGGGTTTTCAGTCATCGGGACCTAGACCATATCTCCAATCCCTGCACAGGGGGGAACCTGATGCACAAGTCAGAACCCCTCCTTCCCCCTGGCAAGAAACCTTGCTGCTGGCAGTGAGTCAAACCTTCAGTGTAGGAGAAAATGGCATGGCCCATGAGGCCACGCCAAAGCGTGAGGGCAGCCTTGGGCACAAACACATATTGTGACCCTCAGCGTGAGTACCTTATTCAAGATATGCCTCTCAGTGACTGGACCAAGAGCCCGCATATGTGGCTTGCCATGCCCATAGGCACCCAGGACTAACTAGATGGTGTGTATTCCAGTTGAGGGAACCCACTGCTGTGCTTTAGAGTCCCTCTCCTGGGGGGTCCCCTGTGGCAGAAAACAGTACTCTTCATTCCCACAGAATGAACACAAACAATTGGGAGCTTGGACAATCCCCCGAGAGGAAGGCTCTTCCTCGGCCTCTGAGACAACCCCTACCCTGACCGGACACTGTAAACGCAACACCCAGAGACAAAATCCTGAGTGACTGCCTCCCACTTGCCCTACTTTGATTTCCAGAGGATCTCCCCTCACGGACTAGAGATCAGGCCTGCCATTACATTGGCCCCTAGCTGAGCCAAGTTTGCTTTTTCAGACATCTGTCCCCACAGCCCTGGCAAACACAGCCTGTAGGCTGGGTCCTCTGGAGCCATACCACAGGACCGTGCCTGCGCTCTCCTGGCAAACTGTGTCCATTCCTTTGGCCACACACCTCCAGAATATGAGAAACCTCAAGGCCTCCGAGGACATCCCACTACTGGGAGCCTCCCTGGACTCACAGGGGCATTCGGACACAAGCTGAGCAGCTACATCCATGAATGCATGCACACAGATGTCAACAGAGATAGAAGGTTGAGCCGGACAGGCCTTTAGGCCGTAGTCTCAACTCTTGCTTTGGTTTCCAGGTGTCACTCCTCAGAGGCTTTGGTTCGAAGAACAGGGTATGTGGCTTTCCTGAGGCACGGGACAGAACTCCTCTCGTCTCCACATGGGAAGTTGCCTTGTTGGAGCCGTGTCAAACACCTCATGTTGGAGAATCCTGCAGAGTCCCTGAGCCACCACCACATTCCAAGGTCTCCCAGGCCACCAAGCCACAGTAGGACTCATCTTCAGGAGAGGCCATTTCAACTCTCCCCTCTGGGTAGCTCACCCAGGAGCCCGCAGATTGAGCCTGCCTTGTCCTGACTAAAGAGTGGGAATATGAGGTGGCGTTTCCAGGCATCCATGCTTAGACACCTGCTCTCGAGTATTTCCATATGGGGCCTCTTAGAACCATCCAATAGGACTCGACTGTCGTGCAGAAGGTAAACTTCAGTTTTGGAGCAGTTCACAAATCCCATCGTAGGCAAAACTTTCTGGCCTCATGAAGCCCCCACACCCTTCAGGAAGAGGCCATGCTGGACAAGAACTCTAGCCTGAGGCACGTCTCATAGTTGACATGACCTCAGTGCAGGAGATCTCGATTTAGCCTCTGCAGAGTGGGCCTGCAGTGCCCTCGGTCACAAATCTCACGCTAGCTTGTGTTTTCAGACTTCCTTCCTCACACTCCTGGCAAACAAGCCCTCTGGACTAGGAACTCCGGAACCAAATCCCAGCCCAGTGTCTGCCCAACGGAAGAAAAACGTTTCCCTGTGGGGCTCTCCCGAAAACCCAGATGAGCATCAACCTGCTCGGGCCTCGACGGTACCCGAACTGGATAGGCTGCTCTGGGCACTCATGCTCTGCCTGACACAGCCTGAAGCCAGACGTCCAGACAGACAAGGAGACAGCTGGCCGCACACCCAGCACTTCGGACACGCCATGGTCTTATGCCGTCACCTCATCCTAACCTTGGTTTTCAGATATCTGAACCTAGACATTATATCAATTCTCCACACAGCTGGGTATAGCAAGCACAAAACAGAACTCCTCCTTCCCCATGGCTGTCAAGCTTGCTCTTGGCATGCAGTCACACCTTCAGGGTGGGAGAAACCTTCATGGCCCCTGATGCCACGCCCAAACTTGAGTGCTGCTTGGGCACAAATTCACACTGTGACCCTCAGCATGAGCCCCATGTCAAAGAAAGGCCTGTCAGGGCCTGGACCAAGAGCCCACATATGGGGCTTGCCAAGCCCCTATGCACCCAATCCTCACCACGGTTTGAATTTTCCAGTCGCCCCGCCCGTACCTGGAGCTCTGCTCTGGAATCCCTTTCTTGGAGAGACCCATGAGCCAGACAACACGACTCCACCCTTCCCACAAAATGACCCCAAACTCTTGGGAGCTGGGACAAATCCCCAGAGAGGGATACTCGTCCACAGTACCTGAGGCCACCGCTCCAATCCACGGCTATCCCGGACACAACATCCAGAGACAAAAGCCTGAAGGAACGCCTCCCACTCGCCCTTGTTTCAGAGGCCCAGGAGCTCCCTCTCGGGCTGTACATCCGGCCTGCCATACCCTAGGCGCCACTCATAAGCTGAGTTTGTGTATTCAGACTTCTGTGCCCACAGCCTGGACCCACACAACATCCTGGCTAGGGCCTCTGGACCAAACAGCGAAAGATTGTGCCTGCCCTCTCCAAGGAAAGTGTGCCCAATCCATTGACCACAACCCTACAGGTTAGGGAAAAGCTCCAATGTCCCTGAGGCCTTCAATAGTATAGGCCACCCTGGACTAAGAGGGGCTCTCTGACACCAGCGGAGCAACTACCTCCACTTAGACTCTCACACAGTGTCCCCAGAGACAGAAGGTTGAAATGGACAGGCCCCCAGGCCCTAATCTTAACCTTAGCTTTGGTTTCCATGTTTCCGTTCTCAGAGGACTGTTTTCGTAGACCAGCACATGGGGCTTTTCTGAGGCACCAAACCAAACATCTCTGATCTCCACATGGGCAGCCTTCTTACTGGGATGTATCAAACATTTCAGGTAGGAGAGTTCCGCAGGGCCACTGAACAACCAGCACATTCCAAGGTCTCCATGGACCCAAACGCACATTATGACGCATCCTCAGGAGAGGCCATTTCAACTCAGCCCCCTGGGTCGCGTGTTCCCGAGGCAGCAGATCAAACATATCTTGTCGCTAATAGCCAATGGGAATGCGAGGCATGCAGTACAGGGATCCATCCTTCGAACCCTGCTCTCCAGTCCTTCCATATGGTATTTGATGGAGCCATGCAACAGGACTCGAATGTCCCGCAGAAGGAAACCTTGTGGTTTGGGGCAACCTCCAAACTCAGCGTGGGAAAACTTCCTTGGCCTCATGAGGCCCCCACTTCATGAAGGTGCCATCATGGACACATACTCCAGCCTCAGCCAACGTCTGATCCTCAGCTTGCCTTCAGATGCAGGAGATTTTGATTCAGCCTCTGCAGAGTGGGCCTGCTCTGCCCTTGGCTCCAATCCTCACACTAGCTTGTGTTTTCAGACTTCCGTCCTCACACTCCTGGCCCACAAACCCTCCCTACTGGGAATTCTCGGGACACAAGGAAGCACTGTGCCTGCCTCCCAGGAGAAAAACATTGTCTATGGCGCTGCCCAGAAACCCCAAATGAGGATCAAACTGCTTGGCCCTCGGCAACACCCCAATTGCATAGGCTACCTTAAACAGTGATGCTCTGTCGCAAATAGCCTGAGCCCAGACCTTCCAACAGACACCGACTCAGCTGGCTGCACACCCAGCACATTGGACCCGCCACTGCCTTAGGCCACCATCCATTCCCAACCTGGGTTTTCAGTCATCGGAACCTAGACCTTATCTCCAATCCCTGCACAGGGGGGAACCTGATGCACAAGTCAGAACCGCTCCTACCCCATGGCAAGAAACCTTGCTGCTGGCAGTGAGTCAAACCTTCAGTGTAGGAGAAAACGGCATGGCCCATGAGGCCACGCCCAAGCGTGAGGGCCGCCGTGGGCACAAACACACATTGTGACCCTCAGCGTGAGTACCTTAATCAAGTAACGCCTCTCAGTGACTGGAACAAGAGCCCGCATATGTGGCTTGCCATGCCCATAGGCACCCAGGACTAACTAGATGGTGTGTATTCCAGTTGAGGGAACCCACTGCTGTGCTCTAGATTCCCTCTCCTGGGGGGTCCCCTGTGGCAGAAAACAGTACTCTTCATTCCCACAGAATGAACCCAAACACTTGGGAGCTTGGACAATCCCCCGAGAGGAAGGCTCTTCCTCGGCCTCTGAGACAACCCCTACCCTGACCGGACACTGTAAACGCAACACCCAGAGACAAAATCCTGAGTGACTGCCTCCCACTTGCCCTACTTTGATTTCCAGAGGATCTCCCCTCACGGACTAGAGATCAGGCCTGCCATTACATTGGCCCCTAGCTGAGCCAAGTTTGCTTTTTCAGACATCTGTCCCCACAGCCCTGGCAAACACAGCCTCTAGGCTGGGTCCTCTGGAGCCATACCACAATACCGTGCCTGCTCTCTCCTGGGAAACTGTGTCCATTCCTTTGGCCACACACCTCCAGAATATGAGAAACCTCAAGGCCTCCGAGGACATCCCACTACTGGGAGCCTCACTGGACTCACAGGGGCATTCGGACACAAGCTGAGCAGCTACATCCATGAATGCATGCACACAGATGTCAACAGAGATAGAAGGTTGAGCCGGACAGGCCTTTAGGCCGTAGTCTCAACTCTTGCTTTGGTTTCCAGGTGTCACTCCTCAGAGGCTTTGGTTCGAAGAACAGGGTATGGGGCTTTCCTGAGGCACGGAACAGAACTCCTCTCGTCTCCACATGGGAAGTTGCCTTGTTGGAGCCGTGTCAAACACCTCATGTTGGAGAATCCTGCAGAGTCCCTGAGCCACCTCCACATTCCAAGGTCTCCCAGGCCACCAAGCCACAGTAGGACTCATATTCAGGAGAGTCCATTTCAACTCTCCCCTCTGGGTAGCTCACCCAGGAGCCCGCAGATTGAGCCTGCCTTGTCCTGACTAAAGAGTGGGAATATGAGGTGGGGTTCCCAGGCATCCATGCTTAGACACCTGCTCTCGAGTCTTTCCATATGGGGCCTCTTGGAACCATCCAATAGGACTCGACTGTCGTGCAGAAGGTAACCTTCAGTTTTGGAGCAGTTCACAAATCCCATCGTAGGCAAAACTTTCTGGCCTCATGAAGCCCCCACACCCTTCAGGAAGAGGCCATGCTGGACAAGAACTCTAGCCTGAGGCACGTCTCATAGTTGACATGACCTCAGTGCAGGAGATCTCGATTCAGCCTCTGCAGAGTGGGCCTGCCGTGCCCTCGGTCCCAAACCTCACGCTAGCTTGTGTTTTCAGACTTCCTTCCTCACACTCCTGGCAAACAAGCCCTCCGGACTAGGAACTCCAGAACCAAAACCCAGCCCAGTGTCTGCCCAACGGAAGAAAAACGTTTCCCTGTGGGGCTCTCCAGAAAACCCAGATGAGGATCAACCTGCTCGGGCCTCGACGGTACCCGAACTGGATAGGCTGCTCTGGGCACTCATGCTCTGCCTGACACAGCCTGAAGCCAGACGTCCAGACAGACAAGGAGACAGCTGGCCGCACACCCAGCACTTCGGACACGCCATGGTCTTATGCCGTCACCTCATCCTAACCTTGGTTTTCAGATATCTGAACCTAGACATTATATCAATTCTCCACACAGCTGGGTATAGCAAGCACAAAACAGAACTCCTCCTTCCCCATGGCTGTCAAGCTTGCTCTTGGCATGGAGTCACACCTTCAGGGTGGGAGAAACCTTCATGGCCCCTGATGCCACGCCCAAACGTGAGTGCTGCTTGGGCACAAATTCACACTGTGACCCTCAGCATGAGCCCCATGTCAAAGAAAGGCCTGTCAGGGCCTGGACCAAGAGCCCACATATGGGGCTTGCCAAGCCCCTATGCACCCAATCCTCACCACGGTTTGCATTTTCCAGTCGCCCCGCCCGTACCTGGAGCTCTGCTCTGGAATCCCTTTCTTGGAGAGACCCATGAGCCAGACAACACGACTCAACCCTTCCCACAAAATGACCCCAAACTATTGGGAGCTGGGACAAATCCCCAGAGAGGGATACTCGTCCACAGTACCTGAGGCCACCGCTCCAATCTACGGCTATCCCGGACACAACATCCAGAGACAAAAGCCTGAAGGAACGCCTCCCACTCGCCCTTGTTTCAGAGGCCCAGGAGCTCCCTCTCGGGGTGTACATCCGGCCTGCCATACCCTAGGCGCCACTCCTAAGCTGAGTTTGTGTATTCAGACTTCTGTGCCCACAGCCTGGACCCACACATCATCCAGGCTAGGGCCTCTGGACCAAACAGCGAAAGATTGTGCCTGCCCTCTCCAAGGAAAGCGTGCCCAATCCATTGACCACAACCCTACAGGTTAGGGAAAAGCTCCAAGGTCCCTGAGGCCATCAATAGTATAGGCCACCCTGGACTAAGAGGGGCTCTCTGACACCAGCGGAGCAACTATCTCCACTTAGACTCTCACACAGTGTCCCCAGAGACAGAAGGTTGAAATGGACAGGCCACCAGGCCCTAATCTGAACTTTAGCTTTGGTTTCCATGTTTCCGTTCTCAGAGGACTGTTTTCGTAGACCAGCACATGGGGCTTTTCTGAGGCACCAAACCAAACATCTCTCATCTCCACATGGGCAGCTTTCTTACTGGGATGTATCAAACACTTCAGGTAGGAGAGTTCCGCAGGGCCACTGAACAACCAGCACATTCCAAGGTCTCCATGGACCGAAACGCACATTATGACGCATCCTCAGGAGAGGCAATTTCAACTCAGCCCCCTGGGTAGCGTGTTCCCGAGGCAGCAGATCAAACATATCTTGTCGCTAATAGCCAATGGGAATGCGAGGCATGCTGTACAGGGATCCATCCTTCTAACCCTGCTCTCCAGTCCTTCCATATGGTATTTGATGGAGCCATGCAACAGGACTCGAATGTCCCGCAGAAGGAAACCTTGTGGTTTGGGGCAACCTCCAAACTCAGCGTGGGAAAACTTCCTTGGCCTCATGAGGCCCCCACTTCATGAAGGTGCCATCATGGACACATACTCCAGCCTCAGCCAACGTCTGATCCTCAGCCTGACTTCAGATGCAGGAGATTTTGATTCAGCCTCTGCAGAGTGGGCCTGCTCTGCCCTTGGCTCCAATCCTCACACTAGCTTGTGTTTTCAGACTTCCGTCCTCACACTCCTG
Organism: Mustela nivalis; assembly: GCF_964662115.1. Lineage (NCBI taxonomy): Eukaryota > Metazoa > Chordata > Mammalia > Carnivora > Mustelidae > Mustela > Mustela nivalis. Next base: position 155,956 of record NW_028136338.1, on the reverse strand, counting down.
GCCCACAAACCCTCCCTACTGGGAATTCTCGGGCCACAAGGAAGCACTGTGCCTGCCTCCCAGGAGAAAAACATTGTCTATGGCGCTGCTCAGAAACCCCAAATGAGGATCAAACTGCTTGGCCCTCGGCAACACCCCAATTGCATAGGCTACCTTAAACAGTGATGCTCTGTCGCAAATAGCATGAGCCCAGACCTTCCAACAGACACCGACTCAGCTGGCTGCACACCCAGCACATTGGACCCGCCACTGCCTTAGGCCACCATCCATTCCCAACCTGGGTTTTCAGTCATCGGAACCTAGACCTTATCTCCAATCCCTGCACAGGGGGGAACATGATGCACAAGTCAGAACCGCTCCTACCCCATGGCAAGAAACCTTGCTGCTGGCAGTGAGTCAAACCTTCAGTGTAGGAGAAAACGGCATGGCCCATGAGGCCACGCCCAAGCGTGAGGGCCGCCGTGGGCACAAACACACATTGTGACCCTCAGCGTGAGTACCTTAATCAAGTAACGCCTCTCAGTGACTGGAACAAGAGCCCGCATATGTGGCTTGCCATGCCCATAGGCACCCAGGACTAACTAGATGGTGTGTATTCCAGTTGAGGGAACCCACTGCTGTGCTCTAGATTCCCTCTCCTGGGGGGTCCCCTGTGGCAGAAAACAGTACTCTTCATTCCCACAGAATGAACCCAAACACTTGGGAGCTTGGACAATCCCCCGAGAGGAAGGCTCTTCCTCGGCCTCTGAGACAACCTCTACCCTGACCGGACACTGTAAACGCAACACCCAGAGACAAAATCCTGAGTGACTGCCTCCCACTTGCCCTACTTTGATTTCCAGAGGATCTCCCCTCACGGACTAGAGATCAGGCCTGCCATTACATTGGCCCCTAGCTGAGCCAAGTTTGCTTTTTCAGACATCTGTCCCCACAGCCCTGGCAAACACAGCCTCTAGGCTGGGTCCTCTGGAGCCATACCACAGGACCGTGCCTGCTCTCTCCTGGGAAACTGTGTCCATTCCTTTGGCCACACACCTCCAGAATATGAGAAACCTCAAGGCCTCCGAGGACATCCCACTACTGGGAGCCTCACTGGACTCACAGGGGCATTCGGACACAAGCTGAGCAGCTACATCCATGAATGCATGCACACAGATGTCAACAGAGATAGAAGGTTGAGCCGGACAGGCCTTTAGGCCGTAGTCTCAACTCTTGCTTTGGTTTCCAGGTGTCACTCCTCAGAGGCTTTGGTTCGAAGAACAGGGTATGGGGCTTTCCTGAGGCACGGAACAGAACTCCTCTCGTCTCCACATGGGAAGTTGCCTTGTTGGAGCCGTGTCAAACACCTCATGTTGGAGAATCCTGCAGAGTCCCTGAGCCACCTCCACATTCCAAGGTCTCCCAGGCCACTAAGCCACAGTAGGACTGATCTTCAGGAGAGTCCATTTCAACTCTCCCCTCTGGGTAGCTCACCCAGGAGCCCGCAGATTGAGCCTGCCTTGTCCTGACTAAAGAGTGGGAATATGAGGTGGCGTTCCCAGGCATCCATGCTTAGACACCTGCTCTCGAGTCTTTCCATATGGGGCCTCTTGGAACCATCCAATAGGACTCGACTGTCGTGCAGAAGGTAACCTTCAGTTTTGGCGCAGTTCACAAATCCCATCGTAGGCAAAACTTTCTGGCCTCATGAAGCCCCCACACCCTTCAGGAAGAGGCCATGCTGGACAAGAAATCTAGCCTGAGGCATGTCTCATAGTTGACATGACCTCGGTGCAGGAGATCTCAATTCAGCCTCTGCAGAGTGGGCCTGCCGTGCCCTCGGTCCCAAACCTCACGCTAGCTTGTGTTTTCAGACTTCCTTCCTCACACTCCTGGCAAACAAGCCCTCCGGACTAGGAAGTCCAGAACGAAAACCCAGCCCAGTGTCTGCCCAACGGAAGAAAAACGTTTCCCTGTGGGGCTCTCCAGAAAACCCAGATGAGGATCAACCTGCTCGGGCCTCGACGGTACCCGAACTGGATAGGCTGCTCTGGGCACGCATGCTCTGCCTGACACAGCCTGAAGCCAGACGTCCAGACAGACAAGGAGACAGCTGGCCGCACACCCAGCACTTTGGACACGCCATGGTCTTATGCCGTCACCTCATCCTAACCTTGGTTTTCAGATATCTGAACCTAGACATTATATCAATTCTCCACACAGCTGGGTATAGCAAGCACAAAACAGAACTCCTCCTTCCCCATGGCTGTCAAGCTTGCTCTTGGCATGGAGTCACACCTTCAGGGTGGGAGAAACCTTCATGGCCCCTGATGCCACGCCCAAACTTGAGTGCTGCTTGGGCACAAATTCACACTGTGACCCTCAGCATGAGCCCCATGTCAAAGAAAGGCCTGTCAGGGCCTGGACCAAGAGCCCACATATGGGGCTTGCCAAGCCCCTATGCACCCAGTCCTCACCACGGTTTGAATTTTCCAGTCGCCCCGCCCGTACCTGGAGCTCTGCTCTGGAATCCCTTTCGTGGAGAGACCCATGAGCCAGAAAACACGCCTCCACCCTTCCCACAAAATGACCCCAAACTCTTGGGAGCTGGGACAAATCCCCAGAGAGGGATACTCGTCCACAGTACCTGAGGCCACCGCTCCAATCCACGGCTATCCCGGACACAACATCCAGAGACAAAAGCGTGAAGGAACGCCTCCCACTCGCCCTTGTTTCAGAGGCCCAGGAGCTCCCTCTCGGGGTGTACATCCGGCCTGCCATACCCTAGGCGCCACTCCTAAGCTGAGTTTGTGTATTCAGACTTCTGTGCCCACAGCCTGGACCCACACATCATCCAGGCTAGGGTTTCTGGACCAAACAGCGAAAGATTGTGCCTGCCCTCTCCAAGGAAAGCGTGCCCAATCCATTGACCACAACCCTACAGGTTAGGGAAAAGCTCCAAGGTCCCTGAGGCCATCAATAGTATAGGCCACCCTGGACTAAGAGGGGCTCTCTGACACCAGCGGAGCAACTATCTCCACTTAGACTCTCAGACAGTGTCCCCAGAGACAGAAGGTTGAAATGGACAGGCCCCCAGGCCCTAATCTGAACCTTAGCTTTGGTTTCCATGTTTCCGTTCTCAGAGGACTGTTTTCGTAGACCAGCACATGAGGCTTTCTGAGGCACCAAACCAAACCTCTCTCATCTCCACATGGGCAGCCTTCTTACTGGGATGTATCAAACACTTCAGGTAGGAGAGTTCCGCAGGGCCACTGAACAACCTGCACATTCCAAGGTCTCCATGGACCCAAACGCACATTATGACGCATCCTCAGGAGAGGCCATTTCAACTCAGCCCCCTGGGTCGCGTGTTCCAGAGGCAGCAGATCAAACATATCTTGTCGCTAATAGCCAATGGGAATGCGAGGCATGCTGTACAGGGATCCATCCTTCGAACCCTGCTCTCCAGTCCTTCCATATGGTATGTCCTGGAGCCATGCAACAGGACTAGAATGTCCCGCAGAAGGAAACCTTGTGGTTTGGGGCAACCTCCAAACTCAGCGTGGGAAAACTTCCTTGGCCTCATGAGGCCCCCACTTCATGAAGGTGCCATCATGGACACATACTCCAGCCTCAGCCAACGTCTGATCCTCAGCCTGACTTCAGATGCAGGAGATTTTGATTCAGCCTCTGCAGAGTGGGCCTGCTCTGCCCTTGGCTCCAATCCTCACACTAGCTTGTGTTTTCAGACTTCCGTCCTCACACTCCTGGCCCACAAACCCTCCCTACTGGGAATTCTGGGGCCACAAGGAAGCACTGTGCCTGCCTCCCAGGAGAAAAACATTGTCTATGGCGCTGCCCAGAAACCCCAAATGAGGATCAAAGTGCTTGGCCCTCGGCAACACCCCAATTGCATAGGCTACCTTAAACAGTGATGCTCTGTCGCAAATAGCCTGAGCCCAGACCTTCCAACAGACACCGACACAGCTGGCTGCACACCCAGCACATTGGACCCGCCACTGCCTTAGGCCACCATCCATTCCCAACCTGGGTTTTCAGTCATCGGAACCTAGACCTTATCTCCAATCCCTGCACAGGGGGGAACATGATGCACAAGTCAGAACCCCTCCTTCCCCATGGCAAGAAACCTTGCTGCTGGCAGTGCGTCGAACCTTCAGTGTAGGAGAAAAAGGCATGGCCCATGAGGCCACGCCCAAGCGTGAGGGCCGCCTTGGGCACAAACACACATTGTGACCCTCAGCGTGAGTACCTTATTCAATTAACGCCTCTCAGTGACTGGACCAAGAGCCCGCATATGTGGCTTGCCATGCCCATAGGCACCCAGGACTAACTAGATGGTGTGTATTCCAGTTGAGGGAACCCACTGCTGTGCTCTAGAGTCCCTCTCCTGGGGGGTCCCCTGTGGCAGAAAACAGTACTCTTCATTCCCACAGAATGAACACAAACACTTGGGAGCTTGGACAATCCCCCGAGAGGAAGGCTCTTCCTCGGCCTCTGAGACAACCCCTACCCTGACCGGACACTGTAAACGCAACACCCAGAGACAAAATCCTGAGTGACTGCCTCCCACTTGCCCTACTTTGATTTCCAGAGGATCTCCCCTCACGGACTAGAGATCAGGCCTGCCATTACATTGGCCCCTAGCTGAGCCAAGTTTGCTTTTTCAGACATCTGTCCCCACAGCCCTGGCAAACACAGCCTCTAGGCTGGGTCCTCTGGAGCCATACCACAGGACCGTGCCTGCTCTCTCCTGGGAAACTGTGTCCATTCCTTTGGCCACACACCTCCAGAATATGAGAAACCTCAAGGCCTTCGAGGACATCCCACTACTGGGAGCCTCACTGGACTCACAGGGGCATTCGGACACAAGCTGAGCAGCTACATCCATGAATGCATGCACACAGATGTCAACAGAGATAGAAGGTTGAGCCGGACAGGCCTTTAGGCCGTAGTCTCAACTCTTGCTTTGGTTTCCAGGTGTCACTCCTCAGAGGCTTTGGTACGAAGAACAGGGTATGGGGCTTTCCTGAGGCACGGGACAGAACTCCTCTCGTCTCCACATGGGAAGTTGCCTTGTTGGAGCCGTGTCAAACACCTCATGTTGGAGAATCCTGCAGAGTCCCTGAGCCACCACCACATTCCAAGGTCTCCCAGGCCACCAAGCCACAGTAGGACTCATCTTCAGGAGAGTCCATTTCAACTCTCCCCTCTGGGTAGCTCACCCAGGAGCCCGCAGATTGAGCCTGCCTTGTCCTGACTAAAGAGTGGGAATATGAGGTGGCGTTTCCAGGCATCCATGCTTAGACACCTGCTCTCGAGTATTTCCATATGGGGCCTCTTAGAACCATCCAATAGGACTCGACTGTCGTGCAGAAGGTAACCTTCAGTTTTGGAGCAGTTCACAAATCCCATCGTAGGCAAAACTTTCTGGCCTCATGAAGCCCCCACACCCTTCAGGAAGAGGCCATGCTGGACAAGAACTCTAGCCTGAGGCACGTCTCATAGTTGACATGACCTCAGTGCAGGAGATCTCGATTCAGCCTCTGCAGAGTGGGCCTGCAGTGCCCTCGGTCACAAATCTCACGCTAGCTTGTGTTTTCAGACTTCCTTCCTCACACTCCTGGCAAACAAGCCCTCTGGACTAGGAACTCCGGAACCAAAACCCAGCCCAGTGTCTGCCCAACGGAAGAAAAACGTTTCCCTGTGGGGCTCTCCAGAAAACCCAGATGAGGATCAACCTGCTCGGGCCTCGACGGTACCCGAACTGGATAGGCTGCTCTGGGCACTCATGCTCTGCCTGACACAGCCTGAAGCCAGACGTCCAGACAGACAAGGAGACAGCTGGCCGCACACCCAGCACTTCGGACACGCCATGGTCTTATGCCGTCACCTCATCCTAACCTTGGTTTTCAGATATCTGAACCTAGACATTATATCAATTCTCCACACAGCTGGGTATAGCAAGCACAAAACAGAACTCCTCCTTCCCCATGGCTGTCAAGCTTGCTCTTGGCATGCAGTCACACCTTCAGGGTGGGAGAAACCTTCATGGCCCCTGATGCCACGCCCAAACTTGAGTGCTGCTTGGGCACAAATTCACACTGTGACCCTCAGCATGAGCCCCATGTCAAAGAAAGGCCTGTCAGGGCCTGGACCAAGAGCCCACATATGGGGCTTGCCAAGCCCCTATGCACCCAATCCTCACCACGGTTTGAATTTTCCAGTCGCCCCGCCCGTACCTGGAGCTCTGCTCTGGAATCCCTTTCTTGGAGAGACCCATGAGCCAGACAACACGACTTCACCCTTCCCACAAAATGACCCCAAACTCTTGGGAGCTGGGACAAATCCCCAGAGAGGGATACTCGTCCACAGTACCTGAGGCCACCGCTCCAATCCACGGCTATCCCGGACACAACATCCAGAGACAAAAGCCTGAAGGAACGCCTCCCACTCGCCCTTGTTTCAGAGGCCCAGGAGCTCCCTCTCGGGCTGTACATCCGGCCTGCCATACCCTAGGCGCCATTCATAAGCTGAGTTTGTGTATTCAGACTTCTGTGCCCACAGCCTGGACCCACACAACATCCTGGCTAGGGCCTCTGGACCAAACAGCGAAAGATTGTGCCTGCCCTCTCCAAGGAAAGTGTGCCCAATCCATTGACCACAACCCTACAGGTTAGGGAAAAGCTCCAATGTCCCTGAGGCCATCAATAGTATAGGCCACCCTGGACTAAGAGGGGCTCTCTGACACCAGCGGAGCAACTACCTCCACTTAGACTCTCACACAGTGTCCCCAGAGACAGAAGGTTGAAATGGACAGGCCCCCAGGCCCTAATCTTAACCTTAGCTTTGGTTTCCATGTTTCCGTTCTCAGAGGACTGTTTTCGTAGACCAGCACATGGGGCTTTTCTGAGGCACCAAACCAAACATCTCTCATCTCCACATGGGCAGCCTTCTTACTGGGATGTATCAAACATTTCAGGTAGGAGAGTTCCGCAGGGCCACTGAACAACCAGCACATTCCAAGGTCTCCATGGACCCAAACGCACATTATGACGCATCCTCAGGAGAGGCCATTTCAACTCAGCCCCCTGGGTCGCGTGTTCCCGAGGCAGCAGATCAAACATATCTTGTCGCTAATAGCCAATGGGAATGCGAGGCATGCAGTACAGGGATCCATCCTTCGAACCCTGCTCTCCAGTCCTTCCATATGGTATTTGATGGAGCCATGCAACAGGACTCGAATGTCCCGCAGAAGGAAACCTTGTGGTTTGGGGCAACCTCCAAACTCAGCGTGGGAAAACTTCCTTGGCCTCATGAGGCCCCCACTTCATGAAGGTGCCATCATGGACACATACTCCAGCCTCAGCCAACGTCTGATCCTCAGCCTGACTTCAGATGCAGGAGATTTTGATTCAGCCTCTGCAGAGTGGGCCTGCTCTGCCCTTGGCTCCAATCCTCACACTAGCTTGTGTTTTCAGACTTCCGTCCTCACACTCCTGGCCCACAAACCCTCCCTACTGGGAATTCTGGGGCCACAAGGAAGCACTGTGCCTGCCTCCCAGGAGAAAAACATTGTCTATGGCGCTGCCCAGAAACCCCAAATGAGGATCAAACTGCTTGGCCCTCGGCAACACCCCAATTGAATAGGCTACCTTAAACAGTGATGCTCTGTTGGAAATAGCCTGAGCCCAGACCTTCCAACAGACACCGACACAGCTGGCTGCACACCCAGCACATTGGACCCGCCACTGCCTTAGGCCACCATCCATTCCCAACCTGGGTTTTCAGTCATCGGAACCTAGACCTTATCTCCAATCCCTGCACAGGGGGGAACCTGATGCACAAGTCAGAACCGCTCCTACCCCATGGCAAGAAACCTTGCTGCTGGCAGTGAGTCAAACCTTCAGTGTAGGAGAAAACGGCATGGCCCATGAGGCCACGCCCAAGCGTGAGGGCCCCCTTGGGCACAAACACACATTGTGACCCTCAGCGTGAGTACCTTATTCAAGAAACGCCTCTCATGACTGGAACAAGAGCCCGCATATGTGGCTTGCCATGCCCATAGGCACCCAGGACTAACTAGATGGTGTGTATTCCAGTTGAGGGAACCCACTGCTGTGCTCTAGAGTCCCTCTCCTGGGGGGTCCCCTGTGGCAGAAAACAGTACTCTTCATTCCCACAGAATGAACACAAACACTTGGGAGCTTGGACAATCCCCCGAGAGGAAGGCTCTTCCTCGGCCTCTGAGACAACCCCTACCCTGACCGGACACTGTAAACGCAACACCCAGAGACAGAAGCCTGAGTGACTGCCTCCCACTTGCCCTACTTTGATTTCCAGAGGATCTCCCCTCACGGACTAGAGATCAGGCCTGCCATTACATTGGCCCCTAGCTGAGCCAAGTTTGCTTTTTCAGACATCTGTCCCCACAGCCCTGGCAAACACAGCCTCTAGGCTGGGTCCTCTGGAGCCATACCACAATACCGGGCCTGCTCTCTCCTGGGAAACTGTGTCCATTCCTTTGGCCACACACCTCCAGAATATGAGAAACCTCAAGGCCTCCGAGGACATCCCACTACTGGGAGCCTCACTGGACTCACAGGGGCATTCGGACACAAGCTGAGCAGCTACATCCATGAATGCAGGCACACAGATGTCAACAGAGATAGAAGGTTGAGCCGGACAGGCCTTTAGGCCGTAGTCTCAACTCTTGCTTTGGTTTCCAGGTGTCACTCCTCAGAGGCTTTGGTTCGAAGAACAGGGTATGGGGCTTTCCTGAGGCACGGAACAGAACTCCTCTCGTCTCCACATGGGAAGTTGCCTTGTTGGAGCCGTGTCAAACACCTCATGTTGGAGAATCCTGCAGAGTCCCTGAGCCACCTCCACATTCCAAGTTCTCCCAGGCCACCAAGCCACAGTAGGACTCATATTCAGGAGAGTCCATTTCAACTCTCCCCTCTGGGTAGCTCACCCAGGAGCCCGCAGATTGAGCCTGCCTTGTCCTGACTAAAGAGTGTGAATATGAGGTGGCGTTCCCAGGCATCCATGCTTAGACACCTGCTCTCGAGTCTTTCCATATGGGGCCTCTTGGAACCATCCAATAGGACTCGACTGTCGTGCAGAAGGTAACCTTCAGTTTTGGAGCAGTTCACAAATCCCATCGTAGGCAAAACTTTCTGGCCTCATGAAGCCCCCACACCCTTCAGGAAGAGGCCATGCTGGACAAGAACTCTAGCCTGAGGCACGTCTCATAGTTGACATGACCTCAGTGCAGGAGATCTCGATTCAGCCTCTGCAGAGTGGGCCTGCCGTGCCCTCGGTCCCAAACCTCACGCTAGCTTGTGTTTTCAGACACCCTTCCTCACACTCCTGGCAAACAAGCCCTCCGGACTAGGAACTCCAGAACCAAAACCCAGCCCAGTGTCTGCCCAACGGAAGAAAAACGTTTCCCTGTGGGGCTCTCCAGAAAACCCAGATGAGGATCAACCTGCTCGGGCCTCGACGGTACCCGAACTGGATAGGCTGCTCTGGGCACTCATGCTCTGCCTGACACAGCCTGAAGCCAGACGTCCAGACAGACAAGGAGACAGCTGGACGCACACCCAGCACTTCGGACACGCCATGGTCTTATGCCGTCACCTCATCCTAACCTTGGTTTTCAGATATCTGAACCTAGACATTATATCAATTCTCCACACAGCTGGGTATAGCAAGCACAAAACAGAACTCCTCCTTCCCCATGGCTGTCAAGCTTGCTCTTGGCATGGAGTCACACCTTCAGTGTGGGAGAAACCTTCATGGCCCCTGATGCCACGCCCAAACGTGAGTGCTGCTTGGGCACAAATTCACACTGTGACCCTCAGCATGAGCCCCATGTCAAAGAAAGGCCTGTCAGGGCCTGGACCAAGAGCCCACATATGGGGCTTGCCAATCCCCTATGCACCCAATCCTCACCACGGTTTGCATTTTCCAGTCGCCCCGCCCGTACCTGGAGCTCTGCTCTGGAATCCCTTTCTTTGAGAGACCCATGAGCCAGACAACACGACTCCACCCTTTCCACAAAATGACCCCAAACTCTTGGGAGCTGGGACAAATCCCCAGGGAGGGATACTCGTCCACAGTACCTGAGGCCACCGCTCCAATCCACGGCTATCCCGGACACAACATCCAGAGACAAAAGCCTGAAGGAACGCCTCCCACTCGCCCTTGTTTCAGAGGCCCAGGAGCTCCCTCTCGGGCTGTACATCCGGCCTGCCATACCCTAGGCGCCACTCCTAAGCTGAGTTTGTGTATTCAGACTTCTGTGCCCACTGCCTGGACCCACACAACATCCAGGCTAGGGCCTCTGGAACAAACAGCGAAAGATTGTGCCTGCCCTCTCCAAGGAAAGCGTGCCCAATCCATTGACCACAACCCTACAGGTTAGGGAAAAGCTCCAAGGTCCCTGAGGCCATCAATAGTATAGGCCACCCTGGACTAAGAGGGGCTCTCTGACACCAGCGGAGCAACTATCTCCACTTAGACTCTCACACAGTGTCCCCAGAGACTGAAGGTTGAAATGGACAGGCCCCCAGGCCCTAATCTGAACTTTAGCTTTGGTTTCCATGTTTCCGTTCTCAGAGGACTGTTTTCGTAGACCAGCACATGGGGCTTTTCTGAGGCACCAAACCAAACATCTCTTATCTCCACATGGGCAGCTTTCTTACTGGGATGTATCAAACACTTCAGGTAGGAGAGTTCCGCAGGGCCACTGAACAACCAGCACATTCCAAGGTCTCCATGGACCCAAACGCACATTATGACGCATCCTCAGGAGAGGCCATTTCAACTCAGCCCCCTGGGTAGCGTGTTCCCGAGGCAGCAGATCAAACATATCTTGTCGCTAATAGCCAATGGGAATGCGAGGCATGCTGTACAGGGATCCATCCTTCGAACCCTGCTCTCCAGTCCTTCCATATGGTATGTCCTGGAGCCATGCAACAGGACTCAAATGTCCTGCAGAAGGAAACCTTGTGGTTTGGGGCAACCTCCAAACTCAGCGTGGGAAAACTTCCTTGGCCTCATGAGGCCCCCACTTCATGAAGGTGCCATCATGGACACATACTCCAGCCTCAGCCAACGTCTGATCCTCAGCCTGACTTCAGATGCAGGAGATTTTGATTCAGCCTCTGCAGAGTGGGCCTGCTCTGCCCTTGGCTCCAATCCTCACACTAGCTTGTGTTTTCAGACTTCCGTCCTCACACTCCTGGCCCACAAACCCTCCCTACTGGGAATTCTCGGGCCACATTGAAGCACTGTGCCTGCCTCCCAGGAGAAAAACATTGTCTATGGCGCTGCCCAGAAACCCCAAATGAGGATCAAAGTGCTTGGCCCTCGGCAACACCCCAATTGCATAGGCTACCTTAAACAGTGATGCTCTGTCGCAAATAGCCTGAGCCCAGACCTTCCAACAGACACAGACTCAGCTGGTTGCACACCCAGCACATTGGACCCGCCAGTGCCTTAGGCCACCATCCATTCCCAACCTGGGTTTTCAGTCATCGGAACCTAGACCTTATCTCCAATCCCTGCACAGGGGGGAACCTGATGCACAAATCAGAACCGCTCCTACCCCATGGCAAGAAACCTTGCTGCTGGCAGTGAGTCAAACCTTCAGTGTAGGAGAAAACAGCATGGCCCATGAGGCCACGCCCAAGCGTGAGGGCCGCCGTGGGCACAAACACACATTGTGACCCTCAGCGTGAGTACCTTAATCAAGTAACGCCTCTCAGTGACTGGAACAAGAGCCCGCATATGTGGCTTGCCATGCCCATAGGCACCCAGGACTAACTAGATGGTGTGTATTCCAGTTGAGGGAACCCACTGCTGTGCTCTAGATTCCCTCTCCTGGTGGGTCCCCTGTGGCAGAAATCAGTACTCTTCATTCCCACAGAATGAACCCAAACACTTGGGAGCTTGGACAATCCCCCGAGAGGAAGGCTCTTCCTCGGCCTCTGAGACAACCCCTACCCTGACCGGACACTGTAAACGCAACACCCAGAGACAAAATCCTGAGTGACTGCCTCCCACTTGCCCTACTTTGATTTCCAGAGGATCTCCCCTCACGGACTAGAGATCAGGCCTGCCATTACATTGGCCCCTAGCTGAGCCAAGTTTGCTTTTTCAGACATCTGTCCCCACAGCCCTGGCAAACACAGCCTCTAGGCTGGGTCCTCTGGAGCCATACCACAGGACCGTGCCTGCTCTCTCCTGGGAAACTGTGTCCATTCCTTTGGCCACACACCTCCAGAATATGAGAAACCTCAAGGCCTCCGAGGACATCCCACTACTGGGAGCCTCACTGGACTCACAGGGGCATTCGGACACAAGCTGAGCAGCTATATCCATGAATGCATGCACACAGATGTCAACAGAGATAGAAGGTTGAGCCGGACAGGCCTTTAGGCCGTAGTCTCAACTCTTGCTTTGGTTTCCAGGTGTCACTCCTCAGAGGCTTTGGTTCGAAGAACAGGGTATGGGGCTTTCCTGAGGCACGGAACAGAACTCCTCTCCTCTCCACATGGGAAGTTGCCTTGTTGGAGCCGTGTCAAACACCTCATGTTGGAGAATCCTGCAGAGTCCCTGAGCCACCTCCACATTCCAAGGTCTCCCAGGCCACCAAGCCACAGTAGGACTCATATTCAGGAGAGTCCATTTCAACTCTCCCCTCTGGGTAGCTCACCCAGGAGCCCGCAGTTTGAGCCTGCCTTGTCCTGACTAAAGAGTGGGAATATGAGGTGGGGTTCCCAGGCATCCATGCTTAGACACCTGCTCTCGAGTCTTTCCATATGGGGCCTCTTGGAACCATCCAATAGGACTCGACTGTCGTGCAGAAGGTAACCTTCAGTTTTGGAGCAGTTCACAAATCCCATCGTAGGCAAAACTTTCTGGCCTCATGAAGCCCCCACACCCTTCAGGAAGAGGCCATGCTGGACAAGAACTCTAGCCTGAGGCACGTCTCATAGTTGACATGACCTCAGTGCAGGAGATCTCGATTCAGCCTCTGCAGAGTGGGCCTGCCGTGCCCTCGGTCCCAAACCTCACGCTAGCTTGTGTTTTCAGACTTCCTTCCTCACACTCCTGGCAAACAAGCCCTCTGGACTAGGAACTCCAGAACCAAAACCCAGCCCAGTGTCTGCCCAACGGAAGAAAAACGTTTCCCTGTGGGGCTCTCCAGAAAACCCAGATGAGGATCAACCTGCTCGGGCCTCGACGGTACCCGAACTGGATAGGCTGCTCTGGGCACTCATGCTCTGCCTGACACAGCCTGAAGCCAGACGTCCAGACAGACAAGGAGACAGCTGGCCGCACACCCAGCACTTCGGACACGCCATGGTCTTATGCCGTCACCTCATCCTAACCTTGGTTTTCAGATATCTGAACCTAGACATTATATCAATTCTCCACACAGCTGGGTATAGCAAGCACAAAACAGAACTCCTCCTTCCCCATGGCTGTCAAGCTTGCTCTTGACATGCAGTCACACCTTCAGGGTGGGAGAAACCTTCATGGCCCCTGATGCCACGCCCAAACTTGAGTGCTGCTTGGGCACAAATTCACACTGTGACCCTCAGCATGAGCCCCATGTCAAAGAAAGGCCTGTCAGGGCCTGGACCAAGAGCCCACATATGGGGCTTGCCAAGCCCCTATGCACCCAGTCCTCACCACGGTTTGAATTTTCCAGTCGCCCCGCCCGTACCTGGAGCTCTGCTCTGGAATCCCTTTCGTGGAGAGACCCATGAGCCAGAAAACACGCCTCCACCCTTCCCACAAAATGACCCCAAACTCTTGGGAGCTGGGACAAATCCCCAGAGAGGGATACTCGTCCACAGTACCTGAGGCCACCGCTCCAATCCACGGCTATCCCGGACACAACATCCAGAGACAAAAGCGTGAAGGATCGCCTCCCACTCGCCCTTGTTTCAGAGGCCCAGGAGCTCCCTCTCGGGCTGTATATCCGGCCTGCCATACCCTAGGCGCCACTCCTAAGCTGAGTTTGTGTATTCAGACTTCTGTGCCCACAGCCTGGACCCACACAACATCCAGGCTAGGGCCTCTGGACCAAACAGCGAAAGATTGTGCCTGCCCTCTCCAAGGAAAGCGTGCCCAATCCATTGACCACAACCCTACAGGTTAGGGAAAAGCTCCAAGGTCCCTGAGGCCATCAATAGTATAGGCCACCCTGGACTAAGAGGGGCTCTCTGACACCAGCGGAGCAACTATCTCCACTTAGACTCTCAGACAGTGTCCCCAGAGACAGAAGGTTGAAATGGACAGGCCCCCAGGCCCTAATCTGAACCTTAGCTTTGGTTTCCATGTTTCCGTTCTCAGAGGACTGTTTTCATAGACCAGCACATGAGGCTTTCTGAGGCACCAAACCAAACCTCTCTCATCTCCACATGGGCAGCTTTCTTACTGGGATGTATCAAACACTTCAGGTAGGAGAGTTCCGCAGGGCCACTGAACAACCTGCACATTCCAAGGTCTCCATGGACCCAAACGCACATTATGACGCATCCTCAGGAGAGGCCATTTCAACTCAGCCCCCTGGGTCGCGTGTTCCAGAGGCAGCAGATCAAACATATCTTGTCGCTAATAGCCAATGGGAATGCGAGGCATGCTGTACAGGGATCCATCCTTCGAACTCTGCTCTCCAGTCCTTCCATATGGTATGTCCTGGAGCCATGCAACAGGACTCGAATGTCCCGCAGAAGGAAACCTTGTGGTTTGGGGCAACCTCCAAACTCAGCGTGGGAAAACTTCCTTGGCCTCATGAGGCCCCCACTTCATGAAGGTGCCATCATGGACACATACTCCAGCCTCAGCCAACGTCTGATCCTCAGCCTGACTTCAGATGCAGGGGATTTTGATTCAGCCTCTGCAGAGTGGGCCTGCTCTGCCCTTGGCTCCAATCCTCACACTAGCTTGTGTTTTCAGACTTCCGTCCTCACACTCCTGGCCCACATACCCTCCCTACTGGGAATTCTGGGGCCACAATGAAGCACTGTGCCTGCCTCCCAGGAGAAAAACATTGTCTATGGCGCTGCCCAGAAACCACAAATGAGGATCAAACTGCTTGGCCCTCGGTAACACCCCAATTGCATAGGCTACCTTAAACAGTGATGCTCTGTTGGAAATAGCCTGAGCCCAGACCTTCCAACAGACACCGACACAGCTGGCTGCACACCCAGCACATTGGACCCGCCACTGCCTTAGGCCACCATCCATTCCCAACCTGGGTTTTCAGTCATCGGAACCTAGACCTTATCTCCAATCCCTGCACAGGGGGGAACCTGATGCACAAGTCAGAACCCCTCCTTCCCCCTGGCAAGAAACCTTGCTGCTGGCAGTGCGTCGAACCTTCAGTGTAGGAGAAAAAGGCATGGCCCATGAGGCCACGCCCAAGCGTGAGGGCCGCCTTGGGCACAAACACACATTGTGTCCCTCAGCGTGAGTACCTTATTCAAGTAACGCCTCTCAGTGACTGGACCAAGAGCCCGCATATGTGGCTTGCCATGCCCATAGGCACCCAGGACTAACTAGATGGTGTGTATTCCAGTTGAGGGAACCCACTGCTGTGCTCTAGAGTCCCTCTCCTGGGGGGTCCCCTGTGGCAGAAAACAGTACTCTTCATTCCCACAGAATGAACACAAACACTTGGGAGCTTGGACAATCCCCCGAGAGGAAGGCTCTTCCTCGGCCTCTGAGACAACCCCTACCCTGACCGGACACTGTAAACGCAACACCCAGAGACAGAAGCCTGAGTGACTGCCTCCCACTTGCCCTACTTTGATTTCCAGAGGATCTCCCCTCACGGACTAGAGATCAGGCCTGCCATTACATTGGCCCCTAGCTGAGCCAAGTTTGCTTTTTCAGACATCTGTCCCCACAGCCCTGGCAAACACAGCCTCTAGGCTGGGTCCTCTGGAGCCATACCACAGGACGGTGCCTGCTCTCTCCTGGGAAACTGTGTCCATTCCTTTGGCCACACACCTCCAGAATATGAGAAACCTCAAGGCCTCCGAGGACATCCCACTACTGGGAGCCTCACTGGACTCACAGGGGCATTCGGACACAAGCTGAGCAGCTACATCCATGAATGCATGCACACAGATGTCAACAGAGATAGAAGGTTGAGCCGGACAGGCCTTTAGGCCGTAGTCTCAACTCTTGCTTTGGTTTCCAGGTGTCACTCCTCAGAGGCTTTGGTTCGAAGAACAGGGTATGGGGCTTTCCTGAGGCACGGAACAGAACTCCTCTCGTCTCCACATGGGAAGTTGCCTTGTTGGAGCCGTGTCAAACACCTCATGTTGGAGAATCCTGCAGAGTCCCTGAGCCACCTCCATATTCCAAGGTCTCCCAGGCCACCAAGCCACAGTAGGACTCATCTTCAGGAGAGTCCATTTCAACTCTCCCCTCTGGGTAGCTCACCCAGGAGCCCGCAGATTGAGCCTGCCTTGTCCTGACTAAAGAGTGGGAATATGAGGTGGCGTTCCCAGGGATCGATGCTTAGACACCTGCATTCGAGTCGTTCCATATGGGGCCTCTTGGAACAATCCAATAGGACTCGACTGTCGTGCAGAAGGTAACCTTCAGTTTTGGAGCAGTTCACAAATCCCATCGTAGGCAAATCTTTCTGGCCTCATGAAGACCCCACACCCTTCAGAAAGAGGCCATGCTGGACAAGAACTCTAGCCTGAGGCACGTCTCATAGTTGACATGACCTCAGTGCAGGAGATCTCGATTCAGCCTCTGCAGAGTGGGCCTGCCGTGCCCTCGGTCCCAAACCTCACGCTAGCTAGTGTTTTCAGACTTCCTTCCTCACACTCCTGGCAAACAAGCCCTCTGGACTAGGAACTCCGGAACCAAAACCCAGCCCAGTGTCTGCCCAACAGAAGAAAAACGTTTTCCTGTGGGGCTCTCCAGAAAACCCAGATGAGGATCAACCTGCTCGGGCCTCGACGGTACCCGAACTGGATAGGCTGCTCTGGGCACTCATGCTCTGCCTGACACAGCCTGAAGCCAGACGTCCAGACAGACAAGGAGACAGCTGGCCGCACACCCAGCACTTCGGACACGCCATGGTCTTATGCCGTCACCTCATCCTAACCTTGGTTTTCAGATATCTGAACCTAGACATTATATCAATTCTACACAGAGCTGGGTATAGCAAGCACAGAACAGAACTCCTTCTTCCCCATGGCTGTCAAGCTTGCTCTTGGCATGGAGTCACACCTTCAGGGTGGGAGAAACCTTCATGTCCCCTGAAGCCACGCCCAAACTTGAGAGCTGCTTGGGCACAAATTCACACTGTGACCCTCAGCATGAGCCCCATGTCAAAGAAAGGCCTGTCAGGGCCTGGACCAAGAGCCCACATATGGGGCTTGCCAAGCCCCTATGCACCCAATCCTCACCACGGTTTGAATTTTCCAGTCGCCCCGCCCGTACCTGGAGCTCTGCTCTGGAATCCCTTTCTTGGAGAGACCCATGAGCCAGACAACACGACTCCATCCTTCCCACAAAATGACCCCAAACTCTTGGGAGCTGGGACAAATCCCCAGAGAGGGATACTCGACCACAGTACCTGAGGCCACCGCTCCAATCCACGGCTATCCCGGACACAACATCCAGAGACAAAAGCCTGAAGGAACGCCTCCTACTCGCCCTTGTTTCAGAGGCCCAGGAGCTCCCTCTCGGGCTGTACATCCGGCCTGCCATACCCTAGGCGCCACTCATAAGCTGAGTTTGTGTATTCAGACTTCTGTGCCCACAGCCTGGACCCACACAACATCCAGGCTAGGGCCCCTGGACCAAACAGCGAAAGATTGTGCCTGCCCTCCCCAAGGAAAGTGTGCCCAATCCATTGACCACAAACCTACAGGTTAGGGAAAAGCTCCAAGGTCCCTGAGGCCATCAATAGTATAGGCCACCCTAGACTAAGAGGGGTTCTCTGACACCAGCGGAGCAACTATCTCCACTTAGACTCTCAGACAGTGTCCCCAGAGACA
Source organism: Mustela nivalis (assembly GCF_964662115.1). Taxonomy (NCBI): domain Eukaryota; kingdom Metazoa; phylum Chordata; class Mammalia; order Carnivora; family Mustelidae; genus Mustela; species Mustela nivalis. The sequence goes on along the minus strand of NW_028136338.1, from coordinate 137,909 downwards.
TAAGGTTGAAATGGACAGGCCCCCAGGCCTTAATCTTAACCTTAGCTTTGGTTTCCATGTTTCCGTTCTCAGAGGACTGTTTTCGTAGACCAGCACATGGGGCTTTTCTGAGGCACCAAACCAAACATCTCTCATCTCCACATGGGCAGCCTTCTTACAGGGATGTATCAAACACTTCAGATAGGAGAGTTCCGCAGGGCCACTGAACAACCAGCACATTCCAAGGTCTCCATGGACCCAACCCCCATTATGACGCATCCTCAGGAGAGGCCATTTCAACTCAGCCCCCTGGGTCGCGTGTTCCAGAGGCAGCAGATCAAACATATCTTGTCGCTAATAGCCAATGGGAATGCGAGGCATGCAGTACAGGGATCCATCCTTCGAACCCTGCTCTCCAGTCCTTCCATATGGTATGTCCTGGAGCCATGCAACAGGACTCGAATGTCCCGCAGAAGGAAACCTTGTGGTTTGGGGCAACCTCCAAACTCAGCGTGGGAAAACTTCCTTGGCCTCATGAGGCCCCCACTTCATGAAGGTGCCATCATGGACACATACTCCAGCCTCAGCCAACGTCTGATCCTCAGCCTGACTTCAGATGCAGGAGATTTTGATTCAGCCTCTGCAGAGTGGGCCTGCTCTGCCCTTGGCTCCAATCCTCACACTAGCTTGTGTTTTCAGACTTCCGTCCTCACACTCCTGGCCCACAAACCCTCCCTACTGGGAATTCTGGGGCCACAATGAAGCACTGTGCCTGCCTCCCAGGAGAAAAACCTTGTCTATGGCGCTGCCCAGAAACCCCAAATGAGGATCAAACTGCTTGGCCCTCGGCAACACCCCAATTGCATAGGCTACCTTAAACATTGATGCTCTGTCGCAAATAGCCTGAGCCCAGACCTTCCAACAGACACCGACACAGCTGGCTGCACACCCAGCACATTGGACCCGCCACTGCCTTAGTCCACCATCCATTCCCAACCTGGGTTTTCAGTCATCGGAACCTAGACCTTATCTCCAATCCCTGCACAGGGGGGAACCTGATGCACAAGTCAGAACCGCTCCTTCCCCATGGCAAGAAACCTTGCTGCTGGCAGTGAGTCAAACCTCCAGTGTAGGAGAAAACGGCATGGCCCATGAGGCCACGCCCAAGCGTGAGGGCCGCCTTGGTCACAAACACACATTGTGACCCTTAGCGTGAGTACCTTATTCAAGTAACGCCTCTCAGTGACTGGACCAAGAGCCCGCATATGTGGCTTGCCATGCCCATAGGCACCCAGGACTAACTAGATGGTGTGTATTCCAGTTGAGGGAACCCACTGCTGTGCTCTAGAGTCCCTTTTTTGGGGGGTTCCCCTGTGGCAGAAAACAGTACTCTTCATTCCCACAGAATGAACACAAACACTTGGGAGCTTGGACAATCCCCCGAGAGGAAGGCTCTTCCTCGGCCTCTGAGACAACCCCTACCCTGACCGGACACTGTAAACGCAACACCCAGAGACAAAAGCCTGAGTGACTGCCTCCCACTTGCCCTACTTTGATTTCCAGAGGATCTCCCCTCACGGACTAGAGATCAGGCCTGCCATTACATTGGCCCCTAGCTGAGCCAAGTTTGCTTTTTCAGACATCTGTCCCCACAGCCCTGGCAAACACAGCCTCTAGGCTGGGTCCTCTGGAGACATACCACAGGACCGTGCCTGCTCTCTCCTGGGAAACTGTGTCCATTCCTTTGGCCACACACCTCCAGAATATGAGAAACCTCAAGGCCTCCGAGGACATCCCACTACTGGGAGCCTCACTGGACTCACAGGGGCATTCGGACACAAGCTGAGCAGCTACATCCATGAATGCATGCACACAGATGTCAACAGAGATAGAAGGTTGAGCCGGACAGGCCTTTAGGCCGTAGTCTCAACTCTTGCTTTGGTTTCCAGGTGTCACTCCTCAGAGGCTTTGGTTCGAAGAACAGGGTATGGGGCTTTCCTGAGGCACGGAACAGAACTCCTCTCGTCTCCACATGGGAAGTTTCCTTGTTGGAGCCGTGTCAAACACCTCATGTTGGAGAATCCTGCAGAGTCCCTGAGCCACCTCCATATTCCAAGGTCTCCCAGGCCACCAAGCCACAGTAGGACTCATCTTCAGGAGAGTCCATTTCAACTCTCCCCTCTGGGTAGCTCACCCAGGAGCCCGCAGATTGAGCCTGCCTTGTCCTGACTAAAGAGTGGGAATATGAGGTGGCGTTCCCAGGGATCCATGCTTAGACACCTGCATTCGAGTCGTTCCATATGGGGCCTCTTGGAACAATCCAATAGGACTCGACTGTCGTGCAGAAGGTAACCTTCAGTTTTGGAGCAGTTCACAAATCCCATCGTAGGCAAATCTTTCTGGCCTCATGAAGACCCCACACCCTTCAGAAAGAGGCCATGCTGGACAAGAACTCTAGCCTGAGGCACGTCTCATAGTTGACATGACCTCAGTGCAGGAGATCTCGATTCAGCCTCTGCAGAGTGGGCCTGCCGTGCCCTCGGTCCCAAACCTCACGCTAGCTAGTGTTTTCAGACTTCCTTCCTCACACTCCTGGCAAACAAGCCCTCTGGACTAGGAACTCCGGAACCAAAACCCAGCCCAGTGTCTGCCCAACAGAAGAAAAACGTTTTCCTGTGGGGCTCTCCAGAAAACCCAGATGAGGATCAACCTGCTCGGGCCTCGACGGTACCCGAACTGGATAGGCTGCTCTGGGCACTCATGCTCTGCCTGACACAGCCTGAAGCCAGACGTCCAGACAGACAAGGAGACAGCTGGCCGCACACCCAGCACTTCGGACACGCCATGGTCTTATGCCGTCACCTCATCCTAACCTTGGTTTTCAGATATCTGAACCTAGACATTATATCAATTCTACACAGAGCTGGGTATAGCAAGCACAGAACAGAACTCCTTCTTCCCCATGGCTGTCAAGCTTGCTCTTGGCATGGAGTCACACCTTCAGGGTGGGAGAAACCTTCATGTCCCCTGAAGCCACGCCCAAACTTGAGAGCTGCTTGGGCACAAATTCACACTGTGACCTCAGCATGAGCCCCATGTCAAAGAAAGGCCTGTCAGGGCCTGGACCAAGAGCCCACATATGGGGCTTGCCAAGCCCCTATGCACCCAATCCTCACCACGGTTTGAATTTTCCAGTCGCCCCGCCCGTACCTGGAGCTCTGCTCTGGAATCCCTTTCTTGGAGAGACCCATGAGCCAGACAACACGACTCCATCCTTCCCACAAAATGACCCCAAACTCTTGGGAGCTGGGACAAATCCCCAGAGAGGGATACTCGACCACAGTACCTGAGGCCACCGCTCCAATCCACGGCTATCCCGGACACAACATCCAGAGACAAAAGCCTGAAGGAACGCCTCCTACTCGCCCTTGTTTCAGAGGCCCAGGAGCTCCCTCTCGGGCTGTACATCCGGCCTGCCATACCCTAGGCGCCACTCATAAGCTGAGTTTGTGTATTCAGACTTCTGTGCCCACAGCCTGGACCCACACAACATCCAGGCTAGGGCCCCTGGACCAAACAGCGAAAGATTGTGCCTGCCCTCCCCAAGGAAAGTGTGCCCAATCCATTGACCACAAACCTACAGGTTAGGGAAAAGCTCCAAGGTCCCTGAGGCCATCAATAGTATAGGCCACCCTGGACTAAGAGGGGTTCTCTGACACCAGCGGAGCAACTATCTCCACTTAGACTCTCAGACAGTGTCCCCAGAGACATAAGGTTGAAATGGACAGGCCCCCAGGCCCTAATCTTAACCTTAGCTTTGGTTTCCATATTTCCGTTCTCAGAGGACTGTTTTCGTAGACCAGCACATGGGGCTTTTCTGAGGCACCAAACCAAACATCTCTCATCTCCACATGGGCAGCCTTCTTACAGGGATGTATCAAACACTTCAGGTAGGAGAGTTCCGCAGGGCCACTGAACAACCAGCACATTCCAAGGTCTCCATGGACCCAACCCCCATTATGACGCATCCTCAGGAGAGGCCATTTCAACTCAGCCCCCTGGGTCGCGTGTTCCAGAGGCAGCAGATCAAACATATCTTGTCGCTAATAGCCAATGGGAATGCGAGGCATGCAGTACAGGGATCCATCCTTCGAACCCTGCTCTCCAGTCCTTCCATATGGTATGTCCTGGAGCCATGCAACAGGACTCGAATGTCCCGCAGAAGGAAACCTTGTGGTTTGGGGCAACCACCAAACTCAGCGTGGGAAAACTTCCTTGGCCTCATGAGGCCCCCACTTCATGAAGGTGCCATCATGGACACATACGCCAGCCTCAGCCAACGTCTGATCCTCAGCCTGACTTCAGATGCAGGAGATTTTGATTCAGCCTCTGCAGAGTGGTCCTGCTCTGCCCTTGGCTCCAATCCTCACACTAGCTTGTGTTTTCAGACTTCCGTCCTCACACTCCTGGCCCACAAACCCTCCCTACTGGGAATTCTGGGGCCACAATGAAGCACTGTGCCTGCCTCCCAGGAGAAAAACCTTGTCTATGGCGCTGCCCAGAAACCCCAAATGAGGATCAAACTGCTTGGCCCTCGGCAACACCCCAATTGCATAGGCTACCTTAAACAGTGATGCTCTGTCGCAAATAGCCTGAGCCCAGACCTTCCAACAGACACCAACACAGCTGGCTGCACACCCAGCACATTGGACCCGCCACTGCCTTAGTCCACCATCCATTCCCAACCTGGGTTTTCAGTCATCGGAACCTAGACCTTATCTCCAATCCCTGCACAGGGGGGAACCTGATGCACAAGTCAGAACCGCTCCTTCCCCATGGCAAGAAACCTTGCTGCTGGCAGTGAGTCAAACCTCCAGTGTAGGAGAAAACGGCATGGCCCATGAGGCCACGCCCAAGCGTGAGGGCCGCCTTGGTCACAAACACACATTGTGACCCTTAGCGTGAGTACCTTATTCAAGTAACGCCTCTCAGTGACTGGACCAAGAGCCCGCATATGTGGCTTGCCATGCCCATAGGCACCCAGGACTAACTAGATGGTGTGTATTCCAGTTGAGGGAACCCACTGCTGTGCTCTAGAGTCCCTTTTTTGGGGGGTTCCCCTGGGGCAGAAAACAGTACTCTTCATTCCCACAGAATGAACACAAACACTTGGGAGCTTGGACAATCCCCCGAGAGGAAGGCTCTTCCTCGGCCTCTGAGACAACCCCTACCCTGACCGGACACTGTAAACGCAACACCCAGAGACAGAAGCCTGAGTGACTGCCTCCCACTTGCCCTACTTTGATTTCCAGAGGATCTCCCCTCACGGACTAGAGATCAGGCCTGCCATTACATTGGCCCCTAGCTGAGCCAAGTTTGCTTTTTCAGACATCTGTCCCCACAGCCCTGGCAAACACAGCCTCTAGGCTGGGTCCTCTGGAGCCATACCACAATACCGGGCCTGCTCTCTCCTGGGAAACTGTGTCCATTCCTTTGGCCACACACCTCCAGAATATGAGAAACCTCAAGGCCTCCGAGGACATCCCACTACTGGGAGCCTCACTGGACTCACAGGGGCATTCGGACACAAGCTGAGCAGCTACATCCATGAATGCATGCACACAGATGTCAACAGAGATAGAAGGTTGAGCCGGACAGGCCTTTAGGCCGTAGTCTCAACTCTTGCTTTGGTTTCCAGGTGTCACTCCTCAGAGGCTTTGGTTCGAAGAACAGGGTATGGGGCTTTCCTGAGGCACGGAACAGAACTCCTCTCGTCTCCACATGGGAAGTTGCCTTGTTGGAGCCGTGTCAAACACCTCATGTTGGAGAATCCTGCAGAGTCCCTGAGCCACCTCCACATTCCAAGTTCTCCCAGGCCACCAAGCCACAGTAGGACTCATATTCAGGAGAGTCCATTTCAACTCTCCCCTCTGGGTAGCTCACCCAGGAGCCCGCAGATTGAGCCTGCCTTGTCCTGACTAAAGAGTGTGAATATGAGGTGGCGTTCCCAGGCATCCATGCTTAGACACCTGCTCTCGAGTCTTTCCATATGGGGCCTCTTGGAACCATCCAATAGGACTCGACTGTCGTGCAGAAGGTAACCTTCAGTTTTGGAGCAGTTCACAAATCCCATCGTAGGCAAAACTTTCTGGCCTCATGAAGCCCCCACACCCTTCAGGAAGAGGCCATGCTGGACAAGAACTCTAGCCTGAGGCACGTCTCATAGTTGACATGACCTCAGTGCAGGAGATCTCGATTCAGCCTCTGCAGAGTGGGCCTGCCGTGCCCTCGGTCCCAAACCTCACGCTAGCTTGTGTTTTCAGACTTCCTTCCTCACACTCCTGGCAAACAAGCCCTCCGGACTAGGAACTCCAGAACCAAAACCCAGCCCAGTGTCTGCCCAACGGAAGAAAAACGTTTCCCTGTGGGGCTCTCCAGAAAACCCAGATGAGGATCAACCTGCTCGGGCCTCGACGGTACCCGAACTGGATAGGCTGCTCTGGGCACTCATGCTCTGCCTGACACAGCCTGAAGCCAGACGTCCAGACAGACAAGGAGACAGCTGGACGCACACCCAGCACTTCGGACACGCCATGGTCTTATGCCGTCACCTCATCCTAACCTTGGTTTTCAGATATCTGAACCTAGACATTATATCAATTCTCCACACAGCTGGGTATAGCAAGCACAAAACAGAACTCCTCCTTCCCCATGGCTGTCAAGCTTGCTCTTGGCATGGAGTCACACCTTCAGTGTGGGAGAAACCTTCATGGCCCCTGATGCCACGCCCAAACGTGAGTGCTGCTTGGGCACAAATTCACACTGTGACCCTCAGCATGAGCCCCATGTCAAAGAAAGGCCTGTCAGGGCCTGGACCAAGAGCCCACATATGGGGCTTGCCAAGCCCCTATGCACCCAATCCTCACCACGGTTTGCATTTTCCAGTCGCCCCGCCCGTACCTGGAGCTCTGCTCTGGAATCCCTTTCTTTGAGAGACCCATGAGCCAGACAACACGACTCCACCCTTTCCACAAAATGACCCCAAACTCTTGGGAGCTGGGACAAATCCCCAGGGAGGGATACTCGTCCACAGTACCTGAGGCCACCGCTCCAATCCACGGCTATCCCGGACACAACATCCAGAGACAAAAGCCTGAAGGAACGCCTCCCACTCGCCCTTGTTTCAGAGGCCCAGGAGCTCCCTCTCGGGCTGTACATCCGGCCTGCCATACCCTAGGCGCCACTCCTAAGCTGAGTTTGTGTATTCAGACTTCTGTGCCCACTGCCTGGACCCACACAACATCCAGGCTAGGGCCTCTGGAACAAACAGCGAAAGATTGTGCCTGCCCTCTCCAAGGAAAGCGTGCCCAATCCATTGACCACAACCCTACAGGTTAGGGAAAAGCTCCAAGGTCCCTGAGGCCATCAATAGTATAGGCCACCCTGGACTAAGAGGGGCTCTCTGACTCCAGCGGAGCAACTATCTCCACTTAGACTCTCACACAGTGTCCCCAGAGACTGAAGGTTGAAATGGACAGGCCCCCAGGCCCTAATCTGAACTTTAGCTTTGGTTTCCATGTTTCCGTTCTCAGAGGACTGTTTTCGTAGACCAGCACATGGGGCTTTTCTGAGGCACCAAACCAAACATCTCTTATCTCCACATGGGCAGCTTTCTTACTGGGATGTATCAAACACTTCAGGTAGGAGAGTTCCGCAGGGCCACTGAACAACCAGCACATTCCAAGGTCTCCATGGACCCAAACGCACATTATGACGCATCCTCAGGAGAGGCCATTTCAACTCAGCCCCCTGGGTAGCGTGTTCCCGAGGCAGCAGATCAAACATATCTTGTCGCTAATAGCCAATGGGAATGCGAGGCATGCTGTACAGGGATCCATCCTTCGAACCCTGCTCTCCAGTCCTTCCATATGGTATGTCCTGGAGCCATGCAACAGGACTCAAATGTCCTGCAGAAGGAAACCTTGTGGTTTGGGGCAACCTCCAAACTCAGCGTGGGAAAACTTCCTTGGCCTCATGAGGCCCCCACTTCATGAAGGTGCCATCATGGACACATACTCCAGCCTCAGCCGACGTCTGATCCTCAGCCTGACTTCAGATGCAGGAGATTTTGATTCAGCCTCTGCAGAGTGGGCCTGCTCTGCCCTTGGCTCCAATCCTCACACTAGCTTGTGTTTTCAGACTTCCGTCCTCACACTCCTGGCCCACAAACCCTCCCTACTGGGAATTCTCGGGCCACATTGAAGCACTGTGCCTGCCTCCCAGGAGAAAAACATTGTCTATGGCGCTGCCCAGAAACCCCAAATGAGGATCAAACTGCTTGGCCCTCGGCAACACCCCAATTGCATAGGCTACCTTAAACAGTGATGCTCTGTCGCAAATAGCCTGAGCCCAGACCTTCCAACAGACACCGACTCAGCTGGTTGCACACCCAGCACATTGGACCCGCCAGTGCCTTAGGCCACCATCCATTCCCAACCTGGGTTTTCAGTCATCGGAACCTAGACCTTATCTCCAATCCCTGCACAGGGGGGAACCTGATGCACAAGTCAGAACCGCTCCTACCCCATGGCAAGAAACCTTGCTGCTGGCAGTGAGTCAAACCTTCAGTGTAGGAGAAAACAGCATGGCCCATGAGGCCACGCCCAAGCGTGAGGGCCGCCGTGGGCACAAACACACATTGTGACCCTCAGCGTGAGTACCTTAATCAAGTAACGCCTCTCAGTGACTGGAACAAGAGCCCGCATATGTGGCTTGCCATGCCCATAGGCACCCAGGACTAACTAGATGGTGTGTATTCCAGTTGAGGGAACCCACTGCTGTGCTCTAGATTCCCTCTCCTGGGGGGTCCCCTGTGGCAGAAATCAGTACTCTTCATTCCCACAGAATGAACCCAAACACTTGGGAGCTTGGACAATCCCCCGAGAGGAAGGCTCTTCCTCGGCCTCTGAGACAACCCCTACCCTGACCGGACACTGTAAACGCAACACCCAGAGACAAAATCCTGAGTGACTGCCTCCCACTTGCCCTACTTTGATTTCCAGAGGATCTCCCCTCACGGACTAGAGATCAGGCCTGCCATTACATTGGCCCCTAGCTGAGCCAAGTTTGCTTTTTCAGACATCTGTCCCCACAGCCCTGGCAAACACAGCCTCTAGGCTGGGTCCTCTGGAGCCATACCACAGGACCGTGCCTGCTCTCTCCTGGGAAACTGTGTCCATTCCTTTGGCCACACACCTCCAGAATATGAGAAACCTCAAGGCCTCCGAGGTCATCCCACTACTGGGGGCCTCACTGGACTCACAGGGGCATTCGGACACAAGCTGAGCAGCTATATCCATGAATGCATGCACACAGATGTCAACAGAGATAGAAGGTTGAGCCGGACAGGCCTTTAGGCCGTAGTCTCAACTCTTGCTTTGGTTTCCAGGTGTCACTCCTCAGAGGCTTTGGTTCGAAGAACAGGGTATGGGGCTTTCCTGAGGCACGGAACAGAACTCCTCTCCTCTCCACATGGGAAGTTGCCTTGTTGGAGCCGTGTCAAACACCTCATGTTGGAGAATCCTGCAGAGTCCCTGAGCCACCTCCACATTCCAAGGTCTCCCAGGCCACCAAGCCACAGTAGGACTCATATTCAGGAGAGTCCATTTCAACTCTCCCCTCTGGGTAGCTCACCCAGGAGCCCGCAGTTTGAGCCTGCCTTGTCCTGACTAAAGAGTGGGAATATGAGGTGGGGTTCCCAGGCATCCATGCTTAGACACCTGCTCTCGAGTCTTTCCATATGGGGCCTCTTGGAACCATCCAATAGGACTCGACTGTCGTGCAGAAGGTAACCTTCAGTTTTGGAGCAGTTCACAAATCCCATCGTAGGCAAAACTTTATGACCTCATGAAGCCCCCACACCCTTCAGGAAGAGGCCATGCTGGACAAGAACTCTAGCCTGAGGCACGTCTCATAGTTGACATGACCTCAGTGCAGGAGATCTCGATTCAGCCTCTGCAGAGTGGGCCTGCCGTGCCCTCCGTCCCAAACCTCACGCTAGCTTGTGTTTTCAGACTTCCTTCCTCACACTCCTGGCAAACAAGCCCTCTGGACTAGGAACTCCAGAACCAAAACCCAGCCCAGTGTCTGCCCAACGGAAGAAAAACGTTTCCCTGTGGGGCTCTCCAGAAAACCCAGATGAGGATCAACCTGCTCGGGCCTCGACGGTACCCGAACTGGATAGGCTGCTCTGGGCACTCATGCTCTGCCTGACACAGCCTGAAGCCAGACGTCCAGACAGACAAGGAGACAGCTGGCCGCACACCCAGCACTTCGGACACGCCATGGTCTTATGCCGTCACCTCATCCTAACCTTGGTTTTCAGATATCTGAACCTAGACATTATATCAATTCTCCACACAGCTGGGTATAGCAAGCACAAAACAGAACTCCTCCTTCCCCATGGCTGTCAAGCTTGCTCTTGACATGCAGTCACACCTTCAGGGTGGGAGAAACCTTCATGGCCCCTGATGCCACGCCCAAACTTGAGTGCTGCTTGGGCACAAATTCACACTGTGACCCTCAGCATGAGCCCCATGTCAAAGAAAGGCCTGTCAGGGCCTGGACCAAGAGCCCACATATGGGGCTTGCCAAGCCCCTATGCACCCAGTCCTCACCACGGTTTGAATTTTCCAGTCGCCCCGCCCGTACCTGGAGCTCTGCTCTGGAATCCCTTTCGTGGAGAGACCCATGAGCCAGAAAACACGCCTCCACCCTTCCCACAAAATGACCCCAAACTCTTGGGAGCTGGGACAAATCCCCAGAGAGGGATACTCGTCCACAGTACCTGAGGCCACCGCTCCAATCCACGGCTATCCCGGACACAACATCCAGAGACAAAAGCGTGAAGGATCGCCTCCCACTCGCCCTTGTTTCAGAGGCCCAGGAGCTCCCTCTCGGGCTGTATATCCGGCCTGCCATACCCTAGGCGCCACTCCTAAGCTGAGTTTGTGTATTCAGACTTCTGTGCCCACAGCCTGGACCCACACAACATCCAGGCTAGGGCCTCTGGACCAAACAGCGAAAGATTGTGCCTGCCCTCTCCAAGGAAAGCGTGCCCAATCCATTGACCACAACCCTACAGGTTAGGGAAAAGCTCCAAGGTCCCTGAGGCCATCAATAGTATAGGCCACCCTGGACTAAGAGGGGCTCTCTGACACCAGCGGAGCAACTATCTCCACTTAGACTCTCAGACAGTGTCCCCAGAGACAGAAGGTTGAAATGGACAGGCCCCCAGGCCCTAATCTGAACCTTAGCTTTGGTTTCCATGTTTCCGTTCTCAGAGGACTGTTTTCATAGACCAGCACATGAGGCTTTCTGAGGCACCAAACCAAACCTCTCTCATCTCCACATGGGCAGCTTTCTTACTGGGATGTATCAAACACTTCAGGTAGGAGAGTTCCGCAGGGCCACTGAACAACCTGCACATTCCAAGGTCTCCATGGACCCAAACGCACATTATGACGCATCCTCAGGAGAGGCCATTTCAACTCAGCCCCCTGGGTCGCGTGTTCCAGAGGCAGCAGATCAAACATATCTTGTCGCTAATAGCCAATGGGAATGCGAGGCATGCTGTACAGGGATCCATCCTTCGAACTCTGCTCTCCAGTCCTTCCATATGGTATGTCCTGGAGCCATGCAACAGGACTCGAATGTCCCGCAGAAGGAAACCTTGTGGTTTGGGGCAACCTCCAAACTCAGCGTGGGAAAACTTCCTTGGCCTCATGAGGCCCCCACTTCATGAAGGTGCCATCATGGACACATACTCCAGCCTCAGCCGACGTCTGATCCTCAGCCTGACTTCAGATGCAGGAGATTTTGATTCAGCCTCTGCAGAGTGGGCCTGCTCTGCCCTTGGCTCCAATCCTCACACTAGCTTGTGTTTTCAGACTTCCGTCCTCACACTCCTGGCCCACATACCCTCCCTACTGGGAATTCTGGGGCCACAATGAAGCACTGTGCCTGCCTCCCAGGAGAAAAACATTGTCTATGGCGCTGCCCAGAAACCACAAATGAGGATCAAACTGCTTGGCCCTCGGTAACACCCCAATTGCATAGGCTACCTTAAACAGTGATGCTCTGTTGGAAATAGCCTGAGCCCAGACCTTCCAACAGACACCGACACAGCTGGCTGCACACCCAGCACATTGGACCCGCCACTGCCTTAGGCCACCATCCATTCCCAACCTGGGTTTTCAGTCATCGGAACCTAGACCTTATCTCCAATCCCTGCACAGGGGGGAACCTGATGCACAAGTCAGAACCCCTCCTTCCCCATGGCAAGAAACCTTGCTGCTGGCAGTGCGTCGAACCTTCAGTGTAGGAGAAAAAGGCATGGCCCATGAGGCCACGCCCAAGCGTGAGGGCCGCCTTGGGCACAAACACACATTGTGACCCTCAGCGTGAGTACCTTATTCAATTAACGCCTCTCAGTGACTGGACCAAGAGCCCGCATATATGGCTTGCCATGCCCATAGGCACCCAGGACTAACTAGATGGTGTGTATTCCAGTTGAGGGAACCCACTGCTGTGCTCTAGAGTCCCTCTCCTGGGGGGTCCCCTGTGGCAGAAAACAGTACTCTTCATTCCCACAGAATGAACACAAACACTTGGGAGCTTGGACAATCCCCCGAGAGGAAGGCTCTTCCTCGGCCTCTGAGACAACCCCTACCCTGACCGGACACTGTAAACGCAACACCCAGAGACAGAAGCCTGAGTGACTGCCTCCCACTTGCCCTACTTTGATTTCCAGAGGATCTCCCCTCACGGACTAGAGATCAGGCCTGCCATTACATTGGCCCCTAGCTGAGCCAAGTTTGCTTTTTCAGACATCTGTCCCCACAGCCCTGGCAAACACAGCCTCTAGGCTGGGTCCTCTGGAGCCATACCACAGGACCGTGCCTGCTCTCTCCTGGGAAACTGTGTCCATTCCTTTGGCCACACACCTCCAGAATATGAGAAACCTCAAGGCCTCCGAGGACATCCCACTACTGGGAGCCTCACTGGACTCACAGGGGCATTCGGACACAAGCTGAGCAGCTACATCCATGAATGCATGCACACAGATGTCAACAGAGATAGAAGGTTGAGCCGGACAGGCCTTTAGGCCGTAGTCTCAACTCTTGCTTTGGTTTCCAGGTGTCACTCCTCAGAGGCTTTGGTTCGAAGAACAGGGTATGGGGCTTTCCTGAGGCACGGAACAGAACTCCTCTCGTCTCCACATGGGAAGTTGCCTTGTTGGAGCCGTGTCAAACACCTCATGTTGGAGAATCCTGCAGAGTCCCTGAGCCACCTCCATATTCCAAGGTCTCCCAGGCCACCAAGCCACAGTAGGACTCATCTTCAGGAGAGTCCATTTCAACTCTCCCCTCTGGGTAGCTCACCCAGGAGCCCGCAGATTGAGCCTGCCTTGTCCTGACTAAAGAGTGGGAATATGAGGTGGCGTTCCCAGGGATCCATGCTTAGACACCTGCATTCGAGTCGTTCCATATGGGGCCTCTTGGAACAATCCAATAGGACTCGACTGTCGTGCAGAAGGTAACCTTCAGTTTTGGAGCAGTTCACAAATCCCATCGTAGGCAAATCTTTCTGGCCTCATGAAGACCCCACACCCTTCAGAAAGAGGCCATGCTGGACAAGAACTCTAGCCTGAGGCACGTCTCATAGTTGACATGACCTCAGTGCAGGAGATCTCGATTCAGCCTCTGCAGAGTGGGCCTGCCGTGCCCTCGGTCCCAAACCTCACGCTAGCTAGTGTTTTCAGACTTCCTTCCTCACACTCCTGGCAAACAAGCCCTCTGGACTAGGAACTCCGGAACCAAAACCCAGCCCAGTGTCTGCCCAACAGAAGAAAAACGTTTTCCTGTGGGGCTCTCCAGAAAACCCAGATGAGGATCAACCTGCTCGGGCCTCGACGGTACCCGAACTGGATAGGCTGCTCTGGGCACTCATGCTCTGCCTGACACAGCCTGAAGCCAGACGTCCAGACAGACAAGGAGACAGCTGGCCGCACACCCAGCACTTCGGACACGCCATGGTCTTATGCCGTCACCTCATCCTAACCTTGGTTTTCAGATATCTGAACCTAGACATTATATCAATTCTACACAGAGCTGGGTATAGCAAGCACAGAACAGAACTCCTTCTTCCCCATGGCTGTCAAGCTTGCTCTTGGCATGGAGTCACACCTTCAGGGTGGGAGAAACCTTCATGTCCCCTGAAGCCACGCCCAAACTTGAGAGCTGCTTGGGAACAAATTCACACTGTGACCTCAGCATGAGCCCCATGTCAAAGAAAGGCCTGTCAGGGCCTGGACCAAGAGCCCACATATGGGGCTTGCCAAGCCCCTATGCACCCAATCCTCACCACGGTTTGAATTTTCCAGTCGCCCCGCCCGTACCTGGAGCTCTGCTCTGGAATCCCTTTCTTGGAGAGACCCATGAGCCAGACAACACGACTCCATCCTTCCCACAAAATGACCCCAAACTCTTGGGAGCTGGGACAAATCCCCAGAGAGGGATACTCGACCACAGTACCTGAGGCCACCGCTCCAATCCACGGCTATCCCGGACACAACATCCAGAGACAAAAGCCTGAAGGAACGCCTCCCACTCGCCCTTGTTTCAGAGGCCCAGGAGCTCCCTCTCGGGCTGTACATCCGGCCTGCCATACCCTAGGCGCCACTCATAAGCTGAGTTTGTGTATTCAGACTTCTGTGCCCACAGCCTGGACCCACACAACATCCAGGCTAGGGCCCCTGGACCAAACAGCGAAAGATTGTGCCTGCCCTCCCCAAGGAAAGTGTGCCCAATCCATTGACCACAAACCTACAGGTTAGGGAAAAGCTCCAAGGTCCCTGAGGCCATCAATAGTATAGGCCACCCTGGACTAAGAGGGGTTCTCTGACACCAGCGGAGCAACTATCTCCACTTAGACTCTCAGACAGTGTCCCCAGAGACAGAAGGTTGAAATGGACAGGCCCCCAGGCCCTAATCTTAACCTTAGCTTTGGTTTCCATGTTTCCGTTCTCAGAGGACTGTTTTCGTAGACCAGCACATGGGGCTTTTCTGAGGCACCAAACCAAACATCTCTCATCTCCACATGGGCAGCCTTCTTACAGGGATGTATCAAACACTTCAGGTAGGAGAGTTCCGCAGGGCCACTGAACAACCAGCACATTCCAAGGTCTCCATGGACCCAACCCCCATTATGACGCATCCTCAGGAGAGGCCATTTCAACTCAGCCCCCTGGGTCGCGTGTTCCAGAGGCAGCAGATCAAACATATCTTGTCGCTAATAGCCAATGGGAATGCGAGGCATGCAGTACAGGGATCCATCCTTCGAACCCTGCTCTCCAGTCCTTCCATATGGTATGTCCTGGAGCCATGCAACAGGACTCGAATGTCCCGCAGAAGGAAACCTTGTGGTTTGGGGCAACCTCCAAACTCAGCGTGGGAAAACTTCCTTGGCCTCATGAGGCCCCCACTTCATGAAGGTGCCATCATGGACACATACTCCAGCCTCAGCCAACGTCTGATCCTCAGCCTGACTTCAGATGCAGGAGATTTTGATTCAGCCTCTGCAGAGTGGGCCTGCTCTGCCCTTGGCTCCAATCCTCACACTAGCTTGTGTTTTCAGACTTCCGTCCTCACACTCCTGGCCCACAAACCCTCCCTACTGGGAATTCTGGGGCCACAATGAAGCACTGTGCCTGCCTCCCAGGAGAAAAACCTTGTCTATGGCGCTGCCCAGAAACCCCAAATGAGGATCAAACTGCTTGGCCCTCGGCAACACCCCAATTGCATAGGCTACCTTAAACAGTGATGCTCTGTCGCAAATAGCCTGAGCCCAGACCTTCCAACAGACACCAACACAGCTGGCTGCACACCCAGCACATTGGACCCGCCACTGCCTTAGTCCACCATCCATTCCCAACCTGGGTTTTCAGTCATCGGAACCTAGACCTTATCTCCAATCCCTGCACAGGGGGGAACCTGATGCACAAGTCAGAACCGCTCCTTCCCCATGGCAAGAAACCTTGCTGCTGGCAGTGAGTCAAACCTCCAGTGTAGGAGAAAACGGCATGGCCCATGAGGCCACGCCCAAGCGTGAGGGCCGCCTTGGTCACAAACACACATTGTGACCCTTAGCGTGAGTACCTTATTCAAGTAACGCCTCTCAGTGACTGGACCAAGAGCCCGCATATGTGGCTTGCC
Source organism: Mustela nivalis (assembly GCF_964662115.1). Classification (NCBI taxonomy): domain Eukaryota; kingdom Metazoa; phylum Chordata; class Mammalia; order Carnivora; family Mustelidae; genus Mustela; species Mustela nivalis. The sequence continues at coordinate 121,656 of NW_028136338.1, read as the reverse complement.
ATGCCCATAGGCACCCAGGACTAACTAGATGGTGTGTATTCCAGTTGAGGGAACCCACTGCTGTGCTCTAGAGTCCCTTTTTTGGGGGGTTCCCCTGGGGCAGAAAACAGTACTCTTCATTCCCACAGAATGAACACAAACACTTGGGAGCTTGGACAATCCCCCGAGAGGAAGGCTCTTCCTCGGCCTCTGAGACAACCCCTACCCTGACCGGACACTGTAAACGCAACACCCAGAGACAGAAGCCTGAGTGACTGCCTCCCACTTGCCCTACTTTGATTTCCAGAGGATCTCCCCTCACGGACTAGAGATCAGGCCTGCCATTACATTGGCCCCTAGCTGAGCCAAGTTTGCTTTTTCAGACATCTGTCCCCACAGCCCTGGCAAACACAGCCTCTAGGCTGAGTCCTCTGGAGCCATACCACAGGACCGTGCCTGCTCTCTCCTGGGAAACTGTGTCCATTCCTTTGGCCACACACCTCCAGAATATGAGAAACCTCAAGGCCTCCGAGGACATCCCACTACTGGGAGCCTCACTGGACTCACAGGGGCATTCGGACACAAGCTGAGCAGCTACATCCATGAATGCATGCACACAGATGTCAACAGAGATAGAAGGTTGAGCCGGACAGGCCTTTAGGCCGTAGTCTCAACTCTTGCTTTGGTTTCCAGGTGTCACTCCTCAGAGGCTTTGGTTCGAAGAACAGGGTATGGGGCTTTCCTGAGGCACGGAACAGAACTCCTCTCGTCTCCACATGGGAAGTTTCCTTGTTGGAGCCGTGTCAAACACCTCATGTTGGAGAATCCTGCAGAGTCCCTGAGCCACCTCCATATTCCAAGGTCTCCCAGGCCACCAAGCCACAGTAGGACTCATCTTCAGGAGAGTCCATTTCAACTCTCCCCTCTGGGTAGCTCACCCAGGAGCCCGCAGATTGAGCCTGCCTTGTCCTGACTAAAGAGTGGGAATATGAGGTGGCGTTCCCAGGGATCCATGCTTAGACACCTGCATTCGAGTCGTTCCATATGGGGCCTCTTGGAACAATCCAATAGGACTCGACTGTCGTGCAGAAGGTAACCTTCAGTTTTGGAGCAGTTCACAAATCCCATCGTAGGCAAATCTTTCTGGCCTCATGAAGACCCCACACCCTTCAGAAAGAGGCCATGCTGGACAAGAACTCTAGCCTGAGGCACGTCTCATAGTTGACATGACCTCAGTGCAGGAGATCTCGATTCAGCCTCTGCAGAGTGGGCCTGCCGTGCCCTCGGTCCCAAACCTCACGCTAGCTAGTGTTTTCAGACTTCCTTCCTCACACTCCTGGCAAACAAGCCCTCTGGACTAGGAACTCCGGAACCAAAACCCAGCCCAGTGTCTGCCCAACGGAAGAAAAACGTTTCCCTGTGGGGCTCTCCAGAAAACCCAGATGAGGATCAACCTGCTCGGGCCTCGACGGTACCCGAACTGGATAGGCTGCTCTGGGCACTCATGCTCTGCCTGACACAGCCTGAAGCCAGACGTCCAGACAGACAAGGAGACAGCTGGCCGCACACCCAGCACTTCGGACACGCCATGGTCTTATGCCGTCACCTCATCCTAACCTTGGTTTTCAGATATCTGAACCTAGACATTATATATCAATTCTACACAGAGCTGGGTATAGCAAGCACAGAACAGAACTCCTTCTTCCCCATGGCTGTCAAGCTTGCTCTTGGCATGGAGTCACACCTTCAGGGTGGGAGAAACCTTCATGGCCCCTGAAGCCACGCCCAAACTTGAGAGCTGCTTGGGCACAAATTCACACTGTGACCCTCAGCATGAGCCCCATGTCAAAGAAAGGCCTGTCAGGGCCTGGACCAAGAGCCCACATATGGGGCTTGCCAAGCCCCTATGCACCCAATCCTCACCACGGTTTGAATTTTCCAGTCGCCCCGCCCGTACCTGGAGCTCTGCTCTGGAATCCCTTTCTTGGAGAGACCCATGAGCCAGACAACACGACTCCATCCTTCCCACAAAATGACCCCAAACTCTTGGGAGCTGGGACAAATCCCCAGAGAGGGATACTCGACCACAGTACCTGAGGCCACCGCTCCAATCCACGGCTATCCCGGACACAACATCCAGAGACAAAAGCCTGAAGGAACGCCTCCCACTCGCCCTTGTTTCAGAGGCCCAGGAGCTCCCTCTCGGGCTGTACATCCGGCCTGCCATACCCTAGGCGCCACTCATAAGCTGAGTTTGTGTATTCAGACTTCTGTGCCCACAGCCTGGACCCACACAACATCCAGGCTAGGGCCCCTGGACCAAACAGCGAAAGATTGTGCCTGCCCTCCCCAAGGAAAGTGTGCCCAATCCATTGACCACAAACCTACAGGTTAGGGAAAAGCTCCAAGGTCCCTGAGGCCATCAATAGTATAGGCCACCCTGGACTAAGAGGGGTTCTCTGACACCAGCGGAGCAACTATCTCCACTTAGACTCTCAGACAGTGTCCCCAGAGACAGAAGGTTGAAATGGACAGGCCCCCAGGCCCTAATCTTAACCTTAGCTTTGGTTTCCATGTTTCCGTTCTCAGAGGACTGTTTTCGTAGACCAGCACATGGGGCTTTTCTGAGGCACCAAACCAAACATCTCTCATCTCCACATGGGCAGCCTTCTTACAGGGAAGTATCAAACACTTCAGGTAGGAGAGTTCCGCAGGGCCACTGAACAACCAGCACATTCCAAGGTCTCCATGGACCCAACCCCCATTATGACGCATCCTCAGGAGAGGCCATTTCAACTCAGCCCCCTGGGTCGCGTGTTCCAGAGGCAGCAGATCAAACATATCTTGTCGCTAATAGCCAATGGGAATGCGAGGCATGCAGTACAGGGATCCATCCTTCGAACCCTGCTCTCCAGTCCTTCCATATGGTATGTCCTGGAGCCATGCAACAGGACTCGAATGTCCCGCAGAAGGAAACCTTGTGGTTTGGGGCAACCTCCAAACTCAGCGTGGGAAAACTTCCTTGGCCTCATGAGGCCCCCACTTCATGAAGGTGCCATCATGGACACATACTCCAGCCTCAGCCAACGTCTGATCCTCAGCCTGACTTCAGATGCAGGAGATTTTGATTCAGCCTCTGCAGAGTGGGCCTGCTCTGCCCTTGGCTCCAATCCTCACACTAGCTTGTGTTTTCAGACTTCCGTCCTCACACTCCTGGCCCACAAACCCTCCCTACTGGGAATTCTGGGGCCACAATGAAGCACTGTGCCTGCCTCCCAGGAGAAAAACCTTGTCTATGGCGCTGCCCAGAAACCCCAAATGAGGATCAAACTGCTTGGCCCTCGGCAACACCCCAATTGCATAGGCTACCTTAAACAGTGATGCTCTGTCGCAAATAGCCTGAGCCCAGACCTTCCAACAGACACCGACACAGCTGGCTGCACACCCAGCACATTGGACCCGCCACTGCCTTAGTCCACCATCCATTCCCAACCTGGGTTTTCAGTCATCGGAACCTAGACCTTATCTCCAATCCCTGCACAGGGGGGAACCTGATGCACAAGTCAGAACCGCTCCTTCCCCATGGCAAGAAACCTTGCTGCTGGCAGTGAGTCAAACCTCCAGTGTAGGAGAAAACGGCATGGCCCATGAGGCCACGCCCAAGCGTGAGGGCCGCCTTGGTCACAAACACACATTGTGACCCTTAGCGTGAGTACCTTATTCAAGTAACGCCTCTCAGTGACTGGACCAAGAGCCCGCATATGTGGCTTGCCATGCCCATAGGCACCCAGGACTAACTAGATGGTGTGTATTCCAGTTGAGGGAACCCACTGCTGTGCTCTAGAGTCCCTTTTTTGGGGGGTTCCCCTGGGGCAGAAAACAGTACTCTTCATTCCCACAGAATGAACACAAACACTTGGGAGCTTGGACAATCCCCCGAGAGGAAGGCTCTTCCTCGGCCTCTGAGACAACCCCTACCCTGACCGGACACTGTAAACGCAACACCCAGAGACAGAAGCCTGAGTGACTGCCTCCCACTTGCCCTACTTTGATTTCCAGAGGATCTCCCCTCACGGACTAGAGATCAGGCCTGCCATTACATTGGCCCCTAGCTGAGCCAAGTTTGCTTTTTCAGACATCTGTCCCCACAGCCCTGGCAAACACAGCCTCTAGGCTGAGTCCTCTGGAGCCATACCACAGGACCGTGCCTGCTCTCTCCTGGGAAACTGTGTCCATTCCTTTGGCCACACACCTCCAGAATATGAGAAACCTCAAGGCCTCCGAGGACATCCCACTACTGGGAGCCTCACTGGACTCACAGGGGCATTCGGACACAAGCTGAGCAGCTACATCCATGAATGCATGCACACAGATGTCAACAGAGATAGAAGGTTGAGCCGGACAGGCCTTTAGGCCGTAGTCTCAACTCTTGCTTTGGTTTCCAGGTGTCACTCCTCAGAGGCTTTGGTTCGAAGAACAGGGTATGGGGCTTTCCTGAGGCACGGAACAGAACTCCTCTCGTCTCCACATGGGAAGTTTCCTTGTTGGAGCCGTGTCAAACACCTCATGTTGGAGAATCCTGCAGAGTCCCTGAGCCACCTCCATATTCCAAGGTCTCCCAGGCCACCAAGCCACAGTAGGACTCATCTTCAGGAGAGTCCATTTCAACTCTCCCCTCTGGGTAGCTCACCCAGGAGCCCGCAGATTGAGCCTGCCTTGTCCTGACTAAAGAGTGGGAATATGAGGTGGCGTTCCCAGGGATCCATGCTTAGACACCTGCATTCGAGTCGTTCCATATGGGGCCTCTTGGAACAATCCAATAGGACTCGACTGTCGTGCAGAAGGTAACCTTCAGTTTTGGAGCAGTTCACAAATCCCATCGTAGGCAAATCTTTCTGGCCTCATGAAGACCCCACACCCTTCAGAAAGAGGCCATGCTGGACAAGAACTCTAGCCTGAGGCACGTCTCATAGTTGACATGACCTCAGTGCAGGAGATCTCGATTCAGCCTCTGCAGAGTGGGCCTGCCGTGCCCTCGGTCCCAAACCTCACGCTAGCTAGTGTTTTCAGACTTCCTTCCTCACACTCCTGGCAAACAAGCCCTCTGGACTAGGAACTCCGGAACCAAAACCCAGCCCAGTGTCTGCCCAACGGAAGAAAAACGTTTCCCTGTGGGGCTCTCCAGAAAACCCAGATGAGGATCAACCTGCTCGGGCCTCGACGGTACCCGAACTGGATAGGCTGCTCTGGGCACTCATGCTCTGCCTGACACAGCCTGAAGCCAGACGTCCAGACAGACAAGGAGACAGCTGGCCGCACACCCAGCACTTCGGACACGCCATGGTCTTATGCCGTCACCTCATCCTAACCTTGGTTTTCAGATATCTGAACCTAGACATTATATATCAATTCTACACAGAGCTGGGTATAGCAAGCACAGAACAGAACTCCTTCTTCCCCATGGCTGTCAAGCTTGCTCTTGGCATGGAGTCACACCTTCAGGGTGGGAGAAACCTTCATGGCCCCTGAAGCCACGCCCAAACTTGAGAGCTGCTTGGGCACAAATTCACACTGTGACCCTCAGCATGAGCCCCATGTCAAAGAAAGGCCTGTCAGGGCCTGGACCAAGAGCCCACATATGGGGCTTGCCAAGCCCCTATGCACCCAATCCTCACCACGGTTTGAATTTTCCAGTCGCCCCGCCCGTACCTGGAGCTCTGCTCTGGAATCCCTTTCTTGGAGAGACCCATGAGCCAGACAACACGACTCCATCCTTCCCACAAAATGACCCCAAACTCTTGGGAGCTGGGACAAATCCCCAGAGAGGGATACTCGACCACAGTACCTGAGGCCACCGCTCCAATCCACGGCTATCCCGGACACAACATCCAGAGACAAAAGCCTGAAGGAACGCCTCCCACTCGCCCTTGTTTCAGAGGCCCAGGAGCTCCCTCTCGGGCTGTACATCCGGCCTGCCATACCCTAGGCGCCACTCATAAGCTGAGTTTGTGTATTCAGACTTCTGTGCCCACAGCCTGGACCCACACAACATCCAGGCTAGGGCCCCTGGACCAAACAGCGAAAGATTGTGCCTGCCCTCCCCAAGGAAAGTGTGCCCAATCCATTGACCACAAACCTACAGGTTAGGGAAAAGCTCCAAGGTCCCTGAGGCCATCAATAGTATAGGCCACCCTGGACTAAGAGGGGTTCTCTGACACCAGCGGAGCAACTATCTCCACTTAGACTCTCAGACAGTGTCCCCAGAGACAGAAGGTTGAAATGGACAGGCCCCCAGGCCCTAATCTTAACCTTAGCTTTGGTTTCCATGTTTCCGTTCTCAGAGGACTGTTTTCGTAGACCAGCACATGGGGCTTTTCTGAGGCACCAAACCAAACATCTCTCATCTCCACATGGGCAGCCTTCTTACAGGGAAGTATCAAACACTTCAGGTAGGAGAGTTCCGCAGGGCCACTGAACAACCAGCACATTCCAAGGTCTCCATGGACCCAACCCCCATTATGACGCATCCTCAGGAGAGGCCATTTCAACTCAGCCCCCTGGGTCGCGTGTTCCAGAGGCAGCAGATCAAACATATCTTGTCGCTAATAGCCAATGGGAATGCGAGGCATGCAGTACAGGGATCCATCCTTCGAACCCTGCTCTCCAGTCCTTCCATATGGTATGTCCTGGAGCCATGCAACAGGACTCGAATGTCCCGCAGAAGGAAACCTTGTGGTTTGGGGCAACCTCCAAACTCAGCGTGGGAAAACTTCCTTGGCCTCATGAGGCCCCCACTTCATGAAGGTGCCATCATGGACACATACTCCAGCCTCAGCCAACGTCTGATCCTCAGCCTGACTTCAGATGCAGGAGATTTTGATTCAGCCTCTGCAGAGTGGGCCTGCTCTGCCCTTGGCTCCAATCCTCACACTAGCTTGTGTTTTCAGACTTCCGTCCTCACACTCCTGGCCCACAAACCCTCCCTACTGGGAATTCTGGGGCCACAATGAAGCACTGTGCCTGCCTCCCAGGAGAAAAACCTTGTCTATGGCGCTGCCCAGAAACCCCAAATGAGGATCAAACTGCTTGGCCCTCGGCAACACCCCAATTGCATAGGCTACCTTAAACAGTGATGCTCTGTCGCAAATAGCCTGAGCCCAGACCTTCCAACAGACACCGACACAGCTGGCTGCACACCCAGCACATTGGACCCGCCACTGCCTTAGTCCACCATCCATTCCCAACCTGGGTTTTCAGTCATCGGAACCTAGACCTTATCTCCAATCCCTGCACAGGGGGGAACCTGATGCACAAGTCAGAACCGCTCCTTCCCCATGGCAAGAAACCTTGCTGCTGGCAGTGAGTCAAACCTCCAGTGTAGGAGAAAACGGCATGGCCCATGAGGCCACGCCCAAGCGTGAGGGCCGCCTTGGGCACAAACACACATTGTGACCCTCAGCGTGAGTACCTTATTCAAGTAACGCCTCTCAGTGACTGGACCAAGAACCCGCATATGTGGCTTGCCATGCCCATAGGCACCCAGGACTAACTAGATGGTGTGTATTCCAGTTGAGGGAACCCACTGCTGTGCTCTAGAGTCCCTTTTTTGGGGGGTTCCCCTGGGGCAGAAAACAGTACTCTTCATTCCCACAGAATGAACACAAACACTTGGGAGCTTGGACAATCCCCCGAGAGGAAGGCTCTTCCTCGGCCTCTGAGACAACCCCTACCCTGACCGGACACTGTAAACGCAACACCCAGAGACAAAATCCTGAGTGACTGCCTCCCACTTGCCCTACTTTGATTTCCAGAGGATCTCCCCTCACGGACTAGAGATCAGGCCTGCCATTACATTGGCCCCTAGCTGAGCCAAGTTTGCTTTTTCAGACATCTGTCCCCACAGCCCTGGCAAACACAGCCTCTAGGCTGGGTCCTCTGGAGCCATACCACAGGACCGTGCCTGCTCTCTCCTGGGAAACTGTGTCCATTCCTTTGGCCACACACCTCCAGAATATGAGAAACCTCAAGGCCTCCGAGGACATCCCACTACTGGGAGCCTCCCTGGACTCACAGGGGCATTCGGACACAAGCTGAGCAGCTACATCCATGAATGCATGCACACAGATGTCAACAGAGATAGAAGGTTGAGCCGGACAGGCCTTTAGGCCGTAGTCTCAACTCTTGCTTTGGTTTCCAGGTGTCACTCCTCAGAGGCTTTGGTTCGAAGAACAGGGTATGGGGCTTTCCTGAGGCACGGAACAGAACTCCTCTCGTCTCCACATGGGAAGTTTCCTTGTTGGAGCCGTGTCAAACACCTCATGTTGGAGAATCCTGCAGAGTCCCTGAGCCACCTCCACATTCCAAGGTCTCCCAGGCCACCAAGCCACAGTAGGACTGATCTTCAGGAGAGTCCATTTCAACTCTCCCCTCTGGGTAGCTCACCCAGGAGCCCGCAGATTGAGCCTGCCTTGTCCTGACTAAAGAGTGTGAATATGAGGTGGCGTTCCCAGGCATCCATGCGTAGACACCTGCTCTCGAGTCTTTCCATATGGGGCCTCTTGGTACCATCCAATAGGACTCGACTGTCGTGCAGAAGGTAACCTTCAGTTTTGGAGCAGTTCACAAATCCCATCGTAGGAAAAACTTTCTGGCCTCATGAAGCCCCCACACCCTTCAGGAAGAGGCCATGCTGGACAAGAACTCTAGCCTGAGGCACGTCTCATAGTTGACATGACCTCAGTGCAGGAGATCTCGATTCAGCCTCTGCAGAGTGGGCCTGCCTTGCCCTCGGTCCCAAACCTCACGCTAGCTTGTGTTTTCAGACTTCCTTCCTCACACTCCTGGCAAACAAGCCCTCCGGACTTGGAACTCCGGAACCAAAACCCAGCCCAGTGTCTGCCCAACGGAAGAAAAACTTTTCCCTGTGGGGCTCTCCAGAAAACCCAGATGAGGATCAACCTGCTCGGGCCTCGACGGTACCCGAACTGGATAGGCTGCTCTGGGCACTCATGCTCTGCCTGACAGCCTGAAGCCAGACGTCCAGACAGACAAGGAGACAGCTGGCCGCACACCCAGCACTTCGGACACGCCATGGTCTTATGCCGTCACCTCATCCTAACCTTGGTTTTCAGATATCTGAACCTAGACATTATATCAATTCTCCACACAGCTGGGTATAGCAAGCACAAAACAGAACCCCTCCTTCCCCATGGCAGTCAAGCTTGCTCTTGGCATGCAGTCACACCTTCAGGGTGGGAGAAACCTCCATGGCCCCTGATGCCACGCCCAAACTTGAGTGCTGCTTGGGCACAAATTCACACTGTGACCCTCAGCATGAGCCCCATGTCAAAGAAAGGCCTGTCAGGGCCTGGACCAAGAGCCCACATATGGGGCTTGCCAAGCCCCTATGCACCCAATCCTCACCACGTTTTGAATTTTCCAGTCGCCCCGCCCGTACCTGGAGCTCTGCTCTGGAATCCCTTTCTTGGAGAGACCCATGAGCCAGACAGCACGACTCCACCCTTCCCACAAAATGACCCCAAACTCTTGGGAGTTGGGACAAATCCCCAGAGAGGGATACTCGTCCACAGTACCTGAGGCCACCGCTCCAATCCACGGCTATCCCGGACACAACATCCAGAGACAAAAGCCTGAAGGAACGCCTCCCACTCGCCCTTGTTTCAGAGGCCCAGGTGCTCCCTCTCGGGCTGTACATCCGGCCGGCCATACCCTAGGCGCCACTCCTAAGCTGAGTTTGTGTATTCAGACTTCTGTGCCCACAGCCTGGACCCACACAACATCCAGGCTAGGGCCTCTGGACCAAACAGCGAAAGATTGTGCCTGCCCTCTCCAAGGAAAGTGTGCCCAATCCATTGACCACAACCCTACAGGTTAGGGAAAAGCTCCAAGGTCCCTGAGGCCATCAATAGTATAGGCCACCCTGGACTAAGAGGGGCTCTCTGACACCAGCGGAGCAACTATCTCCACTTAGACTCTCAGACAGTGTCCCCAGAGACAGAAGGTTGAAATGGACAGGCCCCCAGGCCCTAATCTGAACCTTAGCTTTGGTTTCCATGTTTCCGTTCTCAGAGGACTGTTTTCGTAGACCAGCACATGGGGCTTTTCTGAGGCACCAAACCAAACCTCTCTCATCTCCACATGGGCAGCTTTCTTACTGGGATGTATCAAACACTTCAGGTAGGAGAGTTCCGCAGGGCCATTGAACAACCAGCACATTCCAAGGTCTCCATGGACCCAAACGCACATTATGACGCATCCTCAGGAGAGGCCATTTCAACTCAGCCCCCTGGGTCGCGTGTTCCAGAGGCAGCAGATCAAACATATCTTGTCGCTAATAGCCAATGGGAATGCGAGGCATGCTGTACAGGGATCCATCCTTCGAACCCTGCTCTCCAGTCCTTCCATATGGTATGTCCTGGAGCCATGCAACAGGACTCGAATGTCCCGCAGAAGGAAACCTTGTGGTTTGGGGCAACCTCCAAACTCAGCGTGGGAAAACTTCCTTGGCCTCATGAGGCCCCCACTTCATGAAGGTGCCATCATGGACACATACTCCAGCCTCAGCCGACGTCTGATCCTCAGCCTGACTTCAGATGCAGGAGATTTTGATTCAGCCTCTGCAGAGTGGGCCTGCTCTGCCCTTGGTTCCAATCCTCACACTAGCTTGTGTTTTCAGACTTCCGTCCTCACACTCCTGGCCCACAAACCCTCCCTACTGGGAATTCTGGGGCCACAATGAAGCACTGTGCCTGCCTCCCAGGAGAAAAACATTGTCTATGGCGCTGCCCAGAAACCCCAAATGAGGATCAAAGTGCTTGGCCCTCGGCAACACCCCAATTGCATAGGCTACCTTAAACAGTGATGCTCTGTCGCAAATAGCCTGAGCCCAGACCTTCCAACAGACACCGACTCAGCTGGCTGCACACCCAGCACATTGGACCCGCCACTGCCTTAGGCCACCATCCATTCCCAACCTGGGTTTTCAGTCATCGGAACCTAGACCTTATCTCCAATCCCTGCACAGGGGGGAACCTGATGCACAAGTCAGAACCCCTCCTTCCCCATGGCAAGAAACCTTGCTGCTGGCAGTGAGTCAAACCTTCACTGTAGGAGAAAACGGCATGGCCCATGAGGCCACGCCCAAGCGTGAGGGCCGCCTTGGGCACAAACACACATTGTGACCCTCAGCGTGAATACCTTATTCAAGTAACGCCTCTCAGTGACTGGACCAAGAGCCCGCATATGTGGCTTGCCATGCCCATAGGCACCCAGGACTAACTAGATGGTGTGTATTCCAGTTGAGGGAACCCACTGCTGTGCTCTAGAGTCCCTTTTTTGGGGGGTTCCCCTGTGGCAGAAAACAGTACTCTTCATTCCCACAGAATGAACACAAACACTTGGGAGCTTGGACAATCCCCCGAGAGGAAGGCTCTTCCTCGGCCTCTGAGACAACCCCTACCCTGACCGGACACGGTAAACGCAACACCCAGAGACAAAAGCCTGAGTGACTGCCTCCCACTTGCCCTACTTTGATTTCCAGAGGATCTCCCCTCACGGACTAGAGATCAGGCCTGCCATTACATTGGCCCCTAGCTGAGCCAAGTTTGCTTTTTCAGACATCTGTCCCCACAGCCCTGGCAAACACAGCCTCTAGACTGGGTCCTCTGGAGCCATACCACAGGACCGTGCCTGCTCTCTCCTGGGAAACTGTGTCCATTCCTTTGGCCACACACCTCCAGAATATGAGAAACCTCAAGGCCTCCGAGGACATCCCACTACTGGGAGCCTCACTGGACTCACAGGGGCATTCGGACACAAGCTGAGCAGCTACATCCATGAATGCATGCACACAGATGTCAACAGAGATAGAAGGTTGAGCCGGACAGGCCTTTAGGCCGTAGTCTCAACTCTTGCTTTGGTTTCCAGGTGTCACTCCTCAGAGGCTTTGGTTCGAAGAACAGGGTATGGGGCTTTCCTGAGGCACGGAACAGAACTCCTCTCGTCTCCACATGGGAAGTTGCCTTGTTGGAGCCGTGTCAAACACCTCATGTTGGAGAATCCTGCAGAGTCCCTGAGCCACCTCCACATTCCAAGGTCTCCCAGGCCACCAAGCCACAGTAGGACTGATCTTCAGGAGAGACCATTTCAACTTTCCCCTCTGGGTAGCTCACCCAGGAGCCCGCAGATTGAGCCTGCCTTGTCCTGACTAAAGAGTGGGAATATGAGTTGGCGTTCCCAGGCATCCATGCTTAGACACCTGCTCTCGAGTCTTTCCATATGGGGCCTCTTGGAACCATCCAATAGGACTCGACTGTCGTGCAGAAGGTAACCTTCAGTTTTGGAGCAGTTCACAAATCCCATCGTAGGCAAAACTTTCTGGCCTCATGAAGCCCCCACACCCTTCAGGAAGAGGCCATGCTGGACAAGAACTCTAGCCTGAGGCACGTCTCATAGTTGACATGACCTCAGTGCAGGAGATCTCGATTCAGCCTCTGCAGAGTGGGCCTGCCGTGCCCTCGGTCCCAAACCTCACGCTAGCTTGTGTTTTCAGACTTCCTTCCTCACAGTCCTGGCAAACAAGCCCTCCGGACTAGGAACTCCGGAACCAAAACCCAGCCCAGTGTCTGCCCAACGGAAGAAAAACTTTTCCCTGTGGGGCTCTCCAGAAAACCCAGATGAGGATCAACCTGCTCGGGCCTCGACGGTACCCGAACTGGATAGGCTGCTCTGGGCACTCATGCTCTGCCTGACACAGCCTGAAGCCAGACGTCCAGACAGACAAGGAGACAGCTGGCCGCACACCCAGCACTTCGGACACGCATGGTCTTATGCCGTCACCTCATCCTAACCTTGGTTTTCAGATATCTGAACCTAGACATTATATCAATTCTCCACACAGCTGGGTATAGCAAGCACAAAACAGAACTCCTCCTTCCCCATGGCTGTCAAGCTTGCTCTTGGCATGGAGTCACATTTTCAGGGTGGGAGAAACCTTCATGGCCCCTGATGCCACGCCCAAACTTGAGTGCTGCTTGGGCACAAATTCACACTGTGACCCTCAGCATGAGCCCCATGTCAAAGAAAGGCCTGTCAGGGCCTGGACCAAGAGCCCACATATGGGGTTTGCCAAGCCCCTATGCACCCAATCCTCACCACGGTTTGAATTTTCCTGTCGCCCTGCCCGTACCTGGAGCTCTGCTCTGGAATCCCTCTCTTGGAGAGACCCATGAGCCAGACAACACGACTCCACCCTTCCCACAAAATGACCCCAAACTCTTGGGAGCTGGGACAAATCCCCAGAGAGGGATACTCGTCCACAGTACCTGAGGCCACCACTCCAATCCACGGCTATCCCAGACACAACATCCAGAGACAAAAGCCTGAAGGAACGCCTCCCACTCGCCCTTTTTTCAGAGGCCCAGGAGCTCCCTCTCGGGCTGTACATCCGGCCTGCCATACCCTAGGCGCCACTCCTAAGCTGAGTTTGTGTATTCAGACTTCTGTGCCCACAGCCTGGACCCACACAACATCCAGGCTAGGGCCTCTGGACCAAACAGCGAAAGATTGTGCCTGCCCTCTCCAAGGAAAGTGTGCCCAATCCATTGACCACAACCCTACAGGTTAGGGAAAAGCTCCAAGGTCCCTGAGGCCATCAATAATATAGGCCACCCTGGACTAAGAGGGGCTCTCTGACACCAGCGGTGCAACTATCTTCACTTAGAGCTCAGACAGTGTCCCCAGAGACAGAAGGTTGAAATGGACAGGCCCCCAGGCCCTAATCTGAACCTTAGCTTTGGTTTCCATGTTTCCGTTCTCAGAGGACTGTTTTCGTAGACCAGCACATGGGGCTTTTCTGAGGCACCAAACCAAACCTCTCTCATCTCCACATGGGCAGCTGGGGGGTCCCCTGTGGCAGAAAACAGTACTCTTCATTCCCACAGAATGAACACAAACACTTGGGAGCTTGGACAATCCCCCGAGAGGAAGGCTCTTCCTCGGCCTCTGAGACAACCCCTACCCTGACCGGACACTGTAAACGCAACACCCAGAGACAAAATCCTGAGTGACTGCCTCCCACTTGCCCTACTTTGATTTCCAGAGGATCTCCCCTCACGGACTAGAGATCAGGCCTGCCATTACATTGGCCCCTAGCTGAGCCAAGTTTGCTTTTTCAGACATCTGTCCCCACAGCCCTGGCAAACACAGCCTCTAGACTGGGTCCTCTGGAGCCATACCACAGCACCGTGCCTGCTCTCTCCTGGGAAACTGTGTCCATTCCTTTGGCCACACACCTCCAGAATATGAGAAACCTCAAGGCCTCCGAGGACATCACACTACTGGGAGCCTCACTGGACTCACAGGGGCATTCGGACACAAGCTGAGCAGCTACATCCATGAATGCATGCACACAGATGTCAACAGAGATAGAAGGTTGAGCCGGACAGGCCTTTAGGCCGTAGTCTCAACTCTTGCTTTGGTTTCCAGGTGTCACTCCTCAGAGGCTTTGGTTCGAAGAACAGGGTATGGGGCTTTCCTGAGGCACGGAACAGAACTCCTCTCGTCTCCACATGGGAAGTTTCCTTGTTGGAGCCGTGTCAAACACCTCATGTTGGAGAATCCTGCAGAGTCCCTGAGCCACCTCCATATTCCAAGGTCTCCCAGGCCACCAAGCCACAGTAGGACTGATCTTCAGGAGAGGCCATTTCAACTCTCCCCTCTGGGTAGCTCACCCAGGAGCCCGCAGATTGAGCCTGCCTTGTCCTGACTAAAGAGTGGGAATATGAGGTGGCGTTCCCAGGCATCCATGCTTAGACACCTGCTCTCGAGTCTTTCCATATGGGGCCTCTTGGAATCATCCAATAGGACTCGACTGTCGTACAGAAGGTAACCTTCAGTTTTGGAGCAGTTCACAAATCCCATCGTAGCCAAAACTTTCTGGCCTCATGAAGCCCCCACACCCTTCAGGAAGAGGCCATGCTGGACAAGAACTCTAGCCTGAGGCACGTCTCATAGTTGACATGACCTCAGTGCAGGAGATCTCGATTCAGCCTCTGCAGATTGGGCCTGCCGTGCCCTCGGTCCCAAACCTCACGCTAGCTTGTGTTTTCAGACTTCCTTCCTCACAGTCCTGGCAAACAAGCCCTCCGGACTTGGAACTCCAGAACCAAAACCCAGCCCAGTGTCTGCCCAACGGAAGAAAAACCTTTCCCTGTGGGGCTCTCCAGAAAACCCAGATGAGGATCAACCTGCTCGGGCCTCGACGGTACCCGAACTGGATAGGCTTCTCTGGGCACTCATGCTCTGCCTGACACAGCCTGAAGCCAGACGTCCAGACAGACAAGGAGACAGCTGGCCGCACACCCAGCATTTCGGACACGCCATGGTCATATGCCGTCACCTCATCCTAACCTTGGTTTTCAGATATCTGAACCTAGACATTATATCAATTCTCCACACAGCTGGGTATAGCAAGCACAAAACAGAACCCCTCCTTCCCCATGGCTGTCAAGCTTGCTCTTGGCATGCAGTCACACCTTCAGGGTGGGAGAAACCTCCATGGCCCCTGATGCCACACCCAAACTTGAGTGCTGCTTGGGCACAAATTCACACTGTGACCCTCAGCATGAGCCCCATGTCAAAGAAAGGCCTGTCAGGGCCTGGACCAAGAGCCCACATATGGGGCTTGCCAAGCCCCTATGCACCCAATCCTCACCACGTTTTGAATTTTCCAGTCGCCCCGCCCGTACCTGGAGCTCTGCTCTGGAATCCCTTTCTTGGAGAGACCCATGAGCCAGACAGCACGACTCCACCCTTCCCACAAAATGACCCCAAACTCTTGGGAGTTGGGACAAATCCCCAGAGAGGGATACTCGTCCACAGTACCTGAGGCCACCGCTCCAATCCACGGCTATCCCGGACACAACATCCAGAGACAAAAGCCTGAAGGAACGCCTCCCACTCGCCCTTGTTTCAGAGGCCCAGGTGCTCCCTCTCGGGCTGTACATCCGGCCGGCCATACCCTAGGCGCCACTCCTAAGCTGAGTTTGTGTATTCAGACTTCTGTGCCCACAGCCTGGACCCACACAACATCCAGGCTAGGGCCTCTGGACCAAACAGCGAAAGATTGTGCCTGCCCTCTCCAAGGAAAGTGTGCCCAATCCATTGACCACAACCCTACAGGTTAGGGAAAAGCTCCAAGGTCCCTGAGGCCATCAATAGTATAGGCCACCCTGGAC
Source organism: Mustela nivalis (assembly GCF_964662115.1). Lineage (NCBI taxonomy): Eukaryota > Metazoa > Chordata > Mammalia > Carnivora > Mustelidae > Mustela > Mustela nivalis. The sequence continues at coordinate 105,421 of NW_028136338.1, read as the reverse complement.
TAAGAGGGGCTCTCTGACACCAGCGGAGCAACTATCTCCACTTAGACTCTCAGACAGTGTCCCCAGAGACAGAAGGTTGAAATGGACAGGCCCCCAGGCCCTAATCTGAACCTTAGCTTTGGTTTCCATGTTTCCGTTCTCAGAGGACTGTTTTCGTAGACCAGCACATGGGGCTTTTCTGAGGCACCAAACCAAACCTCTCTCATCTCCACATGGGCAGCTTTCTTACTGGGATGTATCAAACACTTCAGGTAGGAGAGTTCCGCAGGGCCATTGAACAACCAGCACATTCCAAGGTCTCCATGGACCCAAACGCACATTATGACGCATCCTCAGGAGAGGCCATTTCAACTCAGCCCCCTGGGTCGCGTGTTCCAGAGGCAGCAGATCAAACATATCTTGTCGCTAATAGCCAATGGGAATGCGAGGCATGCTGTACAGGGATCCATCCTTCGAACCCTGCTCTCCAGTCCTTCCATATGGTATGTCCTGGAGCCATGCAACAGGACTCGAATGTCCCGCAGAAGGAAACCTTGTGGTTTGGGGCAACCTCCAAACTCAGCGTGGGAAAACTTCCTTGGCCTCATGAGGCCCCCACTTCATGAAGGTGCCATCATGGACACATACTCCAGCCTCAGCCGACGTCTGATCCTCAGCCTGACTTCAGATGCAGGAGATTTTGATTCAGCCTCTGCAGAGTGGGCCTGCTCTGCCCTTGGCTCCAATCCTCACACTAGCTTGTGTTTTCAGACTTCCGTCCTCACACTCCTGGCCCACAAACCCTCCCTACTGGGAATTCTGGGGCCACAATGAAGCACTGTGCCTGCCTCCCAGGAGAAAAACATTGTCTATGGCGCTGCCCAGAAACCCCAAATGAGGATCAAAGTGCTTGGCCCTCGGCAACACCCCAATTGCATAGGCTACCTTAAACAGTGATGCTCTGTCGCAAATAGCCTGAGCCCAGACCTTCCAACAGACACCGACACAGCTGGCTGCACACCCAGCACATTGGACCCGCCACTGCCTTAGGCCACCATCCATTCCCAACCTGGGTTTTCAGTCATCGGAACCTAGACCTTATCTCCAATCCCTGCACAGGGGGGAACCTGATGCACAAGTCAGAACCCCTCCTTCCCCATGGCAAGAAACCTTGCTGCTGGCAGTGAGTCAAACCTTCACTGTAGGAGAAAACGGCATGGCCCATGAGGCCACGCCCAAGCGTGAGGGCCGCCTTGGGCACAAACACACATTGTGACCCTCAGCGTGAATACCTTATTCAAGTAACGCCTCTCAGTGACTGGACCAAGAGCCCGCATATGTGGCTTGCCATGCCCATAGGCACCCAGGACTAACTAGATGGTGTGTATTCCAGTTGAGGGAACCCACTGCTGTGCTCTAGAGTCCCTTTTTTGGGGGGTTCCCCTGTGGCAGAAAACAGTACTCTTCATTCCCACAGAATGAACACAAACACTTGGGAGCTTGGACAATCCCCCGAGAGGAAGGCTCTTCCTCGGCCTCTGAGACAACCCCTACCCTGACCGGACACGGTAAACGCAACACCCAGAGACAAAAGCCTGAGTGACTGCCTCCCACTTGCCCTACTTTGATTTCCAGAGGATCTCCCCTCACGGACTAGAGATCAGGCCTGCCATTACATTGGCCCCTAGCTGAGCCAAGTTTGCTTTTTCAGACATCTGTCCCCACAGCCCTGGCAAACACAGCCTCTAGACTGGGTCCTCTGGAGCCATACCACAGGACCGTGCCTGCTCTCTCCTGGGAAACTGTGTCCATTCCTTTGGCCACACACCTCCAGAATATGAGAAACCTCAAGGCCTCCGAGGACATCCCACTACTGGGAGCCTCACTGGACTCACAGGGGCATTCGGACACAAGCTGAGCAGCTACATCCATGAATGCATGCACACAGATGTCAACAGAGATAGAAGGTTGAGCCGGACAGGCCTTTAGGCCGTAGTCTCAACTCTTGCTTTGGTTTCCAGGTGTCACTCCTCAGAGGCTTTGGTTCGAAGAACAGGGTATGGGGCTTTCCTGAGGCACGGAACAGAACTCCTCTCGTCTCCACATGGGAAGTTGCCTTGTTGGAGCCGTGTCAAACACCTCATGTTGGAGAATCCTGCAGAGTCCCTGAGCCACCTCCACATTCCAAGGTCTCCCAGGCCACCAAGCCACAGTAGGACTGATCTTCAGGAGAGACCATTTCAACTTTCCCCTCTGGGTAGCTCACCCAGGAGCCCGCAGATTGAGCCTGCCTTGTCCTGACTAAAGAGTGGGAATATGAGTTGGCGTTCCCAGGCATCCATGCTTAGACACCTGCTCTCGAGTCTTTCCATATGGGGCCTCTTGGAACCATCCAATAGGACTCGACTGTCGTGCAGAAGGTAACCTTCAGTTTTGGAGCAGTTCACAAATCCCATCGTAGCCAAAACTTTCTGGCCTCATGAAGCCCCCACACCCTTCAGGAAGAGGCCATGCTGGACAAGAACTCTAGCCTGAGGCACGTCTCATAGTTGACATGACCTCAGTGCAGGAGATCTCGATTCAGCCTCTGCAGAGTGGGCCTGCCGTGCCCTCGGTCCCAAACCTCACGCTAGCTTGTGTTTTCAGACTTCCTTCCTCACAGTCCTGGCAAACAAGCCCTCCGGACTTGGAACTCCAGAACCAAAACCCAGCCCAGTGTCTGCCCAACGGAAGAAAAACCTTTCCCTGTGGGGCTCTCCAGAAAACCCAGATGAGGATCAACCTGCTCGGGCCTCGACGGTACCCGAACTGGATAGGCTGCTCTGGGCACTCATGCTCTGCCTGACACAGCCTGAAGCCAGACGTCCAGACAGACAAGGAGACAGCTGGCCGCACACCCAGCACTTCGGACACGCATGGTCTTATGCCGTCACCTCATCCTAACCTTGGTTTTCAGATATCTGAACCTAGACATTATATCAATTCTCCACACAGCTGGGTATAGCAAGCACAAAACAGAACTCCTCCTTCCCCATGGCTGTCAAGCTTGCTCTTGGCATGGAGTCACATTTTCAGGGTGGGAGAAACCTTCATGGCCCCTGATGCCACGCCCAAACTTGAGTGCTGCTTGGGCACAAATTCACACTGTGACCCTCAGCATGAGCCCCATGTCAAAGAAAGGCCTGTCAGGGCCTGGACCAAGAGCCCACATATGGGGTTTGCCAAGCCCCTATGCACCCAATCCTCACCACGGTTTGAATTTTCCTGTCGCCCTGCCCGTACCTGGAGCTCTGCTCTGGAATCCCCCTCTTGGAGAGACCCATGAGCCAGACAACACGACTCCACCCTTCCCACAAAATGACCCCAAACTCTTGGGAGCTGGGACAAATCCCCAGAGAGGGATACTCGTCCACAGTACCTGAGGCCACCACTCCAATCCACGGCTATCCCAGACACAACATCCAGAGACAAAAGCCTGAAGGAACGCCTCCCACTCGCCCTTTTTTCAGAGGCCCAGGAGCTCCCTCTCGGGCTGTACATCCGGCCTGCCATACCCTAGGCGCCACTCCTAAGCTGAGTTTGTGTATTCAGACTTCTGTGCCCACAGCCTGGACCCACACAACATCCAGGCTAGGGCCTCTGGACCAAACAGCGAAAGATTGTGCCTGCCCTCTCCAAGGAAAGTGTGCCCAATCCATTGACCACAACCCTACAGGTTAGGGAAAAGCTCCAAGGTCCCTGAGGCCATCAATAATATAGGCCACCCTGGACTAAGAGGGGCTCTCTGACACCAGCGGTGCAACTATCTTCACTTAGAGCTCAGACAGTGTCCCCAGAGACAGAAGGTTGAAATGGACAGGCCCCCAGGCCCTAATCTGAACCTTAGCTTTGGTTTCCATGTTTCCGTTCTCAGAGGACTGTTTTCGTAGACCAGCACATGGGGCTTTTCTGAGGCACCAAACCAAACCTCTCTCATCTCCACATGGGCAGCTGGGGGGTCCCCTGTGGCAGAAAACAGTACTCTTCATTCCCACAGAATGAACACAAACACTTGGGAGCTTGGACAATCCCCCGAGAGGAAGGCTCTTCCTCGGCCTCTGAGACAACCCCTACCCTGACCGGACACTGTAAACGCAACACCCAGAGACAAAATCCTGAGTGACTGCCTCCCACTTGCCCTACTTTGATTTCCAGAGGATCTCCCCTCACGGACTAGAGATCAGGCCTGCCATTACATTGGCCCCTAGCTGAGCCAAGTTTGCTTTTTCAGACATCTGTCCCCACAGCCCTGGCAAACACAGCCTCTAGACTGGGTCCTCTGGAGCCATACCACAGCACCGTGCCTGCTCTCTCCTGGGAAACTGTGTCCATTCCTTTGGCCACACACCTCCAGAATATGAGAAACCTCAAGGCCTCCGAGGACATCCCACTACTGGGAGCCTCACTGGACTCACAGGGGCATTCGGACACAAGCTGAGCAGCTACATCCATGAATGCATGCACACAGATGTCAACAGAGATAGAAGGTTGAGCTGGACAGTCCTTTAGGCCGTAGTCTCAACTCTTGCTTTGGTTTCCAGGTGTCACTCCTCAGAGGCTTTGGTTCGAAGAACAGGGTATGGGGCTTTCCTGAGGCACGGAACAGAACTCCTCTCGTCTCCACATGGGAAGTTTCCTTGTTGGAGCCGTGTCAAACACCTCATGTTGGAGAATCCTGCAGAGTCCCTGAGCCACCTCCATATTCCAAGGTCTCCCAGGCCACCAAGCCACAGTAGGACTGATCTTCAGGAGAGGCCATTTCAACTCTCCCCTCTGGGTAGCTCACCCAGGAGCCCGCAGATTGAGCCTGCCTTGTCCTGACTAAAGAGTGGGAATATGAGGTGGCGTTCCCAGGCATCCATGCTTAGACACCTGCTCTCGAGTCTTTCCATATGGGGCCTCTTGGAATCATCCAATAGGACTCGACTGTCGTACAGAAGGTAACCTTCAGTTTTGGAGCAGTTCACAAATCCCATCGTAGCCAAAACTTTCTGGCCTCATGAAGCCCCCACACCCTTCAGGAAGAGGCCATGCTGGACAAGAACTCTAGCCTGAGGCACGTCTCATAGTTGACATGACCTCAGTGCAGGAGATCTCGATTCAGCCTCTGCAGATTGGGCCTGCCGTGCCCTCGGTCCCAAACCTCACGCTAGCTTGTGTTTTCAGACTTCCTTCCTCACAGTCCTGGCAAACAAGCCCTCCGGACTTGGAACTCCAGAACCAAAACCCAGCCCAGTGTCTGCCCAACGGAAGAAAAACCTTTCCCTGTGGGGCTCTCCAGAAAACCCAGATGAGGATCAACCTGCTCGGGCCTCGACGGTACCCGAACTGGATAGGCTTCTCTGGGCACTCATGCTCTGCCTGACACAGCCTGAAGCCAGACGTCCAGACAGACAAGGAGACAGCTGGCCGCACACCCAGCATTTCGGACACGCCATGGTCATATGCCGTCACCTCATCCTAACCTTGGTTTTCAGATATCTGAACCTAGACATTATATCAATTCTCCACACAGCTGGGTATAGCAAGCACAAAACAGAACTCCTCCTTCCCCATGGCTGTCAAGCTTGCTCTTGGCATGGAGTCACATTTTCAGGGTGGGAGAAACCTTCATGGCCCCTGATGCCACGCCCAAACTTGAGTGCTGCTTGGGCACAAATTCACACTGTGACCCTCAGCATGAGCCCCATGTCAAAGAAAGGCCTGTCAGGGCCTGGACCAAGAGCCCACATATGGGGTTTGCCAAGCCCCTATGCACCCAATCCTCACCACGGTTTGAATTTTCCTGTCGCCCTGCCCGTACCTGGAGCTCTGCTCTGGAATCCCTCTCTTGGAGAGACCCATGAGCCAGACAACACGACTCCACCCTTCCCACAAAATGACCCCAAACTCTTGGGAGCTGGGACAAATCCCCAGAGAGGGATACTCGTCCACAGTACCTGAGGCCACCACTCCAATCCACGGCTATCCCAGACACAACATCCAGAGACAAAAGCCTGAAGGAACGCCTCCCACTCGCCCTTTTTTCAGAGGCCCAGGAGCTCCCTCTCGGGCTGTACTTCCGGCCTGCCATACCCTAGACGCCACTCCTAAGCTGAGTTTGTGTATTCAGACTTCTGTGCCCACAGCCTGGACCCACACAACATCCAGGCTAGGGCCTCTGGACCAAACAGCGAAAGATTGTGCCTGCCCTCTCCAAGGAAAGTGTGCCCAATCCATTGACCACAACCCTACAGGTTATGGAATAGCTCCAAGGTCCCTGAGGCCATCAATAGTATAGGCCACCCTGTACTAAGAGGGGCTCTCTGACACCAGCGGAGCAACTATCTCCACTTAGACTCTCACACAGTGTCCCCAGAGACAGAAGGTTGAAATGGACAGGCCCCCAGGCCCTAATCTGAACCTTAGCTTTGGTTTCCATGTTTCCGTTCTCAGAGGACTGTTTTCGTAGACCAGCACATGGGGCTTTTCTGAGGCACCAAACCAAACCTCTCTCATCTCCACATGGGCAGCCTTCTTACTGGGATGTATCAAACACTTCAGGTAGGAGAGTTCCGCAGGGCCACTGAACAACCAGCACATTCCAAGGTCTCCATGGACCCAAACGCACATTATGACGCATCCTCAGGAGAGGCCATTACAACTCAGCCCCCTGGGTCGCGTGTTCCAGAGGCAGCAGATCAAACATATCTTGTCGCTAATAGCCAATGGGAATGCGAGGCATGCTGTACAGGGATCCATCCTTCGAACCCTGCTCTCGAGTCCTTCCATATGGTATGTCCTGGAGCCATGCAACAGGACTCGAATGTCCCGCAGAAGGAAACCTTGTGGTTTGGGGCAACCTCCAAACTCAGCGTGGGAAAACTTCCTTGGCCTCATGAGGCCCCCACTTCATGAAGGTGCCATCATGGACACATACTCCAGCCTCAGCCAACGTCTGATCCTCAGCCTGACTTCAGATGCAGGAGATTTTGATTCAGCCTCTGCAGAGTGGGCCTGCTCTGCCCTTGGCTCCAATCCTCACACTAGCTTGTGTTTTCAGACTTCCGTCCTCACACTCCTGGCCCACAAACCCTCCCTACTGGGAATTCTGGGGCCACAAGGAAGCACTGTGCCTGCCTCCCAGGAGAAAAACATTGTCTATGGCGCTGCCCAGAAACCCCAAATGAGGATCAAAGTGCTTGGCCCTCGGCAACACCCCAATTGCATAGGCTACCTTAAACAGTGATGCTCTGTCGCAAATAGCCTGAGCCCAGACCTTCCAACAGACACCGACACAGCTGGCTGCACACCCAGCACATTGGACCCGCCACTGCCTTAGGCCACCATCCATTCCCAACCTGGGTTTTCAGTCATCGGAACCTAGACCTTATCTCCAATCCCTGCACAGGGGGGAACCTGATGCACAAGTCAGAACCCCTCCTTCCCCATGGCAAGAAACCTTGCTGCTGGCAGTGAGTCAAACCTTCACTGTAGGAGAAAACGGCATGGCCCATGAGGCCACGCCCAAGCGTGAGGGCCGCCTTGGGCACAAACACACATTGTGACCCTCAGCGGGAATACCTTATTCAAGTAACGCCTCTCAGTGACTGGACCAAGAGCCCGCATATGTGGCTTGCCATGCCCATAGGCACCCAGGACTAACTAGATGGTGTGTATTCCAGTTGAGGGAACCCACTGCTGTGCTCTAGAGTCCCTCTCCTGGGGGGTCCCCTGTGGCAGAAAACAGTACTCTTCATTCCCACAGAATGAACACAAACACTTGGGAGCTTGGACAATCCCCCGAGAGGAAGGCTCTTCCTCGGCCTCTGAGACAACCCCTACCCTGACCGGACACTGTAAACGCAACACCCAGAGACAAAATCCTGAGTGACTGCCTCCCACTTGCCCTACTTTGATTTCCAGAGGATCTCCCCTCACGGACTAGAGATCAGGCCTGCCATTACATTGGCCCCTAGCTGAGCCAAGTTTGCTTTTTCAGACATCTGTCCCCACAGCCCTGGCAAACACAGCCTCTAGACTGGGTCCTCTGGAGCCATACCACAGCACCGTGCCTGCTCTCTCCTGGGAAACTGTGTCCATTCCTTTGGCCACACACCTCCAGAATATGAGAAACCTCAAGGCCTCCGAGGACATCCCACTACTGGGAGCCTCACTGGACTCACAGGGGCATTCGGACACAAGCTGAGCAGCTACATCCATGAATGCATGCACACAGATGTCAACAGAGATAGAAGGTTGAGCCGGACAGGCCTTTAGGCCGTAGTCTCAACTCTTGCTTTGGTTTCCAGGTGTCACTCCTCAGAGGCTTTGGTTCGAAGAACAGGGTATGGGGCTTTCCTGAGGCACGGAACAGAACTCCTCTCGTCTCCACATGGGAAGTTGCCTTGTTGGAGCCGTGTCAAACACCTCATGTTGGAGAATCCTGCAGAGTCCCTGAGCCACCTCCACATTCCAAGGTCTCCCAGGCCACCAAGCCACAGTAGGACTGATCTTCAGGAGAGACCATTTCAACTTTCCCCTCTGGGTAGCTCACCCAGGAGCCCGCAGATTGAGCCTGCCTTGTCCTGACTAAAGAGTGGGAATATGAGTTGGCGTTCCCAGGCATCCATGCTTAGACACCTGCTCTCGAGTCTTTCCATATGGGGCCTCTTGGAACCATCCAATAGGACTCGACTGTCGTGCAGAAGGTAACCTTCAGTTTTGGAGCAGTTCACAAATCCCATCGTAGCCAAAACTTTCTGGCCTCATGAAGCCCCCACACCCTTCAGGAAGAGGCCATGCTGGACAAGAACTCTAGCCTGAGGCACGTCTCATAGTTGACATGACCTCAGTGCAGGAGATCTCGATTCAGCCTCTGCAGAGTGGGCCTGCCGTGCCCTCGGTCCCAAACCTCACGCTAGCTTGTGTTTTCAGACTTCCTTCCTCACAGTCCTGGCAAACAAGCCCTCCGGACTAGGAACTCCGGAACCAAAACCCAGCCCAGTGTCTGCCCAACGGAAGAAAAACGTTTCCCTGTGGGGCTCTCCAGAAAACCCAGATGAGGATCAACCTGCTCGGGCCTCGACGGTACCCGAACTGGATAGGCTGCTCTGGGCACTCATGCTCTGCCTGACACAGCCTGAAGCCAGACGTCCAGACAGACAAGGAGACAGCTGGCCGCACACCCAGCACTTCGGACAAGCATGGTCTTATGCCGTCACCTCATCCTAACCTTGGTTTTCAGATATCTGAACCTAGACATTATATCAATTCTCCACACAGCTGGGTATAGCAAGCACAAAACAGAACTCCTCCTTCCCCATGGCTGTCAAGCTTGCTCTTGGCATGGAGTCACATTTTCAGGGTGGGAGAAACCTTCATGGCCCCTGATGCCACGCCAAAACTTGAGTGCTGCTTGGGCACAAATTCACACTGTGACCCTCAGCATGAGCCCCATGTCAAAGAAAGGCCTGTCAGGGCCTGGACCAAGAGCCCACATATGGGGTTTGCCAAGCCCCTATGCACCCAATCCTCACCACGGTTTGAATTTTCCTGTCGCCCTGCCCGTACCTGGAGCTCTGCTCTGGAATCCCTCTCTTGGAGAGACCCATGAGCCAGACAACACGACTCCACCCTTCCCACAAAATGACCCCAAACTCTTGGGAGCTGGGACAAATCCCCAGAGAGGGATACTCGTCCACAGTACCTGAGGCCACCACTCCAATCCACGGCTATCCCAGACACAACATCCAGAGACAAAAGCCTGAAGGAACGCCTCCCACTCGCCCTTTTTTCAGAGGCCCAGGAGCTCCCTCTCGGGCTGTACATCCGGCCTGCCATACCCTAGGCGCCACTCCTAAGCTGAGTTTGTGTATTCAGACTTCTGTGCCCACAGCCTGGACCCACACAACATCCAGGCTAGGGCCTCTGGACCAAACAGCGAAAGATTGTGCCTGCCCTCTCCAAGGAAAGTGTGCCCAATCCATTGACCACAACCCTACAGGTTAGGGAAAAGCTCCAAGGTCCCTGAGGCCATCAATAATATAGGCCACCCTGGACTAAGAGGGGCTCTCTGACACCAGCGGTGCAACTATCTTCACTTAGAGCTCAGACAGTGTCCCCAGAGACAGAAGGTTGAAATGGACAGGCCCCCAGGCCCTAATCTGAACCTTAGCTTTGGTTTCCATGTTTCCAACTCAGAGGACTGTTTTCGTAGACCAGCACATGGGGCTTTTCTGAGGCACCAAACCAAACCTCTCTCATCTCCACATGGGCAGCTGGGGGGTCCCCTGTGGCAGAAAACAGTACTCTTCATTCCCACAGAATGAACACAAACACTTGGGAGCTTGGACAATCCCCCGAGAGGAAGGCTCTTCCTCGGCCTCTGAGACAACCCCTACCCTGACCGGACACTGTAAACGCAACACCCAGAGACAAAATCCTGAGTGACTGCCTCCCACTTGCCCTACTTTGATTTCCAGAGGATCTCCCCTCACGGACTAGAGATCAGGCCTGCCATTACATTGGCCCCTAGCTGAGCCAAGTTTGCTTTTTCAGACATCTGTCCCCACAGCCCTGGCAAACACAGCCTCTAGACTGGGTCCTCTGGAGCCATACCACAGGACCGTGCCTGCTCTCTCCTGGGAAACTGTGTCCATTCCTTTGGCCACACACCTCCAGAATATGAGAAACCTCAAGGCCTCCGAGGACATCCCACTACTGGGAGCCTCACTGGACTCACAGGGGCATTCGGACACAAGCTGAGCAGCTACATCCATGAATGCATGCACACAGATGTCAACAGAGATAGAAGGTTGAGCCGGACAGGCCTTTAGGCCGTAGTCTCAACTCTTGCTTTGGTTTCCAGGTGTCACTCCTCAGAGGCTTTGGTTCGAAGAACAGGGTATGGGGCTTTCCTGAGGCACGGAACAGAACTCCTCTCGTCTCCACATGGGAAGTTGCCTTGTTGGAGCCGTGTCAAACACCTCATGTTGGAGAATCCTGCAGAGTCCCTGAGCCACCTCCATATTCCAAGGTCTCCCAGGCCACCAAGCCACAGTAGGACTGATCTTCAGGAGAGACCATTTCAACTTTCCCCTCTGGGTAGCTCACCCAGGAGGCCGCAGATTGAGCCTGCCTTGTCCTGACTAAAGAGTGGGAATATGAGGTGGCGTTCCCAGGCATCCATGCTTAGACACCTGCTCTCGAGTCTTTCCATATGGGGCCTCTTGGAATCATCCAATAGGACTCGACTGTCGTACAGAAGGTAACCTTCAGTTTTGGAGCAGTTCACAAATCCCATCGTAGCCAAAACTTTCTGGCCTCATGAAGCCCCCACACCCTTCAGGAAGAGGCCATGCTGGACAAGAACTCTAGCCTGAGGCACGTCTCATAGTTGACATGACCTCAGTGCAGGAGATCTCGATTCAGCCTCTGCAGAGTGGGCCTGCCGTGCCCTCGGTCCCAAACCTCACGCTAGCTTGTGTTTTCAGACTTCCTTCCTCACAGTCCTGGCAAACAAGCCCTCCGGACTTGGAACTCCAGAACCAAAACCCAGCCCAGTGTCTGCCCAACGGAAGAAAAACCTTTCCCTGTGGGGCTCTCCAGAAAACCCAGATGAGGATCAACCTGCTCGGGCCTCGACGGTACCCGAACTGGATAGGCTGCTCTGGGCACTCATGCTCTGCCTGACACAGCCTGAAGCCAGACGTCCAGACAGACAAGGAGACAGCTGGCCGCACACCCAGCATTTCGGACACGCCATGGTCTTATGCCGTCACCTCATCCTAACCTTGGTTTTCAGATATCTGAACCTAGACATTATATCAATTCTCCACACAGCTGGGTATAGCAAGCACAAAACAGAACTCCTCCTTCCCCATGGCTGTCAAGCTTGCTCTTGGCATGGAGTCACATTTTCAGGGTGGGAGAAACCTTCATGGCCCCTGATGCCACGCCCAAACTTGAGTGCTGCTTGGGCACAAATTCACACTGTGACCCTCAGCATGAGCCCCATGTCAAAGAAAGGCCTGTCAGGGCCTGGACCAAGAGCCCACATATGGGGTTTGCCAAGCCCCTATGCACCCAATCCTCACCACGGTTTGAATTTTCCTGTCGCCCTGCCCGTACCTGGAGCTCTGCTCTGGAATCCCTCTCTTGGAGAGACCCATGAGCCAGACAACACGACTCCACCCTTCCCACAAAATGACCCCAAACTCTTGGGAGCTGGGACAAATCCCCAGAGAGGGATACTCGTCCACAGTACCTGAGGCCACCGCTCCAATCCACGGCTATCCCAGACACAACATCCAGAGACAAAAGCCTGAAGGAACGCCTCTCACTCGCCCTTTTTTCAGAGGCCCAGGAGCTCCCTCTCGGGCTGTACTTCCGGCCTGCCATACCCTAGACGCCACTCCTAAGCTGAGTTTGTGTATTCAGACTTCTGTGCCCACAGCCAGGACCCACACAACATCCAGGCTAGGGCCTCTGGACCAAACAGCGAAAGATTGTGCCTGCCCTCTCCAAGGAAAGTGTGCCCAATCCATTGACCACAACCCTACAGGTTAGGGAAAAGCTCCAAGGTCCCTGAGGCCATCAATAGTATAGGCCACCCTGTACTAAGAGGGGCTCTCTGACACCAGCGGAGCAATTATCTCCACTTAGACTCTCACACAGTTTCCCCAGAGACAGAAGGTTGAAATGGACAGGCCCCCAGGCCCTAATCTGAACCTTAGCTTTGGTTTCCATGTTTACGTTCTCAGAGGACTGTTTTCGTAGACCAGCACATGGGGCTTTTCTGAGGCACCAAACCAAACCTCTCTCATCTCCACATGGGCAGCCTTCTTACTGGGATGTATCAAACACTTCAGGTAGGAGAGTTCCGCAGGGCCACTGAACAACTAGCACATTCCAAGGTCTCCATGGACCCAAACGCACATTATGACGCATCCTCAGGAGAGGCCATTACAACTCAGCCCCCTGGGTCGCGTGTTCCAGAGGCAGCAGATCAAACATATCTTGTCGCTAATAGCCAATGGGAATGCGAGGCATGCTGTACAGGGATCCATCCTTCGAACCCTGCTCTCCAGTCCTTCCATATGGTATGTCCTGGAGCCATGCAACAGGACTCGAATGTCCCGCAGAAGGAAACCTTGTGGTTTGGGGCAACCTCCAAACTCAGCGTGGGAAAACTTCCTTGGCCTCATGAGGCCCCCACTTCATGAAGGTGCCATCATGGACACATACTCCAGCCTCAGCCGACGTCTGATCCTCAGCCTGACTTCAGATGCAGGAGATTTTGATTCAGCCTCTGCAGAGTGGGCCTGCTCTGCCCTTGGCTCCAATCCTCACACTAGCTTGTGTTTTCAGACTTCCGTCCTCACACTCCTGGCCCACAAACCCTCCCTACTGGGAATTCTGGGGCCACAATGAAGCACTGTGCCTGCCTCCCAGGAGAAAAACATTGTCTATGGCGCTGCCCAGAAACCCCAAATGAGGATCAAAGTGCTTGGCCCTCGGCAACACCCCAATTGCATAGGCTACCTTAAACAGTGATGCTCTGTCGCAAATAGCCTGAGCCCAGACCTTCCAACAGACACCGACACAGCTGGCTGCACACCCAGCACATTGGACCCGCCACTGCCTTAGGCCACCATCCATTCCCAACCTGGGTTTTCAGTCATTGGAACCTAGACCTTATCTCCAATCCCTGCACAGGGGGGAACCTGATGCACAAGTCAGAACCCCTCCTTCCCCATGGCAAGAAACCTTGCTGCTGGCAGTGAGTCAAACCTTCAGTGTAGGAGAAAACGGCATGGCCCATGAGGCCACGCCCAAGCGTGAGGGCCGCCTTGGGCACAAACACACATTGTGACCCTCAGCGTGAATACCTTATTCAAGTAACGCCTGTCAGTGACTGGACCAAGAGCCCGCATATGTGGCTTGCCATGCCCATAGGCACCCAGGACTAACTAGATGGTGTGTATTCCAGTTGAGGGAACCCACTGCTGTGCTCTAGAGTCCCTTTTTTGGGGGGTTCCCCTGTGGCAGAAAACAGTACTCTTCATTCCCACAGAATGAACACAAACACTTGGGAGCTTGGACAATCCCCCGAGAGGAAGGCTCTTCCTCGGCCTCTGGGACAACCCCTACCCTGACCGGACACTGTAAACGCAACACCCAGAGACAAAATCCTGAGTGACTGCCTCCCACTTGCCCTACTTTGATTTCCAGAGGATCTCCCCTCACGGACTAGAGATCAGGCCTGCCATTACATTGGCCCATAGCTGAGCCAAGTTTGCTTTTTCAGACATCTGTCCCCACAGCCCTGGCAAACACAGCCTCTAGGCTGGGTCCTCTGGAGCCATACCACAGGACCGTGCCTGCTCTCTCCTGGGAAACTGTGTCCATTCCTTTGGCCACACACCTCCAGAATATGAGAAACCTTAAGGCCTCCGAGGACATCCCACTACTGGGAGCCTCACTGGACTCACAGGGGCATTCGGACACAAGCTGAGCAGCTACATCCATGAATGCATGCACACAGATGTCAACAGAGATAGAAGGTTGAGCCGGACAGGCCTTTAGGCCGTAGTCTCAACTCTTGCTTTGGTTTCCAGGTGTCACTCCTCAGAGGCTTTGGTTCGAAGAACAGGGTATGGGGCTATCCTGAGGCACGGAACAGAACTCCTCTCGTCTCCACATGGGAAGTTTCCTTGTTGGAGCCGTGTCAAACACCTCATGTTGGAGAATCCTGCAGAGTCCCTGAGCCACCTCCACATTCCAAGGTCTCCCAGGCCACCAAGCCACAGTAGGACTGATCTTCAGGAGAGACCATTTCAACTTTCCCCTCTGGGTAGCTCACCCAGGAGCCCGCAGATTGAGCCTGCCTTGTCCTGACTAAAGAGTGGGAATATGAGGTGGCGTTCCCAGGCATCCATGCTTAGACACCTGCTCTCGAGTCTTTCCATATGGGGCCTCTTGGAACCATCCAATAGGACTCGACTGTCGTGCAGAAGGTAACCTTCAGTTTTGGAGCAGTTCACAAATCCCATCGTAGCCAAAACTTTCTGGCCTCATGTAGCCCCCACACCCTTCAGGAAGAGGCCATGCTGGACAAGAACTCTAGCCTGAGGCACGTCTCATAGTTGACCTGACCTCAGTGCAGGAGGTCTCGATTCAGCCTCTGCAGGATGGGCCTGCCGTGCCCTCGGTCCCAAACCTCATGCTAGCTTGTGTTTTCAGACTTCCTTCCTCACACTCCTGGCAAACAAGCCCTCCGGACTAGGAACTCCGGAACCAAAACCCAGCCCAGTGTCTGCCCAACGGAAGAAAAACGTTTCCCTGTGGGGCTCTCCAGAAAACCCAGATGAGGATCAACCTGCTCGGGCCTCGACGGTACCCGAACTGGATAGGCTGCTCTGGGCACTCATGCTCTGCCTGACACAGCCTGAAGCCAGACGTCCAGACAGACAAGGAGACAGCTGGCCGCACACCCAGCACTTCGGACACGCCATGGTCTTATGCCGTCACCTCATCCTAACCTTGGTTTTCAGATATCTGAACCTAGACATTATATCAATTCTCCACACAGCTGGGTATAGCAAGCACAAAACAGAACTCCTCCTTCCCCATGGCTGTCAAGCTTGCTCTTGGCATGCAGTCACACCTTCAGGGTGGGAGAAACCTTCATGGCCCCTGATGCCACGCCCAAACTTGAGTGCTGCTTGGGCACAAATTCACACTGTGACCCTCAGCATGAGCCCCATGTCAAAGAAAGGCCTGTTAGGGCCTGGACCAAGAGCCCACATATGGGGCTTGCCAAGCCCCTATGCACCCAATCCTCACCACGGTTTGAATTTTCCAGTCGCCCCGCCCGTACCTGGAGCTCTGCTCTGGAATCCCTTTCTTGGAGAGACCCATGAGCCAGACAACACGACTCCACCCTTCCCACAAAATGACCCCAAACTCTTGGGAGCTGGGACAAATCCCAAGAGAGGGATACTCGTCCACAGTACCTGAGGCCACCGCTCCAATCCACGGCTATCCCGGACACAACATCCAGAGACAAAAGCCTGAAGGAACGCCTCCCACTCGCCCTTGTTTCAGAGGCCCACGAGCTCCCTCTCGGGCTGTACATCCGGCCGGCCATACCCTAGGCGCCACTCATAAGCTGAGTTTGTGTATTCAGACTTCTGTGCCCACAGCCTGGACCCACACAACATCCATGCTAGGGCCTCTGGACCAAACAGCGAAAGATTGTGCCTGCCCTCTCCAAGGAAAGTGTGCCCAATTCATTGACCACAACCCTACAGGTTAGGGAAAAGCTCCAAGGTCCCTGAGGCCATCAATAGTATAGGCCACCCTGGACTAAGAGGGGCTCTCTGACACCAGCGGAGCAACTATCTCCACTTAGGCTCTCACACCGTGTCCCCAGAGACAGAAGGTTGAAATGGACAGGCCCCCAGGCCCTAATCTGAACCTTAGCTTTGGTTTCCATGTTTCCGTTCTCAGAGGACTGTTTTCGTAGACCAGCACATGGTGCTTTTCTGAGGCATCAAACCAAACATCTCTCATCTCCACATGGGCAGCTTTCTTACTGGGATGTATCAAACACTTCAGGTAGGAGAGTTCCGCAGGGCCACTGAACAACCAGCACATTCCATGGTCTCCATGGACCCAAACACACATTATGACGCATCCTCAGGAGAGGCCATTTCAACTCAGCCCCCTGGGTCGCGTGTTCCAGAGGCAGCAGATCAAACATATCTTGTCGCTAATAGCCAATGGGAATGCGAGGCATGCAGTACAGGGATCCATCCTTCGAACCCAGCTCTCCAGTCCTTCCATATGGTATGTCCTGGAGCCATGCAACAGGACTCGAATGTCCCGCAGAAGGAAACCTTGTGTTTTGGGGCAACCTCCAAACTCAGCGTGGGAAAACTTCCTTGGCCTCATGAGGCCCCCACTTCATGAAGGTGCCATCATGGACACATACGCCAGCCTCAGCCAACGTCTGATCCTCAGCCTGACTTCAGATGCAGGAGATTTTGATTCAGCCTCTGCAGAGTGGGCCTGCTCTGCCCTTGGCTCCAATCCTCACACTAGATTGTGTTTTCAGACTTCCGTCCTCACACTCCTGGCCCACACACCCTCCCTACTGGGAATTCTGGGGCCACAATGAAGCACTGTGCCTGCCTCCCAGGAGAAAAACATTGTCTATGGCGCTGCCCAGAAACCCCAAATGAGGATCCAACTGCTTGGCCCTCGGCAACACCCCAATTGCATAGGCTACCTTAAACAGTGATGCTCTGTCGCAAATAGCCTGAGCCCAGACCTTCCAACAGACACCGACACAGCTGGCTGCACACCCAGCACATTGGACCCGCCACTGCCTTAGGCCACCATCCATTCCCAACCTGGGTTTTCAGTCATCGGAACCTAGACCTTATCTCCAATCCCTGCACAGGGGGGAACCTGATGCACAAGTCAGAACCCCTCCTTCCCCATGGCAAGAAACCTTGCTGCTGGCAGTGAGTCAAACCTTCACTGTAGGAGAAAACGGCATGGCCCATGAGGCCACGCCCAAGCGTGAGGGCCGCCTTGGGCACAAACACACATTGTGACCCTCAGCGTGAGTACCTTATTCAAGTAACGCCTCTCAGTGACTGGACCAAGAGCCCGCATATGTGGCTTGCCATGCCGATAGGCACCCAGGACTAACTAGATGGTGTGTATTCCAGTTGAGGGAACCCCCTGCTGTGCTCTAGAGTCCCTCTCCTGGGGGGTCCCCTGGGGCAGAAAACAGTACTCTTCATTCCCACAGAATGAACACAAACACTTGGGAGCTTGGACAATCCCCCGAGAGGAAGGCTCTTCCTCGGCCTCTGAGACAACCCCTACCCTGACCGGACACTGTAAACGCAACACCCAGAGACAAAATCCTGAGTGACTGCCTCCCACTTGCCCTACTTTGATTTCCAGAGGATCTCCCCTCACGGACTAGAGATCAGGCCTGCCATTACATTGGCCCCTAGCTGAGCCAAGTTTGCTTTTTCAGACATCTGTCCCCACAGCCCTGGCAAACACAGCCTCTAGACTGGGTCCTCTGGAGCCATACCACAGGACCGTGCCTGCTCTCTCCTGGGAAACTGTGTCCATTCCTTTGGCCACACACCTCCAGAATATGAGAAACCTCAAGGCCTCCGAGGACATCCCACTACTGGGAGCCTCACTGGACTCACAGGGGCATTCGGACACAAGCTGAGCAGCTACATCCATGAATGCATGCACACAGATGTCAACAGAGATAGAAGGTTGAGCCGGACAGGCCTTTAGGCCGTAGTCTCAACTCTTGCTTTGGTTTCCAGGTGTCACTCCTCAGAGGCTGTGGTTCGAAGAACAGGGTATGGGGCTTTCCTGAGGCACGGAACAGAACTCCTCTCGTCTCCACATGGGAAGTTTCCTTGTTGGAGCCGTGTCAAACACCTCATGTTGGAGAATCCTGCAGAGTCCCTGAGCCACCTCCACATTCCAAGGTCTCCCAGGCCAACAAGCCACAGTAGGACTCATCTTCAGGAGATTCCATTTCAACTCTCCCCTCTGGGTAGCTGACCCAGGAGCCCGCAGATTGAGCCTGCCTTGTCCTGACTAAAGAGTGGGAATATGAGGTGGCGTTCCCAGGCATCCATGCTTAGACACCTATCTCGAGTCTTTCCATATGGGGCCTCTTGGAACTATCCATAGGACTCGACTGTCGTGCAGAAGGTAACCTTCAGTTTTGGAGCAGTTCACAAATCCCATCGTAGCCAAAACTTTCTGGCCTCATGAAGCCCCCACACCCTTCAGGAAGAGGCCATGCTGGACAAGAACTCTAGCCTGCGGCACGTCTCACAGTTGACATGACCTCAGTGCAGGAGATCTCGATTCAGCCTCGCAGAGTGGGCCTGCCGTGCCCTCGGTCCCAAACCTCACGCTAGCTTGTGTTTTCAGACTTCCTTCCTCACACTCCTGGCAAATAAGCCCTCCGGACTAGGAACTCCAGAACCAAAACCCAGCCCAGTGTCTGCCCAACGGAAGAAAAACGTTTCCCTGTGGGGCTCTCCAGAAAACCCAGATGAGGATCAACCTGCTCGGGCCTCGACGGTACCCGAACTGGATAGGCTGCTCTGGGCACTCATGCTCTGCCTGACACAGCCTGAAGCCAGACGTCCAGACAGACAAGGAGACAGCTGGCCGCACACCCAGCACTTCGGACACGCCATGGTCTTATGCCGTCACCTCATCCTAACCTTGGTTTTCAGATATCTGAACCTAGACATTATATCAATTCTCCACACAGCTGGGTATAGCAAGCATAAAACAGAACTCCTCCTTCCCCATGGCTGTCAAGCTTGCTCTTGGCATGCAGTCACACCTTCAGGGTGGGAGAAACCTTCATGGCCCCTGATGCCACGCCCACACTTGAGTGCTGCTTGGGCAAAAATTCACACTGTGACCCTCAGCATGAGCCCCATGTCAAAGAAAGGCCTGTCAGGGCCAGGACCAAGAGCCCACATATGGGGCTTGCCAAGCCCCTATGCACCCAATCCTCACCACGGTTTGAATTTTCCAGT
Source organism: Mustela nivalis (assembly GCF_964662115.1). NCBI lineage: Eukaryota > Metazoa > Chordata > Mammalia > Carnivora > Mustelidae > Mustela > Mustela nivalis. The sequence continues at coordinate 85,808 of NW_028136338.1, read as the reverse complement.
CGCCCCGCCCGTACCTGGAGCTCTGCTCTGGAATCCCTTTCTTGGAGAGACCCATGAGCCAGACAACACGACTCCACCCTTCCCACAAAATGACCCCAAACTCTTGGGAGCTGGGACAAATACCCAGAGAAAGATACTCGTCCACAGTACCTGAGGCCACCGCTCCAATCCACGGCTATCCCGGACACAACATCCAGAGACAAAAGCCTGAAGGAACGCCTCCCACTCGCCCTTGTTTCAGAGGCCCAGGAGCTCCCTCTCGGGCTTTACATCCGGCCTGCCATACCCTAGGCGCCACTCATAAGCTGAGTTTGTGTATTCAGACTTCTGTGCCCACAGCCTGGACCCACACAACATCCAGGCTAGGGCCTCTGGACCAAACAGCGAAAGATTGTGCCTGCGCTCTCCAAGGAAAGTGTGCCCAATCCATTGACCACAACCCTACAGGTTAGGGAAAAGCTCCAAGGTCCCTGAGGCCATCAATAGTATAGGCCACCCTGGACTAAGAGGGGCTCTCTGACACCAGCGGAGCAACTATCTCCACTTAGACTCTCAGACAGTGTCCCCAGAGACAGAAGGTTGAAATGGACAGGCCCCCAGGCCCTAATCTGAACCTTAGCTTTGGTTTCCATGTTTCCGTTCTCAGAGGACTGTTTTCGTAGACCAGCACATGGGGCTTTTCTGAGGCACCAAACCAAACCTCTCTCATCTCCACATGGGCAGCTTTCTTACTGGGATGTATCAAACACTTCAGGTAGGAGAGTTCCGCAGGGCCACTGAACAACCAGCACATTCCAAGGTCTCCATGGACCCAAACGCACATTATGACGCATCCTCAGGAGAGGCCATTTCAACTCAGCCCCCTGGGTCGCGTGTTCCAGAGGCAGCAGATCAAACATATCTTGTCGCTAATGGCCAATGGGAAAGCGAGGCATGCTGTACAGGGATCCATCCTTCGAACCCTGCTTTCCAGTCCTTCCATATGGTATGTCCTGGAGCCATGCAACAGGACTCGAATGTCCCGCAGAAGGAAACCTTGTGGTTTGGGGCAACCTGAAAACTCAGCGTGGGAAAACTTCCTTGGCCTCATGAGGCCCCCACTTCATGAAGGTGCCATCATGGACACATACTCCAGCCTCAGCCAACGTCTGATCCTCAGCCTGACTTCAGATGCAGGAGATTTTGATTCAGCCTCTGCAGAGTGGGCCTGCTCTGCCCTTGGCTCCAATCCTCACACTAGCTTGTGTTTTCAGACTTCCGTCCTCACACTCCTGGCCCACAAACCCTCCCTACTGGGAATTCTGGAGCCACAATGAAGCACTGTGCCTGCCTCCCAGGAGAAAAACATTGTCTATGGCGCTGCCCAGAAACCCCAAATGAGGATCAAACTGCTTGGCCCTCGGCAACACCACAATTGCATAGGCTACCTTAAACAGTGATGCTCTGTCGCAAATAGCCTGAGCCCAGACCATCAAACAAACACCGACACATCTGGCTGCACACCCAGCACATTGGACCCGCCACTGCCTTAGGCCACCATCCATTCCCAACCTGGGTTTTCAGTCATCGGAACCTAGACCTTATCTCGAATCCCTGCACAGGGGGGAACCTGATGCACCAGTCAGAACCCCTCCTTCCCCATGGCAAGAAACCTTGCTGCTGGCAGTGAGTCAAACCTTCAGTGTAGGAGAAAACGGCATGGCCCATGAGGCCACGCCCAAACTTGAGGGCCGCCTTGGGCACAAACACACATTGTGACCCTCATCATGAGTACCTTATTCAAGTAACGCCTCTCAGTGACTTGACCAAGAGCCCGCATATGTGGCTTGCCATGCCCATAGGCACCCAGGACTAACTAGATGGTGTGTATTCCAGTTGAGGGAACCCACTGCTGTGCTCTAGAGTCCCTCTCCTGGGGGGTCCCCTGTGGCAGAAAACAGTACTCTTCATTCCCACAGAATGAACACAAACACTTGGGAGCTTGGACAATCCCCCGAGAGGAAGGCTCTTCCTCGGCCTCTGAGACAACCCCTACCCTGACCGGACACTGTAAACGCAACACCCAGAGACAAAATCCTGAGTGACTGCCTCCCACTTGCCCTACTTTGATTTCCAGAGGATCTCCCCTCACGGACTAGAGATCAGGCCTGCCATTACATTGGCCCCTAGCTGAGCCAAGTTTGCTTTTTCTGACATCTGTCCCCACAGCCCTGGCAAACACAGCCTCTAGGCTGGGACCTCTGGAGCCATACCACAGGACCGTGCCTGCTCTCTCCTGGGAAACTGTGTCCATTCCTTTGGCCACGCACCTCCAGAATATGAGAAACCTCAAGGCCTCCGAGGACATCCCACTACTGGGAGCCTCACTGGACTCACAGGGGCATTTGGACACAAGCTGAGCAGCTACATCCATGAATGCATGCACACAGATGTCAACAGAGATAGAAGGTTGAGCCGGACAGGCCTTTAGGCCGTAGTCTCAACTCTTGCTTTGGTTTCCAGGTGTCACTCCTCAGAGGCTTTGGTTCGAAGAACAGGGTATGGGTTTTTCTGAGGCATGGAACAGAACTCCTCTCGTCTCCACATGGGAAGTTTCCTTGTTGGAGCCGTGTCAAACACCTCATGTTGGAGAATCCTGCAGAGTCCCTGAGCCACCTCCACATTCCAAGGTCTCCCAGGCCACCAAGCCACAGTAGGACTGATCTTCAGGAGAGTCCATTTCAACTCTCCCCTCTGGGTAGCTCACCCAGGAGCCCGCAGATTGAGCCTGCCTTGTCCTGACTAAAGAGTGGGAATATGAGGTGGCGTTCCCAGGCATCCATGCTTAGACACCTGCTCTCGAGTCTTTCCATATGGGGCCTCTTGGAACCATCCAATAGGACTCGACTGTCGTGCAGAAGGTAACCTTCAGTTTTGGGGCAGTTCACAAATCCCATCGTAGGCAAAACTTTCTGGCCTCATGAAGCCCCCACACCCTTCAGGAAGAGGCCATGCTGGACAAGAACTCTAGCCTGAGGCACGTCTCATAGTTGACATGACCTCAGTGCAGGAGATCTCGATTCAGCCTCTGCAGTGTGGGCCTGCCGTGCCCTCGGTCCCAAACCTCACGCTAGCTTGTGTTTTCAAACTTCCTTCCTCACACTCCTGGCAAACAAGCCCTCCGGACTAGGAACTCCAGAACCAAAACCCAGCCCAGTGTCTGCCCAATGGAAGAAAAACGTTTCCCTGTGGGGCCGTCCAGAAAACCCAGATGAGGATCAACCTGCTCGGGCCTCGACGGTACCCGAACTGGATAGGCTGCTCTGGGCACTCATGCTCTGCCTGACACAGCCTGAAGCCAGACGTCCAGACAGACAAGGAGACAGCTGGCCGCACACCCAGCACTTTGTACACGCCATGGCCTCTTTCCGTCACCTCTTCCTAACCTTGGTTTTCAGATATCTGAACCTAGACATTATATCAATTCTCCACACAGCTGGGTATCGCAAGCACAAAACAGAACTCCTCCTTCCCCATGGCTGTCAAGCTTGCTCTTGGCATGGAGTCACACCTTCAGGGTGGGAGAAACCTTCATGACCCCTGATGCCACGCCCAAACTTGAGTGCTGCTTGGGCACAAATTCACACTGTGACCCTCAGCATGAGCCCCATGTCAAAGAAAGGCCTGTCAGGGCCTGGACCAAGAGCCCGCATATGGGGCTTGCCAAGCCACTATGCACCCAATTCTCACCAGGGTTTGAGTTTTCCAGTTGCCCCGCCTGCACCTGGGGCTCTGCTCTTGAATCCCTTTCTTGGAGAGACCCATGAGCCAGACAACACGACTCCACCCTTCCCACAAAATGACCCCAAACTCTTGGGAGCTGGGACAAATCCCAAGAGACGGATACCCCTCCACAGTCCCTAAGGCCACCGCTCCAATCCACGGCTATCCCGGACACAACATCCAGAGACAAAAGCCTGAAGGAATGCCTCACACTCGCCCTTGTTTCAGAGGCCCCGGAGCTCCCTCTCGGGCTGTACATCAGGCCTGCCATACCCTAGGCGCCACTCTTAAGCTGAGTTTGTGTTTTCAGACTTCTGTGCCCACAGCCTGGACACACACAACCTCCAGGCGAGGGCCTCTGGAGCCACAGCGAAAGATTGTGCCTGCCCTCTCCAAGGAAAGTGTGCCCAATCCATTGACCACAACCCAAGAGATTAGGGAAAAGCTCCAAGCCCCTGAGGCCATCAATAGTGGAGGCCACCCTGGACTAGAGGGGCTCTCTGACACCAGCGGAGCAACTATCTCCACTTAGACTCTCAGACAGAGTCCCCAGAGACAGAAGGTTGAAATGGACAGGCCCCCAGGCCCTAATCTGAACCTTAGCTTTGGTTTCCATGTGTCCGTCCTCAGAAGACTGTTTTCGTAGACCAGTACACGGGGCTTTTCTGAGGCACCAAACCAAACCTCTCTCGTCTCCACATGGGGAGCTTTCTTATTGGGGATGTATCAAACCCTTCAGGTAGGAGAGTTCCGCAGGGCCACTGAACATCCAGCACATTCCAAGGTCTCCATGGACCCCAAACGCACATTATGACGCATCCTCAGGAGAGGCCATTTCAACTCAGCCCCCTGGGTCGCGTGCCCCAGAGGCAGCAGATCAAACATATCTTGTTGCTTATGGCCAAGGGGAATGCGAGGCATGCTGTACAGGGATCCATCCTTCGAACCCTGCTCTCCAGTCCTTCCGTATGGTATGTCCTGGAGCCATGCAACAGGACTCGAATGTCCCGCAGAAGGAAATCTTGTGGTTTGGGGCAACCTCCAAACTCAGCGTGGGAAAACTTCCTTGGCCTCATGAGGCCCCCGCTTCATGAAGGTGCCATCATGGACACATACTCCAGTCTCAGCCAACTCCTGATCCTCAGCCTGACTTCAGATGCAGGAGATTTTGATTCAGCCTCTGCAGAGTGGGCCTGCTCTGCCCTTGGATCCAATCCTCACACTAGCTTGTGTTTTCAGACTTCCGTCCTCACACTCCTGGCCCACAAACCCTCCCTACTGGGAATTCTGGGGCCACAATGAAGCACTGTGCCTGCCTCCCAGGAGAAATACATTGTCTATGGTGCTGCACAGAAACCCCAAATGAGGATCAAACTGCTTTGCCCTCGGCAACACCCCAATTGCATAGTCTACCTTAAACACTGATGCTCTGTCACAAAAGCCTGAGCCCTGACCTTCCAACAGACACCGACACAGCTGGCTGCACACCCAGCACATTGGACCCGCCACTGCCTTCGGACACCATCCATTCCCAACCTGGGTTTTCAGTCATCGGAACCTAGACCTTATCTCCAATCCCTGTACAGGGGGGAACCTGATGCACAAGTCAGAACCCCTCCTTCCCCATGGCAAGAAACCTTGCTGCTGGCCGTGAGTCAAACCTTCAGTGTAGGAGAAAACGGCAAACCTGCCGGGCCTCATGAAGCCCCCCATATCCTTCAGGGAGAGGCCATCATGGTCAAAAACTCTAGCTTGAAGCACGTCTCATAGTAGACATGACCACAATGCAGGAGATCTTGATTCAGCCTCTGCAGAGTGGCCTGCCGTGCCCTCGGTCCCAAACCTCACGCTAGCTTGTGTTTTCAGACTTCCTTCCTCACACTCCTGGCAAACAATCCCTCCAGAGTAGGAATTGCAGAACCACAAGCCTGCTCAGTTACTGCCCACCGGTAGAAAACGTTTCCTTGTGGGGCTTTCCATAAAACCCAGATGAGGATCAACCTGCTCTTGCCTTGACGGCACTCAGATTTGATAGGCTGCTCTGGGCACTAATGCTCTGCCTTTCACAGCCTGATGCCAGACGTCCAGACAGGCAAGGAGACAGCTGGCCACACACCTAGCACTTCTGACACGCCATTGTCTTATGCCGTTATCTCTTCCTAACCTTGGTTTTCCGATATCTAAACCCAGATATTATATCAATTCCCCACACAGTTGGGCATTTGAAGCACAAATCAGAACTCCTTTTTCCCCATGGCTGTAAGGCTTGCTCTTGGCATGGAGTCACACCTTCAGGGTGGGAGAAACCTTCATTTCCCCTGAAACCACGCCAAACTTGAGTGCTGCCTTGGGCACAAATTCACTCTGTGACCCTCAGCATGAGCCCAATATCAAAGAAAGTCCTGTCAGGGCCTTGACCAAGAGCCCTCATATGGGGTGTGCCAAGCCCCTATACACCCAATCCTCACCAGTGTTTGAGTTTTCCAGTATCGCCCCTGTTCCTGGGGCTCTGCTCTGGAATCACTTTCTTGGAGAGACACATGAGCCAGACAACAGGACTCCACCCTTCCCACAAAATGACCCCAAACCCTGTTAGCTGGGACAAATCCCCAGAGAGGTTACTCGTCCACAGTCACTGAGGCCACCCCCTACAATCCACGGCTATCCTGGACGCATCCAGAGACAAAAGCCTGAAGGAATCTCGCCCTTGATTCACAAGCCAAGGAGCTCACTCTTTATCTGTACATCCGGCCTGCCATACCTCGGCGCCACTCATAAGCTGAGTTTTTGTTTTCAGACTTATGTGCCCACAGCTTGGACCCACACACCCTCCAGGCTAGGGCATCTGGAGCCACAGTGAAAGATTGTGCCTGCCATCTCCAAGGAAAGTGTGCCCAATCCATTGACCACAACCCTACAGGTTAGGGAAAAGTTCCAAGGCCCCTGAGGCCATCCTGATAGTGTAGGCTGCCCTGGACTAAAAGGGGCACTCTGACACCAGCTGAGCCATTATCACCACTTAGACTTTCAGACAGTGTCCCCAGAGACAGAAGATTGAAATGGACAGGCCCTTAGGCCCTATTATGAACCTTAGCTTTAGTTTTCATGTGTCTGTCCTCAGAGGACTGGTTTCTTATACCAGCATATTAGGTTTTTCTGAGGCTCCAAACCAAACCTCTCTCGTCTCCACATGGAGTGCTTTCTTACTGGATCTGTATCAAACCCTTCTGGTCGGAGAATTCCGCAGGGCCACAGTACAACCATCACATTCCAAGGTCTCCATGGACAGAAACCCACATTATGACGCATCCTCAGGAGAGGCCATTTCAACTCAGCCCACTGGTTAGCTTGCCCCAGAGCCAGCAGAACAAACATATCTTGTCGTTAATGGCCAAAGGGAATGCGAGGCATGTTCTTCAGGGATCCATCCTTTGAACCCTCCTCTTCAGTCATTCCGTATGGTATGTACTGGAGCCACTCAACAGGACTCGACTGTCTCGCAGAAGGAAACCTTGTGGTTTGTGGCAACCTCCAAACTCAGCGTGGGAAAATTTCGTTGGCCTCATGAGGCACCTGCTTCATGAAGGTGCCATCAAGGGCACAATCCAACCTCAGCCAACGTCTGATCCTCAGCCTGACTTCAGATGCATGAGATATCCTTTCAGCCTTTGCAGAGTGTGCCTGCTCCCAACCTCACCCTATCTTTTGTTTTCAGACTCTACCCTAGCACTCCTGGCCCAAAAGCCCTCATGATTGGGAATTCTGGTTCCAGAACGAAGCCCTCTGCCTGCCCCCCAAAGAAAAACATTGTCTATGGCATTGCTCAGAAACCCCAAATGAAAATCAACCTGCTCAGCCCTCGGCAACACCCCAATTGCATAGGCTACCCTAAACACTATGCTCTGTCTTACATAGCCTGAGCCCAGACCTTGTTAGAGACATTGAGACAGTTGGCTTCACACCCAGCACATCGAACCTGCCATGGGTTAGGCCATTTCATCCCTTCCCATTGACCTGGGTGTCTTCCTGGAGGTATATTCTGAGGCTGTGTCAGACTATGCATTTTTTCTGGAGCTTCCTATGGAATTGGGGTGGTATTAGGGGCCTTGCAATTTTCTCTTAATCTGGTGGGTTGGGAAACTGAGACAGGCTGACATTCCTTGGGAGAGCTGGCCCAGTGCTGTTGTGTGTTCCTGGAGGCCCCATCCTGGAGGGCATATGGGTCAGGACTCTGGGTCCAAAGTCTTCAGACACAAACTCGGGTAAGAGTTAAGCTCGAGGTGATGGCAGACCCAATCTTCAGACCCTGAGCGAAGCATCTCCAGATATGAAATTCGGACGGCTGTGAGGCAGGAGCACAGTCTTTTCTGTCTGACTTGTTTGTCAATGATGGCCACGAAATGAAGGGGTGGCCTCATGGGTCCATGTGAGATTCTACCTCTCTGGGAATTCTGCTCGGCACCCAAGAGTTTGGTGTATTTCCGGGGGATGGGAGGAGCGCAGTTTTATGAGTCAGGGATCCCGTCCAAACAGCCATTCCAGAGATGGATCCTGGGTTCTGGAGCCTGGATCACCGCAACAAGGCTTAGGATTTGGGCCTAGGGTCCTGCTCTATGTTTTCCTGGTACAGCTCCCGAGTGTTCTTGTTGGAAATGGGTCTCATTCTGAGGGTCACAATGCCTGTTTTTGCCCAGATGCCCATGCTGAGTGGGTGTGACCTCATGGGCTATGCACTTCGCTCCCACTCTGAGGGTTGGACTGCCATCTCAACATTCAGTTTTCCTGCCATGGGGAAGGAGGGGTACTTTTTTATGCTTCATGTTCCCCCATGGGCAGGAATTTGAGCTAAGTTCTGGGACCGGTGCCTGAATAGCCAGTTCACTTTGAGATGAGGTCCTCGGGCCAAGGCAGGACCCACCTGCAGAAAATGAGGCCTGCTTTCTGGGTGGCTGTCAGGAGCTCGGGCTCGAGCTGTGTCAGACAGAACATTCGTGGAGAGTTCGGCCTATGATATTGGGGTGCTTTTGAGAGCTGTGCAACTGGATCCTCATGGGGGATTTTTGCACAGACCCTTTCTTCACTTCTTCTATCTGGTGAGCAGGCAGATGGCTGCATTAAGGCTCCAGAATATCCAAGTTGGAGGGTTTGCAGGCGAGGAGTGTGAGGACAGAAGTATGAAAACATAAGCTACGGTTACGCTCAGTGCCGAGCACATATCTATTCCAATGTACAGCAGTTGTTTCGAGATCTTCAGCACCTGGGCGAGGGGAAGATGTCTGCTCACGCTGGAGTTTGTATCCATGATGGCCAACAAATGGTGGGGAGGCCTCAAGAATTCTTGGAGATTTTTCCAAGCTGGAGCTTGTGAGCTGCTCCAAACATCAAGGTGTCCTACTAAGGGACAGCAGAAGTCTTCTTACAGGGCTCCAGGGTCCCCCATATGGAAGATTCGATAGCAATGCTCTCTGAATGGAGGCCTGGGAAGCCAATCTCTTGTTACCATTGCAGCTCAGGAACAGGGTAAGCTTGAACCAATGACACTGATTCCAAGTTCCAAGTGATTTGCGTTGATGGAAGTTCTCAGTCTAACAGGTTCCAATGCTGCTTGATGTCCAGGGAGACCTTAGAATGTGGTGGCGGCTCTCTGACCATTGAGGATTCTCTATCCTTAGGATTAGACCCAGTACCCAGGAGCCAGGTTTCCTTCTTGGGACAGGAGGTGTGCTCTTGTATGGCTCACGGACCACAGGTTGGACCATATGCTTGAATTTCCAGAACAGCCCTCTAGGGAGAGAGACCTCAAAACATAAGCTAGGGTTCTGATGAGGTTTTAGGGCCATGGAAGTTTCAATCTTCGGGCTAAGTGCCATTGGCCTGCATGTCATCCTGGAGGTAGGTGCTGAGGCTGTGTCAGGCTGTGCACTTTTTCCAGAGTGGCCTATGATATTGGGGTGCAGTCAGGGGCCTTGCAGTTTTCTCCTAATCTGGACATTTTGGGAAACTGAGATGGGCAGGGCTTCCTCAGGAGAGCAGGGCCAGTGATGTCATGTGTTTCTCGAGGCCCCATCCTGGAGGTCATGTGTGTCAGGACTTTGGGACCAAAGACTTTAGACACAACCTCGGATAAGAGATAGGAGTGAGGTGATGGCAGTCCAAATCTGAAGACCCTGAGGGAAGCTCCTCGGGATTTGAAATTCAGGTGGCTGGGATTGAGGGGCACAGGCTTTTCTGTCTGGATTTTGTGTCTAGGATGGCCACTAAATGGAGGGGTGACCTCATGTGTCCATGGGATATTCTTCCACTCTGGTGATTCTGCTTGGCACCCAAGAGTTTGATTTCTTTCTGGGGAAGAGGAAAAGACTGTATTCCATCTCTGGGATCCTGTCCAAACAGGGATTCCAGAGATGGTTTCTGTGTCCAGACACTGGGAAAACTTAACCAAAGCTTCGATTTGGGTTCCTGGTCCAGATCCCAAGGGGGATCTTTGGAAAGGGGTCTCACTCTGAGGGTCACAATGCCTGTTTGTGCCCAGCTGCCCATCCTGTGTAGGCGTGGTCTCATGGACCATGCACCTGGTTCCCACTCAGCGTTGTACAGCCATCTCAACATTCAGTTTTCTGGCCATGGGGAAGGAGGAGCACTCTTTTGTGCTTCCGAGTCCCCTATGGGCAGGAATTTGAGCTAAGTCTGGGACAGGTACCTGAATATTCAGGTTGCTTCAAGATGATGGCCTCGGGCCAAGGTTGGACCCACCTGGAGGATATGGGGCCCACTATCTGGGTGGCTGACAGGAGGTCGGGGATCAGGCGGTGTCAGACAGACAATTTATGCAGAGGTCGGTCTATTATATTGGGGTGCCATTGAGGGCCGTGCAGGAGGATCCTCATGTGGGTTTCTGCGAAGACCCATAGGGCACTTCTTCTTTCTGGTGGGCAGGCAGAAAGCTGCACTGTGGCTTCAGAATTCCCAATATGGAGGGCTTGTAGGCGAGGAGTGTGAAGACAGAAGTCTGAAAACACAAGCCAGGGATAAGCTCAGTGCCGACCACAGGACCATTCCATTGTGCAGTGGTTGTTTCGAGATTTCCAGCACCTGAGTATGGGCGAGGGTCAGATGTCTGCTCACGCTGGGTTTGCATCCATGATGGTCAACGAATTGTGGGGTGGCCTCAAGAATTCTTGGAGATTTTCCCAAGCAGGACCTTGTGAGCTGCTCCAAACAGCAAGGTGTCCTACTGTGGGACAGGGGAAGTCCGCTTACAAGGCTCCAGGGTCCCCCATATAGAAAGATTCGACAGCAGAGGTCTCTGAATGGGGGCCTGGGAAGTCTTCCTTGCATGACCATTGCAGCTGAGGAACATTGCAGGCTTGATCTGCTGGTTTTTGTTCAAATTTCCAAGTGATCTAAGTTGACGGATGTTCTCAGTCTAATGAGTCACAATGCTGCTTGGTGTCCAGGGAGACCTTAGAATGTGGTGGTGAGGGTGCCTGGGTGGCTCAATGGGCTAAGCCGCTGCCTTCGGCTCAGGTCATGATCTCAGGGTCCTGGGATTGAGTCCCGCATCAGGCTCTCTGCTCAGCAGGGAGCCTGCTTCTTCCTCTCTCTCTCTCTGCCTTCCTCTATGCCTACTTGTGATCTCTCTCTGTCAAATAAATAAATAAAATCTATATAAAAAAAAGAATGTGGTTGTGGGTCTGTGGCCATGCAGGATTCTCCTACCTGAGGGTTAGACCCAGTTCCCAGGAGCCAGGTTCCCTTCTCGGGACAGGAGGGGTTCTCTTGTATGCCTCAGGGACCACATGTAGGATCATATGTTGGATTTCAAGACCAGGCCTCTGGGCACAGAGGCCTGAATATCTAGGCTAGGGTTCTTATGAGGTTGTAGGGGCATGTCATCCTCAACCTTCGGACTTAGGGACTTTGACCTGTGAGTCTTCCTGGAGGTAGATGCTCAGGCTGTGTCAGACTGTGCATTTTTTCCAGAGTGGCCTATGAAATTGGGGTGGGCTCAGGGGCCTTGCAGGCTTTTCCTAATCTGGAGGGTTTGTGCAACTGAGACGGCAGAATTTCATCCAGAGATCAGGCCCAGTGATGTAGTGTGGTTCTGTCAGCCCCATCCTGCAGGGAATGTGGTTAAGGGCTCTGGGACCAAAGTCTTCAGACACAAAATTGTGTATCAATTAGGAGGGAGGTAATGGAAGCCCCGATCTGCAGACACTGAGGGCAGCTCCTCAGGATTTGAAATTCGTGTGGCTGGGAGGCAGGAGCAAAGGCTTTTCTGTCTGGATTGTGTCTAGGATGGCCTTGGAATGGTGGTGTGTCCTCATGTGTCCATGGAATATTCTACCTCTCTGGGGATTCTGCCCAGCACCCAAGAGTTTGGTGTCTCACTGCGAAGGAGAGAGCGTGGTTTACTGTTTCACGGTTCCCGTCAACACAGGGATTCCAGAGATGGGTTATAGGTCCCTGTGCCTGGATAACCCTACAAAGGCTTAGTATTTGGTCCTAGAGGCTTGACTGCCTGGCTCTGTGGGGCTTTGGTTCAGCTCCCATGGAGACTTGTTGGAAATGGGTCTCAGGGTAAGGGTCACAATGCCTGTTTGTGCCCAGATGCCCATCCTGAGTGGGCATTGGCTCTTGTTCCATGCACCTGGATCCCAATATGAGGGTTGGACCACCATATCAACATTTAATTTTCCTTCTATGAGGAAGGAGGAGTACTCTTTTGTGCTTCAGATTCCCCCATGCACAGTAATTTGAGCTATGTTCTGGGACTGGTACGTGAATAACCAGGTTGGTTTGAGATGAAGGACTCAGGTCAAGGCAGGACACACCTGCCAGATATGGGTCCCGCTATCTAGGTGGCTACCAGGAGGTCGGGGCTCGAGCTGTGTCAGACAAAGCATTAGTTCACAAGGTGGCCTATGATATTGTGGTGCTATAGAGGGCTGTGCTGGTGGAACCTTATATGGAGTTTCACGCAGACCCATAGGGCACCTCTTTTTTCTGGTGGGCAGGCAGAAGGCTGCATTGTGGCTCCCAAATTCCCAATATGGGGGACTTGAAGGCGAGGAGTGTGAGAACAGAAGGCAGAAAACACAATCTATGCTTAATCTCAGTGCCGAGAACATGGCCGTTCCAATGTGCAGTGGTTTTTTTCGAGATCTCCAGCATCTGAGTACAGGCGAGGGTCAGATGTCTGCTCATGATAGAGTTTGTATCTATCGTGGCCAACAAATGAAATATCCAGCACCTGAGTAAAGGTGGATTTCAGACGTTTACGCACACTGGAGTTTGTGTCTCTGATGACCGAATGGAGGAGTGGCATCAAGAGGCTGATGCATGTGAGATGCTCCAAACAGCAAGGTTGTTTTTTCTACTGGACAGTTAGAGTCTGGTATGTTTCTGCAGGGCCCCCCATGTGAAAAGTATGGGTAGCAGAGCCCTTCCACATGGATGCCTGGAAAGCACACCTCCATTGACCAATGCAGCTGAGGAACATGCAGGTTCTTTACGGTGCTTCTGGGGCGAAGCACCAAGGTCTTGAGTTGACATGGAATCTCTTGAAGATGGGTTACAATGCTGGTTTTTTTTTACCAGGTAGATCTTAGAATGTGTTGGTGGCTAAGGTGCCTGCAGGATTCTCCTACCCTGAGGGTTTAACACAGGTCGAAGAGCACGGTTACCTTCTGGGGACAGGAGATGTAGTGTTTTGTGGCTCAGGGACCACATGCCGTATCATAAGTTCCTATTCAAGAACAGGCCTCTGAAGACAGATGGCCGACAACCTAATCTAGGGTTCCAATGAGTCCCAGGGGCATGAGAGGTTCAATCTTCAGACTTAGGACAGTTGACTTGGGTGTCTGCCAGGATGTAGGTGATCAGGGAGTTTCAGACTGTGCACTTATGTCCAGAGTAACCTCCAATATTGGGGTGGCCACAGGGGCCTTGAATGTTTCAACCAACTCTGGAGGGTTTGGTTAACTGACATGCACAATTTCCATGGGGATGGCAAGCACAGTCCTGTGGTGTGGCTCCAGAGACTCCACCCTGGAGGGCATGTGAGCCATGGTTCTGGGAGGGAAGTCTGCAAACACAAACTTGGGTTAGGTTTAGTGGCTAGGTTATCGCAGGGCAATGTGTAGACCTGGAAGGCTACTCGTCAGGAACAGTAACTGGAATGACCCGAAGGCGGAAGCACGGGCTTTTATATCTGGATTGTGTGTCTAGGGTGACCTCAGAATGTAGCTGTGGCCTCATGGGTCCATGGGAGATTTTTCCTCTAAGGATACAGGCGGCTCCCAATATTTTGATGACTTTTTGGTATGGGAAGACTGCTATTTTCGATCTTAGGTGTGCCCCAAAACAGGGATTCCAGAGATGGGCTCTGGGTCTAGGCGCCTGGAAAATCCCACCAAGGGTTGGGATTTGGGCTTATGGGCAGACCAGGCCTGCAATGCAGGATCTTGGTGGTGCAACTGAGAGGGCTTGTTTGGAAACATGCTCAGGCTGAGCATTACAATGCCTGTTTGTGCCCAGGGTGGCCCTCAGGAGTGGGCGTGGTCCCATTGTCCATTTTCTGGCTCCCACACTGAGGGATGGACACACATTCCAATGGCCAGGTTTCCAGCCATGGGGAAGGAGGAAATATCTATTGTGCTTCATGTTCCCCCATAGGCAGGGATTACAGCAAAGGTCTGGGGACAGATGCCTGAATACCAAGGATGCATAGAGATGACAGATTTGGGCCATGGCCGTTCTCACATGCTGGATATGGGCCCCGCTCTCTGGGTGGCTGACACGAGGTCTGGGCTCAGGCTGTGTCAGACACAGCACTAGTGGCCAGAGAAGTCTATATATTGGGGTTCTCTCCAGGGCCGAGTAAATTGATCCTCATGTAGGGTTTCTGGCGAGACTCACGAAGCACTTCTTTCTGTGGGGCAGGCAGAATGCTGCCTTATGGATCCAGAATTCCCTATCAAGAGGGTTTGGGGACAAATAGGGTGAGAATGCAATTGTAAACACCAGCTATGCTTAAATTGTGTGCCAAGCGGAAGTCAGTTTCAATGTGCAGCAGCTTATACGAGATATCCAGCACCTGAGTAAGGGCAGATGTCAGATATTTGCTCACACTGGAGTTTGTGTCTAGGATGACGACTAATGGAGGGGTGGCTTCAGGAGGCAATGGAGGATTACCCACGCTTAAGATTGTGAGATGCTCCAAACAACAAGGTTTCCTTCTAATGGACAGGAGGAGTCTGTTTTTTTTTCCTCCAGGGTCCCTCAAGTGGAAGTTTGCGTAGCAGAACCCTCCCGCATGGATGACTGGAAAGCACACGTCCAATGACCATTGCAGCTGAGGAACATGACAGGTTCGTTTTGGTGGTTCTGGTGCCAAGTACCAAGGCCTTGAGTTGAATTGGAATCTCTTACAGATGTGTCCCAAAACTGGTTTGTTACAAGGGAGGTCTTAGAATGTATTGGTGCTATGGGCCACGCTGAGGGTTTGGCACAGGTCGATGTGCACAGTTTCCATCTTGGGAGAGGAGATGTTCTGTTTTGTGGCTCAGGGTACATATGTTGTATCCTGACTTGGTATTCAAGAACAGGCCTCTGAGGATTGATGCTGGCAACCTAATCTAGAGATCCAATGATGTCCTTGGTGCCCATCAGGTTCAATTTTCTTACTAAGGACCATTGATATGGTTGTCTGACTGGATGTAGGTGATCAGGGTGTTTCAGACTGTGCATTTGCATCCAGAGCCACTTCCACTATTGGGGTGGGCTCAGGGGCCTTGCAGGTTTCTCCTAACTTGGAGGCTTTGGGGAACTGTGATGGGCACAGTTTCCTTGGGGATGGCAGGCCCAGTCCTGTGGTAAGGCTTCAGAGACCACCTCCTTGAGGATATGAGAGCCATGGTTTTGGGAGGGAAGTCTGCAAACACAAATTTGGGTCAGGGATAGTGGCAAGGTGATCGCAGGTCCAATGCATAGACCTAGAAGGCATCACATCAGGAACTGTAATTAGGGTGACTGAAAGCTGGTAGCACAGGCATTTCTATCTGGATTGTGTGTCCAGGATGGGCTCTGAATGTAGACGTGGTCTCATGGTTCAATGGGAGACTTTTCCTCTCTAAGGATCCTGGTGGATCTCCATAGATTGGTGGTTTTTCAGAGAGGAAAAGAGTGCTCTTTTCCATCTTAGGGGTGCTCCAAAACAGGGAAGAATGCTGTTTTCCAACTTAGGCTTATGCCAAAACAGGGATTCCAGAGACGGGCTCTGGGTCTGGGTGCCCGGATATCCCACCAAGTGTTAGGATTTGGGCCTAGGGGCATTCCAGGCCTGCAATGCAGGATCCTAATGGTGTAACAGAGAGGGCTTGTTTGAAAGCATGCTCAGGCTGAGGGTCATCATGCCTCTTTGTGCCCAGGGGGGCCCTCAGGAGAGGGCGTAGTCTCATTGGCCATATAGCTGGATCCCACTTTGAGGGTTGGACACCCATTGCAACAGCCAGGCTTCCTGCAATGGAAAGAGGAGTTCTCTATTGTGCTTCAGGTTCCCCCATTGGCAGGGTTACAGGAAAGGTCTGTGGAAAGTTGCCTTAATACCAAGGATGTGTACAGATGACAGGCTAAGAATTCCCAGGTAACAAAACAGCATTGTTACCCATATTCATGACATTCTATGTAGAAATAAGCCCTTAGAACTTCGCCCCAGAGCCACCAGAATGAACTTGCCATGTTCCTAAGCTGCAATGGTCAGTGGAGGTGTGGTTTCCAGGCAACCATATGGGGGTGCTCTGCTACACAAACTTTGCAATTGGCGGGGACCCTTGAGACAAAAAAACAGAATGCCCCTGTCCGGTAGAAGGAAACCTTCTGTTTGGAGCATCTCACAAGCCCCAGCTTGGGAAATCCTCCATTTCCTCTTGATGCCACCACTCCATTTGTCAGTCATCATAGACACAAACTCCAGCATGAGCAAACATCTGACATCCGCCCTTACTCAGTTGCTGGATTTCAATTCGATCGCTGCACACTGGAATTGCCTTTAGTTTGACTGAATTAAGCCATAGCTTGGGTTTACAATTCCATCCTCAGCCTACTGGTCCACAAGCCCTATTGTGAGGGAATTCTGGAGCTACAACACAATATTCTGCCTTCCCCATAGAAAGAAAAAGGGCCTGGAGAGTCTGCCCAGAAACTCCATATGATGGTCAATCTTCTCGGTGCTAGACGGAACCCTGATTCATAGGCTGCCCTGGGCACTAGTGCTGTGTCTGACATAGCCGGAGCCAGGACCTAGTGTCAGCCACTGAGAGATCAGGGCCCATATACAGCATGTGAGACCAGCTATGGCCCAAGTCTGTCTTCTCTTCTATTCTTGGTATTCAGGCATCTGTACCCACACCTTTGCTGAAATCCTTGCCATTGGGGGAACCTGTAGCACAATAGAGAACTCCTCCTTCCCCATGGAAGGTATTATGACAGTTGGGATAGTTGCTCAACCCTCAAAGTGGAAGGCAGCTCCATGGCCAAGGAGACCATGTGCACTCATGATGGCTTCCCCGGGCACAAGCAGGCATTGTGACCTCAGCCTGAGCATGCTTTCAACCAAACGCTCTCAATTGCATCTCTGGGACCCCGAATTGCAGGCCTAGTACACACCTAGGCCCAAATCCTAACCCTGGTGGGATTTTACAGGGGCCCAGACACAGAGCCCATCTCTGGAATCCCTATTTTGGGGGACCCTTAAGATGGAAAACAGCACTCTTCCCTTCCCCGAGATAGTCACCAAACTCTTGGTAGCCACCAGGATCCTTGAGTGGAAAAATCTGCCATAGACCCTTGAGAACACACCTGCATTCCGAGGCCATCCTGGACATACAATCCAGATACATATCATGTGCTATCACCTTTGAGTCATCGGATTTACAGTTCCTGACGAGCTGCCTTCCAGGTCTATGCATTGGGCCTGCAATCACCTTGCCATTAACCTAAACTGAGTTTGTGTTTGCAGACTTCCTTCCTAAAACCATGGCTCACATGACCTCCAGGTTCTGAAGCCACACCACAAGACTGTGCATGAGATCCTCAAGGAAACTGTGCCCATCACTTTTGCCCGATACCTTTAGATTAGGAGAAACCTGCAAGGCCCCTGAGCGAAGCCAAATAATGGAGGCCGCTCTGGGCACAAATGCACAGTCTGAGACACCCTGATCACCTCCATACAGGCAGACACCCAAGTCAATGCTCCTGAGTCAGAAGATTGAACCTGACATGCCCCGAGGACTTCATTGGCACACTAGATTAGGTTTACAGGTATCTGTCATCAGAGGCCTGCTCTGGAATATCAACTTATAATAAAATATATAGTCCCTGAGCCACAGAACAGAATATGTCCTCCCCAAAAAGGAAGCCATGATCCTGGAATTGTGTCATACCCTTAGGGTATTTGGATCCTGAATGGCCCCTTAGCAACCAGCACATTCTATGATATTCCTGGTAACAAACCATCATTGTGCCCCATCTTCATGAGACTCCATGTCAACTCAAGGTCTCGATATATTGCCCCAGAGCCACCAGAATGCACCTGCCATGTTCCTCAGCTGCAATGGTCAATAGAGGGGTGATTTCCAGGCATCCCTGTGGGGTTCTCTGCTACAAAACTTTCCACATGGAGAAACCAGAGAAAACAAACCAGACTTCTCCTGTCCGGTAGAAAGAAACTTTGCTATTTGGAGCATCTCACAAGCCCCAGCATGGGAAATCCTCCATGGCCTCTTGACGCCACCCTTCCATTTGTGGGTAATCACAGACACAAACTCCAGTGTGAGCAAACATCTGACATCCACCCTTACTCAGGTGCTGGATATTCGAAACGGCACCTGCACACTGGAACTGCCTTTTGCTTTTCACTGAACTTAACCATAGCTTTGTATTACTATTCTATCCTCACCACACTGGTCCACAATATCTCTTGATAGGGAATTCTGGAGCCACAACGCAGTATTCTGCCTTCCACATAGAAAGAAGAAGGACCTGTTGAGTCTGCCCAGAAACCTCACATGAGGATCAATCTACTCAGACCACGAGGCAACCCTGATTAATAGATTTCCCTGACCACTAGTGCTGTGTCTGACAGAGTCTAAGCCCCGACCTCGTGTCAGCCACCCAGAGTTGAGGGCCCATATTTAGCATGAGAGATCGGCCATGGCCCTGGGCCATCATCTGTACCCATCCTTGGTATCCAGTCATCTGTCCCCCAAACTTTGCTGGAATTCCTGCCAATGGCGAACCTGAAACACAATAGAGAACACCTCCTTCCCCATGGCAGGAATATTGGTTGTCCAACCCTCAGCGTGGGAGCCAGCTGCATGGCCAAGGAGACCATGCCCACTCCTGAGGGCCGACATGGGCACAGGCAGGCATGGTGATCCTCAGCCTGAGCATGTTTTCAAACAAACACTCTCAGTTGCTCCTCCAGTACCAGCATTGCAGGCCTGGTATGCCCCTAGGCCCAAATCCTAACACTTGGTGGGATTTTCCAGGTGCCCAGACCCAGAGTCTGTCTCAGAATCCCTGTTTGGGGCACCATTAAGATGGAAAACAGCACGCTTCCCTTCCCTGAGAAAGGCACCAAACTATTGGGAGCCGCCAGGATCCTTAGAGAGAAAAAATCTCCCATGGACCCATGAAAACAAACCTGCATTCCGAGGCCATCCTGTCCACACAATCCAGAGAGAAAAGTCTTTGCTACCGCCTTCGAGTCATCCTATTTACATTTCCTGACGAGCTGCCCTCCATGTCTATGCATTGGGCCTGTGATCATCTCGACACTAACCCTAACCCCAGTTTGTGTTTGCCGACTTCTCTCCCAAAACCATGGCTTACATGCCCACCAGGATGTGGTCCCTCAAGCCACATCACAGGAAAGTTCCTGCCATCCCCAAGAAAACTGTGCCCATCAGGTTGTCCAAACCCTCCAGATTAGGAGAAACCTGCCAGGCCCCTGAACCCACCCCAATATTGGAGGTTGCTCTGGATGCAAACGTGCAGTCTGAAACACCCTGAGCACCTCCATCGAGGCAGAAAGCCAAGTCAATGGTTCTGAGTCAGATGATTGAACCTGACATGCCCCTAGGACTTCACTGGAACCCTAGATTGGGTCTTCAGACATCTGTTCTCAGAGTCCTGTTCTGGAATACCAAGTTATGATACAACATGTGGTCCCTGATTCCCACAACAGAACATCTCCTGTCTCCAGAAGGAAAATGTGCTCTTGGATCTATGTCCAACTTTCAGGGTAGATGGATCTTGCATGACCCATTAGCCCCAGCACCTTCTATGATCTCCCTGGTAACAAACCAGCATTGTGACCCAACTTCCTGAGACTTGATGCCAACTCAAGGTGTTGGTACTTTGCCCAAGAGCCATGAAACGAATCTGCCATGTTCCTCAGGTACAAAGGTCAATGGACGTGTGCTTTCTAGGCATCCAAGAGGTAGTTCTCTGCTACACAAAAATTCCACATAGGGAACCCTAGAGCAAACAAATAAGACTGCTCCTGTCAGGTTGAAGGAAACCTTGGTTGTTTGGAGCATCTCACAAGCCCCAGCCTGGGAAGTCCTCCACATTCTCTTGATGCCAACCCTCCATTTGTTAGTCATCATAGACACAAATTCCAGCATGAGCAAACATCTGACATCTGCTCTTACTCAGGTGCTGGATATTCGAATCAGTCACGCACACTGGAAATACCTTTCACTTGACACTGTATTCTTGCATAGTTTGGTTTTACAATTCCATCCTCACCCTACTGGACTGCAAGTCCTCTTGAGAGGGAATTAGGGAGACAAAACGCAACATTCTGCCTTCCCCATAGAAAGAAGAAGGGCCTGGTGAGTCTGCCCAGAAACTCCCCATGAAGATCAATCTACTTGGCCCTCGAGGGAACCCCGATTTATACTTTGCGCTGGCCACTAGCGCTGTGTCTGAGAGAGCCTGAGCCCCAACCTCGTGCCAGCCACCCAGAGTGTTGGGCCCTTATCCAGCATGTGGGACTGGCCATGGCCCAGTCATCTCTACCCATCCTTGATATTCCGGCAACTATCCCAGATCTTTGCTGGAATCCCTACCAGTGGGGGAACCTGAAGCACAATTGAGAATTCCTCCTTCCCCATGGCAGGAAGCCTGGCTGTTGCTATGGGTGCCCAACCCTCAGAATTAGAACCAGGTGCATGGCCAATGAGACAACGCCCAATCATAAGGGCCGCCTGGGCCAAAGCAGGCATTGTGTCCCTCAACCTTAGCATGCATTCAAACAAATGCTCTCAGTTGTTTCTGCAGGGTCCCGCATCGCAGGCCTGGTATGCCCTTAGGACCAAATCCTAACACTTCGTGGGACTTTCCATGCCAACATAACCAGAGCCCGTCTCTGGAATCTCTGTTTTGAAGCACCCCTATGATGGAAAACAGCACTCTTCCCTCCCCTGAGAAAACTATTAGGAGCTGCCAGGATGCGTAGAGAGGAAAAATCTCCCAGGGCTCCATAAGACCACACCTTCATTCCGAGGCCATCCTGGACACACAATCCAGATACAAGAGACTGTGCTACCACCTTCGAATCACCTGGTTTACAGTTCCAGACGAGCTGCCCTACAGACCTATGCATTGGGCCTGTGATCACCTCGCCATTAACCCTACCCCAAGTTTGTGTTTGCAGACTTCTTTCGCAAAACCATGGCTCACATGCCCTCTATGATGGGTCTCTGTAGCCACACCACAGGAAAGATCCTGCTATCCCCAATGAAACTGTGTCCATCACAGTTGCCCAAAACCTCCAGATTAGGAGAGACCTGCAAGTCCCCTGAGCCCAGTCCAATATTGGAGACCACTCTGGACACAAATGCACAGTGTGCAACACCCTGATCACCTCCATCCAGAAAGACACCCAAGTCAATGGTCCTGAGTCAGAAGATTAGTCCCTGAACCCCACAATAGAATATCTCCTGTCCCCAGATGGAATTCGTGCTCTTCAACTTGTGTCAAGGGTCGGGGTATATGAATTATGCACAGCCCCTTAGCCCCCAGCACATTCTAAGATCTCTCTGGTAACAAACAAACAGCATTGTGATCCATCTTCATGAGATTCCATGTCACTTCAAGTCCTTGGTTATTCGCCCCAGAGCCACCAGAATGAACCTGCCATGTTCCTCACCTGATATGGTCAGTGGAGGTGTGCTTTCCAGGCATCCATGTGGGAGTGCTCTTCTACTTATTCTTTCCACATGTGGGACCCTGGAGCAAACAAACCAGACTGCCACTGACCAGTAGAAGGGAACCCTCTGTTTGGAGCATCTCAGAAGCACCAGCAGGAGAAATCCTTCATGGCCCTTGACACAACCCCTTCATTTGTCAGTCATCATAGACAAAAACTCCAGCATGAGAAAACATCTGAAATCTGCCGTTATTTAGATTCTGCATTTTCTTTTCCACCACTGCACACTGGAACTGCGTTTCACTTGACACTGAATTTAACAATAGCTTGGGTTTAGAATTCCATCCTCAGCCTCCTGGTCTGCAAGCCCTCTAGAGAGGGAATTTGGAGCCACAAGGGAACATTCTGCATTCCCACTAGAAAGAAATAGGGCCTGGTGAATCTTCCCAGAAACTCCACATGAGGATCAATCTACTTGGCACTCGATGGAACCTTGATTTATAGGCTGTCCTGGGCACTAGTACTAGTACTAGTACTAGTACTAGTACTAGTACTAGTACTGTGTCTGACAGAGCCTGAGCCAAGACGTAGTTTCAGGCACCCAGAGATATGAGCCCATATCCAGCATGTGAGATTGGCCAGGGCCCAAGTCCATCATCTCTACCCATCCTTGGTATTCAGGCACCTGTCCCCAGACCTTTTATGTAATCCCTACCAATGGGGTAACCTAAAGCACAATAGAGAACTCCTCCTTCCCCATGGTAGGAATCCTGGCTGTTGATATGGGTGTCCAAACCTCAAAGTGGGAGCCAGCTGCATGGCCAAGGAGACAATGCCCACTCATGAGGGCTGCCCTGGGCACAAGTAGCCATTGTAACCCTCAGCTTGATCAAGCCTTCAAAAAAATGCTCTTAGTTGCACCTCCAGGATCCTGCATTGCAGGCCTGATATGCCCTTAAGCCCAAATCCTAACACATCGTGGGATGTTCCATGTGCACATACCCAGAGCCCGTCACTGGAATCCCTGTTTTGAGGCACCCCTAAGATGGAAAACAGCACTCTTCACTTCCCTGAGAAAGCCACCAAACTAATGGGATCCCCCAGGATCCTTGAGAAGAAGAATCTCCCATGGTCCCATGAGTCCACACCTGTATTCCGAGGCCAGCGTGGATATGCTATCCAGATACAAGAGACTGTGCTACTGGCTTCGAGTTACCTGATTTACAGTTCCTGACGTGCTGCCCTCCAGATCTTTGAATTGGGGCTGTGAACACCTCTCCATTAACCTTATCCCGAGTTTGTGTTTGCAGATCTCTCTCTAAAAACCATTGCTCACATGTCCTCCAGGATGGGGCCCCTAGAGTCACACCACAAGACTGTGCTTGCCATCCCCAAGGAAACTGGGCCCATCACAGTTGCCCAAACCCTCCTGATTAGGAGAAACCTGGAAGGCTCCTGAGCACATCCCAATATTGGAGGCTGCTCTGGATGCAAATGCACAGTCTGAAACACCCTGATCACCTCCATCCAGGCAGACACCCAAATCAATGGTCCTGAGTCAGATAATTGAACCTGACATGGCCCTAGGACCTCATTGGAAGAGGGATTAACTTTTCAGGCACCTGTCCTCAGAGGCCTCTTCTGGAATACCAACTTATGATACAAATTATGGCCCCTGAGCCCCAGGGTGGGAAATCCTCCATGGCCTCTTGACGCCACCTCTCCATTTGTTGGTCATCGTAGACACAAACTCCAGCCTGAGCAAACATCTGACATCCGCCCATATTCAGACGCTGATATTGGAATCAGCTGCTGCACACTGGAACTGCCTTTCGCTTTGCAATGAATTTAAGCCTAGCTTCAGACTACAATTTCATCCTCACCCTACTGGTCTGCCATATCTCTTGATAGGGAATTCTGGAGCCACAACGCAACATTCTGCCTTCTTCATAGATAGAAGGACCTGGTGAGTCTGCCCATAAACTGCACATGAAGATCAATATACTCAGCCCAGGAGGGAACCCCTATTTATAGTTTGCCCTAGCCACTAGTGCTGTGTCTGACAGAGCCTGAGCCCCTACCTCGTGTCAGCAACCCAGAGGGTGGGGCCCACATTAACCATGTGAGACCGGCCATGGCCCAGGGATGTCATTACTACCCATCCTTGGTATTCAGGCATCTGTCCCCTAGATCTTAGCTGGAATCCCTACCAATGGGGGGACCTGAAGCACAATAGAGAATTCATCCTTCGCCATGGCAGGAATCCTGGCTTTTGGATGGGTGTCCAACCCTAGGAATGGGAACTGGCTGCATGGCTGAGTAGACATCGCCCAATCCTGATGGCCTCCGGGGCACAAGCAGGCATTGGGACCCTCAGCTTGACCATACTTTCAGACAAACGCTCTCAGTTGCACCTCCAGGATCCCGCATTGCAGGCCTGGTATGGCCCTAGGCCTAAATATTAACCCTTGGTGGGATTTTCCAAACACTTAGACCCAGAGCTCATCTCTGGAATGCCTGTTTTGGGGCACGCCTAAGCTGGAAAACAGTACTCATCCCTTCCCGGAGAAATCCAACAAACTATTGAGAACCGCCAGGATCCTTGAGAGGAGAAATCTCCCATGGACCCTTGAGACAACACCTGCAATAAAGGCCATTCTGGAAATTAAATCAAGATACAATTACCTATGCTACCACCTTTGAGTTACGTGATTTACAGTTCCAGACTTGCTGCCCTCCTGGTCTATGGATTGGGACTATGATCACCTTGCCACTAACCCTAACCTAAGTTTGTGTTTGCAGACTTCTCTCTCAAAATCATGGCGCACATGTCCTCCAGGATGGGGTCTCTGGAGTCACACCACAGGACAGTTCCTGCAATCCCCAAGGAAACTGCCCATCACAGTTGTCCAAAAACCCCATATAAGGAGAAACCTGCAAGGAACCTGAGCCAACCCTAGTATTGGATGCCACTCTGGACACAAATGCACAGTCTGAAACACCCTCATCACCTGCATCCAGTCAGACACCAGAGTCAATGATCCTGAGTCAGAAGATTGAATGACATTCCCCTAGGGCCTCATTCAAACCCTTTATTAGGTTTTCAGGCTTCTGTCCTCAGAGACCTGTTCTGGATTACCAATTTATGATACAACATATGGCCGCTGAGCCCCACAACAGAATATCTCCTGCCCCCAGAAGCAATCCGGGCTCTTGGGCCTGTGTCAAATCCTCAGGCTAGATGAATCCTGCATGGCCCATTAACCACCAGCACATTCTACGATCTCCCTGGTAACAAACCAACATTTTGACCCATCTTCATGAGGTTCCATGTCCAATCCAGTCTTTATTTCTTCGCCTCAAAGCCACCAGATGCCATGTTCCTTCGCTGTCATGGTCAATGAAGGTGTGCTTTCCAGTCACCCATGTGGGAGATCTATGTTATCCGATCTTTCAACATGGGGAACCATGGAGGAAACAAATCAGACTGCCCCTGTCTGGTAGAAGGAAACCTTGCTGTTTGGAGCATCTCAAAAACACCAGATTGGGAAATCCTCCATAACCTCTTGACGCCACCCCTCCATTTTTGTGTCATCATAGACACAAACTCCAGCATGAGCAAATATCTGACATCCACCCTCACTCAAGTGCTGAATATTGGATTCAAACATTGCACACTGGAAATGCCTTTTGCTAGATACAGAATGTAACCATAGCTTAGGTTTACTATTCCATCCTCAGCCTCCTGGTCCACAAGCCCTCTTGATAGTGAATTCTAGAGCCACAAAGCAGCATTCTGCCTTCCCCTTACAAACAAGAAGGGCCTGGTGAGTCTGCCCAGAAACCATACATGAGGATCAATCTGCTCGGCACTCGAGGGAACCCCAATTTATAGGCTGCCCTGGGCACTAGTGCTGTGTCTGACAGAGCCTGAGCCAAGACCTAGTGTCAGCCACCCAGTGATCGGGGCCCATATCCACGATTTGATACTGGCCATGGCCCATGTCCATCATCTTTACCCATCCTTGGTATTCAGGGCTCTGTCCCCAGACCTTTGCTGGAATCCCCGCTAATGGGGGAACCTGAAGCACTATAGAGAACTCCTCTTTCCCCATGGCAGGATTCTGGCTGTTGGGATGGTTTTCCAACCCTCAAAGTGGGAGCCAGCTGCATGGCCAATGTGACCACGCCCACTCATGAGGGCCACCTGGGCATAAGCAAGTATTGTGACCCTCAGCCTGAGAATGATTTCAAACAAGCCCTCTCAGTTGCACCTCCAGGATCCTGCATGCAGGCCTGGTAAGCCACTAGGCCCAAATCCTAACACTTGGTGGGATTTTCCAGGGGACCAAACCCAGAGTCCGTCTCTGGAATCCATATTTTGGGGCACCCCTAACATGAAAAAAAGCACTCTTCCCTTCCCCGAAAAAGCCACCAACTATTGGGAGCCACCAGGATCCTTAGAGAGGAAAAATCTCCCATGGACCCATGAGGCCACAACTGCATTCTGAGGCCATCCTGCACACAATACAGAGAAAAAAGCCTGTGATTCTGCCTTTGAGTCACCCGATTAACAGTTCCTGAAGAGCTGCCATCCATGTCTATGCATTGGGCCTGTGATAACCTTGCCACTAACCCTAACCCAAGTTTGTGTTTTCAGACTTCCCTCCCAAAACCATGGCTCACATGCCCTCCAGTTTGTGATAACTGGAGCCACACCACGGGATTGTACCTGTCTTCCCAAAGGAAACTGTGATTGTCACTATTAAACAAACACTCTAGATTAGGAGAAACCTGCAAGGCCCCTAAGCCCAGCCCAATATTGGAGGCCACTCTGGACGCAAATGCACAGTCTGACACACCATATCACCTACATCCAGGCTGATATCCAAGTCAATGGTCCTCAGACAGAAGATTGAACCTGACATGCTCCTAGGATTCACTGGAACACTAGAATAGGTTTTCAGGTATCTGTACTCAGAAGGCTGTTCTGAATATCAA
Organism: Mustela nivalis; assembly: GCF_964662115.1. NCBI lineage: Eukaryota > Metazoa > Chordata > Mammalia > Carnivora > Mustelidae > Mustela > Mustela nivalis. Next base: position 58,825 of record NW_028136338.1, on the reverse strand, counting down.
TGTATGATACAATATGGTCACTGAGCCACACAAAAGAACATCTCCTGTCCTTAGAAGAAAGCTGTGCTCTGGACCTGTGTCAAACACTCTGGGTAGATGAATCCTTCAAGGCCCCCTGGCAACCAGCACATTCTATGATCTCCCTGACAACATACCAGCATTGTGACCCATCTTCATGAGACTCCATGACAACTCTAGCCCTTGGTACTTCGGCCCAGAGCCACCAGAATGAAACTGCCATGTTCCTCTGCTGCCATGGTCAATGTAGGTGTACTTTCCAGGCATCCAGCGGGAGTGCTCTGATACCAACTTTCCACATGGGGAACCCTGGAGGAAACAAACCAGACTCCCCTGTACGGTAAAAGGAATCTTTGCTGTATGGAGTATCTCAAGCCTGAGGGTGGGTAATCCTCCATGGCCTCTTGAGGCCACCCATCCATTTGTTGGTCATCATAGACACTAACTCCAGCGTGAGCAATCAACTGACATCTGCACTTACTCAAGTGCTGGATATTTGAATCAGCTGCTACACACTGGAATTGCCTTATGCTTGGCACTGAATTTAAAAGTAGCTTGGCGGGACGCCTGGGTGGCTCAGTTGGTTAAACAGCTGCCTTCGGCTCAGGTCATGATCCCAGCGTCCTGGGATCGAGTCCCACATCAGGCTCCTTGCTCCGCAGGGAGCCTGCTACTCCGTCTGACTCTGCCTTCCACTCTGTCTGCCTGTGCTTGCTCTCGCTCGCTCTCTGACAAATAAATAAAATCTTGAAAAAAAAAAGTAGCTTGGGTTTGCAATTCCATCCTCACCCTGGTGTTCAGTAAGCTCTCTTGATAGGGAATTCTGACGCCACAACACAGCATTCTGCCTTCCCCATAGCAAGAAAAAACAGCCTGGAGAGACTGCCCAGAAACCCTACATGAGGATAAATCTACTCGACCCTCGAGTGAACCCCATTTATAGGTTTACCTGGCCACTAGCGCTGAGTCTGACAGAACCTCGTCTCTGACCTCGTGTCAGGACCCAGAGACTGGGCTCCAACTCCAGAATGTGAGACCAGCCATGTCCCAGGGCTGTCATCTCTACCCATTCTTGATTCAGGCATCTGTCCCCAGACATTTGCTGAAATCCCTGCCAATGGGGGAACCAGAAGCACAATAGGGAAATCCTCCTTCCCCATGGCAGGAATGATGGCTCTTGGGATGGGTTTCCAGACCTCAGAGTGGTAGCCAGCTGAATGGCCAATGATAACCCGCCCACTCATGAGGGCCGCCCTGGACACAAGCAGGCATTGTGACCCCCAACATGAGCATGCTTTCAAACAAACACTCTCAGTTGCATTCCAGAATCCAAATTTGCAGGCCTGATATGCCCCTAAGTACAAATCCTAACACCTGGTGGGATTTTTCAGGGGCCCAGAAACACAGCCTGTCTCTGGAATCCCTGTTTTGGGACACCCCTAAGATGGAAAATAGCACTCTCCCCTTCGCCAAGAAAGCCACCATAGTATAGGGAGCCGCTAGTATCCTTCAGAGGAAAAATCTCCCATGGATCCATGAGACCACACCTGTATTCCGAGGCCATCCTGGACACAAAAGCCAGATACACAAGCCTGTGCTACCACATTCAAGGCAACTAATTTATAGTTCCAGATGAGCTGCCCTCCAGGTCTATGCATTGGGCCTGCGATCACCTCACCGCTAACCTTAACCCGAGTTTGTGCTTACAGACTTCTATCCCGAAACCATGGCTCATATTTCCTCCAGGATGGGGTCTCTGGAGCCACACCAAAGGACTGTGCCTGCCATCCCCAAGGAAAATGTGTCCGTCACATTTGCCTAAAACTTCGAGATAAGGAGAAACCTGCAAGGCCCCTGAGCCCACCCCAATACTGGAGGCCCCTCTGGACACAAATGTGCAGTCTGAAATACGCTGATCACCTGAATCCAGGCAGATACCCAAGTCAGTGTTTCTCAGTCAGAAGATTGAACCTGACATGCTCCTATGACCTCATTGTAACCCCTGATTAGGTTTTCAGGCATCTGTAATCAGAGACCTGTTCTGGAGTACCAACTTAAGATACAACATATGGTCCCTGATCCCCACAACAGAACATCTCCTTTCTCTAGATGGAAGCCGTGCTCTTGGAACTGTGTCAAACCCTCAGGGTAGATGAATCCTACTTGGCCCGTAGCCACCAGCAGATTCTAAGATCTCACTGGTAACAAGCCAGCATTGTGAGCCATCTTCATGAGATTCCATGTCAACTACAGGCCTTGGTACTTCACCCCAGAGCCTTCAGAAAGAACCTGTCATGTTCCTCAGCTGCAATGTTCAGTGGAAGTGTGCTTTCCAGGCATCCATGTGGGAGTGCTCTGCTACCCAAACTTTCCACATGGGGGACTCTCGAGCAAACAAATCTGACTGCCCTGTCCTGTAGAAGGAAACCTGGCTGTTTGGAGCATCTCACAAGCTCAAGTGTGGGAAATCCTCTATGACCTCTTTTCAACTCCTCTCCATTTGTCGGTCATTATAGACACAAACTCCAGCTTGAGCAAACATCTGACGTCTGCGCTTACTCAGGTGCTGGATATTCGAATCAGCCGCTGCACACTGGAAATGCCATTCGCTTGTCACTGAATTTATTCATAGCTTGGGTTTACAATTCCATCCTCACCCTACTGGTCCACAAGCCCTCATGATAGGGAATTCTGCAGCCACAACACAGCATTCTGCCTTCCCAATAGAAAGAAGAAGGGCCTGGTGAGTCTGCCCAGAAACTCCACATTATGATCAATCTACTTGTCCCTTGAGGGAACCCTGAATTATAGACAGCCCTGGCCCCTAGTGTTGTGTCTGACAGAGCCTAAGCCCCGACCTCGTGTCAGCCACCTAGAAGGCGGGGCCCATATCCCGCATGTTAGACTGGCCATGGAACAGAGCCGTCATCTTTACCCATCCTTGGTATTCAGGCATGTGTCCCCAGACCTTTCCTGGAATCCCTACCAATGAGGGAACCTGAATCACAATAGAGAAATCCTCATTCCCCATGGCAGGATTCCTGTAAGTTCGGAAGGGTGTCCAACACTCAGAGTGTTAGCCTACTGAATGGCCATTGAGACCACCCCCATTCCTGAGGGCCACCCTATGCAAAAGCTTGCATAGTGACCCTCAGCCTGAGCATGCTTTCAAACAAACGCTCTCAGTTGTATCTCCAGGACTTGCATTGGAGGCCTGGTAAGCCCCTATGCCCAAATCATAACCCTTGGTGGGTATTTCCAGTTGCCCAGAGCCAGAGTACTTCTCTGCAATCCCTGTTATGGGACACCCTTAATATGGAAAACAGAACTCTTTCCTCTCTGAGAAAGCCACCACATTATAAGGAGGCGCCAGGATACTTGAGAGGAAATATCAACCATGGACACCTGAGACCACACCTGCATTCTTAGTCCATCGTGGATACACAATCCAGATAAAAAAGCCTGTGCTACCTCCTTTGAGGCATGCGATTTACATTTCACACGGAGCTTCCCTCCAGGAGTATGCATTGGGCCTACAATCACTTCGCCACTAAACCTAACCCGCATTTGTGTTTGCAGACTTCCCTCCCAAAACCATGGCTCTCATGCCCTCCAGCATGGGGTCTCTGGAGCCACACCACAGGACTGTGCCCACCATTGCCAAGGAAACTGTGCCCATCAAATTGCCCTATCTTTCCAGATTAGGAGAAACCTGCAAGGCCCCTGAGCCCACCCCAATACTGGTTGCCACTCTGTTCACAAATGCACAGTCTGGAACACCCTGATCACCTACATCTAGGCAGACTTTGAAGTCAATGATACTGAGTCAGAGGATTGAACCTGACATTCCGTTAGGATTTTATTGGAACCCTAGATTAAATTTTCAGGCATCTATCCTCAGAGGCCTGTTCTGCAATACCAAATTATGATACATTTGGTCCGTTAGCCCCACATCAGAACATCTCTGGTCCGAGAAGGAAACCGTGCCCTTTGACCAGTGTCAAACCCTCAGGGTAGATGAATCCTACATGGTCCCTTAGCCACCAGCACACTGTAAGGTCTCCATGGTAACAAACCTGCATTATGACCCATCTTCATGAGACTTCATGTCAACTCCAGGCCTTGGTAATTCGCCCAAGAGCCACCAGAACGAATTGGCCATGTTTCTCAGCTGCAATTTTAATGGAGGTGTGCTTTTCAGGCATCCACGTGGGAGTGCTCTGCTACCCAAACTTTCCACATGGGGGACCCTGGAGCAAATAAACCAGACTCCCCCTGTGTGGTAGAAGGAAACTTTGCTGTTTGAAGCATCTCACAAGCCCCAGCATGTGAAATCCTCCATGGCCTCTTGACGCCACCCCTCCATTCATCGGTCATCATAGACATAAACTCCAGCATGAGGAAATGTCTGACTTTCACCTTTACTCAGGTGCTGGATATCTGGAATCAGACACTGCACAATGGAACTGCCTTTTGCTTGGCACTGAATTGAACCTTAGCTTGAGTTTACAATTCCATCCTCACCCTACTGGTCCCCAAGCCCGCTTGATAGGGAATTCTGGGGCCACAACGCAGCTTTTTGCCTTCCCCTTAGAAAGAAGAAGGGCATGGTGATTCTGCCCAGAAACTCTGCATGAGGATCAATCTGCTCAGCCCTTGAGGGATCCCTGATTCATACTCAGCCCTGACCACTAGTTCTGTTTCTGACAGAGCCTGAGTGCTCAATTCATGTCAGCTACTCAGAGAGTCAGGCATGTGAGACTGGCCATGTCTCAGGTCCCTCATCTCTACCCATCCTTGGTATTCAGGCATCTGTCCCCAGACATTTGCTAGAATACCTGCTAATGGGGGAACCTGAGGCACAATAGAGAATTCTTCCTTTTCCATGGCAGGAATCCTGGTAGTTGGGATGGGTGTCCTACATTAAAGTGGTAGCCAGCTGCATGGCCAAGGAGACAACTCCCACTCATAAGGGCTGCCCTAATCACATCAGGCATTGTGACACTCAGACTAGCATGCTTTCAAACAAACGCTCTCAGTTGTACCTCCAAGTCACACATTGTAGGCCTGGTACTCCCCTAGGCCCAAATCCTAATCCTGGTGGGATTTTCCAAGCACCCAGACTCACAGCCCTTCTCTGGAATCCCTTTTTGGGGAACATCTAAGATTGAAAACAGCACTCTTCCATTCAAACGAGAAAGCCACCATACTATTGGGAGCTTCCAAGATCCGTAGAGAGGAAAATACTCTCATGGAAACATTAGAACACACCTGCATTCCAAGGCTATCATGGACACACAATCCAGATACAAAAGCCAGTGCTAGTGCCTTCGAGGTACGTGATTTACAGTTCCTGACGATCTGCCCTCCAGGTCTATGCATTGGGCCTACGATCACCTCGCAACTCAACCTAATCCGAGTTTGTGATTGCAGACTTCTCTCCCAAAACCATGGCTTACATGCCCTCCACGATGGAGTCTCTGGAGCCACACCACAGGACTGTGCCTGCCACCCCCAAGGAAACCGTGCCCACAAATTTGCCTAAACCTTCAAGATTAGGAGAAACCTGCAAGGCCCCAGAGCCCACCCCAATATTGGAGGCCACTCTGTACACAAAGGCACAGTCAGAAACACCCTGGTTGCCTACATATAGGCAGACACTGAAGTCAATGGTCCTGAGTCTGATGATTCAACCTGAAATTCCCCTTGGACTTCATTGGAACCCTAGATGAAGTTTTTAGGCATCTGTCCTCAGAGGCCTGTTCTGGAATACCGACTTATGATACAACATTTGGTCCGTGAGCCCCACAACAGAACATCTCCGATACCCAGAAAGAAACCGTGTTCTTCGACCGGTGTCAAACCATCAGGATAGACTAATCATACATGGCCCCTTAGCCACCAGCACATAGTAAGATTTCCGTGGTAACAAAACTGCATTGTGACCCAACTTCATTAGAATCCAGGCCTTGGTACTTTGCCCTAGAGCAACCAGAAAGAACCTGCCATGTTCCTTAGGTGCAATGGTTAATGTACGTGTGCTTTCCAGTATCCACGTGCGAGTACTATGCTACCCAAACTTTGCACATGCGGGAACCTGGTGTAAACAAACCAGACCTCCCCTGTCCAGTAGAAGGAAACCTTATGTTTGGATCAACTCACAGGCCTCAGCGTGTAAACTGCTCCATGGCCTCTTGATGCCACCACTCCATTGGTCGGTCATCATAGACACAAACTCCAATCTAAGCAAACATCTGACATGCACCCTTATCCCAGTGCTGGATGTCTTGAATAAACCACTGCACATTGGAACTGCCTTCCACTTGGCACTGAATTGAACCATTGCTTGTGTTTACAATTCCATCCTCACCTGACTGGTCCCTAAGCCCTCTTGATAGGGAAATCTGGGGCCACAACGCAGCATTCTGCCTTCCCTATTGAATGAAGAAATGCCTGGGAATCTTCCCAAGAAACTCCACATGAGGATCAATCTGCTCCGCCCTCGAATCTACTCTGATATAAAGGCTGCAATGGCCACTAGCGCTGTGTCTGACAGAGCCTGAGCCCCGACCGAGTTTTAGGCCTCATATCTAGCATTTGGGATTGCTATGGCCCAAGTACGTCATCTCCACCCATCCTTGGTATTCAGGCACCTATCTCGAGACCTTGCTGGAAACCCTGACAATGGGGCAACCTGAAGCACAGAGGAACCTGACGGAAGAGAACTCATCCTTCCTCATGGCAGGACATTTGGCTGTTGGGTTGGGTGTCCAACTCTCTAAGAGGGAGCCAGATATATGACCAATGAGACCACTCCCACTCCTGAGGGCCGCCATGGGAGCAAACAGGCATTGTGAGACTCAGCCTGAGCAAGCTTTCAAACCATCCCTCTCAGTTGCACCATCATGATCCCGCATTGCAGGCCTCATACACCCCTAGGTGCAAATCCTAACCCTTGGTGGGAAGTCCCAGATGCCCAGAAAAAGAGCCTGTATCTGGAATCCCTGTTTTGGGGCACCCATAAGATGGAAAACAACACTCTTCCCTTCCCCAAAAAAGCCACCAAACTATGAGCTGCACAGATCCATAGAGAGGAAAAGTTTCCCATGGACCCATGAGACTATACCTGCATTCCGAGGCCATCCTGGACACACAATATAGAGAGAAAAGCCTGTGCTACTGCCTTCCAGTCACCCTAATTACAACTCCTGACAAGCTGCACTCCAGGTCTACTCATTGGGCCTGTGATCACCTTTCCACTAACCATAACCCACATTTGTGTTTGCAGACTTCTCTCCCAAAACCATGGCTCATATGCCCTCCAGGACAGGGTCTCTGGATCCACAACACATGACTAGGCCTGCCATCCCCAAGGAAACTGTGCCCGTCAAACCTGCCCAAACCTTCCAGTTTAGGAGAAACACGCAAGAGCCCTGAGCCCAACCCAATATTGTCGGCAGCACTGGACACAAATGCCAGTCTGAAACGCCCTGATCACCTACATCCAAGCAGACAGCCATTTCAATGTTCCTGGGTCAGAAGATTGTACCTGACATGCTCCTAGGACGTCATTGGAACACTAGATTAGGTTTTCAGGCATCTGTCCTCAGGGTCCTGTTCTGAAATACTAACTTAGGATACAACATGTGGTCCCTGAGCCACACAATAGAATATCTCCTGTCCCCAGTAGGAAACCATGCCCTTCGACCTGTGCCAAACACTCAAGATTGGAGAATCCTGCACAGCACCTTAGACACCAGCACAAACTCTAGTTTGTGCGTTGACCCATACCACAAGCTTTCCATCTGCTGGACAGTCGAGTCCTGTTGAATGGCTCCAGGATGTCCCATACGGAAAGACTGGAGAGCAGGATTCGAAGGATGGATGCCTGTACAGCATACCTCACATTCCCATTGGCTCTTTGTGACAAGACATGTTTGAACTACTGGCTCTGGGGCGAGCTAACTAGGGGGCTGAATTGAAATGGACTCTCCTGCGGATGGGTCATAATGTGGGTTTGTGTGCATGGAGACCTTGGAATATGTTGGCAGCTCAGGGGCCATGAAGTATTCGCCTAACCGAAGGGTGTAATATTGCTCCAATTAAAAAGAGATCCCTATGTCGAGATGAGACAGGTTCTCTTTGGTGCCTCAGAAAAGCCCCAGATACTGGTCTTCAAACCAGTTCTCTGTGTAGAGACACCTGGAAACCAAAGCTAGGGTTCAGATTAGAGCCTAGATGCCTGTCCGTTTCAATCTTCTGTCTCTGGGGACACTGTCTGAGTATCTAAGTGGAGATAGTTGCTCAGCTGGTGTCAGAGTGCCCCTCTTAGTCCATGGCCGAGGCATGGCCTTGGAGACCTTATTGGATTCTCCTAATCTCTAGGGTTGTGGCCAATGGATTGGGTACAGTTTTCTTGGAGAGGACTGGCACAGTCCTTCAGTGTGTCTCCATAGGCCCTAGCCTGGAGGGTGTGTGGGTCCGGGCTGTGGGCACAAAAGTCTGAAAACACAAACTCGGCTTGGGTGCAGAGCCGAGAGCATTGCAGGATGGACCCACAGACCGTGAGAGGAGATCCTCAGCTTATGAAAGAAGGGCAAATGGGAGGCAGTCACGCAAGCTTTTGTCTTTGGATGTTTTGTCTCCCATAGCCGTGGAATGTAGGGGTGACCTCAGGGGCTATGGAAGAGTCTCCCTCTCTGAGGAGTTGGTCCAGCTCTTAAGATTTTGGGGACATTTTGTGGGAAGGGTGGAGTCCTGCTGTCTGGCTCAGGTGTTCTTCCAGGAGAGGGACTCCAGATCACAGTCCTGGGTTCGAGCAAATGGAATACTCGAGCTCTTGTGAAGATTGGGATCATAGGGGCTTGGCAAGCCCCATATGCGGGCTCTTAGTCCAGGCCCTGAGAGACCTTACTTCGACATGGGGCCCATGCTGATGGTCCCAATGCGAGTTTGTACCCAAGGAGGCACTCAAGTTTAGACTTGGCCTCAGGGGCCATGAAGGTTTCTCCTACACTGAAGGTATGACTCCATGCCAACAGCAAGCTTTCCAGCCATGGGGAAGGAGAAGATCTGATTTGTGCTTCAGTTACCCACGTTTGCCAGGATTTGATATAATATCTAGGGTCAGATGTCTGAAAACCCAGGTTGGGAAGAGATGACAGCATAAGGCCATGGCCTGTCTGATGTGCTTAGTGTGCAGCCAGCTGTTTCCTTGTCTGTCGGGACGTCAGGCTGTGTCAGACAGAGCAATACTGACCAGGGTAGCTTTTCCAGTTAGGGTGCGGTCGAGGCCAGAGCAGATTGGTTCTCATTTGTGGTTTCTGGAGAGCCCCATAGGGCAACGTTTTTCTTCTGGTGGGCAGGCAGAAAACTGTGTTGTGGTTCTGGAATTCCCAGTCTGGAGGGCTTGTTTGCCAGGAGTGTGAAGAGGGAAGTCTGAAAACACAAGCTAGCGTTAGGTTTGGGGCATGGCAGGCCCACTCTGCAGAGACTGAATCAAGATCTCCTGCATCTGAGGTCAGGGCGAGTATCAGACGTTGCCTCAGGTTGGAGTTTGTGTCCATTATGGCCCCTTCCTGAAGGGGGTGGGGGCGTCATGAGGCCAGGGAGGTTTCCCAACGCTGGGAGTTATGAGCTGCCCCAAACATCAAGGTTTCCTCTGTAGGACAGTCGAGTACTATGAGATGGTTCTAGGATGACCCCTACAGAAAGACTCGAGAGAAGAGGTCTAAGCATGAATGTCTGCAAATGCCACCTCACATTCCCACTGGCTGCTTGGGGCAAGGCAGGCTCAATCTGCAGGCTCTTGGGCGGGTTTCTCAGAGGGCTGAGTTGAAATGGACTCTCCTGAGGATGAGTCATACTGTGGGTTGGTGGCCATGGAGACCTTGGAATGTGGCGGTGGCTCAGGGACTCTGCAGGTTTCTCCAAACCGAAGGGTTTGACACAGCTCCAACAATGAAGCTTCCCATGTGGAGACGATAGTTGTTCTGTTTGGTGTCTCAGGAAAGCCCCAGATGCTGGTCTTCAAACCCAGGCCTCTGAGGAGTGACACCTGGAAACCAAAGCAAGAGTTCAGATTAGGGCCCAGGGGCCTGTCTGGTTCAATCTACTGTCTCTGCCGACATCTGTCTGTGTTTCTGCATGGAGGTAGTTGCTCAGCTAGTGTCAGGATGCCTTTGTCCAGAGAGGCTTATAGTAGTGGGATGTCCTCGGGGGCCTTGAGGTTTCTCCTATTCTGTGGGGTTATGGGCAATGGAATGGGCATAGTCTCCTTGGAGAGAGCAGGACAGTCCTGTGGTGTGGCTCCAGAGGCCCCAGCCTGGAGGCTGTGTGGGCCAGGGCTGTGGGGACAGACATTCAAAAACACAAACTCGGCTGAGGTTTGGGGCTGAGGTTATGGCAGGAGTGATCTACAGTCCGTGAGGGGAGCTAATTGTGATTAGAAAGTAAGGCGAGTGAGAGGCGGTCGTTCAAGCTTATGTCTCTGGATGTTGTATTCATGATGGTCATTTAATGTAAGCATGGTCTCATGGGCCATGGAAGTCTCCCTCTCTGGTGATTTGTCCGGCTCCCAAGAGATTGGGGTCATTTTGTGGGAAGGGAGGAGTCCTGTTTTCTGCCTCATGTGTTCCCACAATAGAGGGATTCTAGAGCAGAGCACTGGGTACATACACTGGAATACCCACCCTCTGGTTAGGCCTGGGGTCCTATGGGCATGGCAAGCCCATATGCAGACTCTTGGTCCAGCCACTGAGAGACGTTACTTGAATAGTGGACTCATGCTGAGGGTCACAATGTGTGTTTGTGCCCAAGGTGGTCCTCAATATTGGGCGGGACTTCATTGAGCTTGCAGGTTTCTCCTACACTGAACCTTGGACATGCCAACCTCAGGGTTTCTTGCCATGGGGAAGGAGGAGTTTTGATTTCTGCATCACGTTCACCTCTGGGCACTAATTGGAGATAAGGTCTAGGTTCTGAAGCCTGAAAACCGAGGTTTGGAAGAGATGACGACCTAAGGCCATGGCGGGTCCGATGTGTTCAGTTTGGGGTCAGCTTTCTAGGTGTCGTTCAGGAGGTCTGCACTCAGGCTGTGCCAGACAGGGCATTCGTGCCCAGATACGCTGTATAATTGGGGTACAGTTGAGTGGCATGCAGAAGATAATTATTTGGGGTTTCTCAGTAGCCCCATAGGGCAAAGTCTTTCTTCTGGAGGGCAGGCAGAGTGCTGAATTCTGGCTCCGGAACTGCCAAACTGGAGTCCTTGGGGCCACGAATGCAAGGATGTAAGTCTGAGAACTGAAGCTTTGCTTTGGTTTCAGGGCGAGGACATGGCAGGCACACTCTGCAGAGCTGAATTTAGATTTCATGCATCTGAGGTCAGGGCGAGGTTCATATGTTGGCTCAGGTTGGAGTTTCTGTCCATGATGGCCCCTTCATGAAGAGGGGTCATCACACCGCCATTGGTGTTTTCCCATTGATGGCAGTAGTGAGATGCTCCAAACCACAAGGATTTTCTGCGGGTCAGTTGAAACCTGTTGGATGGCTCCAGGGCATCCCATATGGAACAATTGCAGAGCAGGGTTCTAAGGATGGATGCCTGGGCATCCGGCCTTGCATTCCAATTGTCTCCTAGCGAAACGGCACGTTTGATTGTTGCCTATGATGTAGCAGCCGAGGGGGCTGAGTTGAAATGCATTCTCCTGAGGATCGGTCCTAATGTGGGATTGTGTCCATGGAGACCTTGGAATGGGGCAGTGGCACCAGGGCTCTGAAGGATGCTCCTAACCAGAGGTTTTGACACAGCTCCAAGAAGCATTTTTCCCATGGGGAAACAAGATTTGTTCTCATTGGTGCTTCAGTAACCCCCAATATGCTGGTATTGGAAACCAGAACTCTGAGGAGAGATGCCTGGAAACCAAGGCAATGGATCTGATTAGGGCCTGGGGCCTGTCTGGTTTAATCTTCTTCTCTCGGTTCATCTGTCTATGGGATTGAGTGGAGGTAGTTCCTCAGCTGGTGTCAGATTGCCCCTATTTGTCCTGGGCAGTCTACACTATTGGGATGGCCACTTAGACTTTGGAGGTTTCTCCTAATTTGCAAGTTTGTGGCCAATGAAATGGGCAGAATTCCTTTGGGGAGGGAAGGCACAATCCTGAGGTGTGCTTCTAGGGGCTCAAGCATGGAGGGTGTGTGGGTCAGAGCTGTGGGGACAGAAGTCTGAAAACAGAAACTCGTCTTAGGTTTGGGGACATAGGTATGGGAGGCCCGATCTACAGACCTTGAGCAGAACTCTTCAGGATATGAACAAAGAGTGAGTGTGAGGCACTTGCTCAGGCTTTTGACTCTGGATTTTGTGTCACTGATGGCCGTGGAATGTAGGGGCGTCCTCATGGACCATGGGTGAGAGTTCCTCTATGGGGATTTGGATGATCCCAATATTTTGGGGTCATTCCGTGGGATGGGAGGAGTCCATTCTGGTTTTTTTTTTTTTTTTTTTTTTTTTACCTCAGGTGTGCCACTAAAGAGGGATTCCAGAGCAGAACCCTGGGAAGGGGCGACTGGACAACCCGAACTCTGTATAAGATTGGGGGCCTAAGGGCATGGCAATCCCCATATGGGGTACCTTGGTCCAGCCGCTGAGAGGTCTTCCTTGAGTACAGTGCTCACACTGAGGGTCACAATGCATGTTTGTGCCCAATGTAGGCATCAAGCATGGGCGGGGACTCATGGGCCATGCTTGATTCTCCTACACTGAACTTTGGACAACATACGAACCACAAGGTTTCTTTCCATGGGGAAGGAGGAATTCTGATTTCTGCATCATGTTCACCCCTGGGCAGTGACTGGAGATAAGATCTAAGTTCTGAATCCAGAAAATCGAGGTTGGGATGAGATGATAACCTAAGGTCATGGAGGGTTCGATGTGCTCAGTGTGCGGTCAGCTTTCTGGGTGTTGTTCAGGAGGTATGGATTCAGGCTGTGTCAGACAGTGCATTAGTGCCCAGGTTAGACTGTATAATTTGGGTACAGTTGAGTTCCATGTAGGTTCATCCTCATTTATTGTGTCAGGGAAGCTCACTGGGGCAGGCAGAGTGCAGCATTGTGGGTCCAGAATTGCCAAACTTAAGGGCGTCGGGACCAGGAGTGTGAGGACGTAAGTCTGAGATCATAAGCTAGACTTAAGTTTCAGGGCGAGGGCACGGCAGGCACCCTCTGCAGATCCGAATCAAAATCTCATTCATCTGAAGTCAGGACGAGGATCAGACTTAGGCGCAGGTTGGAGTTTCTGTCCATGATGGCCCCTTCATCAAAGGGGTGGAATCTCGAGGCCATGGAGGTTTTCCCACGTTGGGAGTTGTGGGATGCTCCAAACTGCAAGGATTCCTTCTGCGGGAATATTGAGAACTGTTGGATGGCTCCAGGACATCCCATATGGAATGACTCCAGTGCCGGGTTCTAAGGATGGATGCCTGAGCATCCTCTTACACCAATTGTCTCCCTGCCACAAGACAGGTACGATCTGATGGCTATGCAGGAGCAATCGTGGGAGCTGAGTTGAAATGGACTCTCCTGAAGATGGGTCTTAATGTGTGTTTGTGTCCATGAGGACGTTGGAATGGTGTGGTGGCCCCAGGGCTCTAAAGGATTCTAACCGGAGATTTTGAAACAACTCGAAAGAGCAAGTTTTCCATGTGGAGACAAGATTTGTTCTAATTGGTGCCTCAGGAAACCCACATATGCTGGTATTAGAACCAGGCCTCTGAGGAGAGATACATAGAAACCACAGCAATGCATCCAATTAGGTCCTAGGAGCCTCTCTGGTTCAATCTTCTTCTCTGTCGACATCTGTCTATTTTATGAAATGGAGGTAGTTGCTCAGCTGGTGTCAGACCGCTCCTGTTCGTCCGGGCGGCCTACACTATAGGGATGGCCTCGGGGACTTTGGAGGTTTCTCCTAAATTGTATGATTATGGACAATGGAATGGGCAGAATTCCTGTGGAGTGGGCAGGCACAGACCTGATGTGTGGCTCCAAGGGCCCAGCCTTGAGGGTGTGTGGGCAAGGACTGTGGGGACAGATGTCTTAAAACACAAACTCAGCTTAGGTTTGGGGACGTAGGTATGGCAGGCCCGATTTACAGACTATGAGGAGAACTTTTTGGGATCTGAATAAAGGGTGAAAGTGTGACACTTGTCAGGCTTTTGCCCCTGGATTTTGTGTCAATGATGGCCGTGGAATGTCGAGGAGTCCTCATGGGCCATGGAAGAGTGTTTCTCTCTGTGGATTTGGCCAGATCCCAATTGTTTTGGGTTAATCTGTGGGATTCAGTTTTGTTAACTAAGGTGTCCCACCAAAAGAGGGATTCCAGAGCAGAGCCCTGGACAACAAGAAATCTAACTAAAAATACGGGCCTAGGGGCATGGCAAGCCCAATATGCCTTCTAATGGTCCAGCCACTGAGAGGCCTTCATTGCGGACAGAACTCATGCTGAGGGTCACAATGCGTGTTTATGCCCTCGTGGTACTCAAGCATGGGTAGGGACTCATGGTGCATGCTTGTTTCTCCTACACTGAATGATAGTCAACATGTCAACCACATGAGTTCTTGGCATGGGGAAGTATTAATTCTGATTTCTGCATGTCATTCACCCCTGGGTAGTGATTGGACATAAGGTCCAGGTTGTGAAGTCTGAAAACCGAGGTTGGGAAGAGATGACGACCTAAGGCCATGTCGGGTCCGATATGCTCAGCGTGGAGCCAGCTGTCTGGGTGTTGGTCGGGAGGTCCAAGCTTGGGCTGTGTCAGACAGGGCCTTAGTGCCCAGGGTAGATTGTATAATTGGGGTACAACTGAGTGCCGTGCAGGTTGATCTTTATTTGGCATTTCTGGGTAGCCCCAAGGGCAATGTTTTTCTTCTGGAGGACAGGCAGAGTGCTGCATTGTTGCTCCGGAATTTCCAAAGTGGATGCCTTGTGGACGGGGAGTGTGAGGACGGAAGTCTGAGAACACATGTTAGGCGTAGGTTCTGGGCGAGGGCACGGCAGGCACCCTCTGCAGATCTGAATCGGGATATCATGAATCTGAAGTCAGGGCGAGGTTCAAACCTTGGCTTAGGTTTGAATTTCTGTCCATTCTGGCCACTTTATGAAGGGGACAGCATCTCCAGTCCATGGAGGTTTACCCACGATGGGAGTTGTGAGATGCTCCAAACAACAAGGATTCCTTCTGATCAACAATTGAGACCTTTTGTATCACTCCAGTACATACCATACAGAATGACACCAGAGCAGGGATCTTAGGATGGATGCATGGGAAGCCCGCCTCACATTGCAGTTGTCTCCTAGCAAATAGACAGGTTTGATATGCTGGCTCTGTCAGAGCAACCAAGGGGGCTGAGTTGAAATGGACTCTCCTGAGGATGGATGCTAATGTGGGTTTGTGTCCATGGAGACCTTGGAATGGGGCGTTGGTGCATGGGCCCTGAAGGATTCTCCTAACCGGAGGTTTTGAGACATCTCCAAAGGACAAGTTTCCCATGTGGAGACAAGATTTGTTCTGATTGGTGCCTCAGGAAACCCCCATATACTGTTATTGGAATATAGGCCTCTGAAGAGAGATAACTGGAAACCAAAGCAATGGCTCCGTTTAGAGCCTAGGGGCCTGTCCGGTTGAATCTTCTTCTCTGTGTACATCCATCTAAGGTATTAGTGGAGTTAGATGCTCAGCTGGTGTCAGATGGCCCTTGTTTGTCCCAGGCGGCCTACACTATTGTGAAGGCCTTGGGGACTTTGGAGGTTTCTCCTAATTTTATGATTATGGACAATGGAATGGGCAGAATTCCCGTGGAGAGGGAAGGCACAGTTTTTATGTGGCTCCAGGGGCCCCAGCCTGCAGGGTGTGTGCACCAGGACTGTGGAAACAGAAGTCTAAAACACAAACTCAGTTTAGGTTTAGGGACGTAGGTATGGCAGGCCCGATCTACAGACCGTGAGGAGAATTCTTCTAGATATGAAGAAAGAGAGATTGTGAGGCACTTGTTCAGGCTTTTGTTTCTGGATTTTGTGTCAACGATGGGCGTGGAATGTCCGGGAGGCCTCATGGGCCATGGACGAGTCTTCCGCTCTGTGGATTTGGCCCGATTCCAATTGTTTTGGGTCAAACTGTGGGATGGGAGGAGTCCTTTCAGTTTTGTTACCTCAGGTGTCCCACCAAAAGAGGGATTCCAAAGCCGAGCCCTGGGGAGGGGAGACTGGACAACCAGAAATCTGGTTAAAAATTGGGGCCTAGGGGCATGACAAGCCCAATATGCTGTCTTTTGGTCCAGCCACTGAGAGGCCTTACTTGAGAACTGGGCTCACGTTGAGGGTCAGAATGCATGTTTGTGAACGACTTGGTCCTCAAGCATCTGCAGGGCCTCATGGGCCACACTGGTTTCAACTACATTTTACGTTGGACAACATGCCAACCACAAGGTTTCTTGCCATGGGGAAGGAGTTCTGATTCCTGCATCATGTTCAACCCTGGGTGGTGACTGGAGATAAGGTTTAGGTTCTGAAGCCTGAAAACCGAGGTTGGAAAGAGATGATGACCTAAGGCCATGGCGGGTCTGATGTGCTCAGTGTGTGGCTAGCTGGGTGGGTGCGAGCCAGGAGGTTCAGTCTCAGGCTGTGCCAGAAAGGGCAGTAGTGCCCAGGGCAGCCTGTATAATTGGGGTCCAGTCAAGTGGCATGCAGGTTGATCCTCATTTGGGGAATCTGGGTAGACCCAGAGGGCAATGTTTTTCTTCCGGAAAGCAGGCAGAGTGCTGCCTTGTAGTTTGGAATTGCCAAACTGGAGGGCTTGTGGGCCAGGAATGTGAGGATGGAAGTTGAGAACACAAATTAGACTTACGTTTCTGGGCAAGGGCACGGCAGACACACTCTGCAGAGATGAATCAAGATGTCCTGCATCTGAAGTCAGGGCGAGGATCAGACGATCGCTCAGGTTGGAGCTTCTGTCCCTGATGGCCCCTTCATGAAGCACAGGGGGCGAAATCACGAGGCCATGGAGGTTTGCCCACGATGGGAGTTGTGAGATGCTCCAAACAGTAAAGATTCTTCTGCGGGACTATTGAGACCTGTTGGTTGGCTCCAGGACTTCCCATACAGCATAATTCTGAGAATGGTTCTAAGTATGGATGTCTGGGAAGCCTGCCTCTCATTCCAATCATCTCCTAGCGACAAGACGGGTTAGATCTGCTGGATCAGGGAGAGCAACTGAGGGGGCTGAGTTGAAATGGACTCTCCTGTGGATGGGTCCTAATGTGGGTGTGTCTCCATGGAGACCTTGGAATGAGGCGCTGGCACCGGGAACCTGAAATGTCCTTCTAACCAGAGGCTTTGAGAGAGCTCCAACATGCAAGTTTCCCATGTGTAGACGAGATTTGTTCTGATGGGTGCCTCAGGAGAAGCCCTCAGCTGGTATTGGAAACCAGGCTTTTGAGGAGACATGCCTGTAAACCAAAGCTATGGATCCCATTATGGCCTGGGGTCCTGTCTGGTCAATCTTCTTCTCTGGGGACATCCATCTATGGTATGAGTGGAGGTAGATGCTCAGCTGGTGTCAGACGGCCCTTTTTTGTCCCGGACAACCTACACCATTGGTATGGCCTCAGGGAATTTGGAGGTTTCTCCTAATTTGTACGGTTTTGGATAATGGAATGGGCAGAATTCCCATGGATTGGTTAGGCCCAGTCCTAATGTGTGGTTCCAGGGGCCCAGCCTGGAGGGTGTGTGGCCCAGGACTTTGAGGACAGAACTCAAAAAACACAAACTCAGCTTAGGTTTGGGAACGTAGGTATGGCACGGCCGAACTACAAATCATGAGAAGAACTCTTCAGGATATGAAGAAAGAGCGAGTCTGAGGCGCTTGGTTAGGCTTTTGTCTCTGGATTTTGTATCAGCGATGGCCGTGGAATGTCGGGGAGGCCTCATGGGCCATGGACGAATCTTCCTCTCTGTGGATTTGGCCCTATCCCAATTCTTTTTCGTGAATCTGTGGGATGGGAGGACTCCTTTAAGGTTTGTTACCTGAGGTGTCCCACCAAAAGAGGAATTCCAAAGCAGAGCCCTGGGCAAGAGTGAAGGGACAACCCGAAATATGGTTAAAAATTAGGGTCTAGGGGCATGGCAAGCCCAATATGCTGTTTCTTCATGCAGCCACTGAGAGGCCTTGCCTGAGGACCGGGCCCAGGCTGAGGGTCACAATGTGTGTTTGAGACCAATGTGGCCCTCAAGCATGGGCTGGGTCTCATGTGCCACACTGGTTTCAACTACACTGAAAGTTGGACAACATGCCAACCACGAGGTTTCATGCCAAGGGAACGAGTTCGGATTTCTGCAACATTTTCAAACCTGGGCAGTGATTGGAGATAAGGTCAAGGTTCTGAAGCCTGAAAACCGAGGTTGGGTAGAGATGACGACCTAAGGCCATGGCGGGTCCGATGTGCTCAGTGTGCGGCCAGCTGTCTGGGTGGGGCCAGGAGTTCCAGGCTCAGGCTGTGTCAGAATGGGCAATTGTGCCCACTTCAGCCTATATATTTGGTGTACAGCCAAATGGCGTGCAGGTTGATCCTCATTTGGGGTTTCTGGGTAGCCCCAGAGGGCAATGTTCTTCTTCCAGGGAGCAGGCAGAGTGCCGCATTGTACTTCTGGATTGCCAAACTGGAGGGCTTGTGGGCCAGTAGTCTGAGGACTGAAGTCTGAGAACACAAGCTAGGCTTAGTTTTTATGGGTGAGGACATGGCAGGCACAATCTACAGACCTGAATCGAGATCTCGTGCATCTGAAGTCAGGGTGAGGATCAGACGATATTCAGGTTGGACTTTCTGTCCCTGATGGGCCCTTCATGAAGGGGGGGTATCACGAGGCCATGGGGGTTTTCGCACGATGGGAGTTGTGAGAAGCTCCAAACTACAAAGATTCTTCTCCAGGACAATTGAGACCTGTTAGTTGGCGCCAGTCCAAGGATTCCAAGCATGGTTCTGAGGATGGATGGCTAGGTACCACACCTGGCATTCCAATTTTCTCCTATCTACAAGAAAGGTTAGATCTGCTGGATCTGGGGGAGCAACTGAGGAGGCTGAGTTGAAATTGACTCTCCTGTGGATGTGTCCTAATATGTTTTTGTGTCTATGGAGACCTTGGAATGAAGCGGTGGCACTGGGTCCCTTATGGGTTCTTCTAAACAGAGACTTTGACACAGCTCCACCGTGCAAGTTTTCCATATGTAGATGAGATTTGTTCTGATGTGTGAGTCAAGAAACAGCCATATGCTGGTATTGAAATCCAGGCCTCTGAGGAGACATGCCTGGAAACCATAGCAATGGATCCGATTAGTGCCTAGTGGTCTGTTCATTCCTTTTTTCCTTTGGGGACATCAGTCTATGGGTCTGAGTGCAGGTAGGTGCTCTGATGTGCTCAGATTGCTCCTGTTTGTCCTGGGAAGCCACCACTATTGGGATGGCCTCAGGAACTTTGGAGGTTTATCCTATTAGTAGGATTGTGGCCATTGGAATGGGTACACACAATTCCCTTGGAGAGGGCAAGTACAGTCCTCAGGTTTGGCTCCAAGGGCCTGAGCCTTTGGGGTGTGTAGGCCAGGGCTGTTTGGACAGTTGTCTGAAAACACAACCTCGGCTTATGTTTCGGGTCATAGGTATGGCAGGACTGATCTACAGAACATGAGAAGAACTCTTCGGGATATGAAAAAAGGGCGAGTGTGAGGCTCTTGCTCAAGTTTATCTCTGGATATCGTGTGACCCATGGTCGTGAAATTTCCGGGTGACTTCTTGGGAAATGGACGAGTCTTACTCTTTAGATGGTTGGCCTCGTCCAAAGAGTTTGGTGTGTTTATGCCCTCGTCGCACTTGAGAATGGGCTGGGCCTCAGGGTGAATGCTGGTTTCTCCTACACTGAACGTTGGACAACATGCCAACCACAAGGTTTCTTGCCATGGGTAAGGAGGAGTTCTGATTTCTACATACCATCACCCCTGGGCAGTGATTGGAGAAAAGGTAGGTTCTGAAGCCTGAAAACTGAGGTATGGAAGAGATGATGTCCGAGGGCCATGGCTGGTCTGTTGTGCTCAGTGTGTGGTCAGCTGTCTGTGTGTTAGTCAGGAGGTCCGGGCTCAGGTGTGTCAGACCATGCATTAGTGCACAGCTTAGAGTATATAATTTACGTACAGTCAAGTGGCGTGTAGGTTTATCCTCATATGATGTGCCTGGGCAGCTCATGAGGCAATATTTTTTTTCTAGAGGGCAGGCAGAGTGCTGCACAGTGGGTTCGGAATTGCCAAACTTGAGGTCTTCTGGGCCAGGAGTGTGAGGACGGAAGTCTGAGAACACAAGCTAGACTTGGGTTTCAGGTCGAGGGCACGGCAGGTACCTCGGCAGATCTGAACCAATATCTCATGCATCTGAATTCAGGGCGAGGATCAGACATTGGCTCTGGTTGGAGTTTCTGTACATGACGGCCCATTCATGAAGGGAGTGGAATCTCTAGTCCATGGAGGTTTCCCCACGTTGGGAGTTGTGAGATGGCCCTTCAAAGATTCCTTCTGCGGGACAATTGAGACCTGTTGGACAGCTCCAGGACATCACATATGGAATGGCTCGAGAGCACCATTCGAGGATGAATGCCTGGGAATCCCGCCTCGCTTTCCAATTTTCTTCTAGCAACAAGACAGTATAGATCTGATGGCTCAGCAGGTGTTACCGGGGTGGCTGAGTTGAAATGGACTTTCCGGAGGATGGGTCCTAATGTTTGTTTGTGTCCCTGAGGGCCTTGGAATGGGGCGGTGGCACCGGCACCCTGAAGTATTCTCCTAAGCCTTTGACATAGCTCCCATGCACAAGTTTCCTTGTGGAGACGAGATTTGTTCTGATGGGTGCCTCAGGAGAAGCCCTATGCTGGTATTGGAATCCAGGCTTTTGAGGAGACATGCCTGTAAACCAAAGCTATGGATCCCATTATGTCCTAGGGTCCTGCCTGGTTCAATCTTCTTCTCTGGGGACATCCATCTATGGTATGAGTGGAGGTTGATGCTCAGCTGGTGTCAGACGGCCCTTGTTTGTCCGGGACAACCTACACCATTGAGATGGCCTCAGGGACTATGGAGGGTTCTCCTAATTTGAACGGTTTGAGACAATGGCATGGGCAGAATTCCCATGGATTGGGTAGGCACAGTACTAATGTGTGGCTCCAGGGGCTCAGTCTGGAGGGTATTTGGCCCAGGAATTTGAGGACAGAAAACAAAAAACACAAACTCATCTTAGGTTTGGGAACGTAGGTATGGCAAGCCCGACCTACAAACCAGGAGAAGAACTCTTCAGGATATGAAGAAAGAGCGAGTCTGAGGCGCTTGCTCAGGCTTTTGTCTCTGGATTTTGTATCAGCGATGGCCGAGGAATGTCGGGGAGGCCTCCTGGGCCATGGACAAATCTTACTCTCTGTGGATCTGGTCCGCTCCCAATTCTTTTTCGTGAATCTGTGGGATGGGAGGACTCCTTTAAGGTTTGTTACCTGAGGTGTCCCACCAAAAGAGGAATTCCAAAGCAGAGCCCTGGGCAAGAGTGAAGGGACAACCCGAACTATGGTTAAAAATTGGGGTCTAGGGGCATGGCAATCCCAATATGCTGTTTCTTCATGCAGCCACTGAGAGGCCTTGCCTGAGGACCGGGCTCAGGCTGAGGGTCACAATGTGTGTTTGAGACCAATGTAGCCCTCAAGCATGGGCTGGGTCTCATGTGCCACACTGGTTTCAACTACACTGAAAGTTGGACAACATGCCAACCACGAGGTTTCTTGCCAAGGGAACGAGTTCTGATTTCTGCAACATTTTCAAACCTGGGCAGTGATTAGAGATAAGGTCTAGGTACTGAAGCCTGAAAACCGAGGTTGGGAAGAGATGACGAACTAAGGCCATGTTGGTTCCAATGTGCCTAGTGTGCGGCCAGCTGTCTGGGTGGGGCCAGGAGGTCCAGCTCAGGCTGTGTCAGAGAAGGCAATGATGCCCAGATCAGCCTATATATTTGGTGTACAGCCAAATGGCGTGCAGGTTGATCTTCATTTGGGGTTTCTAGGTAGCCCCAGAGAGCAATGTTTCTCTTGGAGGGCCCACAGAGTGCTGCATTGTACTTCCGGATTGCCAAACTGGAGGGCTTGTGGGCCGGTAGTCTGAGGACGGAACTCTGAGAACACAAGCTAGGCTTAGGTTTTATGGTGAGGACATGGCAGGCACAATCTACAGACCTGAATCGAGATCTCGTGCACCTGAAGTCAGGTTGAGCATCAGACGATGCCTCAGGTTTGACTTTCTGTCCCTGATGGCCCCTTCTTAAAGGGGGGGAATCACGAGGCCGTGGGGGTTTTCCCACCATGGGAGTTGTGAGAAGCTCCAAACTGCAAAGATTCTACTGTGGGACAATTGAGACCAGTTGGTTGGCTCCAGGCCAACGATTCTGAGAAGGGGTCTAAGGATGGATGGCTGGGTAGCCCACCTCGCATTCCAATATTCTCCTAGCTACAAGATAGGCTAGATCTGTTGGATCTCGGGGAGCAACCGAGGAGGCTGAGTTTAAACGGACTCTCCTGTGGATGGGTCCTAATATGTTTTTGTGTCTATGGAGACTGTGGCATTAAGCGGTGGCACTAGGGCCCTGAAGGCTTCTCCTAAACAGAGGTTTGACACAGCTCCACCATGCAAGTTTCCCATGTGTAGAGGAGATTTGTTCTGATGGGTGAGTCAAGAAACAGCCATATTCTGGTATTGAAATCCAGGCCTCTGAGGAGAGATGCCTGGAAACCAAAGCAATGAATCCGATTAGTGCCTAGGGGCCTGTAGGTTTCTTTTTACCTCGGGTGACATCTATCTATGGGTCAGAGTGCAGGTAGGTGCTCAGATGAACTCAGATTGCCCGTGTTTGTCCTTGGAAGCCAACACTATGGGATGGCCTCAGGGAATTTAAAGGTTTATACTTTTAGTTGCGTTGTCGCCATTGGAATGGGCTCACACAATTCCCTTGCGAGGGCAAGAACAGTCCTCAGGTTTGGCTTCAGGGGCCTGAGCCTATAGGGTGTGTAAGCCAGGGCTGTTTGGACAGTTGTCTGAAAACACAAACTCGACTTCTGTTTCGGGTCATAGGTAGGGCAGGACTGATCTACAGACCATGAGGAGAACATTTCGGTATATGAAAAAAAAGCGAGTGTGAGGCTATTGCTCATGTTTTTGTCTCTGCATATCATGTCACTCATGGTCGTGAAATTTCCGGGTGACTTCATGGGAAATGGACGAGTCTTACTCTCTGGGGATTTGGCCCCTTCCAAAGAGGTTGGGGTCATTCTGTGGGATGGAAGAAGTCGTTTTTTTTGTTGTTGTTGCTTTGTTTTGTTTCATTTTTTAACCTCCGTTGTCCCACCAAATGAGGAATTCCAGAGTAGAGCTCTGGGGAGAGGTGACTGGACAACCAGAAATCTGGTTAAAAATTGGGGCCTAGGGCTATGTCAAGCCCATTATGACATCTAGTGATCCAGGCTCTGAGAGGAATTACTAGAGGACAGGACTCACACTGAGGGTCACAATGCATATTTATGCCCTCGTCGCACTCAAGAATAGGCGGGCCTCAGGGTGAATGCTAGTTTCTCCTACAATGAACGTTGGACAACATGCCAACCACAAGGTTTCTTGCCATGTGTAAGGAGAAGTTCTGATTTCTGCATCACACTCACCCCCAGGCAGAGATAAAGTCTAGTTTCTGAGGCCTGAAAACTGAGGTAGGGAAGAGATGATGACCTAAGGCCATGGCGGTTCTGATGTTCTCAGTGTGCGGTCAGCTGTCTGGGTGTTGGTCAGGAAGTCCCGGCTCAGGTTGTGTCAGATAGTGCATTAGTGCCCAGGTTAGACTATATAATTCGGGCAAAGTCAAGTACCGTGTAGGTTTATCTTCATATAAGGTGCCTTGGCAGCTCTTTAGGCAATATTTTTTTTCCAGAAAGCAGGCCATGTGCTGCATTGTGGGACCGGATTTACCAATCATGAGGGCTTTGAGGCCAGGAGAGTGAGGTCGGAATTCTGAGAACAAAAGCTATACTTGGGCTGAGGGCAAGGGCACGGCAGGTACCCCCTGAGAATCTGAACCAATATCTCATCCATTTCAAGTCAGGGAGAGAATTAGACTTTGGCTTAGGTTGGAGTTTCTGTGCCTGACGGCCCCTTCATGAAGGGAGCGGGAATCTCGTGTCCATGGAGTTTTTCCCACGTGGGAGTTGTGGGTTGCCCCCTTCAAGAATTCCTTCTGCGGGACAATTGAGACCTTTGGGCAGCTCCAGGACATCCCATATGGAATGACTCCAGAGCACCATTCGAGGGAGGATGCCTGGGAAGCCAGCCTCGCATTCCAATTGTCTCCTAGCAACAAGCCAGTTTAGATCTGATGGCTCTGCGGGAGCAACCGGGGTGGCTGACTTGATATGGACTTTCCTGAGGATGGGTCCTAATGTGTGTTTGTGTCCATGGGGCCTTGGAATGGGGCCGTGGCACCAGGACCCTGAAGTATTCTCCTAAGCTTTTGACATAGCTCAATGCACATGTTTCCTTGTGGAGACGAGATTTGTTCTGATTGCTGCCTCAGGAAAACTTCTATGCTGGTATTGGAATCCAGGCTTTTGAGGAGACATGCCTGTAACCAAAGCAATGGATCCGATATGGCCAGGGTCCTGTCTGGTTCAATATTCTTCTCTGCAGACATCCATCTATGGTATGAGTGGAGGTTGATGCTCAGCTGCTATCAGACCGCGCTTGTTTGTCACGGGCGACCTGCACTATTGGGATGGCCTCAGGAATTTGGAGGGTTCTCCTAATTTTACGGTTTTGGACAATGGAATGGGCAGAATTCCTATGGATTGGGTAGGCACAGTCCTTATGTGTGGCTCCAGGGACCGCAGCGTGGAGGGTGTGTGGCCCAGGACTTTGAGGACAGAAGTCTGAAAACATAAACTCAGCTTAGGTTTGGAGACATAGGTATGGCAGGCCCGATCTATAAACCATGAGAAGAACACTTCAGGATATGAGGAAAGAGCGAGTCTGAGGTGCTTGTTCAGTCTTTTGTCTCTAGATTAGGTATCAGCGATGGCCGTGGATTGTCTGGGAAACCTCATGGGCCATTGACGAATCTTCCTCTCTGTGGAATTGGCCCGATCCCAATTCTTTTTCGTCAATCTGTGGAATGGGAGGTCTCCTTTCAGGTTGGTTACCTTAGGTGTCCCGCCAAAAGAGGAATCCCAAAGAAGAGCCCTGGGGAAAAGCGAAGGGACAACCCGAACTATGGGTAAAATTTGGGGCCTAGGGGCATGGCAAGCCCAATATGCTATCTCTTCATCCAGCCACTGAGAGGCCTTACCTGAGGACTGGGATCAGGCTGAGGGTCACAATGTGTGTTTCTGACCAATGTGGCCCATAAACATGGGCGGGGCCTCATGGGCCACACTGGTTTCAACTACACTGAACATTGGAAAACATGCCAACCACATGGTTTCTAGCCACGGGGAAGGAGTTGTGATTTCTGCATCACTTACAAGCCTGGGCAGTGATTGGAGATAAGGTCTAGGTTCTGAAACTTGAGAATCGAGGTTGGGAAGAGATGACGACCTAAGGACATGG
The DNA here is from genome assembly GCF_964662115.1 of Mustela nivalis. NCBI lineage: Eukaryota > Metazoa > Chordata > Mammalia > Carnivora > Mustelidae > Mustela > Mustela nivalis. The sequence continues at coordinate 33,104 of NW_028136338.1, read as the reverse complement.
CTCGTCCGGCGTGCTCAGTGTTCGACCAGCTTTCTGGGTGGGGCCAGGAAGTCCAGGCTCAGGCTGTGTAGAAAGGGCAATAGTGCCCAGGTCAGCCTATATATTTGGGGTACAGTCGAATGGCGTGCCGGTTGATCCTCATTTGGAGTTTCTGGGTAGCCCCACAGGGCAATGTTTTTCTTCCTGAAGGCTGGAAGAGTGCTGCATTATAGTTCTGGTTTGCAAACTGGAGGCTTGTGGGCCAGTAGTCTGAGGAAGGAAATCTGAGAACAAGCTAGGCTTAGGTTTCTGGGTGAGGACAAGGCAGGAACAATCTACAGACCTGAATCGAGATCTCGTGCTTATGATGTCAGGGCGAGGATCAGAAGATCGCTCAGGTTGGTGTTTCTGTCCCTGATGGCCCTTCATGAAGGGGCGGGGGGGTCACGAGGCCGTGGGGGTTTTCCCACGATGTTAGTTGTGAGAAGCTCCAAACTGCAAAGATTCTTGTGCAGGACAATTGAGACATGTTGGTTGGCTCCAGGCCAACGATTCCGAGCAGGGTTCTAAGGATGGATGCCTGGGTAGCCCACCTTGCATTCCAATTGTGTCCTAGCAACAAGACAGGTTATATCTGCTGGATCTGGGCGAGCAATCTGGATCTGAGTTGAAATGGACTCTCCTGTGGATGGATCCTAATATGTTTTTGTGTCTATGGAGACCTTGGAATGAAGCGGTGGCACTGGGGTCCTGAAGGGTTTTTTCAAACAGAGGCTTTGACACAGCTCCAACGTGCAAGTTTCCCATATGTAGATGAGATTTTTTATGACGGATGAGTCAGGAAACAGCCATATGCTGGTATTGAAATCCAGGCCTCTGAGGAGAGATGACTGGATACCACAACAATGAATCCGAATAGTGCCTAGGGGCCTGTTCGTACCTTTTTACCTCTGGGAACATCAGTCTATGCGTCTGAGTGCATGTAGGTTCTCAGATGGGCTCAGATTGCCCGAGTTTGTCCTGGGAAGCCACCACTATTGGGATGGCCTCAGGGAGTTTGCAGGTTTATCCTATTAGTATGGTTGTGGCCATTGGAATGGGCACATACAATTCCCTTGGAGAGGGCAAGTACAGTCCTCAGGTTTGGCTCCAGGGGCCTGAGCCTGTAGGGTGTGTAGGCAGAGCTGTTTGGACAGTCGTCTGAAAACACAAACGCGGCTTATGTTTCAGGTCATAGGTATGGCAGGATTGATCTACAGACCATGAGGAGAACTCTTCGGGATATGAATAAGGGGCGAGTGTGAGGCTCGTGCTCAAGTTTTTGTCTCTGGATATCGTGACACTCATGGTCGTGAAATTCCCTGGTGACTTCATGGGAAATGGACGAGTCTTACACTCTGGGGGTTTGGCCCCGTCCAAAGAGTTTGGGGTCATTCTGTGGGATGGAAGAAGTCCGTTTTGTTGTTGTTGTTGATTTGCCATGTTTTGTTTTTTAACCTCAGGTGTCCGACCAAATGAGGGATTCCAGAGTAGAGCCCTGGGGAGGGCCGAACAGACAACCAGAAATCTGGTTAAAAATTGTGGCCTAGGGACATGTCAAGCCCATTATGACATCTAATGGTCGAGCCACTGAGAGGACTTACTAGAGGACAGGACACACGCTGAGGGTCACAATGCGTGTTTATGCCCACTTCGCAAACAAGAATGGGCAGGGCCTCATGGTGAATTCTGGTTTCTCCTACACTGAACGTTGGACAACATGCCAACCACAAGGTTTCTTGCCATGGGTAAGGAAGAGTTCTGATTTCTGCATCACAGGCACCCCTGGGCAGTGATTGGAGATAAGGTCTAGGTACTGAAGCCTAAAAACTGAGGTAGGGAAGAGATGATGACCTAAGGCCATGGCGGTTCTGATGTGCTCAGTGTGCGGTCAGCTGTCTGGGTGTTGGTCAGGAGGTCCGAGCTCAGGTTGTGTCAGACAGTGCATTAGTGCCCAGGTTAGACTATATAATTTGGGTACAGTCGAGTGCCATGTAGATTTATCCTCATATAAGATGTCTGGGCAGCTCATTAGGCAAAATTTGTTTTCTAGAGGGCAGGCAGTGTGCTTCATTGTCAGTCCGGAATTGCTAAACTTGAGGGCTTCATGTAGAGGAGTGTGAGGATGGAAGTCTGAGAACACAAGCTAGACTTGGGTTTCAGGGCGAGGACACGGCAGGTACCACTGTAGATCTGAACCAATATCTCATGCATCTGAAGTCAGGGCGAGGATCAGACGTTGGCTCAGGTTGGAGTTTCTGTGCATGACGGACCCTTCATGAAGGGAGCGGAATCTCAAGGCCATGGAGTTTTTCCCACGTTGGGAGTTGTGGGATGCCCCCATCAAGGATTCCTTCTGCGGGACAATTGAGACCTGTTGGGCAGCTTTCAGGACATCCCATATGGAATGACTCCAGGGCACTGTTCGAGGATGGATGCTGGGAAGCCGGCCTCGCATTCCAAATGTCTCCCAGCAACAAGACAGTTTAGATCTGATGGTTCTGCGGGAGCAACCGGGGTGGCTGACTTGAAATGGACTTTCCTGAGGATGGGTCCTAATGTGTGTTTGTGTCCATGAGGGCCTTAAAAAGGGGCGGTGGCACCGGGACCCTGAAGTATTCTCCTAAGCTTTTGACATAGCTCGATGCACAAGGTTCCTTTTGGAGACGAGATTTGTTTTGATGGGTGCCTCAGGAAAACTTCTATGCTGGTATTGGAATCCAGGCTTTTGAGGAGACATGCCTGTAATCCAAAGCAATGTATCCGATTATGGCCTAGGGTCCTGTCTGGTTCAATCTTCTTCTCAGGGGACATCCATCTATGGTATGAGTGGAGGTAGATGCTCAGCAGGTATCAGACTGCCCTTGTTTGTCCCGGGCGACCTGCACTCTTGGGATGGCCTCAGGGATTTGGAGGGTTCTCCAAATTTTACTGTTTTGGACAATGGCATCGGCAGAATTCCCATGGATTGGGTTGGCACAGTCCTAATGTGTGACTCCAGGGGCACCAGCCTGGAGGGTGTGTGGCCCAGGACTTTGAGGACAGAAGTCTGAAAACACAAACTCAGCTTAGGTTTGGGGACGTAGGTATGGCAGGCCCGATCTATAAACCATGAGAAGAACTCTTCCGGATATGAAGAGAGAGCGAGTCTGAGGCGCTTGCTCAGGCTTTTGTCTCTGGATTTTGTATCAGAGATGGCCGTGGAATGTCGGGGAGGCCTCATGGGCCATGGACGAATTTTCCTCTCTGTGGATTTGGCCCGATCCCAATTGTTTTTCGTCAATCTGTGGAATGGGAGGACTCCTTTCAGGTTTGTTACCTCAGGTGTCCCTCCAAAAGAGGAATTCCAAAGAAGAGCCCTGGGGAAAAGTGAAGGGAGAACCCGAACTATGGGTAAAATTTGGGGCCTAGGGGCATGGCAAGCACAATATGCTGTCTCTTCATCCAGCCACTGAGAGGCCTTACCTGAGGCCTGGAATCAGGCTGAGGGACACAATGTGTGTTTGTGACCAATGTGGCCCATAAACATGGGCGGGGCCTCATGGGCCACACTGGTTTCAACTACACTGAACGTTGGAAAACATGCCAACCACTAGGTTTCTTGCCAAGGCGAAGGAGAAGTTCTGATTCTTGCATCACGTTTACTCCTGAACAGTGAGTGCAGATAAGTTCTAGGTTCTGAAGGTGAAAACTGAGGTTGGGTAGAGATGATGGCCTAAAGCCATTGTGGGTGTGATATGCTCTGTGTATGGCCAGCTGTCTGGGTGTTGGACTGGAGGTCTGCCCTCAGGCTGTGTCAGACAGGGCTTTAGTGCACAGGCTAGACTGTATAATTGGGGTATGTTCGAGTGGCATGCAAGTTGTTACTCATTTGGCGTTTCTGGTTAGCCCTATAGGGCAACATTTTTCTTCTGGAGGGCAGGCAGAGTGCTGCATTGTGTCTCCAGAATTGCCAAACTGGAGGGGTGTGGCCAGGATTGTGAGGAAGAAGTCTGAAAACACAAGCTAGCACGAGTTTTGGGGCCAAGAGCATGGCAGGCCCACTCTGCAGAGGCTGAATCGAGATCTCCTGCAGGTGAGGTCAGGGCGAGTATCAGATGTTGCCTCAAGCTGGAGTTTGTGTCCATGACGGCCCTTACATGAAGGGGGTGGGGGCGTCATGAGTCCAGGGAGGTTTCCCTACGCTGGGAGTTGTGAGCTGCTCCAAACTTCAAAGTTTCCTTCTTCAGGACAGTCGAGTACTATTGGATGATCCCTTGATGCCCCATACAGGAAGACTCGAGAGCAGGGGCCTAAGCATGGATGCCGAGAAACGCCAACTCACCTTCCCATTGCCTGGTCGAGACAAGGCACGCTCAATCTGCGGGCTCTTGGGTGAGCTACCCAGAAGGCTGAGTTTAAATGGACTCTCCTGAGGATGAGTCATAATGTGGGTTGGTGGCCATGGAGACCTTGGAATGTGGCAGTAGCTAAGGGACTCTGCAGCATTCTCCAACCCGAAGGTCTTGACACAACTCCAACAAGGAAGCTTCCCATGTGGAGATGAGAGGTCTTCAGTCTGGTGCCTCAGGAAAGCCCCGTATGCTGGTCGTCGAACCCAGGCCTCTGAGGAGTGATACCTGGACACCAAAGCAAGAGTTCATAATAGGGCCTAGGGGCCTGTCTGGTTCAATCTTCTGTCTCTGCGGATATCTGTCTGTGTGTCTGCATGGAGGTAGTAGTTGCTCAGCTTGTGTCATAATGCCCCTATTTGTCCAGTGCGTCTTGCGGTAGTGGGATGTCCTTGGGGACCTTGAGGTTTCTACTGTTTTGTAGAGTTGTGGCCAATGGAATGGGCAGTTTCTTAGGAGAGAGCAGGCACAGTTCTGTGGTGTGGCTCCAGAGACCCCAGCCTGGGGGCTGTGTGTGCCATGGCTGTGCAGACAGACATCCAAAAACCCTAACTCAGCTCAGGTTTGGGGCCGAGGTTACGGCAGGCCTGATCTACAGTCCATGAGGGGAGCTCCTCTAGATATGAAAGAAGGGTGAGAGGGAGGCAGTCGCTCAGGCTTTTGTCTCTGGATGTTTTGTCCACAATGGCCGTTTAATGTAGGAGTTGCCTCATGGGTCGTAGAAGTCTCCCTCTCTGGTAGTTTGTCCAGCCCCCAAGAGTTTGGGGTCATTCTGTAGGAAGGGAAGTGTCCTGTTTTCTGCTTCATGTTTCCCCCCAGTAGAGGGATTCTAGCGCATAGCAGTGGGTACTGACAACTGGAATACTCGCCCTCTGGTTAAGCCTGGGGGCCTATGGATATGACAAGCCCCATATGCAGGATCTTGGTCCAGCCACTGAGAGGCGTTACTTTAACACGGGACTCACGCTGCAGGTCACAATGCATGTGTGTGCCCTAGGCGGCCCTCAAGCACTGGCGTGGCCTTTCGGACAATGCAGGTTTCCCCACATTGAACGTTGGACAACATGCCAACCACAAGGTTTCTGGCCATGGGGAAGGAGGAATTCTAATTTCTGCATCACGTTCACCCCTGGGCAGTGATTGGAGATAAGGTCTAGGTTCTGAAGCCTGAAAACCGAGGTTGGGAAGAGATGACGACCTACAGCCATAGCGGGTCCTATGTGTCCAGGTTGGGGCCAGCTGTCTGGGTGTCGTTTGGGATGTCTTGTCTCAGGCTGTGCCAGACAGGGCATTAGTATACAGGGTGGGCTGTATAATTGCTTTACAATTAGTGGCATGCATTAGAAAATCATTTGGCGTTTCTTATTAGCAGCATAGGGCAATGTTTTTCTTCTGGAGGGCAGGCAGAGTGCTGCATTGTGGCTTCGGAATTCCCAAACTGGAGGGCTTGTGGGCCAGGAGAGTGAGGACGGAAGTCTGAGAACACAAGCTAGGCTTAGGTTTCGGGGCAAGGACATGGCAGGCACACTCTGCAGAGCTGAATTGAGATCTCATGCGTCTGAAGTCAGGTCGAGGTTCAGACTTTGGCTCAGGTTTGAGTTTCTGTCCATGTTGGCCCCTTCAGGAAGGGGGGGCATTATGAGGCCATGGGGGTTTTCCCACTATTGGAGTTGTGAGATGCTCCAAACCGCAAGGATTCCTTCTGTCGGACAATTAAGATTTGTTGGATAAAAAAAAAAAAAAAAAGGACCAATACCCAACTTTTGTAGCAACATGGACGGGACTGGATGAGATTATTATGCTGAGTGAAATAAGTCAAGCAGAGAGAGTCAATTATCATATGGTTTCACTTATTTTTGGAGCATAACAAATAGCATGGAGGACATGGGGAGTTAGAGAGGAGAAGGGAGTTGGGGGAAATTGGAAGGGGAGGTGAACCATGAGAGACTATGGACTCTCAAAAACAATCTGAGGGTTTTGAAGGGGTGGGGGGTGGGAGGTTGGGGTACTAGGTGGTGGGTATTATAAAGGGCACGAATTGCATGGAGCACTGGGTGTGGTGAAAAATAATGAATACTGTTATGCTGAAAATAAAAAGTAAATTAAAAAAATAAATAAATAAAAATAAAAAGCCAAAAAAAAAAAAAAAAAAAAGATTTGTTGGATGGCTCCAGGACGTCTTATAAGGTATTTTTCCAGAACAGGGTTCTAAGTTTGGATGCCTGGGCAGCCAGCCTCACATTCCAATTGTCTCCTAGCAACAAGAAACGTTTGATCTGCTGTCTTGGGGTAGCAACAGAGGGGGCTGAGTTGATATGGACTTTCCTGAGGATGGTCTTAATGTTGGTTTGAGTCCATGGAGACCTTGGTATGGGGCAGTGGCACCAGGGCCCTGAAGGATTCTCCTAACCAGAGGTTATGACAAAGCTCCAATGAGCAAGTTTCCATGGGGAGACGAGATTTGTTCTTATTGGTGCCTCAGGAAACCACCATATGCTGGTATTGGAAACGAGGCCTCTGAGGAGAGATGCCTGGAAACCAAAGCAATGGATCTGTTTAGGGCCTAGGGGCCTGTCCGGTCAATATTCTTCTCTGGGGACATCTGTTGTCTGAGTGGAGGTAGTTGCTCAGCTTGTTTGAGATCACCCCTGTTTGTCCTGGGCAGCCTACACTATTGGGATGGCCTCGGTGACTTTGGAGGTTTTTCCTAATGTGCAAGGTTGTGGCCAATGGAATGGGAAGAATTCCCTTGAAAGGGAAGCACAGTCCTGAGGTGTGGCTCCAGGGACCAAAGTGTGGAGCGTGTGTGGTCCAGGGCTATTTGGACAAAAGTCTGAAAACACAAACTCCACTTAGGTTGTGGGATGTAGGTATGGCCGGCCCGATCTATAGACCGTGAGGAGACCTCTTCAGGATATGAACAAAGGGCGAATGTGATGTGCATGCTCATGCTTTTTTTTTTTTTTTCTGGAAATGTGTCACCGATTGCCATGGAATGTTGGGGTGTCCTCATGGGCCATCGATGAGGCTCCCTTTCTGGGGATTTGACCCGATCCCAAGAGATTGGGGTCATTCTGTGGGAAGGGAGGAGGTCTTTCTGGTTTTTTTTTTTTTATTTTTTTTTTATTTATTTTTTTTTTAACCTCAGGTGGACCACCAAAAGAGGGATTCCAGAGCAGAGTCGTGGGTGGGGGCAACTGGACAACCAGACCTCTGGTTAACATTGGGACCTAAGAACATGGCAAGCCCCTTATGTGGGCTCTTGGTCCAGACACTGAGAGGCCTTCCTTGAGGATAGGTCTCACACTGAGTTTCACAATGTGTTTTTGTGCCCAAGGAGCCCCTCAAGTCAGGGCGTGGCCTAATGTACCATGCTGGTTTCTCCTACACTGAACGTTGCACAGTATGGGAACCACAAGTTTTCTGGCAATGGGGAAGATGGAGTTCTAATTTCTGCAACACTTTCACTCCTGGACTGTGATTGGATTTAAGGTCTAGGTTCTGAAGCCTGAAAACTGAGGTTGGGAAGAGATGAAGCCCTAAGGCCATGGTGTGTCTGATGTGCTCAGTGTTCGGCCAGCTGTTGAGTGTGGGTTGGGAGGTGCAGGCTCAGGCTGTGGCAGATAGGGAATTAGTGCCCAGGCTAGACTGCATCATTTGGGTGTAGTCGAGTTTCGTGCAGGATGGTACTCATTTGAGGTTACTGGGTAGCCCCAGAGGGCAACGTTTTTCTTCGGAAGGAAGACACAGTGCCACATAGTGACTCCAAAATTCCCAAACTGGAAGGCTTGTGGGCCAGGAGTGTGAGGAAAAAATTCTGAGAACACAAGCCAGACTTAGATTTCGGGGTGAGGGGACGGCAGGCACCCTCTGCAGAGATGATTCGAGATCCCGTATACCTGAAGACAGAGCTAGGATCAGACGTTTTCTTAGGTCTGAGTTTCTGTCCATGACGGCCCATTCATGAAGGGGAGGGTGTCACGAGGACATGGAGGTTTTCCCACTATGGGAATTGTGAGATGCTCCAAACCACAATGATTCCTTCTGTGGTACAGTCGAGACATGTTGGATGGCTCCAGGACATCCCATAAGGAAGTTATCCAGAGCAGGGTTCTAAGGATGGATGCCTGGGCAGCCTGCCTCCCATTCCAGGTGTCTCATAGAGCCAAGGCAAGTTCGATCTGCTGGATCTAGGGGAGCAACCGAGGCGGGTGTTTTGAAATGGGTGAGTTGAGGATGGGTCATAATGTGCATTTGTGTCCATGTAGACCTTGGAATGGGGTGCTTGATCCGGGGCCTTGAGGGATGTTCATAACCGGAGGTTTTGATGGAGCTCTAAAGAGTATGTTTCCTATGTAGAGAAGAGAATTGTTTTGATGAGTGCCTAAGTAATCTCCCATATGCTGGTATTGGAAACCAGGCCTCTGAGGAGAGATGACTGGAATCAAAATCAATGGATCTGATTAGGGCCTCAGTGCCCGTCCAGTTCAATCTTATTCTATGGGGATATCTGTCTCTGGGTCTGAGTGGAGGTGGTTTCCTAACTTGTGAAAGATCATCCCTGTGTGTCCTGGGCAGCCAACACAATTCGGATGGCCTGGGGGAGTTTGGAGGATTCTCCTAATCTATAGGGTTGTGTCCAATGGAAATGGCAGAATTCCCGTGGAGAGGGAAGCCAAAGTCCTGAGGTGTGGCTCCAGGGGCCCCAGCTTGGATGGTGTGTGGGCCAGGACTGTGGAGACAAAAGTCTGAAAACACAAACTCAGCTTAGGTTTGGGGATGTATGTATGAAGGCTCGATCTACAGACCGTGAGAATTTTCCGGGCTATGAACAAAGGGCGAGTATGTGGCTCTTCCTCAGGGTTTTGTCTCTGGATTTTGTGTCAATGGTGGCCGTGGAATGTCGGGGTGTCCTCAAGGGCCATGGACAATTCTTTCTCTGGTGATTTGGCCTGATCCCAAGTGGTTGGGATCATTCTGTGGATGGGAAGATTCCTTTCTATATTTTTTTTTTATCTCAGGTGTCCCACCAAAGAGGGATTCCGGAGTAGAACACTGAGTAGGGGTCACTAGACATCTCGAACTCTGGTTGAGATTGGGGGACTAGGGGCTTGGCAAGCCCCAAATGTGGGCTGTTGTTCCAGTCACTAAGAGGCTTTACATGAGGATAGGGCTCACGCTGAGGGTCACAATGTGTGTTTTTGCAAATTGTGGCCCTCAGGGAATGGTGGGGCCTCATAGTCCATGCTGCTTTCTCCTACAAAGAAGATTGGACAACATGCCAACCACTAGGTTTCTTGCCAAGGCGAAGGAGAAGATCTGATTCTTGCATCACATTCATTCCTGAGCAGTCTGTGGAGATAAGGTCTAGGTTCTGAAGGTGAAAACTGAGGTTGGGTAGAGATGATGGCCTAAAGCCATTGTGGGTGTGATATGCTCTGTGTACGGCCAGCTGTCTGGGTGTTGGACTGGAGATCTGCCCTCAGGCTGTGTCAGACAGGGCTTTAGTGCACAGGCTAGACTGTATAATTGGGGTATGGTCGAGTGGCATGCATGTTGTTACTCATTTGGCGTTTCTGGTTAGCCATATAGGGCAACATTTTTCTTCTGGAGGGCAGGCAGAGTGCTGCATTGTGTCTCCAGAATTGCCAAACTGGAGGGGTGTGGCCAGGATTGTGAGGAAGGAAGACTGAAAACACAAGCTAGCACGAGTTTTGGGGCCAAGAGCATGGCAGGCCCACTCTGCAGAGGCTGAATCGAGATCTCCTGCAGGTGAGGTCAGGGCGAGTATCAGATGTTGCCTCACGCTGGAGTTTGTGTCCATGACGGCCCCTTCCTGAAGGTGGTGAGGGCGACATGAGGCCAGGGAGGTTTCCCTACGCTGGGAGTTGTGAGCTGCTCCAAACTTCAAAGTTTCCTTCTTCTGGACAGTCGAGTACTATTGGATGGTTCCAGGATGCCCCATACAGAAAGACTCGAGAGCAGGGCCCTAAGCATGGATGCCGAGAAACGCCAACTCACCTTCCCATTGCCTGGTCGAGACAAGGCACGCTCAATCTGCGGGCTCTTGGGTGAGCTACCCAGAAGGCTGAGTTTAAAAGGAATCTGCTGAGGATGAGTCATAATGTGGGTTGGTGGCCATGGAGACCTTGGAATGTGGCTGTAGCTAAGGGACTCTGCAGGATTCTCCAACCCGAAGGGCTTGACACAACTCCAACAAGGAAGCTTCCCATGTGGAGATGAGAGGCCTTCTGTCTGGTGCCTCAGGAAAGCCCCGTATGCTGGACTTCGAACCCAGGTTTCTGAGCAGTGATACCTGGACAACAAAGCAAGAGTTCATAATAGGGCCTAGGGGCCTGGCTGGGTCAATCTTCTGTCTCTGCGGATATCTGTCTGTGTGTCTGCATGGAGGTAGTAGTTGCTCAGCTTGTGTCATAATGCCCCTATTTGTCCAGTGCGGCTTGCGGTAGTGGGATGTCCTTGGGGACCTTGAGGTTTCTCCTATTTTGTAGAGTTGTGGCCAATGGAATGGGCAGTTTCTTAGGAGAGAGCAGGCACAGTTCTGTGGTGTGGCTCCAGAGACCCCAGCCTGGAGGCTGTGTGGGCCATGGCTGTGCAGACAGACATCCAAAAACCCTAACTCAGCTCAGGTTTGGGGCCGAGGTTACAGCAGGCCTGATCTACAGTCCATGAGGGGAGCTCCTCTGGATATGAAAGAAGGGTGAGTGGTAGGCAGTCGCTCAGGATTTTGTCTCTGGATGTTTTGTCCACAATGGCCGTTTAATGTAGGAGTTGCCTCATGGGTCGTAGAAGTCTCCCTCTCTGTTAGTTTGTTCAACCCCCAAGAGTTTGGGGTCATTCTGTGGGAAGGGAAGTGTCCTGTTTTCTACTTCATGTGTCCCCCCAGTAGAGGGATTCTAGAGCATAGCAGTGGGTACTGTCAACTGGAATACTCGCCCTCTGGTTAAGCCTGGGGGCCTATGGATATGACAAGCCCCATATGCAGGATCTTGGTCCAGCCACTGAGAGGCGTTACTTTAATAAGGGACTCACGCTGCAGGTCACAATGCATGTCTGTGCCCTAGGCGGCCCTCAAGCACTGGCGTGGCCTTTCGGACAATGCAGGTTTCCCCACATTGAACGTTGGACAACATGCCAACCACAAGGTTTCTGGCCATGGGGAAGGAGGAATTCTAATTTCTGCATCACGTTCACCCCTGGGCAGTGATTGGAGATAAGGTCTAGGTTCTGAAGCCTGAAAACCGAGGTTGGGAAGAGATGACGACCTACAGCCATAGCGGGTCCTATGTGTCCAGGTTGGGGCCAGCTGTCTGGGTGTCGTTTGGGATGTCTTGTCTCAGGCTGTGCCAGACAGGGCATTAGTATACAGGGTGGGCTGTATAATTGCTTTACAATCGAGTGGCATGCATTAGAAAATCATTTGGCGTTTCTTATTAGCAGCAGAGGGCAAAGTTTTTCTTCTGGAGGGCAGGCAGAGTGCTGCATTGTGGCTTCGGAATTCCCAAACTGGAGGGCTTGTGGGCCAGGAGAGTGAGGACGGAAGTCTGAGAACACAAGCTAGGCTTAGGTTTCGGGGCAAGGACATGGCAGGCACACTCTGCAGAGCTGAATTGAGATCTCATGCGTCTGAATTCAGGTCGAGGTTCAGACTTTGGCTCAGGTTTGAGTTTCTGTCCATGTTGGCCCCTTCAGGAAGGGGGGGCATTATGAGGCCATGGGGGTTTTCCCACTATTGGAGTTGTGAGATGCTCCAAACCGCAAGGATTCCTTCTGTGGGACAATTAAGATTTGTTGGATGGCTCCAGGACGTCTTATAAGGTATTTTTCCAGAACAGGGTTCTAAGTATGGATGCCTGGGCAGCCAACCTCACATTCCAATTGTCTCCTAGCAACAAGAAACGTTTGATCTGCTGGCTTGGGGTAGCAACAGAGGTGGCTGAGTTGAAATGGACTTTCCTGAGGATGGTCTTAATGTTGGTTTGAGTCCATGGAGAACTTGGTATGGGGCAGTGGCACCAGGGCCCGGAAGGATTCTCCTAACCAGAGGTTATGACAAAGCTCCAATGAGCAAGTTTCCATGGGGAGACGAGATTTGTTCTTATTGGTGCCTCAGGAAACCACCATATGCTGGTATTGGAAACGAGGCCTCTGAGGAGAGATGTCTGGAAACCAAAGCAATGGATCTGTTTAGGGCCTAGCGGCCTGTCCAGTTCAATATTCTTCTCTGGGGACATCTGTTGTCTGAGTGGAGGTAGTTGCTCAGCTGGTTTGAGATCACCCCTGTTTGTCCTGGGCAGCCTACACTATTGGGATGGCCTCGGTGACTTTGGAGGTTTTTCCTAATTTGCAAGGTTCTGGCCAATGGAATGGGAAGAATTCCCTTGAAAGGGAAGCACAGTCCTGAGGTGTGGCTCCAGGGACCCAAGTGTGGAGCGTGTGTGGTCCAGGGCTATTTGGACAAAAGTCTGAAAACACAAACTCCACTTAGGTTGTGGGATGTAGGTATGGCCGGCCCGATCTATAGACCGTGAGGAGACCTCTTCGGGATATGAACAAAGGGCGAATGTGATGTGCATGCTCATGCTTTTTTTTTTTTTTTTTCTGGAAATGTGTCACCGATTGCCATGGAATGTCGGGGTGTCCTCATGGGCCATCCATGAGGCTCCCTTTCTTGGGATTTGACCCGATCCCAAGAGATTGGGGTCATTCTGTGGGAAGGGAGGAGGCCGTTCTGGTTTTTTTTTTTTTTTTTTAACCTCAGGTGGACCACCAAAAGAGGGATTCCAGAGCAGAGTCGTGGGTGGGGGCAACTGGACAACCAGACCTCTGGTTAACATTGGGACCTAAGAACATGGCAAGCCCCATATGTGGGCTCTTGGTCCAGACACTGAGAGGCCTTCCTTGAGGATAGGTCTCACACTGAGTTTCACAATGTGTTTTTGTGCCCAAGGAGCCCCTCAAGTCAGGGCGTGGCCTGGTTTCTCCTACACTGAACGTTGCACAGTATGGGAACCACAAGTTTTCTGGCAATGGGGAAGATGGAGTTCTAATTTCTGCAACACTTTCACTCCTGGACTGTGATTGGATTTAAGGTCTAGGTTCTAAAGCCTGAAAACTGAGGTTGGGAAGAGATGAAGCCCTAAGGCCATGGTGTGTCTGATGTGCTCAGTGTTCGGCCAGCTGTTGAGTGTGGGTTGGGAGGTGCAGGCTCAGGCTGTGGCAGACAGGGAATTAGTGCCCAGGCTAGACTTCATCATTGGGGTGCAGTCGAGTTTCGTGCAGGATGGTACTCATTTGTGGTTACTGGGTAGCCCCAGAGGGCAACGTTTTTCTTCTGGAGGGAAGACACAGTGCCACATAGTGACTCCAAAATTCCCAAACTGGAAGGCTTGTGGGCCAGGAGTGTGAGGAAAAAATTCTGAGAACACAAGCCAGACTTAGATTTCGGGGTGAGGGGACGGCAGGCAGCCTCTGCAGAGATGATTCGAGATCCCGTATACCTGAAGACAGAGCTAGGATCAGACGTTTTCTTAGGTCTGAGTTTCTGTCCATGACGGCCCATTCATGAAGGGGAGGGTGTCACGAGGACATGGAGGTTTTCCCACTATGGGAATTGTGAGATGCTCCAAACCACAATGATTCCTTCTGTGGTACAGTCGAGACATGTTGGATGGCTCCAGGACATCCCATAAGGAAGTTATCCAGAGCAGGGTTCTAAGGATGGATGCCTGGGCAGCCTGCCTCCCATTCCAGGTGTCTCATAGAGCCAAGGCAAGTTCGATCTGCTGGATCCAGGAGAGCAACCGAGGCGGGTGTTTTGAAATGGGTGAGTTGAGGATGGGTCATAATGTGCATTTGTGTCCATGTAGACCTTGGAATGGGGTGCTTGATCCGGGGCCTTGAGGGATGTTCATAACCGGAGGTTTTGATGGAGCTCTAAAGAGTATGTTTCCTATGTAGAGAAGAGAATTGTTTTGATGAGTGCCTAAGTAATCTCGCATATGCTGGTATTGGAAACCAGGCCTCTGAGGAGAGATGACTGGAATCAAAATCAATGGATCTGATTAGGGCCTCAGTGCCCGTCCAGTTCAATCTTATTCTATGGGGATATCTGTCTCTTGGTCTGAGTGGAGGTGGTTTCCTAACTTGTGAAAGATCATCCCTGTGTGTCCTGGGCAGCCAACACAATTCGGATGGCCTGGGGGAGTTTGGAGGATTCTCCTAATCTATAGGGTTGTGTCCAATGGAAATGGCAGAATTCCCGTGGAGAGGGAAGCCAAAGTCCTGAGGTGTGGCTCCAGGGGCCCCAGCTTGGATGGTGTGTGGGCCAGGACTATGGGGACAGAAGTCTGAAAAAACAAACTCAGCTTAGGTTTGGGGATGTATGTATGAAGGCTCGATCTACAGACCGTGAGAATTTTCCGGGCTATGAACAAAGGGCGAGTATGTGGCTCTTGCTCAGGGTTTTGTCTCTGGATTTTGTGTCAATGGTGGCCGTGGAATGTCGGGGTGTCCTCAAGGGCCATGGACAATTCTTTCTCTGGTCATTTGGCCTTATCCCAAGTGGTTGGGATCATTCTGTGGATGGGAAGATTCCTTTCTGTATTTTTTTTTTTTTTTATCTCAGGTGTCCCACCAAAGAGGGATTCCAGAGTAGAGCACTGAGTATGGGTCACTAGACATCTCGAACTCTGGTTGCGATTGGGGGACTAGGGGCTTGGCAAGCCCCATATGTGGGCTGTTGTTCCAGTCACTAAGAGGCTTTACATGAGGATAGGGCTCACGCTGAGGGTCACAATGTGTGTTTTTGCAAATTGTGGCCCTCAGGGAATGGTGGGGCCTCATAGTCCATGCTGCTTTCTCCTACAAAGAACATTGGACAACATGCCAACCACTAGGTTTCTTTCCAAGGCGAAGGAGAAGATCTGATTCTAGCATCACGTTCACTCCTGAGCAGTGAGTGGAGATAAGGTCTAGGTTCTGAAGGTGAAAACTGAGGTTGGGTAGAGATGATGTCCTAAAGCCATTGTGGGTGTGATATGCTCTGTGTACGGCCAGCTGTCTGGGTGTTGGACTGGAGATCTGCCCTCAGGCTGTGTCAGACAGGGCTTTAGTGCACAGGCTAGACTGTATAATTGGGGTATGGTCGAGTGGCATGCATGTTGTTACTCATTTGGCGTTTCTGGTTAGCCATATAGGGCAACATTTTTCTTCTGGAGGGCAGGCAGAGTGCTGCATTGTGTCTCCAGAATTGCCAAACTGGAGGGGTGTGGCCAGGATTGTGAGGAAGGAAGACTGAAAACACAAGCTAGCACGAGTTTTGGGGCCAAGAGCATGGCAGGCCCACTCTGCAGAGGCTGAATCGAGATCTCCTGCAGGTGAGGTCAGGGCGAGTATCAGATGTTGCCTCACGCTGGAGTTTGTGTCCATGACGGCCCCTTCCAGAAGGGGGTGAGGGTGACATGAGGCCAGGGAGGTTTCCCTACGCTGGGAGTTGTGAGCTGCTCCAAACTTCAAAGTTTCCTTCTTCAGGACAGTCGAGTACTATTGGATGGTTCCAGGATGCCCCATACAGAAAGACTCGAGAGCAGGGCCCTAAGCATGGATGCCGAGAAACGCCCACTCACCTTCCCATTGCCTGGTCGAGACAAGGCACGCTCAATCTGCGGGCTCTTGGGTGAGCTACCCAGAAGGCTGAGTTTAAATGGACTCTGCTGAGGATGAGTCATAATGTGGGTTGGTGGCCATGGAGACCTTGGAATGTGGCTGTAGCTAAGGGCCTCTGCAGGATTCTCCAACCCGAAGGGCTTGACACAACTCCAACAAGGAAGCTTCCCATGTGGAGATGAGAGGCCTTCTGTCTGGTGCCTCAGGAAAGCCCCGTATGCTGGACTTCGAACCCAGGTTTCTGAGCAGTGATACCTGGACAACAAAGCAAGAGTTCATAATAGGGCCTAGGGGCCTGGCTGGGTCAATCTTCTGTCTCTGCGGATATCTGTCTGTGTGTCTGCATGGAGGTAGTAGTTGCTCAGCTTGTGTCATAATGCCCCTATTTGTCCAGTGCGGCTTGCGGTAGTGGGATGTCCTTGGGGACCTTGAGGTTTCTCCTATTTTGTAGAGTTGTGGCCAATGGAATGGGCAGTTTCTTAGGAGAGAGCAGGCACAGTTCTGTGGTGTGGCTCCAGAGACCCCAGCCTGGAGGCTGTGTGGGCCATGGCTGTGCAGACAGACATCCAAAAACCCTAACTCAGCTCAGGTTTGGGGCCGAGGTTACAGCAGGCCTGATCTACAGTCCATGAGGGGAGCTCCTCTGGATATGAAAGAAGGGTGAGTGGTAGGCAGTCGCTCAGGATTTTGTCTCTGGATGTTTTGTCCACAATGGCCGTTTAATGTAGGAGTTGCCTCATGGGTCGTAGAAGTCTCCCTCTCTGTTAGTTTGTTCAACCCCCAAGAGTTTGGGGTCATTCTGTGGGAAGGGAAGTGTCCTGTTTTCTACTTCATGTGTCCCCCCAGTAGAGGGATTCTAGAGCATAGCAGTGGGTACTGTCAACTGGAATACTCGCCCTCTGGTTAAGCCTGGGGGCCTATGGATATGACAAGCCCCATATGCAGGATCTTGGTCCAGCCACTGAGAGGCGTTACTTTAATAAGGGACTCACGCTGCAGGTCACAATGCATGTCTGTGCCCTAGGCGGCCCTCAAGCACTGGCGTGGCCTTTCGGACAATGCAGGTTTCCCCACATTGAACGTTGGACAACATGCCAACCACAAGGTTTCTGGCCATGGGGAAGGAGGAATTCTAATTTCTGCATCACGTTCACCCCTGGGCAGTGATTGGAGATAAGGTCTAGGTTCTGAAGCCTGAAAACCGAGGTTGGGAAGAGATGACGACCTACAGCCATAGCGGGTCCTATGTGTCCAGGTTGGGGCCAGCTGTCTGGGTGTCGTTTGGGATGTCTTGTCTCAGGCTGTGCCAGACAGGGCATTAGTATACAGGGTGGGCTGTATAATTGCTTTACAATCGAGTGGCATGCATTAGAAAATCATTTGGCGTTTCTTTTTAGCAGCAGAGGGCAAAGTTTTTCTTCTGGAGGGCAGGCAGAGTGCTGCATTGTGGCTTCGGAATTCCCAAACTGGAGGGCTTGTGGGCCAGGAGAGTGAGGACGGAAGTCTGAGAACACAAGCTAGGCTTAGGTTTCGGGGCAAGGACATGGCAGGCACACTCTGCAGAGCTGAATTGAGATCTCATGCGTCTGAATTCAGGTCGAGGTTCAGACTTTGGCTCAGGTTTGAGTTTCTGTCCATGTTGGCCCCTTCAGGAAGGGGGGGCATTATGAGGCCATGGGGGTTTTCCCACTATTGGAGTTGTGAGATGCTCCAAACCGCAAGGATTCCTTCTGTGGGACAATTAAGATTAGTTGGATGGCTCCAGGACGTCTTATAAGGTATTTTTCCAGAACAGGGCTCTAAGTATGGATGCCTGGGCAGCCAACCTCACATTCCAATTGTCTCCTAGCAACAAGAAACGTTTGATCTGCTGGCTTGGGGTAGCAACAGAGGGGGCTGAGTTGAAATGGACTTTCCTGAGGATGGTCTTAATGTTGGTTTGAGTCCATGGAGAACTTGGTATGGGGCAGTGGCACCAGGGCCCGGAAGGATTCTCCTAACCAGAGGTTATGACAAAGCTCCAATGAGCAAGTTTCCATGGGGAGACGAGATTTGTTCTTATTGGTGCCTCAGGAAACCACCATATGCTGGTATTGGAAACGAGGCCTCTGAGGAGAGATGTCTGGAAACCAAAGCAATGGATCTGTTTAGGGCCTAGCGGCCTGTCCAGTTCAATATTCTTCTCTGGGGACATCTGTTGTCTGAGTGGAGGTAGTTGCTCAGCTGGTTTGAGATCACCCCTGTTTGTCCTGGGCAGCCTACACTATTGGGATGGCCTCGGTGACTTTGGAGGTTTTTCCTAATTTGCAAGGTTCTGGCCAATGGAATGGGAAGAATTCCCTTGAAAGGGAAGCACAGTCCTGAGGTGTGGCTCCAGGGACCCAAGTGTGGAGCGTGTGTGGTCCAGGGCTATTTGGACAAAAGTCTGAAAACACAAACTCCACTTAGGTTGTGGGATGTAGGTATGGCCGGCCCGATCTATAGACCGTGAGGAGACCTCTTCGGGATATGAACAAAGGGCGAATGTGATGTGCATGCTCATGCTTTTTTTTTTTTTTTCTGGAAATGTGTCACCGATTGCCATGGAATGTCGGGGTGTCCTCATGGGCCATCCATGAGGCTCCCTTTCTTGGGATTTGACCCGATCCCAAGAGATTGGGGTCATTCTGTGGGAAGGGAGGAGGCCGTTCTGGTTTTTTTTTTTTTTTTTTAACCTCAGGTGGACCACCAAAAGAGGGATTCCAGAGCAGAGTCGTGGGTGGGGGCAACTGGACAACCAGACCTCTGGTTAACATTGGGACCTAAGAACATGGCAAGCCCCATATGTGGGCTCTTGGTCCAGACACTGAGAGGCCTTCCTTGAGGATAGGTCTCACACTGAGTTTCACAATGTGTTTTTGTGCCCAAGGAGCCCCTCAAGTCAGGGCGTGGCCTGGTTTCTCCTACACTGAACGTTGCACAGTATGGGAACCACAAGTTTTCTGGCAATGGGGAAGATGGAGTTCTAATTTCTGCAACACTTTCACTCCTGGACTGTGATTGGATTTAAGGTCTAGGTTCTAAAGCCTGAAAACTGAGGTTGGGAAGAGATGAAGCCCTAAGGCCATGGTGTGTCTGATGTGCTCAGTGTTCGGCCAGCTGTTGAGTGTGGGTTGGGAGGTGCAGGCTCAGGCTGTGGCAGACAGGGAATTAGTGCCCAGGCTAGACTTCATCATTGGGGTGCAGTCGAGTTTCGTGCAGGATGGTACTCATTTGTGGTTACTGGGTAGACCCAGAGGGCAACGTTTTTCTTCTGGAGGGAAGACACAGTGCCACATAGTGACTCCAAAATTCCCAAACTGGAAGGCTTGTGGGCCAGGAGTGTGAGGAAAAAATTCTGAGAACACAAGCCAGACTTAGATTTCGGGGTGAGGGGACGGCAGGCAGCCTCTGCAGAGATGATTCGAGATCCCGTATACCTGAAGACAGAGCTAGGATCAGACGTTTTCTTAGGTCTGAGTTTCTGTCCATGACGGCCCATTCATGAAGGGGAGGGTGTCACGAGGACATGGAGGTTTTCCCACTATGGGAATTGTGAGATGCTCCAAACCACAATGATTCCTTCTGTGGTATAGTCGAGACATGTTGGATGGCTCCAGGACATCCCATAAGGAAGTTATCCAGAGCAGGGTTCTAAGGATGGATGCCTGGGCAGCCTGCCTCCCATTCCAGGTGTCTCATAGAGCCAAGGCAAGTTCGATCTGCTGGATCTAGGAGAGCAACCGAGGCGGGTGTTTTGAAATGGGTGAGTTGAGGATGGGTCATAATGTGCATTTGTGTCCATGTAGACCTTGGAATGGGGTGCTTGATCCGGGGCCTTGAGGGATGTTCATAACCGGAGGTTTTGATGGAGCTCTAAAGAGTATGTTTCCTATGTAGAGAAGAGAATTGTTTTGATGAGTGCCTAAGTAATCTCCCATATGCTGGTATTGGAAACCAGGCCTCTGAGGAGAGATGACTGGAATCAAAATCAATGGATCTGATTAGGGCCTCAGTGCCCGTCCAGTTCAATCTTATTCTATGGGGATATCTGTCTCTTGGTCTGAGTGGAGGTGGTTTCCTAACTTGTGAAAGATCATCCCTGTGTGTCCTGGGCAGCCAACACAATTCGGATGGCCTGGGGGAGTTTGGAGGATTCTCCTAATCTATAGGGTTGTGTCCAATGGAAATGGCAGAATTCCCGTGGAGAGGGAAGCCAAAGTCCTGAGGTGTGGCTCCAGGGGCCCCAGCTTGGATGGTGTGTGGGCCAGGACTGTGGGGACAGAAGTCTGAAAACACAAACTCAGCTTAGGTTTGGGGATGTATGTATGAAGGCTCGATCTACAGTCCGTGAGAATTTTCCGGGCTATGAACAAAGGGCGAGTATGTGGCTCTTGCTCAGGGTTTTGTCTCTGGATTTTGTGTCAATGGTGGCCGTGGAATGTCGGGGTGTCCTCAAGGGCCATGGACAATTCTTTCTCTGGTCATTTGGCCTTATCCCAAGTGGTTGGGATCATTCTGTGGATGGGAAGATTCCTTTCTGTATTTTTTTTTTTTTATCTCAGGTGTCCCACCAAAGAGGGATTCCAGAGTAGAGCACTGAGTATGGGTCACTAGACATCTCGAACTCTGGTTGCGATTGGGGGACTAGGGGCTTGGCAAGCCCCATATGTGGGCTGTTGTTCCAGTCACTAAGAGGCTTTACATGAGGATAGGGCTCACGCTGAGGGTCACAATGTGTGTTTTTGCAAATTGTGGCCCTCAGGGAATGGTGGGGCCTCATAGTCCATGCTGCTTTCTCCTACAAAGAACATTGGACAACATGCCAACCACTAGGTTTCTTTCCAAGGCGAAGGAGAAGATCTGATTCTAGCATCACGTTCACTCCTGAGCAGTGAGTGGAGATAAGGTCTAGGTTCTGAAGGTGAAAACTGAGGTTGGGTAGAGATGATGTCCTAAAGCCATTGTGGGTGTGATATGCTCTGTGTACGGCCAGCTGTCTGGGTGTTGGACTGGAGATCTGCCCTCAGGCTGTGTCAGACAGGGCTTTAGTGCACAGGCTAGACTGTATAATTGGGGTATGGTCGAGTGGCATGCATGTTGTTACTCATTTGGCGTTTCTGGTTAGCCATATAGGGCAACATTTTTCTTCTGGAGGGCAGGCAGAGTGCTGCATTGTGTCTCCAGAATTGCCAAACTGGAGGGGTGTGGCCAGGATTGTGAGGAAGGAAGACTGAAAACACAAGCTAGCACGAGTTTTGGGGCCAAGAGCATGGCAGGCCCACTCTGCAGAGGCTGAATCGAGATCTCCTGCAGGTGAGGTCAGGGCGAGTATCAGATGTTGCCTCACGCTGGAGTTTGTGTCCATGACGGCCCCTTCCTGAAGGGGGTGAGGGCGACATGAGGCCAGGGAGGTTTCCCTACGCTGGGAGTTGTGAGCTGCTCCAAACTTCAAAGTTTCCTTCTTCAGGACAGTCGAGTACTATTGGATGGTTCCAGGATGCCCCATACAGAAAGACTCGAGAGCAGGGCCCTAAGCATGGATGCCGAGAAACGCCCACTTACCTTCCCATTGCCTGGTCGAGACAAGGCACGCTCAATCTGCGGGCTCTTGGGTGAGCTACCCAGAAGGCTGAGTTTAAATGGACTCTGCTGAGGATGAGTCATAATGTGGGTTGGTGGCCATGGAGACCTTGGAATGTGGCTGTAGCTAAGGGCCTCTGCAGGATTCTCCAACCCGAAGGGCTTGACACAACTCCAACAAGGAAGCTTCCCATGTGGAGATGAGAGGCCTTCTGTCTGGTGCCTCAGGAAAGCCCCGTATGCTGGACTTCGAACCCAGGTTTCTGAGCAGTGATACCTGGACAACAAAGCAAGAGTTCATAATAGGGCCTAGGGGCCTGGCTGGGTCAATCTTCTGTCTCTGCGGATATCTGTCTGTGTGTCTGCATGGAGGTAGTAGTTGCTCAGCTTGTGTCATAATGCCCCTATTTGTCCAGTGCGGCTTGCGGTAGTGGGATGTCCTTGGGGACCTTGAGGTTTCTCCTATTTTGTAGAGTTGTGGCCAATGGAATGGGCAGTTTCTTAGGAGAGAGCAGGCACAGTTCTGTGGTGTGGCTCCAGAGACCCCAGCCTGGAGGCTGTGTGGGCCATGGCTGTGCAGACAGACATCCAAAAACCCTAACTCAGCTCAGGTTTGGGGCCGAGGTTACAGCAGGCCTGATCTACAGTCCATGAGGGGAGCTCCTCTAAATATGAAAGAAGGGTGAGAGGGAGGCAGTCGCTCAGGCTTTTGTCTCTGGATGTTTTGTCCACAATGGCCGTTTAATGTAGGAGTTGCCTCATGGGTCGTAGAAGTCTCCCTCTCTGGTAGTTTGTCCATCCCCCAAGAGTTTGGGGTCATTCTGTGGGAAGGGAAGTGTCCTGTTTTCTGCTTCATGTGTCCCCCCAGTAGAGGGATTCTAGAGCATAGCAGTGGGTACTGTCAACTGGAATACTCGCCCTCTGGTTAAGCCTGGGGGCCTATGGATATGACAAGCCCCATATGCAGGATCTTGGTCCAGCCACTGAGAGGCGTTACTTTAATAAGGGACTCACGCTGCAGGTCACAATGCATGTCTGTGCCCTAGGCGGCCCTCAAGCACTGGCGTGGCCTTTCGGACAATGCAGGTTTCCCCACATTGAACGTTGGACAACATGCCAACCACAAGGTTTCTGGCCATGGGGAAGGAGGAATTCTAATTTCTGCATCACGTTCACCCCTGGGCAGTGATTGGAGATAAGGTCTAGGTTCTGAAGCCTGAAAACCGAGGTTGGGAAGAGATGACGACCTACAGCCATAGCGGGTCCTATGTGTCCAGGTTGGGGCCAGCTGTCTGGGTGTCGTTTGGGATGTCTTGTCTCAGGCTGTGCCAGACAGGGCATTAGTATACAGGGTGGGCTGTATAATTGCTTTACAATCGAGTGGCATGCATTAGAAAATCATTTGGCGTTTCTTATTAGCAGCATAGGGCAAAGTTTTTCTTCTGGAGGGCAGGCAGAGTGCTGCATTGTGGCTTCGGAATTCCCAAACTGGAGGGCTTGTGGGCCAGGAGAGTGAGGACGGAAGTCTGAGAACACAAGCTAGGCTTAGGTTTCGGGGCAAGGACATGGCAGGCACACTCTGCAGAGCTGAATTGAGATCTCATGCGTCTGAATTCAGGTCGAGGTTCAGACTTTGGCTCAGGTTTGAGTTTCTGTCCATGTTGGCCCCTTCAGGAAGGGGGGGCATTATGAGGCCATGGGGGTTTTCCCACTATTGGAGTTGTGAGATGCTCCAAACCGCAAGGATTCCTTCTGTGGGACAATTAAGATTAGTTGGATGGCTCCAGGACGTCTTATAAGGTATTTTTCCAGAACAGGGCTCTAAGTATGGATGCCTGGGCAGCCAACCTCACATTCCAATTGTCTCCTAGCAACAAGAAACGTTTGATCTGCTGGCTTGGGGTAGCAACAGAGGGGGCTGAGTTGAAATGGACTTTCCTGAGGATGGTCTTAATGTTGGTTTGAGTCCATGGAGAACTTGGTATGGGGCAGTGGCACCAGGGCCCGGAAGGATTCTCCTAACCAGAGGTTATGACAAAGCTCCAATGAGCAAGTTTCCATGGGGAGACGAGATTTGTTCTTATTGGTGCCTCAGGAAACCACCATATGCTGGTATTGGAAACGAGGCCTCTGAGGAGAGATGTCTGGAAACCAAAGCAATGGATCTGTTTAGGGCCTAGGGGCCTGTCCAGTTCAATATTCTTCTCTGGGGACATCTGTTGTCTGAGTGGAGGTAGTTGCTCAGCTGGTTTGAGATCACCCCTGTTTGTCCTGGGCAGCCTACACTATTGGGATGGCCTCGGTGACTTTGGAGGTTTTTCCTAATTTGCAAGGTTGTGGCCAATGGAATGGGAAGAATTCCCTTGAAAGGGAAGCACAGTCCTGAGGTGTGGCTCCAGGGACCCAAGTGTGGAGCGTGTGTGGTCCAGGGCTATTTGGACAAAAGTCTGAAAACACAAACTCCACTTAGGTTGTGGGATGTAGGTATGGCCGGCCCGATCTATAGACCATGAGGAAACCTCTTCGGGATATGAACAAAGGGCGAATGTGATGTGCATGCTCATGCTTTTTTTTTTTTTTTTTCTGGAAATGTGTCACCGATTGCCATGGAATGTCGGGGTGTCCTCATGGGCCATCGATGAGGCTCCCTTTCTTGGGATTTGACCCGATCCCAAGAGATTGGGGTCATTCTGTGGGAAGGGAGGAGGCCGTTCTGGTTTTGTTTTTTTTTTTTTTTTAACCTCAGGTGGACCACCAAAAGAGGGATTCCAGAGCAGAGTCGTGGGTGGGGGCAACTGGACAAACAGACCTCTGGTTAACATTGGGACCTAAGAACATGGCAAGCCCCATATGTGGGCTCTTGGTCCAGACACTGAGAGGCCTTCCTTGAGGATAGGTCTCACACTGAGTTTCACAATGTGTTTTTGTGCCCAAGGAGCCCCTCAAGTCAGGGCGTGGCCTGGTTTCTCCTACACTGAACGTTGCACAGTATGGGAACCACAAGTTTTCTGGCAATGGGGAAGATGGAGTTCTAATTTCTGCAACACTTTCACTCCTGGACTGTGATTGGATTTAAGGTCTAGGTTCTGAAGCCTGAAAACTGAGGTTGGGAAGAGATGAAGCCCTAAGGCCATGGTGTGTCTGATGTGCTCAGTGTTCGGCCAGCTGTTGAGTGTGGGTTGGGAGGTGCAGGCTCAGGCTGTGGCAGACAGGGAATTAGTGCCCAGGCTAGACTTCATCATTGGGGTGCAGTCGAGTTTCGTGCAGGATGGTACTCATTTGTGGTTACTGGGTAGCCCCAGAGGGCAACGTTTTTCTTCTGGAGGGAAGACACAGTGCCACATAGTGACTCCAGAATTCCCAAACTGGAAGGCTTGTGGGCCAGGAGTGTGAGGAAAAAATTCTGAGAACACAAGCCAGACTTAGATTTCGGGGTGAGGGGACGGCAGGCAGCCTCTGCAGAGATGATTCGAGATCCGTATACCTGAAGACAGAGCTAGGATCAGACGTTTTCTTAGGTCGGAGTTTCTGTCCATGACGGCCCATTCATGAAGGGGAGGGTGTCACGAGGACATGGAGGTTTTCCCACTATGGGAATTGTGAGATGCTCCAAACCACAATGATTCCTTCTGTGGTACAGTCGAGACATGTTGGATGGCTCCAGGACATTCCATAAGGAAGTTATCCAGAGCAGGGTTCTAAGGATGGATGCCTGGGCAGCCTGCCTCCCATTCCAGGTGTCTCATAGAGCCAAGGCAAGTTCGATCTGCTGGATCTAGGGGAGCAACCGAGGCGGGTGTTTTGAAATGGGTGAGTTGAGGATGGGTCATAATGTGCATTTGTGTCCATGTAGACCTTGGAATGGGGTGCTTGATCCGGGGCCTTGAGGGATGTTCATAACCGGAGGTTTTGATGGAGCTCTAAAGAGTATGTTTCCTATGTAGAGAAGAGAATTGTTTTGATGAGTGCCTAAGTAATCTCCCATATGCTGGTATTGGAAACCAGGCCTCTGAGGAGAGATGACTGGAATCAAAATCAATGGATCTGATTAGGGCCTCAGTGCCCGTCCAGTTCAATCTTATTCTATGGGGATATCTGTCTCTGGGTCTGAGTGGAGGTGGTTTCCTAACTTGTGAAAGATCATCCCTGTTTGTCCTGGGCAGCCAACACAATTCGGATGGCCTGGGGGAGTTTGGAGGATTCTCCTAATCTATAGGGTTGTGTCCAATGGAAATGGCAGAATTCCCGTGGAGAGGGAAGCCAAAGTCCTGAGGTGTGGCTCCAGGGGCCCCAGCATGGATGGTGTGTGGTCCAGGACTGTGGGGACAGAAGTCTGAAAACACAAACTCAGCTTAGGTTTGGGGATGTATGTATGAAGGCTCGATCTACAGACCGTGAGAATTTTCCGGGCTATGAACAAAGGGCGAGTATGTGGCTCTTGCTCAGGGTTTTGTCTCTGGATTTTGTGTCAATGGTGGCCGTGGAATGTCGGGGTGTCCTCAAGGGCCATGGACAATTCTTTCTCTGGTCATTTGGCCTTATCCCAAGTGGTTGGGATCATTCTGTGGATGGGAAGATTCCTTTCTGCATTTTTTTTTTTATCTCAGGTGTCCCACCAAAGAGGGATTCCAGAGTAGAGCACTGAGTATGGGTCACTAGACATCTCGAACTCTGGTTGCGATTGGGGGACTAGGGGCTTGGCAAGCCCCATATGTGGGCTGTTGTTCCAGTCACTAAGAGGCTTTACATGAGGATAGGGCTCACGCTGAGGGTCACAATGTGTGTTTTTGCAAATTGTGGCCCTCAGGGAATGGTGGGGCCTCATAGTCCATGCTGCTTTCTCCTACAAAGAACATTGGACAACATGCCAACCACTAGGTTTCTTGCCAAGGCGAAGGAGAAGATATGATTCTAGCATAACGTTCACTCCTGAGCAGTGAGTGGAGATAAGGTCTAGGTTCTGAAGGTGAAAACTGAGGTTGGGTAGAGATGATGTCCTAAAGCCATTGTGGGTGTGATATGCTCTGTGTACGGCCAGCTGTCTGGGTGTTGGACTGGATATCTGCCCTCAGGCTGTGTCAGTCAGGGCTTTAGTGCACAGGCTAGACTGTATAATTGGGGTATGGTCGAGTGGCATGCATGTTGTTACTCATTTGGCGTTTCTGGTTAGCCATATAGGGCAACATTTTTCTTCTGGAGGGCAGGCAGAGTGCTGCATTGTGTCTCCAGAATTGCCAAACTGGAGGGGTGTGGCCAGGATTGTGAGGAAGGAAGACTGAAAACACAAGCTAGCACGAGTTTTGGGGCCAAGAGCATGGCAGGCCCACTCTGCAGAGGCTGAATCGAGATCTCCTGCAGGTGAGGTCAGGGCGAGTATCAGATGTTGCCTCACGCTGGAGTTTGTGTCCATGACGGCCCCTTCCTGAAGGGGGTGAGGGCGACATGAGGCCAGGGAGGTTTCCCTACGCTGGGAGTTGTGAGCTGCTCCAAACTTCAAAGTTTCCTTCTTCAGGACAGTCGAGTACTATTGGATGGTTCCAGGATGCCCCATACAGAAAGACTCGAGAGCAGGGGCCTAAGCATGGATGCCGAGAAACGCCCACTCACCTTCCCATTGCCTGGTCGAGACAAGGCACGCTCAATCTGCGGGCTCTTGGGTGAGCTACCCAGAAGGCTGAGTTTAAATGGACTCTGCTGAGGATGAGTCATAATGTGGGTTGGTGGCCATGGAGACCTTGGAATGTGGCTGTAGCTAAGGGACTCTGCAGGATTCTCCAACCCGAAGGGCTTGACACAACTCCAACAAGGAAGCTTCCCATGTGGAGATGAGAGGCCTTCTGTCTGGTGCCTCAGGAAAGCCCCGTATGCTGGTCTTCGAACCCAGGTTTCTGAGCAGTGATACCTGGACAACAAAGCAAGAGTTCATAATAGGGCCTAGGGGCCTGGCTGGGTCAATCTTCTGTCTCTGCGGATATCTGTCTGTGTGTCTGCATGGAGGTAGTAGTTGCTCAGCTTGTGTCATAATGCCCCAATTTGTCCAGTGCGGCTTGCGGTAGTGGGATGTCCTTGGGGACCTTGAGGTTTCTCCTATTTTGTAGAGTTGTGGCCAATGGAATGGGCAGTTTCTTAGGAGAGAGCAGGCACAGTTCTGTGGTGTGGCTCCAGAGACCCCAGCCTGGAGGCTGTGTGGGCCATGGCTGTGCAGACAGACATCCAAAAACCCTAACTCAGCTCAGGTTTGGGGCCGAGGTTACAGCAGGCCTGATCTACAGTCCATGAGGGGAGCTCCTCTAAATATGAAAGAAGGGTGAGAGGGAGGCAGTAGCTCAGGCTTTTGTCTCTGGATGTTTTGTCCACAATGGCCGTTTAATGTAGGAGTTGCCTCATGGGTCGTAGAAGTCTCCCTCTCTGGTAGTTTGTCCAGCCCCCAAGAGTTTGGGGTCATTCTGTGGGAAGGGAAGTGTCCTGTTTTCTACTTCATGTGTCCCCCCAGTAGAGGGATTTTATAGCATAGCAGTGGGTACTGACAACTGGAATACTCACCCTCTGGTTAAGCCTGGGGGCCTATGGATATGACAAGCCCCATATGCAGGATCTTGGTCCAGCCACTGAGAGGCGTTACTTTAATAAGGGACTCACGCTGCAGGTCACAATGCATGTCTGTGCCCTAGGCGGCCCTCAAGCACTGGCGTGGCCTTTCGGACAATGCAGGTTTCCCCACATTGAACGTTGGACAACATGCCAACCACAAGGTTTCTGGCCATGGGGAAGGAGGAATTCTAATTTCTGCATCACGTTCACCCCTGGGCAGTGATTGGCGATAAGGTCTAGGTTCTGAAGCCTGAAAACCGAGGTTGGGAAGAGTTGACGACCTACAGCCATAACGGGTCCTATGTGTCCAGATTAGGGCCAGCTGTCTGGGTGTCGTTTGGGACGTCTTGTCTCAGGCTGTGCCAGACAGGGCATTAGTATACAGGGTGGGCTGTATAATTGCTTTACAATCGAGTGGCATGCATTAGAAAATCATTTGGTGTTTCTTATTAGCAGCAGAGGGCAAAGTTTTTCTTCTGGAGGGCAGGCAGAGTGCTGCATTGTGGCTTCGGAATTCCCAAACTGGAGGGCTTGTGGGCCAGGAGAGTGAGGACGGATGTCTGAGAACACAAGCTAGGCTTAGGTTTCGGGGCAAGGACATGGCAGGCACACTCTGCAGAGCTGAATTGAGATCTCATGCGTCTGAATTCAGGTCGAGGTTCAGACTTTGGCTCAGGTTTGAGTTTCTGTCCATGTTGGCCCCTTCAGGAAGGGGGGTCATTATGAGGCCATGGGTGTTTTCCCACTATTGGAGTTGTGAGATGCTCCAAACCGCAAGGATTCCTTCTGTGGGACAATTAAGATTAGTTGGATGGCTCCAGGACGTCTTATAAGGTATTTTTCCAGAACAGGGTTCTAAGTTTGGATGCCTGGGCAGCCAGCCTCACATTCCAATTGTCTCCTAGCAACAAGAAACGTTTGATCTGCTGGCTTGGGGTAGCAACAGAGGGGGCTGAGTTGATATGGACTTTCCTGAGGATGGTCTTAATGTTGGTTTGAGTCCATGGAGACCTTGGTATGGGGCAGTGGCACCAGGGCCCTGAAGGATTCTCCTAACCAGAGGTTATGACAAAGCTCCAATGAGCAAGTTTCCATGGGGAAACTTCTTATTGGTGCCTCAGGAAACCACCATATGCTGGTATTGGAAACGAGGCCTCTGAGGAGAGATGCCTGGAAACCAAAGCAATGGATCTGATTAGGGCCTAGGGGCCTGTCCGGTTCAATATTCTTCTCTGGGGACATCTGTTGTCTGAGTGGAGGTAGTTGCTCAGCTGGTTTGAGATCACCCCTGTTTGTCCTGGGCAGCCTACACTATTGGGATGGCCTCGGTGACTTTGGAGGTTTTTCCTAATTTGCAAGGTTGTGGCCAATGGAATGGGAAGAATTCCCTTGAAAGGGAAGCACAGTCCTGAGGTGTGGCTCCAGGGACCCAAGTGTGGAGCGTGTGTGGTCCAGGGCTATTTAGACAAAAGTCTGAAAACACAAACTCCACTTAGGTTGTGGGATGTAGGTATGGCCGGCCCGATCTATAGACCATGAGGAGACCTCTTCGGGATATGAACAAAGGGCGAATGTGATGTGCATGCTCATGCTTTTTTTTTTTTTTTTTCTGGAAATGTGTCACCGATTGCCATGGAATGTCGGGGTGTCCTCATGGGCCATCGATGAGGCTCCCTTTCTGGGGATTTGACCCGATCCCAAGAGATTGGGGTCATTCTGTGGGAAGGGAGGAGGCCGTTCTGGTTTTGTTTTTTTTTTTTTTTTTTTTTTTTTTTTTAACCTCAGGTGGACCACCAAAAGAGGAATTCCAGAGCAGAGTCGTGGGTGGGGGCAACTGGACAACCAGACCTCTGGTTAACATTGGGACCTAAGAACATGGCAAGCCCCATATGTGGGCTCTTGGTCCAGACACTGAGAGGCCTTCCTTGAGGATAGGTCTCACACTGAGTTTCACAATGTGTTTTTGTGCCCAAGGAGCCCCTCAAGTCAGGGCGTGGCCTAATGTACCATGCTGGTTTTTCCTACACTGAACGTTGCACAGTATGGGAACCACAAGTTTTCTGGCAATGGGGAAGATGGAGTTCTAATTTCTGCAACACTTTCACTCCTGGACTGTGATTGGATTTAAGGTCTAGGTTCTGAAGCCTGAAAACTGAGGTTGGGAAGAGATGAAGCCCTAAGGCCATGGTGTGTCTGATGTGCTCAGTGTTCGGCCAGCTGTTGAGTGTGGGTTGGGAGGTGCAGGCTCAGGCTGTGGCAGACAGGGAATTAGTGCCCAGGCTAGACTTCAACATTGGGGTGCAGTCGAGTTTCCTGCAGGATGGTACTCATTTGTGGTTACTGGGTAGCCCCAGAGGGCAACATTTTTCTTCTGGAGGGAAGACACAGTGCCACATAGTGACTCCAAAATTCCCAAACTGGAAGGCTTGTGGGCCAGGAGTGTGAGGAAAAAATTCTGAGAACACAAGCCAGACTTAGATTTCGGGGTGAGGGGACGGCAGGCACCCTCTGCAGAGATGATTCGAGATCCCGTATACCTGAAGACAGAGCTAGGATCAGACGTTTTCTTAGGTCGGAATTTCTGTCCATGACGGCCCCTTAATGAAGGGGAGGGTGTCACGAGGACTTGGAGGTTTTCCCACTATGGGAATTGTGAGATGCTCCAAACCACAATGATTCCTTCTGTGGGACAGTCGAGACATGTTGAATGGCTCCAGGACATCCCATAAGGAAGTTATACAGAGCAGGGTTCTAAGGATGGATGCCTGGGCAGACTGCCTCCCATTCCAGGTGTCTCATAGAGCCAAGGCAAGTTCGATCTGCTGGATCTAGGGGAGCAACCGAGGCGGGTGTTTTGAAATGGGTGAGTTGAGGATGGGTCATAATGTGCATTTGTGTCCATGTAGACCTTGGAATGGGGTGCTTGATCCGGGGCCTTGAGGGATGTTCATAACCGGAGGTTTTGATGGAGCTCTAAAGAGTATATTTCCTATGTAGAGAAGAGAATTGTTTTGATGAGTGCCTAAGGAATCTCCCATATGCTGGTATTGGAAACCAGGCCTCTGAGGAGAGATGACTGGAATCAAAATCAATGGATCTGATTAGGGCCTCAGTGCCCGTCCAGTTCAATCTTATTCTATGGGGATATCTGTCTCTGGGTCTGAGTGGAGGTGGTTTCCTAACTTGTGAAAGATCATCCCTGTGTGTCCTGGGCAGCCAACACAATTCGGATGGCCTGGGGGAGTTTGGAGGATTCTCCTAATCTATAGGGTTGAGGCCAATGGAAATGGCAGAATTCCCCTGGAGAGGGAAGCCAAAGTCCTGAGGTGTGGCTCCAGGGGCCCCAGCTTGGATGGTGTGTGGGCCATGCCTGTGGGGACAGAAGTCTGAAAACACAAACTCAGCTTAGGTTTGGGGATGTATGTATGAAGGCTCGATCTACAGACCGTGAGAATTTTCCGGGTATGAACAAAGGGCGAGTATGTGGCGCTTGCTCAGGCTTTTGTCTCTGAATTTTGTGTCAACGGTGGCCATGGAATTTCGGGATGTCCTCAAGGGCCATGGACAATTCTTTCTCTGGTGATATGGCCTGATCCCAAGTGGTTGGGATCATTCTGTGGATTGGAAGAGTCCGTTCTGTATATATATATATATATATATATATATATATTTTTTTTTACCTCAGGTGTCCCACCAAAGAGGGATTCTGAGTAGAGCCCTGAGTAGGGGTGACTAGACATCTCGAACTCTTGTTGATATTGGGGGACTGGCGCTTGGCAAGCCCTTTATGTGGGCTGTTGTTCCAGTCACTAAGAGGCTTTACATGAGGATAGGGCTCACGCTGAGGGTCTCAAGTGTGTTTGTGCAAATTGTGGCCCTCAGGGATAGGTGGGGCCTCATAGTCCATGCTGCTTTCTCCTACAATGAACATTGGACAACATGCCAACCACTAGGTTTCTTGCCAAGGCGAAGGAGAAGTTCTGATTCTTGCATCACGTTCACTCCTGAGCAGTGAGTGGAGATAAGGTTTAGGTTCTGAAGGTGAAAACTGAGGTTGGGTAGAGATGATGGCCTAAAGCCATTGTGGGTGTGATATGCTCTGTGTACGGCAAGCTGTTTGGGTGTTGGACTGGAGGTCTGCCCTCAGGTTGTGTGAGACAGGGCTTTAGTGCCCAGGCTAGACTGTATAATTGGGGTATGGTCGAGTGGCATGCAGGTTGTTACTCATTTGGCGTTTCTGGTTAGCCATATAGGGCAACATTTTTCTTCTGGAGGGCAGGCAGAGTGCTGCATTGTGTCTCCAGAATTGCCAAACTGGAGGGGTGTGGCCAGGATTGTGAGGAAGGAAGTCTGAAAACACAAGCTAGCACGAGTTTTGGGGCCAAGAGCATGGCAGGCCCACTCTGCAGAGGCTGAATCGAGATCTCCTGCAGGTGAGGTCAGGGCGATTATCAGATGATGCCTCAAGCTGGAGTTTGTGTCCATGACGGCCCCTTCCTGAAGGGAGTGGGAGCGACATGAGGCCAGGGAGGTTTCCCTACGCTGGGAGTTGTGAGCTGCTCCAAACTTCAAAGTTTCCTTCTTCAGGACAGTCGAGTACTATTGGATGGTTCCAGGATGCCCCATACAGAAACACTCGATAGCAGGGGCCTAAGCATGGATGCCGAGAAACGCCAACTCTCCTTCCCATTGCCTGGTCGAGACAAGGCACGCTCAATCTGTGGGCTCTTGGGTGAGCTACCCAGAAGGCTGAGTTTAAATGGACTCTCCTGAGGATGAGTCATAATGTGGGTTGGTGGCCATGGAGACCTTGGA